>NC_085137.1:7374751-7978917 GCF_035046485.1 Aedes albopictus
AATCCCCCTGTAATACCTTAAAAAACTCTCTGAATCCCTCTGAATCCTCTTGAGAATCTCCTAAATCCTCCTGACACCACCTAAAACGTACCTGAGACCCTCTGAGCGCTCTGATATACCCTGATATGCACTTGAGACTTTCTGAGCTTACTGAAACCCCCTGTAACTCCCCAGACACCCCCTGAAACCCCACTGAATCCTCTGGAGAACCTCCTGAATACTCCTGAGACCATCTAAAACGCTAGAAACATTGAGACTCCCTGGAATGCCTCTGAACCCCCTCCAGAATTTTCCTAACTACCCCTAAAAACCTCCTGAAACCATCTACGATACCTGAAACACCCCTGGAGCTCCCTGAGACAATTATATGCTCTAACACCACAAATTCTGAATAGATTCTCAACCATATTCCGTAAGAAATATCTGAATCAAATCCTTTTCACTGAAATAGTTCTTGAAATCCGTTTTCTTCAAAGTTTACTAGTAAGAATCAAAATACGCAGGGTAACATTGTGATGACCAAATAGTCTTGTATAGAGGTTTTGAGATGCTTTATAAAAGCTTATAACTTTTATTTTGGATTAATGATGGCTCTCATAACCTCTTCTAGTCTATTTCACTAAAAAATGGGTACTTGGGTATGGTACCAATTGTTTTTATAGGAAATTGTTCATATTCCATCATATGCATACTAAACGCTTTGTGGAGCGGACCTTGTGTGATGGTTAGAACACATGACTATCACACCGAGGACCTGGGATCAAAACCCACTCCCAACAAACTCACACTAACAAACTAAACGCTTTGTTTGTAGTAATGCCACCCCGTGCACAAGGGGGGTTTTGGGTGTAACACCCCCCCCCCCCCCTCCGCTTCATTATCGACGCTTCATACACTAGGCGCCCCTACGCCTTTTGCAGAAATTGGGAAAAACCCTCCCCTGGCGCCACTTCTGTGCACGGGCCTGGTAGTATGTAGTAGTATACTCGTTTTTATCCATAAGAACATGTTCCACATGTAGTATTTCTCCCAACGAGCTAGTAAACTTAAGTTTACTTGCGGGGTTCAGATTCATCCGAAATTTTACCACAGAAGAAACTCTTAGACAAATACACATCTTGAACAGATAACTTCAGTAATTTCTCTGAATATTTATTTTTCGTTTTTTTCATTTTTAATAATGTATATTTTAACTTAAATGCTAATTCTACACTCATTTATTTATTTTTCAGAAATTTCTTTTTAGATTTCTTTAGGAAACCCTTCAGAGTTTTCAGAAGATTTTCAAAAAAAAATTCTTTTGGAAATTTATCCAGGAATTCCACTAGAAATTTCTTCAAGAAATCTTTCATGAAATGACCCAAGCATTTATTCAAAAAAATGGCTTAAGAAATTCTTCAAGGAATTTCAACAAAAATTGCTTCAAAAGTTTCACAAAAATATTTCAGAAAATCTAGCACAAATTGCTTTCTTGAAATTCCTTTTTGGTCTTCCTCAGTAACTCCTTCACGGATTTCTCCAAAACTCGGTCATAGATTTTTCCAAAAATTTCGGTAGTTTTTTTTCTCGGAAATATTTATAGGGCTCCGTTAAGAGAATTCTTCTATTCCTTTGAAAACATTTCCGTTTGTTTCAAAGAAAGTATTCATTTGCAGTGTGTACTTTAGAAATTCTTCCAGTGATTCCTTTCGCAGCTCTTTCAGATATTGTTTGATGAATATATTAGAAGACCCTCTATGGTTTTCCTTGTAACGTTCCACATGGAATTCCTCAAGAATTTTCAAAAGATTTTTTTAAACGAATTGCAGAAGAATAAAATTGCACATAAGTTGTTTGAATATATTTTTAAAATAAATTTTGAAAAAGTTGGGTCGATTGCTTCAAACATTCCTCCTAGAACTTCGGAAAAAATTCGTCTACGGAATATATAAAAAAATCTGCTAAATCATTAGAAATATAATCAATTTTTTTTTTCTATAAGTCTTCCTCAGATTTATCCGCAAATCAACCACAATGATTTCTCAAAAAAAATCCTTCAGAAATTCCTCTATGAGTACTTTTACGAGTTTTTTAGGTTTTTTTTTTTAAATCTCCAATGGATTGCTGCAGAAATTCTATCACAGATTTCCTCAGTCGTTACCACATCATCAGAAAGTCCATTGAGATTCATTAAAAACATCGTATCGGAATTCCTTCAGAAACTGTTTCACGAATTTCTTTACAAATCTTCCATAGAATGTTTTCCTTCAAAGTTTCCTTTAAAAATTTTCCCAGGGATTTTTTTCACGATAATCCAGCAGGGAACCATTCCTATCTTTTCAGAGGTTTCTTCACGAAATCTTTTAATTGTTCCTTCAGAAATTTCTCCATGGATGGCTGCAGAAATTCTTCAAGAATTTTCCTTAGAAAAGCCATGGATTGTTTCCAATACAGTTGCATGGATTGCTACAGAAAATCTTTCATGGATTTCTTCCAAAATTCCTATTGAGATTTTCCAAATAAATATGGTGTGGATAACTTCACAAATTCATCGTCAGATTCCTTCAGAAATTTATCCAAGGATTCCTGAAGAAATCATTACCCAAGCAACACACTTGGACATTAATAAGTTCCTGTAATTTGTATGCAACTATATTGAAAGTTATGCCATTTGAACTAATTGTCTTATTAGCGACTAAATTGCAACCAAAAAAGCGCAAGAGGTGGAGCCAATATAAAACATCCATTCGTGATATAAACAGTTTTAATACGCAATCTAATTATAACCAAGATACAACTTATAGTCAACTTGAAAAAGGGTGACCGGTTCGACAACTAGTCAGCTAGTCACCACATTCGTCACTGCCAGTTATTATGCATCAACAGTTTCGTTTATGTGATCAATAATTGTGTGCACAAATATACCCGAAATAAGGCTGACCTAGAACGTCAATTTGTGTGCCGTTCCAGATTTATCGGTAAGTTACGCATTTTAGCTCCGTATTCTCAACGCGCCTCAGTCTACCTATCATTTTGCGAGTGAAAATTTAGGCATTTGTGGTAAAATTAACTCGCCATATTGCTTTGGCGGAGTGCATTTCAGCAGCTTATTTAATGCACCCATAAAATGCTAAAATTAATTTTAGAATTTAGAAAGATACCATTTGCTGAATAATGTCTATGGGAATCCGTATTGACAAAGTACAACAATGCTGCACGTGGTACACGGAACCGCCAAACTACTAAAAATTTGATTCTTTTAACGGAATCCAATAGTTAGGCCTACAAGTCAACATTTGAGTAAATCGATTAAACTCACGCATGGTAAATTGCCTTTACCTCCAACTAAAATATACTCAAGAGTAGGTAAATCCAACCCAAACCCCCTTCATTCAACCCAAGTTTGAGTAAATCTACCTTTAACCCAAATTGGCTTATTGGCCTCAAGGACCCCGTTGGATAGACGCATCTCTGTTTATTTACGACAACATCTGAGGGGGAGCGAAGAAAAACAACCTAATATTGAGTAACTAATCAATTTGATATACTCATTTTAGGGTAAAATTGACCCAAAATAAGGTAGTTTGAATTTTCCGTGTAGGACATGAAAAAACCAAAAAAAGCAGACACTTGGACGTGTACTTCCCATTTACGTCGACAAGAGGCAGTCCATTTATCACGTAACGAAAATTTCACGTTTTTTGTAAAAAAAATGTAAACCCATTGTAAACCTTTTCGTGGGAAACTCCTAATATTTAGTACGTTAAGTAAGATTTCTCAAAACCCCATATCGTCGGTTTCCTGCAATAGGGGCACAACTCAAAATTTGTCGTTTTTGAGGTTTTGATGGCAAATGATGAAAAACCATGCAAACTTTCATCTGACAAAGACCCGTTCCGAAATTCGATGAGAAACGCGAGATTTTTGCATTTTCACCAATTTTCCGCAGTAAAGGCACAACTCAAAATCAGTCAACTTTTTCAATAGTCGATGAAAAATAGTAATCTAAAATTTATGAAAGAGATAGTCCTTCAGTCCCTTTCCATGATACAACAATCAAAATTCGTATACTTTTGTCTAATAATGAGAGAAATAAGTGAACTTGTAGGATGTGCTTCAAGATTGCCAATTTTCAAACGCTCATTCTGAAAATTCACATTTTTTGAGTTGTGCCCCTATTGCAGGAAACCGACGATATATTCAAATCTTCCCAGTGGTAGATACCAGTCGTTCAGTACTGCGAAAATGAGGCAGCATTTTTTTTATTGGGTCAATATTATACTTCCAATCAGATTTTTTTTTCTATTTACCGCTTTAATTTTATAAAATTTGGAATATGTCGATAAATTTATGAAGAAAATGTTACATTTTATTTGTACATGATTTCGTTATTTTTATAACATTTTGGTTTTTTATAGTGCATTTTATATATTTCGTGATCACAAAAACATTTTGGCGCACATTTTGGAACTTCTATCTCTCCTGTCAAAATGGTTCGTTATGGTCTAAATAAGTTCCAGGTGGAACATGTTTATAACAATCAGGATCAATGTTTTTGTTTGTAAACGGTTGTAAGTAAGATTCGTTGAAACATTCAGATTATACTTCAGTTACAAATTGGTTTCGCAAGTTTAGACTAATGATGACGTTTGTTTTCATTTTGCTAGTTGTTATAAAACTGTTACACCTCAGTTTGGCATTAACAACAGGATTTTAACAGGTTTTAATTTTGTTTGTTTCATGAAAACTCAGTTGCAACATGTTTGCAACGATGATCATTTCCATTTTAGTTGCAGGTGCTACTTGGGTACTTTCTAGAAAATTTACTCTCTAGAAAATTACAGAAATATATCTAAAGTTTATTTTTTCATTCGACCGGTACAAGAAGACGTAGAGCGCAGCGAGCTAGGTGGGTCGACCAAGTGGAGGACGATCTGCGGACCCTACGCAGAGTGTGGAACTGGAGACAAACAGCCATCCCAGTCAGCCAGTCATCGTATAAGATGTTGTATAAGATGTTAAAGTGGAGGCGATATGCGTACATTTTACATGCGCCTAAATGGAGGCATGCACGCATATGGCCTCCACTTTATCACCTTATGCAACATCTTATACGATGACTGGTTTTCTGGGATGGACCGAGTGGAATGGTGACGGCTACTATGTACAGCAGAGGCCACCCCGGCCTTAGCCTGATCGACTTCTACTTCATCTTACACAGATCGAAAAAAGAGTGTAAAATTCTGTGACATATGATGCACATAATTGGAGCGTGGGATATCACAGAAGTTTACATGACATATCATATAAAAGTCATAAAATATCATGTAAATTTCCATTATATGTCATGTAATTCAGCATGATTCTGTGTATTTACATGACAAATAACACAAATTTACATGATATAGCATGTAAACCATCATAACACTAAGTTTACATTACTTAACTGAAGTTTACTCCTCCTCTCCTCTCTCCTCTTCTTGGCGTTACGTCCTCAATGGGACGAAGCCTGCTTCTCAGCTTAGTGTTCTATGAGCACTTCCACAGTTATTACCTGAGAGCTTCCTCTGCCAATGACCATTTTTGCATGTGTATATAGTGTGGCAGGCACGAAGATACTCTATGCCCAAGGAAGTCAAGGAAATTTCCTTTACGAAAAGATCCTGGACCGACCGCGAATCGAACCCGTCACCCTCAGCATGGTCATGCTGAATACCCGTGCGTTTACCGCCTCGGCTATATTGGCCCTGAAGTTTACATGACGTGTAAATCTCATTATTTTTATCTGTGTAAGTTTATTAAGAAAAATCTTCCATGGACGCCTTCATAATTTCTTCTCCAAAGTTTCCGTCATACATTTTTTCAGGGATCGCCTTAGTAGTAAAACATAGTAGAAAACTCTTCATGATTTACTCCCGGGAGACTTTAGAAAATCTACCACGGACTGCTTTAGATATTACCCACGCAATCTTATTATAAAATTTTCTGAAATCCTGCAATTCCTCCTGACATTCAGGAAAGTGAGGTGGGGCGGGGAGTTTCTATTTTTTTATTTCCTGTAATGCTGGCAGGGTAAGCGGGTACCCACGAAACTGAAATGTTCATATCTCCGTCAGTTTTCCACTGATTTCAAAATGTTTTGGCTCATTCAACGCATCTATCGAGACAATATTTGGCTGTACCGATTTGATGACCGTGATTATCGGAACATCCGCATGTTAGTAGAGAGGGGTTGAGTTAAGAATGGGTAAGATTTATCGCGCAGATTATGAAAAGTTATTTAAATAATGTTCTGGACAATAATGAAGTTATGATGGCCAACCAGTAAGGTCGCAAAATTTTGAAAACCTTTTGATTATTATTTTACCATGACAGTAATATAGTAAAGTCAGTTTCGGCGAAGCTCTAGACTGATTCAAGCAACGCTCGACGGATTGAAATCAAGTGTACGGGTTATGAATGAGATTTAATCATCCTTCGTAACATTAGATGAACTGAAACACGGCGATGCTCTTTTGAACTTCTTTTCAACATAACACTGGATGAAGCCCAGCCATGTATCGTGGTCGTTGAGATAAGTTGATCAGAAAGCCTTTGGAGTCTTCGAATGTTAAGTGCAGCAAACAATACTCGGCGATAAACTGGAGGGCGATATCTGGCGGCATAACATGAACTACGATTAGTACGAAGTGTATAAAGAGATGGATCATCCCTACGCCATCATGGATGTAGTGAAGCGAATAAAACACGACATATCTCGTATGCCGGAGGAGTGACAAGCTAAAACCATATTTAGAAAACTAGATAGGGGCCATCGGCTTCGCGGTAGGCAGCGCACACGTTGGCTCTTTGTAGTTTAGGAGAACCTAGGGGTCGTTCATAAACCACGTAGATTATTGGAGTCGGTGAGTCGATAAGAAGAGCGTCCAACATAGCTCTGGTTCTCACAAGTTCCTACCTCATGCTTCCACGGGTCAAACGATGACAAAGACCGCCAGCTAAGAGTTGTGTGCTTAGCTGGTAGTGCAGCCTGGGCACTGTTGTCCTTCTGACTTCAGCTAGATTGAGGAGGTACGATTCGAGCGTCTGTACTCCAAGAAGGTGCCGCTCAAACAGCGTCTGTTCTGGCATTCAGCGGCTGAGTAAGAAATGCTGCATCATGCCCAGCTAGATCCAAGGTTGTAGCCCCATCAGAGTGGTCGTCTCGGAGTTGGTTGGGACGTTAAACAGAATTGGCACGATCGCCCTCCGGCAAGACGTAGGCCCAATAAACCACCCATAAAAATCCCCATTGCGAATAACATAGGAGAAAATACGACCTTCTCGCTAGACGAGGTCAAAACAACCATTAGAAGACTAAAGGACAAGGATGCTGGGAAAAACGATCTCTTGACCGAGCTTCTGATGCAAGGTAATGAGCAGTTTTATCAATTCTTACATATAATCATATAATGGGAAATAGAAGAACTGCCTGCTAATTTGTTTTATACAAAAGAGCATCGAATGGAGTGCGCTAATTACAGAATAATATCACTTCTCAATTGAGGAGGATCTAAGGACTCTGAACCTTCAGGACGCCTGGAAGCAATTGGCTCAGGATCGAGACCAGTGAATGTGATCACTACGCATTATAGCCCATCAAGTATCAAGGTAGTAATGTTCTCCTGCGAACGCTACTGTTTGGAAGGCTGTATGCTTTCTAGTGTTAGCTTAGCTGCTGAACCTGTTGTTGCAGTAGTGTGACGGTTTAAAGTATCGTGAGAACAACTGATTTTGTGCTTCATTCTACGCTAGCAGTCTTTACAGCCACCTATCCTCGAACCTGAATTCTCCAACGAACACTAAGTGTCACCAGCACCGTAGAATACTTGGTATACCTACCAAACACGTTGTCTCTCCTATGATTGGATACTTGGCTCAAGTTAATCCGCGAGAACTAATCTCTTGCCGCTATTTTCACCTATTTCCCTCATCCCGGAAAGTAACTTTTTCCGAAAGCGCCTCGGGCGGTTATGCTACACCTTGCTTGCTTGGCGCCGGGAAAACCGCTACTAGTCGGAAACAAGCGACGGAACCTGGCAGGAAAAGTTCCCGTTCCGCACTTTTGCATCCATTATTCACAGAGCTGCAAATTTACTGGAAACTTATGTTGCTGATAAATCTTCCCGCTCCACATGCACACGGACGGGAACGCACATACACACACGCACACACGCCATTCTATTAAGGTTATACGAGATGAGCAATTGCTGATTTGCTCCTTCCAGCGGTTCGCAGTTTTCCCGACTGAAGGCACACAAAAAACAAGCAAAAATGCAAATAATGGCTCTAGATTTGTGCTCCACGCCATGCCAGCCAGCAGAGCCAAACAATCCCCTACAGCAGAAACCAAGGTCGGAACATACATATACCTGCTAAGATAGCACAAAAAAGTAACGGAAAGGTCTTTCAGGGGAGACAATGTCAGAGATGGAGTAAGAAAAATGAGTTTCAGCCGAAATGGGGAAGGCCCCACACAGGAAAACAACCCGAGGAAGCAAATGAAGAGCGACAGCTACAGTGTGTTGCAAGAGGCCTGACTGGCAGTGCGCGGATCAACACAGAGGGAAAGCTTTTCGCCGCATACCTACCAGTCAGTCAGTGTGTGTTACTGCTTAATGTTGTCCAATGACTTCATGATGTATTTGGGGGAATGAGACTCAGTGGGGCGCAATGGTTGTTATTTTGTGAGAAACTTTTGTGTCTTTTTCAACGTAAGAAACTTTAAATTTTAGATCAAATGCAGCGACTTGGGCCAAACCAGTTCGGTTTTCTGTCGCATTCTCAGTGCTCTAATGGTTAAATCAGAGCTGGTTACTCAAGGTTTCCAAATTTCAGCGTTCCCTATACTAGTACGCCCCAAGGAAATGACTTCAACACTTCACTTTATTAGGAATTATTCCGAAAAAAAAACCATCTATGATTGTTTTGTTCTTAAAATTTTTCGTAACTATCACGGGAAAGGCAATGCTGCAAAAATATATTTTGATAGCTCAGCTAGAAACTTCTAAAGATTTTTGAGAGAATACTTTTAGAGTATTTTCCATCCATTGCATTTCATTACAATTTTTTACAAGATGCCCCTAGCCAACGAGTGAAAATGTTTAGGGTTTCTCTAAGAATTTATATTTTTTCCGAAATTTTTATCTAAAGAACTAGCTGTCCCGGCAAACTTTGTCTTGCCAAGCTGTGGTGGTTTGACAACTGTTGAGGTCATAATGTCACCGCACTCTGTTTTTCGTAACTTTTTATGCATATAAACACAGCCACCATGAATACAAATCGACCCGTGAAAGAGTCATGCTGATTGGTTCACCCGTTCGTGAGTTTTGTTGCCTCAAAGGGACTTCAAACTCATTTATATATATATATATATATATATATATTATTTATTATTATTTTTATTATTATTATCTTTTATATTAAGGTTTCCATTCCTTGGTTGGTTCGCCTTAAAGCTTGTCTAAAGAAGATTTTTGTAGGATTTTCTAGAATGATTCCAGAAAGAATATCTCTCAAGTTTTCTTCAGGTATCCCTTTATATTTCTTAGAAAATTTCCCCAATATTTTCTAAGTTTCTAAAGAAATTTTTCAAAAGATTTTTCTTGGATCTATTCCACGAGTTTTTTTTTCGAAAATTCCTTCAAAGATTCTTTCTGGAGTTCCTTCAGGGATTCTTAAGGAATTGTTTTTTTCTTTTTTTTTGTATCTGTATTAACGAGATTTTTAACCCTAGGCTAGTTCATCTCGGGACCCACGCTTTACTTCCCTTCCGAAGGAAGAACCCACATTTTGTGAGTATGTCGGGAGTGGGATTCGATCCCAGGTCCTCGGCGTGATAGTCAAGTGTTCTAACCATCACACCAGGTCCGCTCCACACCTTAAGGAAATGGCTTCAAGGATTGCTAAGAAATTTGTGCAAGTATTTCTTCAAACATTCAGATCCTTCATCTAGAATTCTAGAATTTTTTCTGGTGCTGCTTCAATAAATTCTAGAAAGAATTAGCTCTAGAATATAACCCGTAGCATTTTTCAAGAAATTCTTCTTAGAACACCTGTAGTTCTTCAGCTCTTCCAGAAATTATGTCAACATTTCTTAATCATTTATTATTATTATTATTTATTGTGTACATTCATCGGACGCCTTGGTCTACATGAAAAAAGGAATAAAAAGCTCATAAAAGTGATCTATACAATCTGTCACGGAAAGATTTAGCACTAATATTAAAGTCAAACATTGAAAAACAATTATTAAAAACATCACACATAGCTCCAATGGGCTCATGTTGTCCGTAATCAGTCCGGTGAAATGGAAGTCGTAGGAAGCTTCGTTGTCGCAGTGCTCTGGCTCCGATGTTGATGTCAAACTGAGCTAGTATCCATGAAGCGTCAACTTCACCGAGCAGGACCTTAGCCACAAAGCACCCTCTAGCTACTGTCCTGCGTCTTTCCAGCGTGTCCATTCCTAATAGCTGGCATCTGCTCTCGTACGGCGGTAACTGTTCTCGATTTCGCCAAGGAAGGAAACGAAGTGCATATCTAATAAATTTTGACTGCACTTTTTCAATCCGCTCAATCCAAACATTGTGATACGGACACCACACAATAGCCGAGGATTCCAGAATGGAGCGAACTAAGCTGTAGTACAACGACCGCAAGCAGTAAGGTTCGCGGAACTCATTGGATATCCTGAAAATAAAACCCAAGTTGCGGTTTGCCTTGGCAAGTATGTAGCTGTAATGCTCCCTGAAGTTTAATTCAGAATCCAGCAGTACTCCAAGATCTTTCATCACATTAGTTCGATGTAGTGGCTGATTGTCAATGAAATAGTTCCAGATGATCGGGGTTTTCTTCCTGCTGAACGATATCACCGAGCATTTTGTTACGCTCACTATTAGAAGATTGCGTCCACACCATTCGAAAAAAAATGTCGACTAGTTTTTGCAACCTTTGGCAGTCCAGAGCTGATTCTATCCTTAAGTACATTTTAAGATCATCAGCGTAAACCAATTTGCATTCAGCTGGAAGGGCTAAGCAGACGTCATTGAAAAATATATTGAATAGCAGCGGTCCCAAATTGCTCCCTTGCGGCGCTCCAGAAAGGCTACAAAAGGGATCGGATTCAGCAGAACCCAGTTTAACGCATAGCTGACGATTGACTAAGTATGACCTCAGCCAACGAACAAGGTTGTGTGCCACACCAATTCGCTCCAACTTAGCTAACAAAATGTCATGGTTTACTTTATCGAAAGCTGATTTAAGATCAGTGTAGATCGTGTCAACTTGGACTCCTTGTTCCATAGAGTTGAGGCAGAATGAGGTAAATTGTAGCAGATTCGTGGTGGTTGATCGTCCCGCATAAAAACCATGCTGATCTATCGAGATGTATGGTTTTGCTGCACAAAAGAGAATGTCGTTTACCAGAATCTCGAATAATTTAGAACCCGCGCATAGTGACGTAACTCCTCGATAGTTGGCAACGTCCCGTTTATCTCCTTTTTTGAATGCAGGAAACATTATCGACCTTTTCCAGTCTGACGGAAACTTCGATTGCGCGATGGACATGTTGAATATCGTCATAAGGGGGCCGCTAAGCACATTGGCACATTTTGTGACTATAATGGACGGAACACCATCCGGACCAGGGACTGCAGTTGGTTTAAGTTTCGCAATTCCAGCTAAGACATCCGCCTCACTGAAGCTGTTTATGTTAATGCTGAAAGCATCTGTTGGTACATCTTGTAGCGCGTCATCGATCTGATGAGGTGTTGCCGTTACATTATCGAAAGCATCTGAAAAGTGCTTCGCGAATAAATTACAGATGGTTACTGGGTTATCCGCAGATTCGTTTCTCAGAAACATGATTGACGGCAGTCCGGATTCTTTCCGCTTCTCGCTGACAAACGCCCAGAAGCGCTTGGGTTGATTCATTAGATCTCTCTGTGTACGAACCACATAACGAGCATACAGCTTGCGACTATAGATTCTGTACTTACGGCTAGCAACGTTGAATCTTCTTTTATTAGCATCACATCTATACGTCGACAAATTCCTTAAGGCCTTGGAACGTTTTCGTTTAAGATGTCGGAGGTGGTTATTACCCCACCTAGGGTTCTGTCGTGGGCGCGGAGCAGGAACGAACCTCGGGAACAACTGCCGAAGAGTACCAGTAAAGAACTCAACGGCATTATTAACGTCAGCAGCTTGATTCAACGGTGTCCAGTCTATTTGCCGAATAGCTTCATTCAAAGAGACAAAATCAGCTTTCGCGAAATCCAACAGTCTGTCATCCTCCTGATCGATGAACTGGATTAGAGCGGGGCAACTTAAAGAAGTTAGAAGCGGCGGGTGCAGTGGGTCTACAGGAATTATAGCTTCATGTGGGTCAGCGATGTTACACGTATTGACAAAGCTTCATCGTTGACGAAGATCAAATCGAGAGTACGATTCAGACAATTCCTGGTTACACAAAGCTGTTTCAAGTTGAGCAGTGACATGCTGTCAAGGAAATGCATGCTGGAAGACGTCGAATCGGTTGGCTCTGGGTAGGCATATCCTCCTGACGAGAGATTCCAACACAGGTCTGGCAAATTGAAATCCCCGTAAAGTAGATGCAAATCTTGCGCATTGAGAGAGAAAGCTATCGACGAGATGGAGCTGATGAGGCGCTCAATGATAGCAGCATTGCGAGATTGTTCGGGTGGCAAGTACACAACTCCTACGCAGACATGACGCTCACCAACGTCAATGTTGACCCAGAGGTGCTCCAGGTCTTCATCAATTCGGGAAACATTAGAGAATGAACGAAATCCTTTTTTGACGGCAATCAGAACACCTCCTCTGCGAACTTTTCCGGACACTTCTGGATCACGGTCTCTCCGAAACACCGAGTATTCGTTACCGAAAAGCTGGACAGAGGTAATACCGTCCTTAAGCCGGACGGAATAGACTTCGGAATAGACTGGTACCCTACGCTTTCCACGGCTTGGAGGTGCGTTATCGGAAGATGCAACCACGTACGCGAAGGAGGGCGCTTTTGGATTGCGAGCGGTGGTTTGTAGCGAGGGGGCGACTACTGTTGGGGTACACACGGACGGTGGATTGCTGTTGGTACTATTTCTCATTTCAGCTATGACACGGGAGATGATTGTCGATTCGGTTTTTTTTTTCAAATGGACATCTAGTATATTTTTTAGCGTGGAGTCATGCTTTTTTACTCGTTCTAGCACTTCATCAAATTTGGTCGCAAGTTGAACACAAAGCGATCGAATATCATTGAGGGCTGTCTGGTTTTCGATACATCTGGCGCACAAAAACCTCAGTGCACTATTATCACGCATAGCATTGGCGCCGGCCGGGCTGAGTCCCGAACAGCGAACGTGTTGAATTTGCTCGCATCCTCCGAAACAATAGACACGATCAGTTTCATCAGCAATATTTTGAGCACACACAGTACATGTCGCAGCGTTCATTTCTTCTCGCAACCCCCCGGCGCTGCCACCGAAGACGGCTTCCAGCGAGACCAACCAAAAGTGATAGGCTTCGTAGTGCAAATAGTTTATATTGAAAAACTCGCGAAATTAGACAAACAACTATTGCCACACAACACAGACTAACAGTTAACAGATTAAAATGAACTATTTAGTTATATTCAACAGATTAACGCGTCTAAGTACAGGCAAAAAGTGAAAAAAAGCAGAGGATCGACCGGTAGCACGTCTAACTGCTAATAGATCTCACTCACTCACATTATTATTAATCATTTAATCATTTATTTATTTTTTTCAGTCCTTCACTTTTCTTACAGAATTTTGTATTGTTTCGTCAGAACTTCCTTTGGAGATTTTTCCTGAAAAGGGATAGTATAACCAATACTTTTCAGAATTTTTATAATTTTATGTTCCTTCAGATATTCCTCTGTGAATTTCTCCTCCCAAAATTTTTCAAGCATTTTTTTTTCTTGGAATGACTTCCAGAGTACTTCCACAGGTTTCTCATGAATTTTTTTTATAGAAACTAAGTGCGAGTCTTAAGAAATTTCTTCATGCATTTCCCTAGGCATTCGTCCAGAAATTCTTCCAGAGATAGCTTCAGAAATTGTTTCAGTAATTTTTGTCCACGAATCCGTCCAGAATATGTTCAAAAATTTCTTCTACGAATCATCAAAGACATCACCAAGAGTTTAAAGCGATTCCTTCATGTTCATGTTTGCAGGAATTGTTATCTTTCAGGGATTTCTTTAGAATTTCCTTCAGGGATTCTTTAAGGAATTCTTCCAGTAATGTTTTGAGCAGTTTCTGGGAAAACATAAAAAAAAAAAAAAAATCCCTGTAGAAATGTCTAACGTAAGTCCTGTGATAATCTCTTAAACTTAAAGAATCTCGGGAGATATTTGCAACAAAACGCAGAATCTGTACAAGAATCTCTGAAGGAATTTCTCTAGGAATTCTCGAAGAAAACGTGAAAGAATATTCGAAGGAGTCTAAATTTCAGAAAAAAAAAAACTCCATGGAACCTTTGAAGAAATCCTTTAGTGAAACTCTCAAAGAAATCCTCAAAATTTGTTGTTTTTTAATTAACTCTTGATGGAATTTTCAAAATAATTCGGGCAAGAATTCCAGGAAAAAACTATAAAGGAATTTTGGTAGAAATCTCCAGCAAAATACCTGCAGAATCTCAGGAAGTACTTTTGAATGAAACTTTAGAGGAAGATCTGAGAAAATCCCAAGGAAATTTTGGAAAAAAATCCAGGAGCCATTTCTGATAAATTTTCTGGGGAAATTCATGGAGAAGCTCCTCAGAAAACCCTTGGTGGAATTCCCAGAGAAGGTTATTGATGATTTTTTGGTAAAATTTCTGAAGAAATATTTCATTAATTTTCTTGGAGAATTATCTAAAAGTATTCTGAGGACTGTGGACAGCTTTGGACGTATTTCTGGAAGAATGCCTAGCTAAGATTTTCTAAATATCTCTATGAAAACTGTTGAGAAATTTCTAAATGAATTCTCTTAGAAATTTATAGGAAATATTTCTGAATAAACTCATTACAGACTCCGTGGGGAAATTTCAAGAGTTATCCTTTGACAAATTCCGGAGAAATTTCTGACAAAAATGCAAGGAAGAATATCTAAGAGGAAATCCTGAAGTAATCGCTGGAGAAAGTTCTGAATGAACCAAAGAAAGCAATATTGCAAAAATCTTGGAATCAACTGGTAGACAAATATCTGATGGAATATGCTAGAATCTCTGGATGCTTGCGGTATTTTCTGAATGAATTCCTGTTGAAACTCCTGGACACATTCGTGTGGAAATCTTCAATGCAATCCCTAGAGCAATTCCTGTACAAACCTCTGGTGGACTTCTCCAAGAAGTACCTATACGAATTTCATAAGGAATCTCTGTTGGAAACACTGAAGGAATCCCTGGAGAAGGATTTTCAAAACGAATCCCTAAAATATGTTTTTTTAGTAATCGCAGGAGGTTCAGGAATCTTAAAAAGAATTCCTGGTGAAATTTTTGAGAAAATTCTTATGGGAATATCTGGAGAAAGGCCTGGCGAAATTTCTTAAAGAATCCCTGGAAGGATTTTCGAAAAAAAAAACACCAGATGAGTTTCTGAAAAAAAATGGTAGATTTTAAGACCAAATTATCTATGTAATAATTTTGGAAGTAATCCATAGATGATTTTAAATGAATCCTTGGACAAATTCTAAGAGGAATCTAATGAAGAACTTCTGAAGATATTTCTTAGTTAATATCGAAAGGAATGGCTGGAAAAATTTCTGGCGGAATTCTGAACTTTTGATCTACGGAAGAATTTCAGAAAAAACCAATGAGTTTTTGATAACACATTTGATGATCCTCTCTAGGAAAATTTTCGATGAATTTCTGATGCAGTCCATGAATAATCAGAGAGAGAATTACAGCACTAGACTGGCGCATTTCTTGCCATGGAACATGTTTTGAAGATACTTTCAAAAGGATTCCGTGGACTTTCTGAAAGGAATTCCTGGAAGATTTTCTAAGGGAATCAAAGAAAGGCTTTAACGGAGTTACATTATTTTCTAGGGTAATCTCTGGAAATCATTGAGGAAAATCTGAAGGATACTATGCATTTTCTGAAGGAGTTCCAGAAACAATTCCTAAAATAATACCCGGAGAAATCTTTGTATGCATTCCTGGCAGAATTTCTTAAAGAAATCCTTGAAAACTCTTCTGAAGTAATTGCTGGAGGAATTTCTAAAGAAATTTCAGAATGATTTTCACATAAATCCACGAAGGAATTACTGAAGGTATGTATACATTGCTTTTGTTTTGGAAACAATCCATGTAAGATTTTTTTACATAATATTTCGAGAAATTTCGAAGAAATAGCTGGTGAAATATTTGAAATAATCCCTGTAAGAAATTGACGAAATTTGAGGAAAAAAATTCTCAATCTTTTTTCAAGCCCGTAGAGGAATTTGTGTGTTTATCTTTGATTGAATTTCTTAAAAAAATACTGGGACAAATTTTTGAAAGAATCTGATTTGTTTTTCTTTATCTGGAAGGATTTCTGAAGCAATCCCTAGAAAAAGTCACTATATCACAAAGCTGTTTGTACGTGTGAGTACACAAAGAATTTGAAAATTCACAAAGTCAACGTTTGGTCGGTTTTTGTATTCGAAAGTATTAGGTAATTCCCAATAGAGTGTAGAATTAGCATTTAAGTTAAAATACACATTATTAAAAACAAAAAAAAAAATAATTCCCAATACTAATGGAGACAAAATTTGGTGACATTCTTACAATTTGAGAAAGCACAACTTTTGGAAAAAAAGGGCACAGGTAGATTTTCATATATTTATGAAGACGCAAATAATTTCGCAAAAAAACACACATGAGCAATCAAAATATACTTTATAAGAGGCTTCTTATTCGTTCTTTCAAAAACTTCAAGCTTCTTTTTACTTACACTATTACGAATGGTTTAAGTGACGAATAAGCGTGATGTTAAAATACATATAATTGATAATAATAATAAAAATAAACGAATGGTGCAAAAGTTAGGAAACAAAAATATAAAAAAAATCATAAGGATGCGAAAGAGTAATACTGGTAATACTGGTATATAAATAAGAAAATTCTTAAGCGTCTATAGTCGCAAAAAGTTTAGAATATTCACATAGGTAATTTATCTAAAATGTGTAAGGCATAAAAAAAATGTTAGTAATTTTCCTATATTTGACAAAGAGTAAGAACAATTTTCTAAATCCCAATAGAGCTTTATCAGACAAATATGGGCTAACCCAATTCGTTTATTTTTATTTTTTTTATCTGAAGAGCCTGTTAATCAGTGAGTAATTTGGTGTAACCTCGATGACACCACTGCGTGTTCTTTAATATTTTTTTTTATTTTTTTTATATTTCCTTATTACATAGGGTCTGTTCTCTTAATAAGCATATATGCTCCCATCTTCATCCTCCTCAAAACAAAGGATTGCAATACGGTTTATTTTGTTTCTTATTTTAGTTTTTTTTTCTTTTTTGTTGGAACTGAGCAAAATGAACGGAAGCAATCCATGCCGTAATCGCCTGTTTTCGAATGGTATTAATGACTCTTTTTTATTCAGATAAGTGAATGTTTGTCGGTTCGTGTACCGTTCGACTTACAGTATGCAAATTGGTGAGCTCGTTTCATGCAAAACGTGTTTTATTGCGAAAACTGTTTTGTCTACATATAGGACATAGAGACAGATTTATTAATTACGTCATCTGAAATTTCTATTTTTTTTAAATGTTTTTGAAGGTACTGCGCTGATTTGAGAAAACACTCCATGGCGAATAACTAAGTTCCATACAATTATCCAAATAAAAATTCGACTTGGATGCGACATGTGTCCAAATTCTGAGCAGCTATCTCACACGTTGACCTTCATGAACCAATCACCGAACGAAAGAAAAGCAACCAAATTGGTAACCTTAGCTGTGTCTTTCCCTCCTGGCTGACATCATTTTCGCTCATGAAACACAAAACAACGCGTCATCGCTCAGAGGCACATCATTTTCTTCACTGGCTCTATAGTAGGTACACCGATACGAACCAGAATCGTCAAGGGACTATGTACCTATTCGCAACGAGAATATTATTGATGCTGCCGTCCGTCCCTGGGAATGCTATGTTTGCTGTTTCGTTGCGTTCGTTGTTGCGAGAGCTGCTGATGAGAGCCAGAAATGCGTATGATCATACAAAGCCATAAATCTAGGATATTGTTGCTGCCTCCGCCACCGCGAGCGCCAACCAACTCAAAGCAACGCAACGCAACGGGACGGAAAAGGTGTTTGTGTGGGAAAGTTGACAGAGAAAAAGTCATCCCATAAATAAAGAGACATTATTTGCCACTTTTTGTCCGTTGATGCGTGTGATGCTCGCTCGGCTGCTTCGGCGTCCTCATACGAGGACGACGACGACGACGACGTGGGGGAATGTTTATGAGATGGAAAAAGCCCTGCAACGTCGAATCTTTATCATTTTCGTCGTTTTTTCACCATTTCCATCGCGAAAGGTTGATTTTCTTTGCCATTGTCTGATGTTGGAGCGGGTGAAATGTGAAGGGGCTGACACTTTTCCCATAAACATGTACTGTTGCTCCGCAAGGTTAAGCATATAGGATTGCGAAGAGTAGTGACTTGGTTTATTTTTTCGAAGCGTCACAACAAGCAACAACGAATAAGTAGGGAAACAATCAATATTGTGACAAGTAGGATTTTTATCTAGTTCCCGTCTATCTAAACACTGACCAGTAATGTTCGAATTCATTCTTGCATCTCGCCTAATGCATCATGACCAATTTGGCATGAATTCGAATTTAAAATTAGCTTAAATATTACGTGAAAAATATTGTAGAAAAACTATAATTTCCTCAACATAACAAGATTGATTAGTAGTCCCTCGAATTCTTTTCCCGTCTAGCCCACGTCTATTTTGGGCACAACCTGAATTGAATTCCCGGCACATAGGATGACCAAAAATTATGATTTGATCGTGAGTGTTTATTCGGAAAGTCGGTCAAATTCTTCGCAATCCAAATCAAATCATGTGTTCAAAGTATAACTGATCAGAAAGTTTTTAAATTGAGATTGGTCTAGAATAACGACCTAGGTCAATATTTTAGTTGCGTTGATGATAATTTTGATTATAATACGGCATTTAAGTGCAACCGAAGAAATCTTACTCTGTGGCTGTGAAGTACGATGCTTCGTATGGAGAAAATTCACGCACACATTTACCTGCATCTTCCCTGGGACGAGGACGACTTGTTGTTACCATTTTACCGACGAGGAAAAGCTATTTCTTTTAATAACTAAGCAGCTTTTGCTACATTCTGCAGCAGTGAAATCCAACTTTGAAGTACCACAGAGCTTTTGCGGGGTGTGATTTGAAGGTCAGCTTAGTAAATAGCGAACGGCGGTGAAGAACAATTCGGCTAGCTGCTGATTTGGTTCGGTTTGCATTCGTCATACGCAAAACGAGAAAAAATGTTAAGTCGTAAGTGGAGTGAATTCTAAACAAGTAATTTTGCGTAATCATTCGATTGCCAGTGCTTTGGCTCCATCTGATGAGCCAAAGTAAAGTGGCAAAGGTGAGTTGTAACAGCTTTAAAAATGGCTATCTAATATGATGGGAATTAGCGCATTTCTATCCTAGCTTAGCTTGGAATGGACAGACTGCACATACATATCCATGGTTGCTACTCCGTGTTTGATCCGAAGCACAATGTGGCAACATCCATTAATTACGTAACGCCAAAATCAACATTTTTTGAACTCACCTCTCAACCTCCGTAACGCTTTTTTGTATGAAAATCCTGAAATTTTTGTATGATCCGTAACACTCGGACAAACTAGACACCTCCCCTCCCCATAGAGCGTTACTTAATTTGTGGACGGCTCCTGACAGTTGCACATTGAATCAACTGAATAATTTACTTCGAGTGGTCAACATTCTCACTATGCATGTTTCAGAGGCTCTCTTTAACGGTACAATAATGGCGCCGGCCACGTCCTTGCAGTCAGATTAGAAGAGGAAAGGAATGTTAGTAGCAACTTTTGTAGTTTTCCGCTGCGACTCCACCAATGACTACAGGAAGGAATGCTTGTCAATCGGAAGGTATCTTTGGGTCTGGCTTCACTTGGATAAGTAATATGGCCTTTTGAAGTTGAATAATTCCATGCAGACTACAGCGCTATTGTTCGCCTCACGCGGAGAGCAAACAATCGACCAATCGCGATCAGTATTATTCTTAAAAAAATAAAATACATACAACTATAGTGCACAAATTAGTTGAGTTGCATATTGCCAACAGTTGATATAGCAATATTATTTTCCCTTCGTCAAGGTCTCGCAACGTGGGCAAGAACACCCAAGTTCGATAGCCCATGTAGCTACCTCCAACGATGCATAATTTACACAGAGCCAATATTAACCTTTCTCGAATTACATCAGTATCCAAAGTTCTCGACGGGTTATCAACTGCAATAAATTCTTGACGTACATGCATTTTGCCAGGTATCTCCAATTATACACTTCTCTCAATTCTCTCACGCCTTAAGTGATACCAACTAAGTAACTTGGCATTAAGAAGGTTCGATCGTTTTTTCGTTAACAAATAAATTCATTCTCAATCCAAACTTGAAGTCGTCATGATCTATGATGACAATCCAGTTTAGTGAGTACACAACAAATACACACAAACACATACAGGGGATGGCCAAAATGTTTGGGATAGGCAACGTTTTTTTCTCTCACAGAAAAGTTCAACATGCTATAACTTTACATAGAGCGCATAAAAAAATCTCAAATTTTGATTGTTTGTCAACCTATTATATGTGCATCTTTGGTACAAATTTGGGCTCGATTGATTATTGTTTCGTAAAGTTAGAACCGTTCGGGTAAAACACTATTTTTTAGACAACTCATTTTTGAGCTGTCATATCTCGGAAACCAGTGAACCGAATTGAATTAAAATTTTATCGTACACTAACAATATGTAAATGCTTCACAAACTATTAAAATATAGGTACTTTTTAAACGTTGAAAAAAGTTATCATGGATTGAAACTTTTTGGATTTTTCTCGAAAAAATGTATTTTTTTACATCAATGTCAATAAATGTTGGTGTTGATATCCAAAGATTTTCCACTTCTGTTCTCAAGTTATCTTTTATCAGACATATTAGAGCCTATTTAGATTGAAGAAGGAACACATTTAGTAATTTTTGTTTGGTATTGTAAATTTGACTTGTTTTCCTCTATATGGGTAAAAATTTCAACCCGGTATAACTTAATTCGCCGTAAGAAAATAATACATTTTATGACGTCGTATTAAGTATCAATATATTGTTGATAAACGTTAAAAAAATTATTCAATTCGGTTCACTGGTTTCCGAGATATGACAGTTCAAAAATTAGTTGTCTAAATAATAGTGTTTTACCCGAACGGTTCTTACTTCGCGAAAAATTAATCAATCGAGCCCATATTTGTACCATTGATGCACATACAGGGTGTTAGGTTCATGAGTGCAAACTTTTTAAAGGGTGATAGAGGACCATAAATGGTGAAAAAAATTGTTCTACGCATATGGTCAAATCTCAACCGTTACGTAGTTATTGGACTCCCCATGTTTTGACTCTTATTGCCTTAACTGGCTATAACTTTAAAATGATCAAACTTATCGCAGTTTTTTTACTCTTATTCGAAAGATTATTGAATTTTCTATTAAATGGCATCTTTGAACCGATTGGTTTAGCTAAATAACTAAGTTTTCTAGAGCAAAATAGCTAAAAATAGCGTGTTTTAATTTGTTTATGTCCATTATTTTTAAAACATGCGTAATAAATTAAAATTCTTTCTTTGGGAAAGTTGTGGCCCCTGTTCCACTCTACAGTTTGTTCTTTGACGCCAAACTTCTAACTCTTATCGTTTTCTTGCAATTTTGATTTAAATGTGCAGCAGAGTGCGCAAAAAAGTGCTTACCATGACGATTGCAAATTTCTGATCTAAAATGCGACGTTCAAATCGAAATTACAAGAAAACGATAAGAGATAGATATTTTATGTCAAAGAACAAATTGTAGAGTGAAACAGGGGCCACAATATTGCCAAAAAAAGAATTTTAAATTATTACGCATTTTTCAAAGATAATTGACAAAAACAAATTAAAACACACAACTTTTAGGCTATTTGATCTAGAAAACTTAGTTATTTAACTAAACTGATCGGTTCAAAGATGCCATTTGATAGTAAATTCCTTAATCTTTCGAATAAGGGTTAAAAAAGTGCGATAAGTTTGGCCATTTTAAAGTTATAGCCAGTTAAGGCAATAAGAGTCAAAAACATGGGGAGTTCAATAACTACGTAATGGTTGAGATTTGACCATATGCGTAGAACAATTTTTTTCACCATTTATGGTCCTCTATCACCCTTTAAAAAGTTTGCACTCAGGAACCTAACACCCTGTATAATAGGTTGACAAACAGTCAAAATTTAAGATTTTTTGATGCACTCAATGAAAAGTTACAGCATGTTGAATTTTTTTGTGGGAGAAAAAAAGTTGCCTATCCCAAACATTTTGGCCTTCCCCTGTACATTGAAAAACATCTGAGATATCAGCTGTCAGATTGCGACAAAAATAAAATTCAAGAAAATAAGCAGAAGAGATAATTTGTAAGATGCATTTTCGAATAGTGAAGAGGACATCATAAACATAACAATAGAAACTATAACCTATAGTATAAGACTGAATTAAAAAAAAAAACAATTGAAACAGAATCCACAGAAAGAGAACAATAAGGAACAAACTCACCAGATAATCCTATTCAGTTGGTGCTTAGAGTTTCTTCAAGCAGTTGCTGCCTTCGACTCTGAAGTAAATTTCTTTAGTGGAAAAACTAAGGCACGGAGTGTTACTAATTGACAAATTGAGAGATGAAATTTGTGAAAAAAAAAATCGCGTTCTGGTGGGATTCGAACCCACGACTCCGTATTCGCTAGACCGGCGCTTTAACCAATTAAGCCATATAACACGAACCCTAGCTTGCATCGTATCGGCGCAGTTGGTCGTCCAGTATGCAACCGTGTCAAGCTCTCGACGCATACTAAATTAGACACCAGCAAACAGACTGCTTGGTGGCTAGGTATGCCGAGTGCGAGAGTAATACTCGGCTTTATAAAAACAACTCGCTCTCACTTGTAGTTAGTGGCCACAAACGTGAGTGTGTTGTGATTGGCATCTAAGCCGAAAGAGAGATGGATGTGTGACAAAAAGGAGTGTTCAAGGTGTGACTTAGGAGTCAGTTAGGCTTTCTATAACGCAGAATCGTTATATGTTCTGTGGCTTAGTAGGTTGAAGCGCCGGTCTAGCGAACTCGGGATTGTGGGTTTGAGTCTCACCAGAACGAGTTTTTGCACAAATTCATCCCTGAATTTTTCAATTTGCAACATTATGTGCCTTCTAATTACAAGTTTTTCTGTATCCATGGATTCCTTATGCAATTCCTTTGGGGATTTCTTGAAAAATGTCTACTCTGTTTCCATAAGGGATTCCTCCCGTGATTTCGTCATCGCCATGACTATTCAGGGATTTTTCATTAAAAAAAGACGCGGACACCGTCTCCGGCCAGACGCTGTACAGACTGTATGAAACTTAACACTAGACAAGGGACACACGGAGCATGCACCAATGGATACGGAGAAGAAACTATTCTTACGAAAAATTTCTTCGCCCGGAATGGGAATCGAACCCTCACCCCATAGCATGGCGCGATTAGAAGCTTGATGACCCTAACCGCACGGCTACAAGGCCCCACTTTTTCTGAGATTCCTTTCAAAGATTTCCTTCGGGATTCCTTTCGGAATTGATTGATTGATTGATTTGTCTTTATTTAAGAGACTTTCAGCCCTTGGCTGGTTCCTTTCGGAATTGTTGCCGGGATTCGTCCATTCGTCGTTTCTGTGCTTCCTTTATGAATTTCTCCTGCAAGTTCTTCAGGGATTCCTTTTATTTTTTCCGAAGACTGTTTTACGAAAAATTAGGGACGCTACAAATGCGCAATGAAAATGAAAATCTTATAGTGGAACACTATAAATGTGTTAAAAAGAAGAAGATGTATAAATATTTTATCGTAATTTCCTCATTGATTTTTACTGGAGTTCCTTTTTAAATTTCTCCCGGGATTCCATCCGACATTCTTCCAGGGGTTCAGATTTTTTTTCCAAGATTTTTATTGACATTTTTTCCTGGAATTCCTTTAACGATTTCCTCCGGGATACACACTTGGTTTCATTTATTGATTCTTTCCAGGGTTTTTTTTAATGATTTATCCAATATTCTGTCAAAAGTTCCGCCAGAATTTCTTTCTAAATTCAATTGGCAATTGCTTGCGGAATTCCTATTAGGATTTATCAAAGAATTCCCCTCGAGATTCTTCCGATAATTCATCCCGGATTTTCCCTGGAATGATTCTGGGATATCTTCAAGGACGTTTCCCGATATTTAATGATTTCTTCCGATGCTGCTTTATGGAGTTATCCCAGGTTTCTGTAAGAGATTCCTTCGGAGGTCCATTCAGATATTCTTGCGAAGATTCTTCCTAAGATTCCTTTAGGATTAGGAATAAGTTCCGGAACTCTTTTTGTGATTCCTTCATTGATTTCTCCCGGAATTTGTTCTGGCATACTTTCAGATTTTCTTCCCAAAATTTATTTAGGTATCCCAATTGGGATTTATGCTGAATCCTTTTAGCATGACTGCCACGCCGAGAACCTGGGATTGGATCCTACTCCCGACATACTCACAAAATGTGAATTCTTCCTTGCAAAGGGAAGTAACGCGTGGGTCCCAAGACGAACTAGGGCTTTAAATCTTATTAATACCGATAAAAAAATATAATTGAATAATCATATAAAAGTTATGCTTACACGATTTTATCGTATTTTTCATTCATTTTCCTAATTGTCAAAAAGCAACTCACCACTTCATGTATAAAATAAAGTAGGTTCAACATCGCTTAGTGGTTTGACGGTTTTCAACTCTCTCCCTTTCCCAACACCGAATACCCGTAATTTCACCACGTGAACGAGCAATTATCACAATTTTTAACGCCATCAAGCAAAAAAAAAGCACGTATGTGAATAATTTGCGGCTTCACACGTTTCCTCCATGCCTCTGGAGAGGTCAGTTAATGCTGCGGTTAAGGGAGTTGACTGTTGAATTCACACACAACCGTCTAGCGTCTGACTGGGCCAAACCCTCATTTCACCATATTCCATTAGTATTCAGCCAGGAGATTACCAAATATACTACAATTACCCAACTAAAATCCAATTTCTCCCCGCATTAGACCACGATTAACACATTCGAGGCAACTCGTCGGCACACAAGTGGGCGCTTTTCCTGTCTGCTTTTCTGTGTAGGTGTTTTCCGTTTTGCTGTCTCTGTTTGGGTACAAATTAGCTCATAAAAAGCAATAGTTATGGCACGTTCGTCCGGCCCGATGACCTTCGACCGCTTGAGCTTAATCTAGACTTGGACCTAGGAGAATGAAACAAAAACCTTTCGCCTAACTATGAAGACTCCGGCAAAGTGACCCGCTTTTATCCGAGCAACGGAACGGTTGCTAATGACGACACTTCCTTTCTGGGTACATTAGCCCGCCTCCTTGGATTAAGTATCGGCCATCGAGTTGGCTCTCCCCGTTAGAACATCCTTTCGCTAGGCGTTTCAACGGAATTCAAGTGCAACTCGTTCAATAATTTGCTATTATTATTCAGGGCCCTCATCGGTCGGGGCGCTTCTTCCATCCGCATCCTGTTCAAATAATCTTCGCCAGGCAATCGAGCAATAAAAATCAATAACACTTTATTAGCACCCATTAACGCGGCAAAACGAGCCAGCGAGATCCCAGAAAAAGTCAAAAATAAACCGGAAGCCGTTCAACCTGGCTCAAAAGTTAGCTTATTGCAGCATCTCCCGAGAGCTCGCCGGAGTCAGTTGGTTGGTATGGTGTGAGGTGACCTCGCAGCAAGGGAAAAAAATGCCCGCATCCACTGCGGGAAGCACGTTAAGGTAATCCACCATTAATCAACGGCAGAGCGCAGCTGTTACCTTTTTCGCCGGCGCTGCCGGTGCGGTGGAAAATGCCGCATCTTCGAGGGCTTCCCCCGGGGAGAGGTCGACACCTGATGGGAGGGAAGCCAACCCGTGCGGAGGGAGGGAGATTATTGCAAATCGCACCAAATGGACCATTAATTCCAGTTAAATGGTTTCTACATTGATTGAAATTTTGCCCATCGTTTTATTAGGTTCCTACTCCTACGCTGCGAAATACCTTTCGCGCTGATGGTATGGGATTTTCACAGCCTGTTCGTATTATTGGAAATTACTGGAACAATATTTTAAAGGGACTTGAATTCAGTAATGCTGACAAAAAGTCATTGAACGTGGCAAAATTAGGCATTATTGTTCAGCGTTAATGGCAAAATATAAGGACAAAACTTTTTTTAACGTGAATTTTAATCAAATTTGATTAGTATTTATGCTAATTCTTCAGACATAGGGACAAAACGTCAAAAACGGAATTGCGATGTTAAAATCAATATTTCTGTTAAAACTTAAACACAGTTTTGGTTTGGTTTGTAGATAATGATTCTGTATTTCATTTGTCAGGTCGTTACAAGTGGTCAATGTTCTATATCGATATGGCTAATTCAACTTTATAGTTCAATATGATTAATATGCTAATCTAATAGAATTACTCGCAACACTGAATTCAAATAGGATGTCACTAATATGTCACCAGAACATTTGTAGGGGTTCATGTACAACATTGCATGCAAGCTCCCATTGGATCACGTTGGGTATTATTGGAAATGTCATGTTGTACGTCATCGATCCGTCAATGCCGGATTGTTATTGTTTTGATCTAATCTGATCGTCGCGATCGCCTCACGGTTAGTCACGATCAGTACGTGATATTTTAACATCTCCCCACAATCCGGACATTAAGGATATTTAGCAGTTTCCTATGCTGAGCAACTGGAAGTCCCTTGGTGAATGCGTCCGCTGGTTGGTCTACCGTTGAGATGTATTCCACCTTCAGCTTCTTGTTCCTGACGAGTTCCCTGATGAACATGTACTTCAGATCAAGGTGTTTCATCCGTTGGTGACTTCGAGGTTCTTCAGTGTATTTGATGCATGGAATATTGTCCTCCATGATTATGAATGAAGTGTTATCTACACCCAGTTCATTCAGAAGGTTTGTTAGCCACAATCCTTCTTTAGCAGCTTGACAGAGTGAAATTAATTCAGCTTCTGTTGACGACAAACTAACCGTTTGCTGCCTTCTGGTTGACCACGACACAAGATTGCCGAAAATAAGAAAAGAATATCCAGAAATTGATTTCCTATCATCCTTATCATTGGCGAAATCGGCATCAGCAAAGCCCAATAAAACGTTTGCATTTTCTCTTTTGCTGAACACGATTTTTGTGTGCATGGTTCCTCGCAAATAACGCAAAATGCGTTTCAATCCAGTCCAATGCGCATTTGAAGGTGAAGCTTGGTATTTGCTAAGTATGCTTACTGCTGCACAAATATCAGGACGCGATACTAATGCCAGATATTGCAAACAACCAAGTAACTCTTTAAATGGATGTGATGTTAATTCATCATCATTTGACTTAGCCCATCGTACATTTAGATCTAGCGGAGTGTTAACTGGATTAGATTTGAACATTCCAAATCTTCTCAAGATTTTCTCAACATAACCTGCTTGAGAAATTTCCATGATTTGATTTTGCATATCTCGGTGAATGTCCATACCCAAGAAATGACTGACTTCTTCTAAATCTTTCATTTGGAACAACTTTCCAAGTTCAGATTTTATCCAGTTTAGTTGTGATAATTGTTTTCCAACAATAAGTATATCGTCTACATACAAAATTAAAATCAATCCTTTTGCTTGTGACTTATACACACAACAATCACTCTTCAATGGAACAAAACCCAGCTTTCTTATTTCATCATTGAATTTCTTGTTCCATGATCTGCTAGCTTGCTTTAAACCATGCAAACTCTTTTGTAGTCGTACGATTTGAGAATTGCCTATCTCATCGTTTGGAAGTTTCATGAAGATTGTTTCCTCTAAATCTCCATAGAGAAAAGCAGTCTTCACATCCATTTCATGAATCAACAATCCATTCTCATTAGCGAGTGACAGAATTGTCCGAACGCTTTCCATTTTAGCTACTGGCGCAAACGTGTCCTGGTAATCGAAGCCAGGTCTTTGAGAGCAACCTTTTGCAACCAACCGTGCTTTGTAGCGGCCATCATCTTTCACCGAAAAAACCCATTTCGAATGAATAGCCTTTTGATTACTTGGTAAGCAGTTTACCACTGCCCAAGTTTTATTTTCATGAAGAGACTTCATTTCTTCATCGATGGCGGATTTCCAGTTCTTCCAGTCTTCCCGTTTCTTTAATTCGGCTACCGTTTCTGGAACATCTTCGTTGAACGGTGCAGAAGCCATCTTGGCTGAACTTGGTTGAAATCTTTGTGGAACTCTCCTCTCCCGTGCGCCACGTCTAAGTTCTGGTTGCTGCTGATCGGTGTCCTCCTCCTCAGCATCAGTAAACTCCTCCTCAGATGTCTCGACATGGTTTACTGCTTCTTCTTCTCCCTTAGGCTCAGGAAGCTCTTGTTCATCATCTTCAGTGGGCTGATTCTCATCATCAACGCTAGGTCCAACTTGATTTTCTTCTTCCTGAATGTCAATGTCTGCTTCCTCACAGTGTTTCAATTCCTTTACAATAATGGGGAGGTTGATATTTTCCGCCATTGTATTACTGCAAACATTTGATTCGTCAAAAACAACATTTCTTGATATTTCAATTACTCGGTTGTTTTTATTCCACAACCTATATCCATTATTCGCATAACCTACGAATGTTAACCGTTTCGTTTTGGAATCAAGTTTGTGACGTCTCCCTTTTGGAATTTGCTTATACGCATGGCTACCAAACATCCTCAGATTACTGAGGTTTGGTTTTCTGCCATTCCACATTTCAAATGGCGTCTTCAATTCAACAAGAGCATTTGTCGGAGACCTGTTAGTAACGTACGCGGCCACATACAGTGCTTCTCCCCACATTTCTTTCGCTAGTGCGCTCTGATGGAGTAAAGCTCGAACCTTCTCCATTAGCGTTCGATTAATCCTCTCACTCACTCCGTTTTGCTGGGGAGTGTAAGGTACAGTGAAGATCATTCGAATACCTTTGCTTCTACAGTAGTCTTGAAAATCCTTGCCTAGGTATTCTCTTCCGTTATCGCAACGCATTTTAGACAACTTTTGACCAAAGTGAGCTGTTGCCATTGCTTCATATTCTTTGAAACGATCAAATACGTCACTTTTTCTTTTGAGAAGATAAACTACTGTGAAATGGGTAAAATCATCGGTAAAAGTTACAAAATACCGATTTCCGTCGTAGGTGGATTTCTCCATGTACCCGCATACATCTGTATGCACAAGTTCAAGTGGCCTACTTGATCTTGGTAATTGCATATCAAGAAACTTCTTGCATGACTGTTTGCCCGCTAAACAACTTTCGCAAACTCCATGTTGCTTAACCAAGTCTTTTGATGGATAATCTATTCCATCAACCATGTTGTTTTTGAGTAGTTTTTCTAGCCCAGAAAAACTCAAATGACCGAGTCGTTTATGCCAATCGGTAAGACTCAGCTTTCTTTGACTAAACAACGCTGCTGGGTCGGCAGTATGCTCCAAAAACATATCAACACAAAACAGACCATTTTCATCTCTTCCCTCAGCGATAACCTCGCCTTTATTCTCAATCCGAACCTCACCATCCTGAAAAGTGACCCTTTTCCCCATGGAATTAATCTTTCTAACTGAAAGGAGGTTTTCTTCTAAATTGGGAATAAAAAGAACGTCGTACAATTCGAAACGTTTTATTTTTCTATTTCCAACGATCGATTTCAAAGTTACCTTTCCTTTCTTCACAGCCTGTAAGGTCAACTTTGCTGTGCTGATGGTAACCGGTGTTGCCAGCTTCACCGCATTCTGCAACAATTTCTCATCGTTCACCATGTGACTCGAAGCTCCACAGTCCACAGCAAACGAAACCTTGCGAGATTCTCTTTTATTTGCGATTCCCGCTAGCAACGCATGACCATGCGAGCGAGAATAATGTTTCTTCTTCTGCTGCTGCTTCTTCAAGGTCGGACATTTGTTCTTGTAGTGTCCCGTTCTTCCACAGGCATAGCATTCGATGTCCCTTTTGTTCGATTTTAGCGCCACGTCTGGCACTGCTGGCTCATCGTCGATCTCCATTGTTTCACTTTGTTCGGCGTCCAAAAGCATACGCTTTATTTCCACCAGCGGCTTCTTACAAAGTTCATCGCACGGCAGAACGGTCAATGCCCCCTTAACGTGTTGATAACGCTTCGGAATAGCGATCATCAGAGCGGCCATCTTTTCCGATTGGTCCATCTTCGTGCCCATCCGATCTAGCTCTCGGATTATCATCTCGTACTCATCGAATAGTGCTGATATTGTTGCGTGCTTCCTACACTGAGGCAAAAACACTTAGGAATTTCAAAAGTCGCAACTTATGAACGAATGATTTTTCTGTTTCAAAACACGCTTATTGATTTCATAGATGTTATGCACGCGTTCCATACCAACAACTTATGATTGTTATAAGGGACATGGTTGTGAAAAAGTTATAATTGAAATCTATGAAAATTGTCACAGTGAGGGTATGGATTCCAGTAAGCTGCGTCTTATAGACGAAAAGGCATTGCATACTCACAGACCTGTTTTCAGAATTACCGGACACAAAATCAACAGGATTGAAATTCTCAAGTATTCATAAATTCTGTTTTCAAATCAACAATGAAATTACGTAAGTAAAACGATCGGTCTCTCTTAATCGATCCTAACGTTTTATTAAAAGTGACAAGAAGCAGATTTATCCGCCTTTTTCACCGCAGAACGCTAGGCACCCATGCAAAATTGCATTTTCAAACGAAAATACAGTCAAACACGCTCCTTGTCGCTTTAATTCAAGTATTCGATAGAGAGAGATCGACCATTTTACTTAAGTAATTACGCAGACCTAGAAACATGACATGAAGTAGTATAGAAATGAAGTAGGAATTATTTCATAAAATAAACATAGATTAGAATACGAATACTATTTTTTTGCGGCATGACATTCATAATTTATAATTTTGATTTCCATTCATATTAATATATGAATTCAATAAGAGCAAACATACGATAGTTATAATTTTGATCCTATGATGTTTTTAAGCGAAACTTATGATATTGGTAAGTGAATGGACATGGATTTTTCTCCTCTTCAATCATAAGTGAAATGTATGACTTTCAACAATAATCGTAGTGTCGCCAAATCATAAGGGGATCTTACGTTCTTCCCAAGGGGGAGTCGCTGAGCACATCTTTACTTGTGCCAATTATTTTCAGTGTGCCAACGGGTATTGAATTGTGCCTCAGTGTGCCCCGAAGTGCCACTGCTTGATGATTCAGATTTTGCTTGGCAACTACCAAGACAACCAACTGTTTGTTTTCATTTTGCAGGTCAAATGCACATGGTTGCCTAGTTTTTTCACCCAAACTCAAGTGTCAAAATTGTGCCTCAGAGTGCCTCGGTGTGCCACACAGCGTATAAGACGGTGTGCTTGGCTCCTCTTGGCACAATGTTCCAAGCGACTAGCCCCTTGGTTCTTCCTAAGTTTTTTTGCCTCAGTGTATTCTTGAGCGAGAACAAGCGATCACGCATAGCGATCATGACACCAGTACCAACTTTTTGGTACGTTTTGACCAGCAAGTCCATCGCTTCCTTTGCATAGGAAACTCCGATCAGCTTGTTGAGAACGTCGTTGTTCACCCACATCACGATCTCGTCCAGGGCATTCATGTCGTCGTTGATCCGCTTCCGTAGTTTCGCCTTTCGTATCTCCTCTTGCGCTTCCGAATTTCCCGCCACAGGGTTGGCATAATCTTCTTCGGGTGGCGTACGAAGCAACGTGTTCGTGAGGCCCATCATGGAGAGGTGGTGCTCCATTCTCCACTTCCATGCCGCAAACGTCCGCTCTGATCCGTCGAAAATATGGGCACGATCTCGCACCGATACGGCGGTATACGGCAGCTGCCGTTCTAGAGCTCCTCTTTCTTCGCGGTTTGCGATCTCCTGACGCAAGTCTGCAGGTTGACCACCTGTCTTATTTTCGCACTCAGACATGTTTCGATATCTTCAAAACTTGGACTGTCGAATATTAATTCTACTCAGTTTACTACTGGGCCCATAACCTGTTAAAACTTAAACACAGTTTTGGTTTGGTTTGTAGATAATGATTCTGTATTTCATTTGTCAGGTCGTTACAAGTGGTCAATGTACTATATCGATATGGCTAATTCAACTTTATAGTTCAATATGATTAATATGCTAATCTAATAGAACTACTCGCAACACTGAATTCAAATAGGATGTCACTAATATGTCACCAGAACATTTGTAGGGGTTCATGTACAACATTGCATGCAAGCTCCCATTGGATCACGTTGGGTATTATTGGAAATGTCATGTTGTACGTCATCGATCCGTCAATGCCGGATTGTTATTGTTTTGATCTAATCTGATCGTCGCGATCGCCTCACGGTTAGTCACGATCAGTACGTGATATTTTAACAATTTCAAAAACGAAAAGTTATCGCAATTAATTCCCTAGAACTTGTTCTCTCAGACAGTTTTTTTCATATCACCATCGGATTCCAAGTTACGATTTTTGTTACGAATTGATTTATTTACGTCTAAATTATTAGTTTTAGCTATATGCTGTTTTATAGAAAGTTCTTTCATATTTTTAAAACATTTTTTCTAATAATGTGAATTAAGGGTGGTCCAAACGATTCTCAAGATAACAATGTTAACTTTTCATTGTTTCCATATAGAGCATTCAAATAATCAACAAAGTTGTGAAGCACTTAGTTCTGAACAACTTCGCTGAAGAAACCATATTGCTATCTCTTATGGTTTCAGTGTCATTATTAAAAAAAAATAGGGTGACACACAAAAAAGTTGTCTTTCCATAACTGTTTACACATTGATTTTTCGCTAAAACTTTGTTCCAAGCAGTTTAAGTGCATTTAATATGCAACATTTTTTTCCGAAGACAGCAAAGTTCTATATCCTCAATTTAGAAAGTTGTTCATGGTTTTTTTTTCAAAAACGACCTATTTTTGACACTCAATAACACTCAGAATGACGGAACTCCGAATGAGCTCTTCTCGCTAAATGCACTACATTTCATACTTATGTATTTGAAACATGTTTGCCTTTCTCGTACACCAAAGTATACGGTAGAAGGCTCGGAGGGTCAAGTCACATATACCAATCAACTCAGTTCGGCGAATTGAGATAATGTCTGTATGTATGTATGTATGTGTGTCTGTGAATAAAATAAGTTCACTCACTTTTAAGGCACTTCCCATTGGCCGATTTTTCGGATTATAGCTCGAATTGAACCGGAATTTTACCGCATTGTTTGCTATTGGAAAAAGTTCGGATCGGTCAAGGCGTTCCGAAGTTATGGTCAATTTAGTGATGCGGACCAGCATTTTTCACCCGAGCGACAGGTGTAATTTGGTTAAGAAGGCTCTTGGTGGGTGACGACTGCGACGACGGCCGCCGCAGCACACCACGAGAACGAGAGTAAGAGAGAATGTGAGAGAAAACGACGACGACGAAAGAGCGGCGCTAACGTGCTACAGACTACAGAGGCAGAAGCGGTTAGATGGTTCATCGATTATGATTGCGTGATACGCTGGGCGGCGGTCGTCAAAACCGTTGTCGAACACGCGTAGGTATGTGAGGAATTGGGTATTTATTTACGCGCTTTATTAGATTCTCATCATTAGATTCCGCCAGAACGCGACCGTAACATCTACGCAAACTGAATTCGAGAATTACAAAAGGCTAACCTTATGCTTATGAAGCAGCAAAAAACAATCATTTGACTCTTATAAAGTTCCTATGCAGTTCATAATGGTTTTCAAAATATTACCTAATAATCATGGTCTAAGCTTTTTTTATTGATAACGAGCTCGAAATTCATAATGCACTACATGAACAGTTGCACTTCCAAAAATAAGAAACAGGTAACCACCACGTCGAAAGTTGAGCCACATGCCTGCAACCAGGGATGGGAACACTCACTTGCAAAGAGTTACACTCACTTGCTGTTTTCTCAGCTCAGAAGCGTGCAATCAAGAAACGATGTATGGACGACTTTTGCCTTATAATTTTGTCTAAAAGATTGCCGAATAGAGTAGGGGTCGCACACGCATTCCAAAGTCGTGACAGAGCTGTGAAAGCGACTCTCCACGAGGTGAGTGTAATTTACATTCACCTCGTGGAGAGTTGTCTTTGCAGCTCTCTCATGACTTCGGTATGCGTGTGCGACCTCTACTCTATTCCACGAACTTTTAGACAAAATATCAAGGCAAAAGTCGTCCATATATCGTTTCTTTATTGCACGCTTCTGAGCTGAGAAAACAGCAAGTGAGTGTAACTCTTTGCAAGTGAGTGTTCCCATCCTTGCCTGCAACAGCTTGTATAAATCGGTTCAGAAAACCAAACCTGTAAAAGATACCTACCTATCCGTATGCACCTAGGACACTGGAAATTCTCGATACTTAGGGAAATTCAGAGTCAAATTGAATTTATAAAAAAAAGTAAGTTCTAAATGTCATCATGGTATCTCTAATTATTCTAAATGGGCTACATTATATACATGCAGAAAAATGAGGCCTGTTTAAAACAATAAAACGCATGATTGATTTTCAAACTGAGCATTTACTTATTCCAAAGTTATATTTCTTTGTTCTTACTTAGAGTTTATCGATCAAAACAACCAATTCCCATCATTCCATATAACGTTAAAATCTGCATTTGTTTCAACAAAATGGGGACCATAAACATGGCCCGGAAGCACTCACACATCTTCAAAATTCTTACCCCAACATCGCCACAACGAAGAAAGTGTAGCAAATCCATCACTCCAACTTTAAAGTGCAGTTTTGGCCGTGATGGATAACGCACAGGTACTCAAGACTGCATCCAAAAAAAGTCGGTCGGTTTCGATTTTTTGCCTTTTTTATTCGTTCTCGCTTTCATCCGCTTGTCGAGTGTCTAAAAATAGATTTCCGAGATGCCGCAGGAGCTGCCGTCCCGGCTTTGTTAGTGGCAAAAGTGCAGTCATTTAAAACAATCTGTTATTGTTTCGGCCAGGACGTCTTGCCCCACGTTGTGATTGATTTAATTGCCCCGGGCGGCAGAGAAGAAGTACTACTAGACTACTGATAACGATTTATTCCCACCACTGAGAGACGGTGCTCCTACTCAGTGGTGATATGACGATACACACTATAGGTACAGATTGTGCAGTCGTCTTTTATAGGCGACTGCTAGTACGGATGGAACATACAAACGTTACAGAGATAGGTACAAAATACAAAGAATGAATAGCAGCTGTGCGCTGCTCTGCTGTATGCATGGAGCCCGACGCAATATCAGGCTGCCGCGGTGACAATGAGTTGGCTGTTGAATGGGCTGCTTCTGCACACTGCGTTGTGCGGTAGAAGAGCCTACGATGACGCCGGCCGACGACGTTGGAGCGAGATCCAACAGTTATTTTATGTTGAAACTACAAAATCTCTGTTTGTTCTAACAAACTGTCAAAAATTTCGGCAAATGAAAATATTTGTATTATCAAACAATGGAACGGTTCAGTTTAATCTTGAAATTTGTTCGTCGCTATAACAAACTGAAAAATCGGTTGATTTGAACTAGAATTTAATTGTGTTTACAAATTATTGTTCTGCGTGTATATGTTCATCTATCGATGCGGTTCTAGCGATGGCTAGACCCACATTCAACGGCAGCGGCTGATATGCTGCTTTAAAACAGATCTAATTCGTGCAGCACTCTTTCGAGGCGACTTTATGTGCAGCAAAAATGATGTGATATCACAAGGGAACGTCCATAAATTGCGTCACGCAAAAATAGCCAATTTTTGAACCCCCTCTCCCTTGTCACACTTTTTGTATGAGAACTCTACAAAATTTCTGTGGGTCGTCACATTTTGCTGAACCCTCCTTCCCCCTCAAAGCGTGATGTAATTTATGGACGCTCCTCAAGAATGTTTTTACCATGTTCCCAAACGTGTATCTGGCGAACAGGATGCTGTATAATGATCAGAACAGACATCATGGAGCATCCATTAAGTACGTCACGCTAAAATTGGGAATTTTCAACACCACCCCCTCTCGCACGAGTTTTTCCGGTACTTAGGGGGATCAGGGGCATAATGAGCACCCGGGGCGAAATGGACACCATTTTCTTGCCGAAACCGTTGACTTTTATGTAAAACTTTTAATGCATAAGTGTAAAGGAATAAGTCATGGTTCCATTTTTCAAAAGTACCATTTATTTTCCTTTAAAATAAGGCCGATGCAAATATTATTTTTCTTTTATGTCCGAGACCTCTCACTGGGTACGAAAAATTAAAAATAATACTCACTATTGAAAAAATATTTTTCAACTATTGAAAAATTGTTGCTGAAAAAAGTTTTTCTATTGAAAATAGAGTCCTGGGCCGCCATGTTTTTTTTCGCGGGGGGGGGGGGGGGGTGGGGGCGGGGTGACATAAAACAAATCAAATATTTGCATTGGCCTAACCAAAATATCATAAAAATTGAGGTAGGGGGATTAGGGGCATAATGGACACCCGGGGCGAAATGGACACCCCTGTTTTTGCCAAAACCATCGACTTTTATGTAAAACTTTTAATGCATAAGTGAAAAGGAACAAGTCATTGTTCCTTTTTTCAAAAGTACCATTTATATTCCTTCAAAATGACCAAAATATCATTGAAATTGAAGTATCAGTGATACAGCATAAAATATGCAAGGATGTCTATTATGCCCCGTACCTTTCCTGCCAGTCCCAAAAAACACACGGTTTACAATTCATTATTTCTTCACAATAATGACATTCTACCTGCTGTAAATGATTGAAATACGTAGGAAACAAGTTAAAGTTGTAAGCCAAATGATAATATGTTAAGTGTTTGTCTGTTATACAGGCTTAACATAGGCTAAACATTTGCTTAGGGTGTCCATTATGCCCTTAATCCCCCTAATACATTACCTGTCAAACTATCCTAAACCCCCCCCCCACCTCTCCAAACGTTCTGTAGTTTATGGATACTCCCTCATATATTTTTCTTCACATATTTCTTATAACAGAAATAAATTTTCTTATTGGCCGTTGGGTTTTAAGCGGTTCTACTCAGTTACTTATTGAATCACAATTTAGCGCTGATTTCGAAACCGTGCTCCAAAAATGTTTTAGTAGAACAGTTTTGCACCGGACACGAATGCCAACTTATTTGGTGAAGTGTCTTTAATAAAATATAATAATAAAAGAACAGTTTTTGAGTTTTAGCTCAATATCGAGTTTAACAATTTTTTAAAATATGGATTTACTAAAATTGAAATATCTTGCGTTTTGTTCAACCTATTTCAAATCTTTTCCCGTAAATTAAAAGCTGAATACAATACCATTCGATCATCTGAATGCAGGTTTTACGTCAGATTGATGAAATTCAAGATATTGGCGAGTTTTTGGGACAATCTCCTTAAATTTTAGCAAAATTTCCAAAAATATATTAAGAAATGTATTTTTTTTTTTTCAATAAGAAAAAAACTATATCAAAATTCTTTCTCAACGTTTATATGACATATCATTTGTAGGCAAGTTACAGTAAAAAATCAGCTCAATAGGAGCATTGATTACGGGAAATGAGATGTGTGAAGTGAGTGACTTTGCTTAAAAATGGAACAAAAATCGATTTCAAATCATCAACCTTGTATGGAAAGTCGAAAAAAATTCCGCTCTACTGTAATGTTTTTCCTTCGAGTTTTCGAATTCAGGACATGATTCTACACCAAAAATGATCACCAGCTTACCGAGTTCAGAGAATAATCAATTTCCCTTAGATTCCCTTCCGGTAAGCATGATTATTAATTGCATGAAAGATTTCACTGCGCGCGCTTAAATTTGATTTTCGAATGGAGTGTAGTTTGCTATGAAGGCTGGACTGGACAGATTTCCAGATCAGTTTTGGATTTTGGTTTGAGTGATGGGTAAACTTCCGATGATGAGATGTGAAAGCTTTCCGGAAACATTTCATAACCGTTTCATTTAGGGGAGAGTCGTTAGTTATGGTATTTTAAAGAAATTGTCAACTGTAACTGGCATCTCTGACTGTAAGATTAATGTGGGTAAAATTAGGGACAGCCAGAACGTTTTCTTATCCTTTCCAAGGATCGAACTGAACCTACCTGAGGTTAGGTCTCATACCAGGCAATTGAATAGTCCTCAATATAGGTGGCACATAAGTCATTCGTTGAGCAACTGAATGTGGCTGTTTTTGGAATGTTAAGCACCTTATTGTAGAGAAGATCCCCAATGAATGAATGTGACGAAAAACATTTCGGCTAGCTGCAGCTTTGGTATAATTGTCTTCGTCATACACAAAACGAGAAAAACAATTTCGTCTGATATGTCGGGATTTAGCATATATGGCGAAGAGGATTTACTCTCTACAAGATAAGATGACGTGAAGTACAGCGGACAATAAGGGCATCAGGTTGAGAGTGATCTGATGAGTGATGGCAGCTGCAAATGAGGTGCATATATGCACACATATATTAGTTCATATCACACTCTTAAAAATATAGGTCAATGTAATTTGGGCATATTTAAATGGAATACTTAACGTTAAAATTCCCAATTTCGGAGAACGCTCAGAGTTCATTCTGCAACAACAGGTTTAGAACCGACTCCAGCAGGCAAGTTGATTCCTAAAGCCCCTCCTTTTCGCACCATCGGAAAGGCGAAAAACTAATATCCCGCACCAAGCCGCCTCTAAATCGTAATTAATAAGGATCAGAAACAAGTACGACTAAAGCTCCGCACCGGCCAGCAATCGTTGCAGTAAATCTGCTTTCTCTGCGCACCGTGTAGGGTACGGCAGCCAGTTCATTTCGTCTGGTTGGGATAAATCGCCCCGAATAAATCTCCTCTCATTTTGTCGCTTTTCCGTCATTACATTAATCACCGAATTTATGGCCAGACGTCTTAGCGGATTATTTGATGGACTTTAGTTACTGGCACTCTCGGATTCGGCATTCCGAAAGGATGTGAAAGTTCGGCCCCTGCCGAAACCACAAAGCTTTGGGGTTATTAATCGCCGGTAATTATGGTTTAGTGATGAAAAGGATTTCTTCTGTATTTAATATACTTAATGAAGTAGATTAATGTTGGCAATCAGGCACCGAGGTTTCCTGTGATGCACGTGTTCGGTCCCGGAGTTCGGTGTCGCAGTGATCGATTTCCTCGGGAGCTGATTTAATTCCGGCGAGCACTTGCGATGGGATCGGTTCTGAAAGCAAGCTTATCGGAACCACCGCCAGGCATAAATATGAGGAATCAAATCATCATATTTCTGTTCGCACGCAACCGCCTTCTGAAAACCGCACTGAGTGGGTCTTTTGTTGCCGATGGATGGTAGAACACCAGACAAGAAGATGCTTTCTATTCGTCACCTTTCGTCGAACCAAGTGGCGATCCACTGGGAAAAAATCACTCCCGTTCAGCTCGAAACCAAAAACGAAAAGGATTCTACGCTTCACTTCCCTCGGTGTCTTTGGCATCGGAAGAAAACCCCATTCAAAAAGCAACAATCCCAGCGGCAAAACGTGCCATTTACCGTACCGCAAGTGCAAACAAAGGATCCAACCAAACCACATCAGGCAGGCACAAGCTCAACATCACCGCCTCAACACTCACTGGAACATTAAAATCTTCACCTAAATTGATCAATTTCGCAAATATTCGATTGCGCCTTGGAATATATCGAGGTGCTTCCGATTAAGGGGAGAACGGCAAATGGCAATTTCGGCACGGTGTCTGTGGCCACCGGCTTACATCGTGGTGCTATTTTGGGATGAAAGTAGTACGAAGATTTCATCGTACGATTTATGACAAAATATTACAAAATGAGAATGGTGGAAATGTAACTAGAATACTTTTAGAAAAAGGAAGAATTATAAAAAGCATAGAAAAAGAAAAGAACAATGCAAATATAAAGCAAATAAATGATGAAAACTCAAAAATAAATAAAACAGTAAATAAAACATAATTTAATAAAAATAAAATAAATAAACACAATAGATTAGGATAAAAAGAATTAGAAGAGTATAATAGAATTATAACTGAAGAATAATAGGCTTGAGCATATGAGTTTCAGTTAAAGGCAAAAGCGCCTATTGTTTGCGAATTCGATAATGGGAGGGGTTTAACCTGAAAACCCCCTCCCTTGGCTGCAAGCCTGATGCAGACCCCCGAAGTGCCATCTAAATTGAGCCCAATCGACGAAAATGAGAATTGTCGTCGCACAATTCGGTTTGGAAACTCAAACACACACACACCCAGTCACTGAAAGAGAGGCTCCCCCGAGAAGGAAACACTGAATTATAATGTTGCCATCGATAAGATAGCGCTTGCTGGAAAATGATACAACGGAAAGTTGGGACCAATTGCTTGTATATACACCATGCGAAAATCGATTCAGGAGTGCCACTGCGGAGAAGTGATACTCCCTTTCTAGAACACACAATCATAATGGTACCTCTACGTATTGAAGAAGGTACAAGTGTAGATTCTGAACGCATCGAAGCTCTTTCGGATTCGGATCCCCTGGTGGAAAGCGTCTCGGTGCTGGCTGGTGGGACCCATAGCAGATGTTCCATTATATTCGATCGTGATAGCAATTAACGATGGTAAATAATAAATTCCTTTTCGCTTTCTGCAATTTAGCTCCTCTCCGGTGGTGTCGTGTGTCTTGCGGATGGTTCGGAGATGCCGCTTTTTTGAGGGCCGCCGTGTGTCCTTGGTTCTAGTAGAGAGCCTCACTTTTCGGTTTGTAATCGGAGGTGTGTGTGAGAGGCCTAAACATTTCGATGATGGGAGATAGTGGCAAACGAACGAGGACGACAACGATGGAGATCTAAATCCTCGTGGGGGTCTTTATCATAATAATACGGCTCGACTCGTTCGGTATATGTGATCGAACAATGGACCGGCATCACCCGTACCTACAGCCTTTGCCTGAGGTGAATGCAAAGCCGGGAATCGGCTTTGACAGTGTTATTCGATCTGGTGGAGCTCAGGGAAAACTTTTCCACGTGACAGTATAATTGCTTTTCGTTGTCGAGTAATTTACGGCAAGAGATATGACTCTTCTCGGGTGAGCTTTGTGGAACTGTTTGACTTTTTTGCGTTTAACTAGTTTGATAGGGTTTCGATGAAATGTTAAATTTAGTTTTTAAGAATTTTAGGATAAACAATGTTTTCCCGTTGAAAAATAAGCAACTCTCTCAAATCTTATTTCGCCGTCTATCACCGATTGCAAGAGAGTTCGTGGGTCAATATCAGACTGAATTCATGGGTAAACGCGCTACAACGCACCAGATGTTCGCCATCCGCCAAATGTTGCAGAAATGCCGCGAATACAACGTGCCCACACATCACTTGTTCATCGATTTCAAATCGGCGAATGATACAATCGATCGAAATCAGCTATGGCAGATTATGCACGAATACGGATTTCCGATTAACTCATACGATATATAAAGGCGACGATGGATCGAGTGATGTGCATAGTTCGAGTATCAGGAACACTCTCGAGTCCCTTTGAATCTCGTAGAGGATTACGGCAAGGTCTTTCGTGCTGGCTGTTTAACATTACTTTAGAGAGTGTAATAAGGAGATCGGGGATAAACACGAGTGGAACGATTTTCACGAAGTCCGTTCAGCTGCTTGGTTTTGTTGATGATATTGATATTATAGCGGAATTTGAGACGTGGCGAAAACGTACACCCGACTAAAGAGTGAAGCCAGGCGAATCGGATTAGTCATTAATGTGTCGAAGACAAAGTACATGATGGGAAAGGGCTCCAGGGAGGAATCACCGCGCCCGCCACCTCGAATTCATATCAACGGTAAGGAAATCGAGGCGGTTGAAGATTGTGTGTACTTGGGCTTATTAGTGACCGCCGACAACGACACCAGCAGAGAAATTCAGAGACGCATTGTGGCGGGAAATCGAGGCTAACTTTGGACTCCGCAGAACTCTACGATCGAACAAAGTTTGCCGTTACACGAAATTAACTATCTACAAAACTCTGAGTAGTCCTCTATGATGACAGTGATGGTATGCGGTGCTGAGTTCAAGAAGTGGCTTATTTTAAACTAGTCTACCCTATATTTGTTAATTTAGTGAAAATATCGCTCTATATCCGATACTGATATTTTTGTATAGTAATGTTTAAATTTGACGTTATCAACTTTACAGAATGGGAAGGTGTTGATGGTATGCGGTGCTTCCAAAGGGACTCCAGAAAAATCCTAACAGGGATACCAGGAGAATCCTGACATTTATTCATGAGAAATCCTGACAGGAATTCCGGAAGAAATCCTAACAGGAATTCCCGAGAAAATCCTGTCATAAACTGTAGGAGAATACTGACAGGTATTGCAGGAGAAGCTTGGCAGGGATAACAGGAAAATGCTGACAGGAATTTTGGAAAAAATCTGAAATAAATTCCGGAGGAACCCTGACAGGAATTCCAGAGGGATCCTGACAGATATTTAAGAGGAATTCTGGCAGGGATTGCAGAGACATCCTGAAAGGAATTCCGAAAAAAACCTAACAAGAATTCCAGAGGAATTCTTCTAAGAATTCCAGAGGAATTCTTCTAAGAATTCCGGAGAAATTCTAATAATAGTTCCGGAGGAATTCTAACCGGATTTCCGGCGATACCCCAGCAGGAAATCCAGTGTAATTTTGAGGTTGAAACCCTAACAGGAATTCCGAAGGACACCTAACAAGAATCCTGACAGGAATTCCAAGGAAAATCCTGACAGGAATGCCAGGAGAATGAGGACAGGGATTCCAGTGCAAATCTGGCAGGAATTCCTCGAGAATCTTGGTAATAATATCGGCAGAATCATGGAAGAAATTCTAGCGGTATTCTGGAAGGAATTCTAGAAACAAAAACCTGTCAGAAATTCTAGAAGAAACCTGGCAGGAATTCCAAATGATTTCTGGCAGGGATTCAAGGAAAATCTTGGCAGGAATTTCAGGGTAGTCCTGCCAGGGATTTCAGTGGTAATTCTGACTGCGATACCAGTTGGAATCCTGACAGGGATTCCAGTGAGAATCCTGACGTGAACTCTAGCGGAATCCTGGAAGGAATTCCCCCAAAATTCTGGCAGAAGTTCTAACAGAGATTCCAGAGGGTTCCTTTTAGGTATTTCAGTGAGAATCCTGACAAGCACACCTGTGCAAATCCTGACAGGAACTCCAACTTAAATCCCGGCAAAGATTCCAGTGGTAATCATTATCAAGGGAAGTCCTGACAAGGATTCCAGTACCGGATTTCCCTGGAATCCCTGTCGGGAATCCCCTGGAATCTCTGCCGGGACTCCCCCGGCATCCCTGTCAGGACACTCTAGGAATGCCTGTCGGGACTCCCCCGGAATCCCTGTCGAGACTCCCCAGGAATCCCTGTCGAGACTCCATCAGGATTCTCATGTAATCCCTGTTTTTATTCCCCTGGAATCTCATTAAGGATTACGCTAGATTTACTGCCAGGATTTTGGTAAATTTCCTGCTAAGATCCCGCTAGAATTCACGTGAGGATTCCCACTGGAATCCCTATCAGGATTCCAACTGAAATTGCAGTCAGGATTACCACTGGAATCCTTGTCAGGATTACCGTGGAATTCCTGCCAAGATTTCCCTTGAATCCCTGCCAGAAATCATCTGGAATTCCTGCCAGATTTCTACTGGAATTTCTGCCAGGATTCTGCTGGAATTATTGCCAAGATTCCCGTGGAATTCCTGCCAGAGATTTCACCGGAGTAACTCTCAGGATTACACCGGATATCCTGTTGGGAACTATTATAAAAATTCCTCCGGAATTCCCATTAGAATTCCTCTGGAATTCTTGTTAGGTTTCTTTCGGAAATCATGTTAGGATTCCTCCTTGATTCTTTTCAGGATCCATCCAGAATCCTTGTCAAGATTTTTTCATAATTCCTGTTAGGATTCCTCTGAAATTCCTGTCAGGATCCATCCGGAATTCCTGTCAGGTTCCACCGGAATTCATGTCAGGATTCTTCTGGAATCCTTCTGGAAGCACCGCATACCATCACCACCTTTCCATTCTTTGAAGTTGATAACGTCAAATTTAAACATTACTATACAAAAATATCAGTATCGGATTTAGAGAGATTTTTCCGTTGAAATTATAAATATAGGGAGGAATAGGTTAAATTGAATCATTTCTTGAACTCATCTCCATATATCAAAATACGCCACTTCTTGGACTAAGCATAGCATGATGTCATCGTCATTAAATTATGTAGATATAATAGCATGAAATGTGTTCATTCATGTACGAAACAATCTGGATCAATTGAAATTACAGGCATACATTCATTTAAACTGTAAATTTAGGGTGAAATAGGGAAAAATGGGTCTTATTATGCTCAGCACTGCATGAACTCTTCATAAGTCTATTCTGTAAACATAATAGTATCCTATTCGCCAATTTATATATAAAAAAATAGCGGCGTGTGGAGTTATGGAAGTATACCCATTGAAAACGGCTTATTTGAGATAGAATAGGGCAAAATGAACCCCTTCCCAAAGTCTGCACTAGATGAAAACATCACCATTTAATTTATTGACCCATTTCTCATGGAAAATGCATCAGTTCAAAACCAGCGGCTTCTAAATAAGTCCGATTACGGACCCGTTTATGCCCACTGTGCATCGTCCACACCGCAAATCGAGAGGCTACGGTGAATGGGACACGTCACCAGGACGTCGGATAACAATCCAGTAAAAATGATTCTTGATAAATCTGACCGGTACAAGCAAGGATGGGAACACTCACTTGCAAAGAGATACATTCACTTGCTGTTTTCTTAGCTCAGAAGCGGCTATCAAGAAATGATGTATGGAGGACTTTTACCTTGTGGTTTTGTCTGAAAGTTTGCCGAACAGAGTAGGGGTCGCACACGCATACCAAAGTCGTGACGGAGCTATGGAAGTGACTCTCCACAAGGTGAGTGTAATTTACGTTCACTTCGTGGAGAGTCGCCTTCACAGTTACCTCACTATTTCAGCATGCGTGTGCGACCCATGCTCTGTTCGGCAAAGTTTTAGACCAAATCACAAGGCAAAAGTCGTCCTTTCATAGCACGCTTCTGAGCTGAGAAAACAGCATGTGAGTGCTAACACTTTGCAAGTGAGCGTTCCCATCCTTGGGTACAAAACGACGTGGTGCGCAGCGAGCGAAAAATCAAATTTATTTATGGAAAATTCGAAGTTTTTTGGTGGGAAAATTGGCTTTTTTTATTGCAACAGTTGAATTATTCATTGCATTTTCGACGTTTTTGATTGCTCAAAAATCAATTATTTATGGAAACTTTTGATTTATTTATGCATTTTTTTATTTGTTTATGGAAATTTTGTTATTTATTACTGCTTACATCGCTGTTTCTTCACTGGGACTTTTCGAATTATTTATGAAGAATGATCATTTTCTTATGAGTCGTTTATATTTTAGCCCTGCGGACCCTACGCAGAGTGCGGAACTGGAGACACACAGCCATGAACCGAGTTGGATGGACACGACTCCTACGTTCAGCAGAAGGCCACTCAGGCCTTAGTCTGACCGGTAAGGCATGTAGGAGTTTTGAATTCCGTTTTACAAAAAAAAACTTCAGAAATTTCATAAGAATCCCTTTAAAATTTCTCAAAGGATTATTTTAGATAATCTTACAAAAATAGGTTCAGAAATTCTTTTAAGAATTTTTTAAGAATTACACCAAGAATTTCCAAAGAAGTTTCTTCCGAGTCCAGGTATTCCTCCAGGAATTTCTTCAGAAATTCCTTCTGCGATTTTTTTTAGAAAATTCTCTATGATACCTCCAGGTATTCCTCCGGGGTTGCTTGCAAGAATTCCTGGAGGAGAAAAGAATTCGACTGAGGATTTCTACATATTTTTATAGGGATTGTTTTGGAAATTTATCTTTGTTTTTTTCTGAAATTTCTGCCGCAAATTCTACAGAAATATCCCCTGAAACTTCTTTTGTATTTTAAGGATTTCTTTACAAATTTCAGTGAGTGATTTCTTTTATTGTTCTTCTATGAATTCAGATATTATTTCGGAAGTGCTTACAGAAATTTCACAGACATACTAGAGGAATTCTTGAAGGCATCTCTTGAGGAATCATTGCCAAATTTTCTGAAGAATCACTTTTGAAGAATTTATGAAGATATCTTTCAAGGTTTCTAGAAGAAAATCTTGTAAATTTTCTGGAGGGTATCGTTGAATTTCCTGAAGAAATCAATGGAGTGATGTCTGGAGCGGTTTTTTTGGACAAACATTTTTGGAGGCAAACCTAAAATAATTTGATGATAAACTTCAATAGGAAATCAAGTTGTGGTAAAAAAAAATCCTGCATGAATTTGTGAAGGAATCGTAAGAGAATTAAAAAAAATCCCAAACAGATTTCTAAACGGCATTTTTAAGAAAAATCCAGAGTAAGCCCAAGAAATAGTTTTAAAAGGATTCCAAAAAAACTTTTAGCAGGAAATTTCGAAGAAATTTTTTAATAAATTTCTGAAGGGTTCTCTGGAGGATTTTCTGAAGGAATCCCCAGAATAACTAAACTGGTGTACCTCTGAATTTTTGGTTAAAAATTGATGTGTTATTCTTGAACATATTAGAAGTTAAAAAATCCGGAAGAAATTTCTGACGTAATGAATGAATGAATTTCTAAGAAGTTTTAGAATTGATTGCTAGAGACGAACCAGCCAAGGGCTGAAAGTCTCTTTAACCCTAAAAGGGATACCTTCATGGCATCAGTTTTGTCACCTCGCTGTGTGTGTTCCATCAAAGACGAGCTCTGAAAGGCGCCTGGGGTCCAATGGACCCCAGGTATCCCTTTTGGGGTTAATAAAGACAAATCAATCAATCAACAAATCAGAATTGATTGATTGATTTGTCTTTATTAAAGAGACTTACAGCCCCAAAAGTTTCAGAAAGAATAAAAAACTGATTAAACTATAGGAATTTGTTGAAAAATTTCCAGAAAGTAAACCGTGGAGTAATTTCTGAACTAATTCCCCAGAGAATCTTGGAGGATATTTTAGAAAGAAAAATTTCTGAATCCCTGGAATAAAAAATATGAAGCATTCCATCGAAGACTGGTTAAGCAACTTCTACAATAATCTCTTAAGAAGTTTGTAGAGGAGTTTATGGAGAAATGCCAAGAAATAATTCCTGGAGATTTTCCTAGATGAATGTAAGAAGGAATGCCTGTGAAGTTATTCCTTTGTAGAAATCCCTAGAGGAATTCGTGCAAAAATCTTTGAAGAAATCTCCAAAAGAACTCTTGCAGAAATATGTGGAGGAAATAATTCTTGCTGAAATTGTTCAAGGAATTCCTGCAAAAATCAATAAATCGATAAATCATAGAAAAAACCCAAGGAGAAATTTCTGGTGGTTTTCCTGGAAGTAATCGTGGAGGAAATTCAGTTTCACTAGGCATTATTCTTCAACATACTGGAAAAACTTGTAATTAAGAAGGCACGAAATGTTGCTAATTGACATTTTGAGAGATGAAATCTGTGAAAAAAAATCGCGTTCTGGTGGGATTCGAACCCACGACACCGTATTTGCTAGACAGGCCCTTTAGCCAACTAAGCCACAGAACAAGTAATGATTCTGCGGAATGGTTTTCCCCAGTATGTTTCAGACATACCAGCAAATCTGGTGAAATCCCAGTAAAATGGGCAATATGTGTCATTGTATTATTCTTTAACTAGTACCGTAAAACGAGGTATCTTTGATAATGCGGGTAACTTTGATAGTGCGGCAGGCATTGTGTAGTTTATCTTATAACTATGATTCCTTCAACCAGTTAAGAAAAAGGTAAACGTAAATCAATTCTATACATATGAAAGTTCATCTTAGACGTATTTTCATTAAAATCTAGATTATATACAACTTTTCGGACAAAAAATAAAAATTGTTGATATTTTTGTCATTTATCAACCCCTTCAAACAATCTGCTATACGACTTCGTTGCAACTATTTTTTCAATGAATGGACTTTTATTCTCGATAGATTCATCATAGTAGATTCCAAATCTGGCCTTGAATCTCTTAACGAAGTGCGTTTTTACGAAATGGAAGCAATTTTGTAAATTGGGATATAAATCTCCATACATTGGAAAACGCCTAAAAGTATGCAATGCCCTTGTAATTTCATGTAGATAAATATGTGTTGTTCAAAATTTGTTGATAAAACATTAAAAAACTACCCAAAAAAAGAAAACTAATCATGAATAGCATGTAATTATATGTTGATGTTACCGTTAAGCATTTATTATTTCAAAGATAATGATTTTTGATAGCTAAATTTATTGTGTTTTGCGCTCAATACTCCACAAACTCATTTTTATATGTAGAATTTAGTAAAAAATCAATGGTTTTAATATAAAAATTCTATCTTATATATTCCACAAGCCTTCTCTCATCATGTTCATACTCCTAAGATTTCAATCTGTGATTATTTTTTGAGATTTGATGTGTTTTTAGGGCATTATCAAAGTTACCCCAAAATGAAAATCTGATTTTCGGTTTTATAAAAACTAAAAGTTATCCAAAGTATAACAGATTGTCGAATCTTTTAATTGCAATTGATAACTGATACCCCAGTACTTGTTTTAAAAATATAAAACTCGGGGAAATACTGTTACATGTAAAAATATTGAAAAAAATCGCTGAAAAACTATAAAAGTTACCCCATTTTACGGTAGTAGTTTCTGGACAGCGCCATAGTATTTTCTTAGAGTAACACTTAGCTACAAATGAAACTTTTGATCCCAAACAAAATACATTTCACTTGATATGGAATCAAAGCATGTCAAATCACCCACATGATGAAAACCGTTGGCATTTCATCCAAGCATTCCATCTCAGTGAGCGTGGTCAACTCCGTGGCTTTCAATCAAAATTTACCTTCCACCGCCTACTTAGCTCGCTCGATCTGTCACTCTATTGCTTTGGACCACGATGACGACGTCGTCTGTGACACTGACTGGCTGAAACCGCATGCATTGGGAATTCCTTTCAGTCGCCGCCCGAATGGCAGTGTATTTGTGTGCAATGAGCAATGTTTACACCCATCATCAAACATTCATGTGGTGAGACGACGTTTCTATGCTAGGAGGAGAATGAGTCATTTCCCACCACCCTTCGTCTGGTTGCATGGAGCTGAGCTGGTCCTGTCAGTCGGTTATGCTTGCATGCGCTTGCACCCAGGACGAAGAGTCCCATGACAAACACACCGCCGACTTGGATACTGGAGCGTTTCTCCTTCGATCCGGGTCGGTTGGCAGCGATAGCTAGGGTGTACGTTGCGGTTACGATGAATGGCACTCTACTGCTGCACTACTGTTCGCTCCCTTGACGATGAAGAAATTTATCTCCTTAGATGTCATGGCTATCTTCGGTTTGCTCAGGGTAAATTCCCGAATAATGTGTGTGCTGGTTGCTAGATTCCCAGCAAGCCAGATGCGGTCTGAGCTCAGCTGCAAGATGGATTGCAATTTATATTTATTTGAGATATTATTTATTGAACGTGTGTTGCTGGGATAAGCCGGTATAGTTGACTGCATGGCAGGTTAAATATATGCTGATTGCCAGGCTTTTGTTGAGGTAAATTAATTAAGAGAGGCTTATCTTTATTGCATGTCTACCAAACATTTATGGGACGTTTCAATTGTTACAAAGTAAAATTATGAGTCTGATTTTCTAGCTAATTTCTCGATTTTTTCACTATAATTGATTTCTCAGTAGTTTGTTTCTCATTTATCCAAAAGACAAAATCACAAAACATGAATCGATTGCAATGGCTCGGAAACAAGAATGAGAGATTATACTTTAAATTGTTACTTCAAATTTTAACATTTTTGCCTTTCTAAGTGTACTGGAAAGGCTGTATTGTCACTCAAAAAACGATCCGAGCCGATCAAGTTTCATATACCAAACAACTCAGTTCGACGAATTGCGATGATGTCTGTATGTGTGTATGTATGTGTGTATGTATGTATGTCTGTGCGCAAAATAAGTTCAATCACTTTTAAGGCACTTCACATTGTCCGATTTTTCGGATGATAGCTTTAATCGAACCGGAATTTTACCGCATTGTTTGCTATTAAAAATGGTCCGGATCGGTCAAGGCGTTCTGGAGTTATGGCCATTTCGGTAAACCGGAACAACACCGCTAGAACTGGTCGTATATAAAACTGAACCAAGCCCCATCAAACTGCGGCGATTTTGGTTACTTTTAGCATGGTTGACGAATTTTTTGCGGAAATCATCACTGGAGACCAGAAATTCCACGATGTCGGCCCAAACTCAAGATGGTAGCCTAATATTCAACATGGATGCTCTAAATTCAAGATGGCGGCTGTTTAATAGAGTTTTAGGCTCTGAAGCCATGCAATATGGGGTATATTTTCTATAGGGAAGATGTTCGGAGTCCAAGAAAGGCGACCAGAATATCCAAGATGGCCGTCTGAAATCCAATATGGCGGCTTATATCCAAGATGGCGGTAGACCTGTGTGCCAACACTTTTTGCCCCACGCCGACGCCGACCGAGGTATCGGTGGCACGCCATACGCCGCTGTTTGTCACGTCACCGATTTTCATTTTTCGCGCCGGTGAGTATTGCACGTAAAGTTGAGATAAAAAATTCTCACGATCATTATCATAAGAGTATGACTGCTGTAGGGAGGACCACCCTGTCCCACTACGAACGCATCTTTCGGGGCTCTTCCGCTGACAGCCGTCAGATTCTGACAGATTTCATCGAGTTTCGGTGTGCATCGTTTTCCGTTGACAACCATCATCATAATTGCGATCGCCAACTCGCGTGCATACACGTTTTACATAGTAAATTGTTTTATTTAATAAAGTTATGTTTTAACCCGTTAATGCGAGTCGCGACTATAACTACATCACATATCGCAACAACTGCAAAGGTTGATTTTACTTCATCGATTTTCTCATCTGTAAAACGGATCATATTTTGGAATTAATACTATTGAGAGAATATCAGTGAAAAAATCCATATCTTATGGCATGCCCTTATTATATTAAAATTGAAAACAAAACGTTCTTACAATTTGAAATCTAGTCGTTTGAACTTTTGTCGGTCTTTTTTTTCTTTCGATTGTTTTAGACAAACTCTGCAGAAGACTCTTATTAAGATCTTCTGAATGAATTCAAACTGATTTCTAGGGTGACCATTCAAATGCAAAACTCTTGAAACTTTTCATTTTTCATTAGATATCATTCACTATTCATCATTCACAAGTTTCTTCAGAGATTTAGAAAGATTCAGTGATGCCTCCAGGAGTTTTATCATTGATTTTTTTTTCAGAAGATTTCTTAGGAAGATCTCGACAGGAGTACCTCCAGGGAAAACTCCAGGAGTTCCTTTAAAAATTCTTTCAGAATGATTCAGGGATGCCTCCTAGCGAAACATCAGAGATTCTTCCTGAAAGTCTGAGAGTTCCTTAAAGGATTCCTTCTGAAGTTCCTTCAGGATTTTCTACAGGAGTTTCTTTGCGAACTAGTCCAGGAATTTGCTCATGGAGATTCCTCCATGACATCCTTCTGAAATTCCAACAATTTCTCGTGATGTTTTGTAGGGATCGTTCACGGAGATCCTTCAGGGATAACTCCGAGAGTTTCACCAAGGGTTCCTACAGGAATTCCCTCTAGCATCCCTACGGGAATTTCTTCAAATATTCCTCCTGAAAATCCTTCGGGGATTTATCTTGGGATTACTTCGGGATGCCTCATGAAAATTTTTCAGAGATTTTTACAGGAGTTCTTTCAAGGATTGCTCCAGAAGTTCCTTCGGTAACCTCTCCAGGAATTCGTTCAGGGGTCTCCCTAATAGCTCCAGGAGGATTTAGAGATACCTCCTGGTGTCCATTAGGGATTCCTTCAGAAGTTATTTATTCAACAGGAGTTTATTCAGGTATCCTGTCAGATGTCCCTTCAGATTGTTTCAGGAGGATTCATAAATGCCTCCTGAAGATCTATCAAGAATTCCGTAAGAAGTTTCCTGGGGAAGTTCCTTCAGGAATTCCCCAGGAGTTCCTTCAGAGAGTCCTCCAGGAGTTTCAGGGATTTTTGTAGATTTTTTTTTCAGAGATTCCTCCTGCATTTCTTCAGTTCCCTCAGGAATCTCTCCAGAAGTTCCTTCTTATGGGAGGATCCAAGGATAGGATAGTTTATTCAGCGATTCCTATATAAGAGTTCCTTACAAGATTCCTTCAGGATATCCTTAGAAGATTTCTCGAGAAGTTTCTTTAGGGATTCTTCTAGAAGTTCTACCAGAGATCACTCCTGGGGTTCTTTCAGATTATAGATTAAAATTGAGATTTTTCCTGGAGGACCCATGGATGCCTCCAGGAGTTACATCGAAGATTTCTCCAGAAGCTCATTCAGGAATTCCTACAGGAGTTTATTCAGGGAATCTTGTTGGAGTTCTTTCAATGAATTTCTTAGGGTAATAATCAGGCATATCTCCAGGATATTCTTGAGGGATCTTTCATGGAATTTCCACGAATATTTTCCTGGAGGACCCATGGATGCCTCCAGAAGTTACATCAAAGATTTCTCCAGAAGCTTATTCAGGAATTCCTACAGGAGTTCACTCAGGGAATCATGTAGGAGTTCTTTCAATTTCTTTCAATACCGGAATTCCTTCGCAAATTCCCCCTCGAAGTCTTGCAGGGATTCCTTCTGTTATTTCTTCGGTGATTCCTGCTAGACTTTCTTCGAAGATTCCTCCTGGAATTCCTTCGGGAATTTGTCCTGGGATTCTTTCGGGGATTTCTCCTGATATTCTGTCGAGGGTTCCTCTAAGAATTTCTTCGGAGATTCCTCCTGGAATTACTTTGGGGATTCTTAATGGAATTTCTCCGGGGATCCATACTGGACTTCATTTAGGAATTCCTCCTGGGCTTCTTTTAGGGATTCCTCCTGAAATTGTTTCGGGTAGGTCTCCTTGTATTATGCCGTGGATATCTCCTGAAATTCCTCCGGGTTTCCTCCTGGAATTTCATTGATGATTCCTCTTAGAATTCCTAAGATTCCTCTTGGATTTCCTTCATGTATTCCTCATAGAATTTCCACAGGAGTCCTCCTGGAATTCCTTCGGCGATTTCTTCTAGAATTCTAGAAAGATCCGAATTCTTTGGGGATTGCTCCCGGAATTAATTCGTAGATTCCCAACTAACAATAACTCATTTTACAAGCAAATTTACAACGAATTGATTCATTATGATGCTGAAAAACATTTGCATAATTTTCAGGCACTTCCTTTGTTCGGGTTTTGCTCACACACATTTGGAGAAACTATAAAGCATAGTGTTGTGTACCAACTGAACTATTTGTTGTTAAATCGTTTAACAACTATATAGTAAAGCTGTTATTCAGCTTTTGCAAAAATAATTAAAAATAAAAATTTGTATTTTTTTTTTCAATTTCAACGAGAGCTTATGATTGGAACTTAATGCTGAGAACAAATATTGTGAAATAATAAGTACACATAAATTTACCTAAATCCAGATTCGAACTCGAGATCCGTCGATTGCCAGTCGCATGCCTTCCTTTCTGAGCCATCCTTAAGATGATGAATTGCAGCGCTCAAAACAAAGCATAAACTTCCCGTGGTTTAATATTGATCAGACTTCGACTCCTATTCAGCAGTGGTGAATTATCACAACATTATGGTTATCGACTGAGCGACAGATTAATTCAGCTGTTGCTTAGTAAAAACACGTGTTTTTCATCATTCTGAGTCGAAGTATGATGAACCGAAAGCGCTTATTTGACTTGTGAAAAACAAATTATACAGATACATGTCCTAATGTTTACATGAACTTAACAAGAAGCAGAAAAAGTCTTGTAAAACTATGTTGTAAAGGAATTACAGCGAGTCGAATAAAAACCTTATTAAAGTGTTTTAAATTATCTTTGTTTATACCAATACGAAAAGTTGAACATTGGCTACTTTTTTAATTGAAATAGCATTTGTACAGTAATGTGTACATCATAATTTTAATCCAGCTATAATTAACACTATAAAGCAACAATTCAGCATGCATACTTGTTTGCGGCTGGCGATTGTTAGTTGGGTTCCTCTTAAATTCCTTTAGGGATTTCTCCTAAAATTTCTTCGGAGATTTCTCCTTGAATTTTTTCGGGGATTTCTATTGGAATTCCTTCGGGGATTCCTCCAAAGTTCCAAAGTTGGATTTCCTTCGGAGTACTCTCTTGGAATTCCTTAGGTGATTCTTCTGCGAATTTCTTCGGAGATTCCTCATGGAATTCTTTCGTGATTTTCTTCTGGAATTCTTTCAGGGATTCCTCTTGGAATTCCTTCGGTGATTCTTCTGGATATTTTTCGTTGCTTCCTTCTTTTTGGATTTTTTCTCGAATTCTCTTGACAATTCCCACTTGCATTCTTTTGTGGATTACTGCTGGAATTCCTTTGAGGTTCGTGCTAGAATTCCTGCGAGGATTTCTCCTAGAATTAGTTCAGGTGTGCCTCATGAATTCCTATGAGGATTCCTTCTGGAACTCCATCAGGCATTCCTCCAAAAATTTCTTCAAGGATTCTTCTTGAAATTCGTTCAAGGGGTTCCTCATGGAATTCCTTCAAGCATTCCTCCTGGTATTCCTTCGTGGATTCTTTCTGGATTAATGTCGATGGTTCCTCCTAGAAATCCTTCTGGGATTCCTTATTGATTTTCTTTGAAAATTCTTTCTGGAATTCCTTTGGCGGTTCCTTCTGGACTGCCGCATGGATTTCTCAAGGATTTTTTTCGGGGATTCCTCTTGATATTCCGTCGTAGATTCCTCCTGGAATTCCTTCGTGTTTTTCTCTTAGACATTTTTCGGTAATTCCTCTTAGAATTCCTTCGGGAATAACTTCGGTGTTTTCCCCTGGGATTCCTTTAAGAATTCCTCCTATAATTTCATCGAAGATTCCTCCTAGACTTCCTTAAGGAGATTCCTCTTAGAAATCCTTTGGTGATTCCCCGTGGAATTACTTCGGAGGTTCTTCTTTGAGTTTCCTCGGGGATTTGTCCTAGAACTCCTTCGTGGATTCCTCCAGGAATTCCTTCGGGGTTTCTTTCTGGACTTCCTTCGAGGATTCTTTCGGGGATTCTTCTTGGAATTTCTCACCATCGCAAATATGAACACTAAAATTCACCAGAAGGAATATCTCCAACAACGAATTCTGTTACTCATACGAATGCACAAAGGCCCTTCATTATTATTATTTATTTAATTAACATCATATTCATGATAATACTGAATCAACAATTTGCCGCCATAATACTCGATTTGCAGCTGCAGTGCAGCTCTCCAGCACCGGTCACACCCAACACTCGCCAGATCACGTTCCACCTGATCCGCCCATCGCGTTCTCTGTGCTCCACGCCTTCTTATGCCAACCGGATCAGTTGCAAACACCAGCTTTGCAGGGTTGTTGACCGGCATTCTTGCAACATGCCCTGCCCACCGTATCCTTCCGGTTTTGGCCTCTTTCTGGATGCTGGGTTCGCCGTGAAGTGCAGCGATCTCGTGGTTCTTCCTTCTCCGCCACACACTGTTCTCTTGCACACCGCCGAAGATCGTCCTTAGCACACTTCGCTTGAAAACTCCGAGTGCTTGCAGGTCCTCCTCGAGCATCGTCCATGTCTCGTGTCCGTAGAGAACCACCGGTCTTATTACGTCTTGTACATGGTACATTTGGTGCGGGGGTGAATCTTTTTCGACCGCAGTTTCTTCTGGAGCCCATAGTAGGCACGACTTCCGCTGATGATGCACCTCCGTATTTCACGGCTCACGTTATTGTCAGCCGTTCGCAAGGAACCGAGGTAGACGAATTCTTCTACCACCTCGAAAGTATTCCTGTCAATCGTAACATTGCTGCCAAGGCTTGTCCTGTTCACCTACCAGCATGTATTTTGTCTTAGCCGTATTCACCACCAGTCCGACCTGTGCTGCTTCACGTTTCAGGCGGGTGTACAGTTTTGCTACCGTTCCAAATGTTCTAGAAATTATATCCATGTCATCCACAAAACAGACAAACTGGCCGGATTTCGTGAAGATCGTATCCCGGCTGTTGAGCCCGGCTCGTCGCATGACACCTTCCAGGGCAATGTTGAATAGTAGGCAGGAAATTCCATCCCCAAGCAACACGCATGTTATGTATTAGTTACGGCAGCACAAGTTTTGGTTGTATTGAAGTTTATTTGACGTTATTTTAACACAATTAGAATTACGTAAAAATAACTTGTATACAACCAAAACTTACGCTGTCGAAGCTATTATATAACATGCGTGTTGCTTGGGTCACCTTGACGTAGTCCCCGTCTAGATTCGAATGAACTAAATAGTTCACCCGAAATCCTTACGCTGTTCTGCACACCGTCCATCGTTGCTCTTATCAGTCTGGTAAGCTTCCCGGGAAAGCTGTTCTCGTCCATGATTTTCCATAGCTCTGTGCGGTCGATACTGTCGTATGCCGCTTTGAAGTCGATGAACAGGTGGTGCGCTGGGACCTGGTATTCACGGCATTTCTGGAGGATTTGCCGTACGGTGAAGATCTGGTCCGTTGTCGACCGGCCGTCGATGAAACCGGCTTGGTAACTTCCCACGAACTCATTTACTTTAGGTGAAAGACGACGGAAGATGATCTGAGATAGCATTCAGGCGGCATTCAAAATGATGATCGCTCGAAAGTTCTCACACATTAACTTGTCGCCTTTCTTGTGGATGGGACAGATTATCCCTTCCTTCCACTCCTCCGGTAGCTGTTCGGTTTCCCAGATCTTGACTACTAACTGGTGCAGACAGGTGGCCAACTTTTCCGGGCCCATCTTGATGAGTTCTGCTGCGATACCGTCCTTACCAGCCGCTTTGTTGTTTTTGAGTTTGCTAATGGCATCCTTATCTTCCTCAGCATGGGAGTTGATTCGTTCCCGTCCTCTGCTGCACCAACATAATCATTTCCTCCGCTGCCTTAGTTCTCCGTGCCTACATTCTCTTCGCCATGCAGGTGCTCGTCGAAGTGCTGCTTCCATCTTTCGATCACCTCACGTCCGTCCGTCAAGAGGCATCCGTCTTTATCCCTGCTGATTTCGGCTTGCGGCACGTAGCCTTTACGGGATGCGTTGAGCTTCTGGTAGAACTTTCGTGTTTCTTGGGAACGGCACAGCAGTTCCATTTCCTCGCACTCCGCTTCTTCCAGGCGGCGCTTTTTCTCCCGGAAGAGACGGGTCTGCTGCTTCTCTTCTGTCTGTATCACTCCACATTCTGTTCGGTTCCATGCTACAGCATTACCGCCCACGCTGCATCCTTCTCCTCCAGAACCGCTCTGCTCTCCTCGTCGAACCAATCGTTTCGTCGACTCCGTTCCACGTACCCGATAGTGAAAAGCCCTTCATTATTTTGGCCAGATTTGGCATCAAAAACATGTCAATTGAATTTTGTTGAAGAGGATTTTCGATGGCAAAAGAGGTGCCATCACCGCTAGGTAGATTAATTAGAGTTTTTGTGAATTGTGTTTGTGTTTGAATTGTGATGGGGAACTAACTTGAAAAAAAAATAAAGTTTATGAATATGGGAGTGATTTGTTGAATCACCTGGCGGGTAGAAAAATGTTGTCCACCCACCTGTGCATTCCCCGGAAGGAGTAATCGTTTTCGGTTCATCCAAATGCTATCTGATTCCGTAAGTGAAATCCATCCCAAATCGTAATTCAACTCAATCGACCTGATGATGTTCTCTCAGCTTTTGTACGTTGACCGAGTATCAACGGTCCTTCCGGGAAACATTCAACCTCGGACGATTTTTGCTTTCATCGCATCTCATGCCCATTCAACATCAACTTTTATGCGTTATAAATTAGTCAGGAAATTACATATACAATCCCTTTGCTGACTCTAGCGTAGTCTCCTCAAATGCACGGTACTTTCGTTTAATTAACTTTGATACCGTCATTGATCGAATTACCGAAAGGGGAAGAACTTCTTTAATCCTGCGAGCTAGCTTCGTCTTCATCGTCGTCGTCGCACTAATGAAACCACGATGGGGGCAGTAAAAGAAAAGCACATCTGCCAGGAAGGTCAAACAACTAATGAACGATCGTAAAGCTCAATCAGCGAGCAGAGAACGCTTTAGCAGCAGATGAAATCCAGGCAAAACGTAATGAAACAAAATTAGATAATGTGAATCGCTTTTCGCCCAGGTGAATCGATTAATTTATATGCTTTTGTTCATAAAATATCCATAAATCTCTTCATCCAGAAACCCACAGCAGGCACAATGTCGTTTGTTTCAAAGCGGGCTTTGTTCGGTAAAATTCGATACAGGCGCACAATATTCCGACGCTTTCAATATTGGACACCATTTGGACAATAAGCGAGCAATATAAATGGGCCCAAAATTGCCATCGCTCTGGCTTGAAAGCGGCCTGCTCCCTGCTCGCGATACACACTTTGGATTGAAAACCCATTTTTCTGGAATCCGTAGAGCATTCGAATGCGCGAGCGAGGTTTGCCCACCCGGCGATGCTGCAATTGCTGTGTGGCGGAGAAAATATTTCAATAATAAATCCCTCGCGCTCCATAAATGAAAAATGCTTCAATGTGCTTTTTTTGTCACTTTTACCTATTGTAGGGGTTGGTTGTTGTAGAGTGGAGCACCCTTTGAAAACTCGGTGGCAGCGGAAAAGAATGAGGTAAGCGGTAAGCTTCTGTGTTCGATGTCGCAACCGAAGCAGAATTATATTTGAGGTTATTCCGGTTATTTTTTTTTTCTTCTGAAAATGTTGGGAAAAAGTCGACCGTAGAATCGTCTCATCATAGTTTTGCGATGCATTTTTGTTTGCAAGTATTCGATTTTTTTTATTCAAAAATCGATTTTCCTGCTCAACGAGCATTTCAATACATTGAAAACAATTTCCTGTTCGGCTTGGTTATGGAGGGAATCAGCTCATGTACTGGAAACTGCCAAGGCACTGTTGCGTTTGGTTGAGTTGAGCGTGTTTCGTGGATTTCGACTTTGAATTGCTTTCGGAAATTTCTCAAGGTATATCAATAAATTTGTTTTCAATGAGCTTGGCGGATTCCTTTAGGTTCTTTTTAAGGGAATTCCTCCAAGATTCCTTTTTTTTTCAAATTATTCGTTAGAGTACTTCTTGTCATTTTTCCTCAATTCATTGAACTTATTTTCATCAACTATTATATTGATTATTCCTTTATGAGCTTTGTAATGAAATCTTTGTCAAGTTTCTTTGAATAATTCTTGCAAGAATCCTTGGAAATCTTCTGCAGGAATTCATTGTATAATTCATGCAGACATTACTTCAGGGACTACACGCATAGGCGAAACTACCGGGGGTGCCGGGGGTGCCAGGCACCCCCTAGAATTTCAACGCGTTGCTGTGAGATATGGGGCGATGAATGATGAATGGATGAACTAATGAATATTTTGCTCGTAGTGCACCCCCTGGCAAAAATTCGTAGTTTCGCCAATGACTACACGAAAGTGGCATTTCACCAATTCGGAACAACTTATTGTATAATTTCTTGTATAATTTGCTATTTGAGAAGCAGATGAGTTTTGCTCATGGCGACTTGACAGTTTCACTAATTTGCTACATGGGTCTCCCCCAGGATTCATGTCTAAGCCCCCTTCTTTATAACTATTATGTTAGAGACATAGATGATTGTCTCATGCAAAATTGCACGTTAGGACAGCTAGCGGATGACTGTGTTGTATCTATAACGGGATCAATAACAGTCGATCTGCAAGCACCACTACAGGATACTTTGGACAATTTTTCTACTTGGGCTCTCAAACTGGGTATCGAATTCTCTCCGGAGAAAACTGAGATGGTTGTCTTTTCTAAAAAAACACAAACCGGCAATAAGTTTCCGCATTATCTGATGGGTAAGACAATCACTCATAGCATGCATGTCTTCTCAATATCTCGGCGTCTGGCTCTACTTCAAATGCACTTGGGGGAAGCACATTGTGTATCTGATACAGAAATGCCAAAAGCGAATCAATTTTACTATAACTATAACCGGAACATGGTGGAGAGCGCATCCGGAAGATCTGATCAGGCTGTACCAAACAACCATTATGTCGGTTTTATACGGTAGTTGTTTTCAATCGCGGCCAAAACACACTTGCTGAAGCTTCAACGAGTTCAGTACCGTTGCCTTCGGGTTGCGTCTGGTTTCATGAACTCAACTCACACTATGAGTTTAGAGGTACTCGCTGGCGTACAGCCTCTGACAGACCGCTTTGTAAATCCATTGGTCATAGAAAATTTCGACAAGCTGCTCGAACAGAACCCTCAAACTTGTTTTATGAGTGTGCACTACTGGTACATGATACTGGAGGAAGTCCATCTCCGGTGAACACCAATCGTGACAACTTCTCCGACTTCGACAGCTCCTCAGTGGATTTTGATCTCTCTATGTAGGATGAGATCACCGGTATTCCGGAATCTTTTCGTTCGATAGGTATTTCACAAATTTTTGCAAGTAAGTTCGGGCATGTTAGCGGGGACAGACAGTTCTTCACAGATGGTTCAAAAACCGATGATTCGACTGGATTCGGTGTCTACAACGAACTTCATAGCGCCACCTTCATGCTTCAAAAGTCCTGATCTGTATACGTAGCTGATCTAGCGGCTATATACTACACCTTAGAGTACATTCGCACCCTTCCACCTGAGCACTACTTTATTTTTACCGACAGTCTAAGTTCTCTGGAGGCTGTTCGGTCAATGAAACGGATGAAGCACTCAGCATACTTCCTGAATGGAAAACGCTCATACACCATCACCATAGCTTGTATCCCTTCACATTGTTCGATTCCAGGCAATGAGAAAGCGGACTCACTGGCTAAGGTGGGCGCTAGCGAAGGCGATATTTACGAGCGTCAAATCGCCTTCGGCGAATTTTTGGCATTAGCCCGTCAGGCCTGTCCAACCACTATTTGTTGAATGCACAAACCTTCCGTATTGGGCTCTCAGAAAGCAATCTCTGTATCTGTGGCGTGGCTTACCAGGATATCGAACATATCGTATGGGGGTGCCATGAGTATCGTGAGGTCAGATCTGAGCTGCATGAAATTCTCCGGGTTCAAGAAAACAACAGAAACCCTTTAGAGAAGTGTTGGCAGGACTTGATTTGGAATACATGAATCTCATATATCAGTTTTTGAAACGTATTGATGTCATAGTTTGATGTAGTACGTTCCTTGTTTTCGTTGTCCGCCATTGGTTGTCCCTGTCTGCCCCCCCCCCATCCCCCTACCGTTTGTCTTCTTCTTGTCGCTATCTACCGATAAAGCCCTTTCTTTTTTGTTCCGTTTCAGATAAGGATATTTTGTCCCATCAATGTTTATAGCATAAGTTAGAAAAAATTTAATTTAAGACCTCTAAATCCCTCCTTCCCATTTTTGTTTATCCCTAACATCGAAACAGCCGCGAGTACTTCGGCTTCCCAAACTAACATTTAAGGCAGAAAATATTGTAAAATGTAAAAATATTGTAAAAAACCCAGATTAATCCACCTAGTGGTGATAGTGCCTTTCTCGTCGAACATGTACTCATGATCTTTCCTTGGCCGGGATACGACTGGGATAGTTTTGCTTTAGAATTTTGGCTTTGCAGTCTTTTGGAGAAATCGAAAAAACTACTTTATGATTTTTTTCCGACGTTTCGGTCCGTATGGGGCTTTTCCAGGGGTTCAATCGGTCAACGTTTCCTTGTCAAGATGGCTTTGCTAAACTCAAAAATTTCATACGGAAATTTTGGTATACATTGAGTCCGTTCGGTTTGAAACCGTCGTGATGCGGACAATCTACTACCTATCGGGTGGTCTAGAATTCGGTTCCTGTTTTTGGAATCTTCCACTATTGCTTTGTATAGAAAATTTCTGTGCATGGGCCATCATTCCGAAGCATGATCTTTCCGTCGACGTATCCGAACTGTTCCTGAATCCTGAGAATATTTTATTGAGAAAAGCAATAGTTTTGAAAAAAAAAAATTGGGAAACTTATTAATGGAACATATTCCGACGTGTACCTTTTGTTTGAAAATGTCATTCTTTGGATGTTTTTGTTTTGTCCCCGTGCACTAAAAAGTCATAAATAAAGCAACGGCACGGGTGCAAAGAAACTAAAGTCTTCGTTCCTGTGTATAAAACACCGAAGTAGTGAGTAATTATTAATTGTAAATTGTGGTATGTACTATATGTTTAATAAATTATAGCTTTACAGCATAGGCTATAGGCTATGTGAATCCACTACGCGTTCTCATTTGGCCTTGCTAGAAGATCGGTGCCCAAAGCTGCTGTTTGCAACACCGTTTTTCGGGTCATCTAAAAAGTCACGATTTGATGTATAGCATGTATGGTTTTTTTTTTTTTTTTTTTTTCTTTTTTTTTTTTTTCCTCCCCTGTTGGGGAAATTAAGCCACTGCGTCCAATAGGCTGAACTTTTGTGGCATATGTATGGGTTAGGATAACACTAGTTTACAGAATTTTTTGAACTCGGTAAGCTGATGATTGTTTTTGGTGTAGAATCATGCCCTGAGTTCGAAAACGCGAAGGAAAAAAAATACAGTAGAGCGGAAATTTTTTCGACTTTCCATACAAGGTTGATGATTTGTAATCGATTTTTGTTCTATTTTTAAGAAAAGTCGCTCACTTCACACATCTCATTCTCCGTAATCAATACTCCGATTGAGCTGAATTTTTTACTGTAACTCGCCTACATCTGAAGTGTCAAATAAACGTTGAGAAAGAATTTTTAAATTATGTTTTTCTTATTGAAAAAAAAATACATTTCTTCATATATTTTTGGAAATTTTGCTAAAATTTAAGGAGATCGTCCCCAAAACTCGCCAATATTTTGAATTTCGTCAATCTGACGCAAAACCTGTATTTAGATGATCGAATGGTATTATATTCAGCTTTTAATTTATGGAAAAAGATTTAAAATTGGTTGAACAAAACGCAAGATATTTGAATTTTATTAAATTTCATATTTTAAAAAGTTGTAAAACTCGATATTGAGCTAAAACTCGAAAATTGTTCTACTCTAAAATTTTTGAAGCACGATTTTGAAATCAGCGCTAAATTATACTTAGAAAATTTTGATCGTTGACAGAAGTTCACGACTTTCGTTTTATTTTGTAAACTAGTGTAACCGTTCCATTTGGCCACCTCCGGCGGGACACCCGCAACCGATTCCGGGACAATATCGATTATCCCTTATATGGTTTGAGACCAGTTTCTTGCAAACTGTCCATCAGGTTTCCTAAAAAGCTAGAATTGATGCGTCTAATGGATGGGTTTGGTTCATTTTTGTATTTGACCACTTCCGGCGTAACAACTGAAACGGTTTTGGAACACTACCGATATTGTCTAATGTGGTGTAAGCCTATTTTCTTGTTAACCGTTCATCAAGTTATCTGACAAGCCGCTATCTGATGTATCGCATGCATAGGTTTTGGTTCCTTTTGGCATTTGACCACTTCCGGCGGGACACCCTAGATCGGCTTCGGAACACTATCGGTAGTCTTTAAAAATATATAAGATGTGGTCTGAGCTTATTTTCTTGCTAATCGTTCATGAATTAATTTAAATAGCCGCTCTTTAATGTGCCGCAGGCATGGGTTTGGTTCTCTTCCACATTTGACTACATCCGGCGGAACACCCGGAACCGGTTCCGGAACTCTATCGGTCGATCCAAATAAGGTCTGAAACTATTTTCTTGCTAAAGGTTTATCAGGTTGCCTAAAGAGCCGCGATTTGATGCGTCGCATGTGAGGGTTTGTTTAATTTTTATACTTAGCTACTTCCGGCAGGACATCTGGAACGGGTTCTATAACAATACCGGTTCAAATATGGTCTGAGAATGTTTTCCTGCCTACTGTTCATCAGGTTATCGTAAAAGCCGCTGTTTGATGTGTCGCATGCATGGGTTTGGTTCACTTTCATATTTGGCCACTTCAGGCGGGACACCCGGAACCGGTTCCGGAACACTACCGGTTCAGATATGATCTGAGAATGTTTTCCTGCCTACTGTTCATCAGGTTATCGAAAAAGCCACTGTTTGATGTGTCGCATGCATGGGTTTGGTGCACTTTCATATTTGGCCACTTCCGGCGGAACACCCGGAACTGGTTCCGGAACACTACCGGTTCAGATATGGTCTGAGAATGTTTTCCTACCTACTGTTCATCAGGTTATCGAAAACGCCACTGATTGATGTGCCGCATGCATGGGTTTGGTTCACTTTCATATTTGGCCACTCCGGCGGAACAACCGGAACCGGTTCCGGAACACTACCGGTTCAGATATGGTGCTTACCGTTCATCAGGTTATTTAAAATGCCGTGGTTTGATGTGTCGCATGCATGGGTTTGTAACGTTTTTATATTTGGCCCCTTCCTGGGGTGCCGATCCGGAACACCTAAATGGCCATAACTCCGGAACGGCTGGACCGATTTGAACCATTTTCAATAGGAAACAATGGGACTATATACCGCATCGAATGAACCATTGGTCGTTGAAATCGGTTGATATTTACTATCTAAAAATGAAGTGACCTTTTTGTACACATACACACACACACACGCACATACGCACACACATACATACACATACACACACACATACACACACACAGACATCACCTCAACTCGTCGAGCTGAGTCGATTGGTATATAAGACTTGACCCCTCCGAGGGCTCTATAAAATTTTCGTTTTTGGAGTGAACATATAGCCTTTCGGTACACCTTGGTGTACGAGAAAGGCAAAAACATAATTAATCCACCTGGCGGTGATGGCGCCCTTCTCGTGCCTTCGAAACCCCATTTCAACAAAACTTAAGTGACATGGTGACGAATATCGCACTTTCATGCGTATAATCAAAATCCATTTCATAGCACCATAAATTATTTCGTTTTTTTTTAGTTTTTATTTCTGTATATTTTAACCTAGACTACAGTTTATCGTTTATCTAGCTTTTGATGTTTGAGCCTCAAACCCTTAAGATAAAGCCGCTAAATTAAAATTTGATCCGCCACTTTGGATTTGAGTCCGCAATCTTGAATATTCTGGTCGCCATTTTTGGACTCCAGACTTCTTCCCCATACCAGATATACCTATATTGCATGATTTTAGAGCCTAAAACTCCATTAAACAGCCGCCATCTTGAATTTTGAGCCGCCATCATGGATTTAGGTGGCCATCGTTGATATTATGGTCACTTCAAACCTCTTCCCCATTAAATAAACCCATATTGCATGCACCCATATTAGAACCTAAAGTTCCATTGAACAGCCGCCATCTTTAATTTGAAGTTGCCATCTTGTGTTTTAGGCGGCCGTCTTGGATATTCTTATCGCCATTTTTGGACTCCAGACATCTTCCTCAAACAAAATATATTCATATTGCATGGTTTTTGCACCTAACACTCCATCAAATAGCCGCCACCTTAAATTTTGAATAACCGTCTTGGATTTTATACCGCCTTTTTGGATATACTGGTAGCCATTTTTGGACTCCGGGCATCTTAAACTTAAACATACCAAATATACCCATATTACATAATTTTAGGGACCTAAACCTCCCTTAAACAGCTGCCATATTGAATTTTGAAGCTGCCATCTTGGATTTTAGGCGGCCATAGTTGATGTTCTGGTCTCATTTTTTAGGTTTCGTGCCAACGTAAGAACACACACAAGACGCGGCGCGACACGGACACAACACTTATCGTTCTTACAAACATAAAAAAGTAATTAAACATTTACCTTTTCGTCGACCGGTTTCGGGCTCGATGTTGCCCATCTACAGGACGATGTCCAACTGATTACAAAAATAAAAATATTCTGGTCGCCATTCCTGGACTCCGGAGCTCTTCCCCATATCAAATATACCCTTATTGCTGGTTTTAGAGCCTAAAACTCCACTAAACAGCTGCCATATTGAATGTTGAGCCGTCATATTGGATTTTAGACCGCCATCTTTGACATTCTGGTCGCCATTTTTGGACTCCGGAAATCTTCCTCATACAAAATGTACCCATATTGCATGGTTTTAGGACCTAAAACTTCATGAAACCGCCGCCATTTTGAATTTGGAGCTGCCATTTTGGATTTCATGCCGTAATCTTGGATATTCGGATTGCCATTTTTGGACTCCAGACATCTTGCTCATACCAAACATACCCATACATATTTGCATGATTTTAGGGACTAAAACTCTATTAAACAGTCGTCATCTTGAATTTGAAGCCGCCATCTTGGATGTTAGACCGCCATCTTTAATTTTGAGCCGACATCGTGGAATTTACGGTCGCCAGTGTTGATTTCCGCACAGAGTTCGTCAACCATGCGAAACCGCAGTTTGATGTGTCGCGTGATGGGACTTGGTTCAGTTTGATATACGGCCAGTTCTACCGATGCACCGCGGTGCTGGTCCGGATTACTGAATTGGCTATAACTCCGGAGCATCCTGACCGATCCGGACCAATTTTAATTGCAAACAATGCGGAAAATTTTCGGTTCGATTCGATCTATAATCCGAAAAATCGGTCGATGGGAAGTGCTTTAAAAGTGAGTGAACTTTTTCGTACACAGACATGCATACACACATACATACACACACATACATACACACACATACATACACACAGATATCATCTCAATTCGTCGAACTGAGTTGATTGGTATATGTGACTTGACCCTCCGAGCCTTCTATCGAAAATTCGTTTTTTGAGTGAACATACTCAGGTGAACGAGAAAGGCAAAGACAACAAATGATTTCGGCTCAGTTATGCCCATGAGGCGCTCGAACCTTCCAAATAAACGAATAAATAAACCAAAAGAAAACTTCAGGAATTCATTTATGTTTCTCATGGTATCCACAAAAAAATCTCCAAAAACTTTAAGTGAATAACTGACACTGAGGAAGATTACAAGTGGTAGTCGAAATACGCGTATCTGTCAAAGGATAAGCAAAACAGAGCGGAATTAAAAGGTACAAAACTGATTACCCAGTAAACCACAGATCGTAATGGGAAGTGCATTCAAAATCGTATATCTCGCGGTCAGAAATCAAAATCGTAAAAACCCTTATATCTTGTGATAAAGAATGTCAAGACCAATTGTATATAAATCGCTGCTGAGATTTGTTTTGGAGTAAGTTTGTTGTGTATCGAGCAAGTCATAAATAGCGCTAATTGAAGTCGTCGTTGTTTGCCTACGCTTACAAGTCATATACATGTTAGTAAGGATTGATTGAGAATCGTAACGACTTAATGAATTTCGGCACCGCGACGAGGTGATTGGGTGGTGCTGGATGGGATGCAAAATGAAAAAAAGCATCCCATTTGCCTTGCTCATCACCGCCTGGCCGCTGGTTGGAAACATTATGTCTACCAATAATGATTTTCGGGTAATCTTTTGGAGTGTTAATAGTTACCGAATGAAGACAATTGTCTCTTAATTATTCCTAAATGAGCAATAATTTTTCCCCGCGACGACGACGACAACGACGTCGTCGAAACGTACACTCGATGCGTGACTAATGTTGTAAACAAAACATGTCGTAATGAGTGCAAATCCAACTCGCCCAATCCTCATATCAGCATTTATGTAGGAAGACTGGCAAAGGTATTTTTCATAGGGTATCGCGCCACTTGGGCGGTGGCTTTTATATTCGTCTGTTTTCCACTATAACTCAGTCAATTTTGAACCAATTGACTTGAAATGTTGTACACGGGTAGATACTATACCTATCTCACCACATTCCAAAAGTTGTGTCAATTGGTTAAAATTTGACTAAGTTATAGTGGAAAACAGACGAATATAGAAGCCACCGCCCAAGTGGCGCGATTCCCTATGTGGTTCAAAAAGCCTAAGTTTGCGCTCTTCTCAAGGCAGAACAATCTCGAGGTACCGTGTTCTAGGCTAGGTGTCAACTTTTTTATTAATGCTGATTTCGGACATCGTATTACATATCACCCGAAATCGTATTTTATTCTTTCAATCGATTATTTGGGACATCGTAATGATGATCATTAGAAATCGCGAAATATCGTCAGAAGTATGTATATGGCCTCCACTTTGGTACGTATATAGCAGTTTTGAGCAGTTTATACGATTAAAAAGGTTCTAATTTAGTAGTGTATAACACAAATTATACAGACCAAAATGTTTACTGGGTACACTCATTCGTTCGGTTAAGTTTTATATGACCAGTTCCACCGGTGCTGGTCCGGATCAGCGAAATGGTCTTAAATACGGAGTGCCTTGACTGATCTGGACCATTTTCATAAGCAAACAATGCGGTAATATTCCGGTTCGATTCGTGCTGAAATCCATAAAATCGGACAATTCGGCACCTACATTTCAAAAGGGCGTAACTGCATTAGGAAGTAATACCTTATTTCAAAGCTGTAGGTCATACTGCCTCCCTTACACTCAAACCACCGTGGTTGTCGGAAAGAGGAGAGTTTTTCCCATCTGGTACTTGTTGTGAAAAACTTGAAAATCATAACACATGATCCACAGCTTTAAAAGAAGGTGATGATTCCAAAAGCAGTTACGCCCTTTTGAAATGTTGGTGTCGAATTGCAAGTGAATTAAAAGTAAGTGTTTTTTGCGCACAGACATACATACAAACATACACCCACAGACATAATGTCAATTGATCGAATAGAGTTGATTGGTATATCCTCCAAGCTTTCTAAGGAAAGATCGTTTTTGGAGTTAACATATAGCATTTTAGTGTACGAAGAAGGCAACTAGTTGGATGAACTGCTAGCAGAATTCTCCGTAAATTTGAATTAACTATTCGAATCGTTATCTCTTCAATTGTTTCATAATAATGAAACGAGTAATAAATCAATCTTCCTACAATGAATCATATTAAACAATTTTGCTCCTCCCGTTCACTCAGGTAGCTAAGCAGTTCGCATCCTTCCACACTGCCACTCGATAAACCGAAAGAGCCCCAGCGCTGGCTGTGCTCCGAAGAAAAACATTTATGATAATGGAATTTTCTAGTTTCTTCCCATTTGAAAGTTTTGCCCACCTGGTGTGGTGGGAGAGGAGACGACTACTGACTACTGTTGCTGGAGCCTTTCTCACAAACATTAACGATAAGTGGCAGTCGTTAGAAAAGAAAAGATAGGTACACAAAAAATTGCGCGAAAGCTCAAAAGCGACTGGCAGTGGGGGACGGCGATACCTGAGATGCCGGTTCACGGTACTGTGCGTTCAGGTGGTGGGAGTTTTCTCGCTTGTTGGTGCTTGTTCTAATTATTGACATTTCATTAGGAAGTTGTTCTCCGCACGGTTCTGGAGCCTGGTAGCCTAAAAGGTTTCGTGAAATTTTTGTAGCTGTTTGCAGGCGTAACTTTTTATGTGGGATAATGCGTGCGGAGCCAAAACTCATCAGGCTCATCGTTAGAGTCGCGTTGTTTCAACGTTGTTGGTAGGTAACATGGTTCATCTGAAACACAAACATGGACGGGCAATTTCGTCTTCAAAGTTGCTCACCTTAGACAAATGATAATTGATGATGGAAGTTTGGTATTTGAGAAAATAATAGACTAGGATTGATGGGATTTAAGGTGTATGTTTACCTTAACCTTCAAAAGCATTTCTCCAAAATGGTTTCCAGCAGTGGTGTCATCGTGGTTACCCCTAGTTACTCACTGAGTAATCAGCTCTTCAGTTCAAAAAAAAAATGTTGCACTCCGGAGAAAAATACGCTTCAATGAAAAACGCTTCATAATTTTTTTTGTGTGTATCATATTTTATGCGTTTTGCGTCATGAATATGACAAAAAATAATTTCAGAAAAATCTAATTTGAGCGCAAACACATATACTATAGTGGTTTTCTCAATTTTTTCCGCCCCGAAATCACCAAATTATTTTTTTTTCGTGTGCCCCAGGAATATCAGAAAAGTTATCCTATAATTCGCCCATGAATATACTTTTGGAATTTTTCCAATTTTTACATCCGCCCTGAAATCACCAAATATTGTTTTATCTTGCGTCTTTATGGGGACGAATATCAGAAAAATTATCTTATAATTTGCCCAGTAATATACCTTTGTGGTTTTCTATTTTTTTTTCTTGAGTTTGTGATTCGCCCATTTATGATTTCTTCAAAAAAAATCCCACCCTCAAATCACCAAATAATCTTCTTCATTGCGCCCCCATGAAAATCAGAAAAAATGTCTTGTAGTGCGGGGCATAAATAGACCTTTGTGATTTTTCCATTTTTTTCTGCCGCCCTGAAGTCATCTTTTTTTTCTTGCGCCTCCAGGAATGTCAGAAAAGTTATCTTGTAATTTTGCGCTTATCGGAAAAATGGTTTGTTATTCGCCCATTTATAATATCTCCATTTTTTTTCTTCCGCCCTGCTATCATCAAATTTTTTTTTCTTGCACCTCCATTAATATCAGAAAAGTTATCTTGTAATTCGTCCACTAATATATCTGTGTGGGTTTTCCCATTTTTTCCGCCCTGAAATCACTAATCTAATTTTAATGTTTTTCTTGTACCCCCTGCATATTAGAAAAAGTTATCTTCAATTTTTTTTCCAGGAACTTATCTTAGTATTCCTCCAGGAATTCTTTTAAGTTTTTCTTCCTCCAAGTATTTCTTAAGATATTTTAGCAAGAAGTTCTCTTAGAACTACTAAAGGAATTTCTCCTACAATTTTTCCGGGAAACCTTCCAATTTTTTTTAGAAATTCCTGCAATTTTTTTTAGAATTTTTCCACGAATTCTTCCTGGAGTTCCGTCAAGAATTCCTCAAGAAATTTCTGCAAGAGTTCACCCAACGATTACTTGAAGAATTTCTCCAAGAATTTTTCAAAGAATTTCTCCAAGCATTTCCCTGGGAATTTCTAAACCTATTTTTTCATAAATTCCTACAGGAAAATCCTTCAAAAATTCGTCCAGAAATTGTTCTAAGATTTTTTCTTAAAATTCCTCCCAGAATTCTGTTAAGTTTTCCTTCATGAATTCCTCCACGAATTTCTCAGGGAATTCTCCAAGAACTCCTCCAGGTGTTTTTGCAGAAATTCATCCAGAAATTATTCTAAAAGATACTCCAAAAAATCCTTGTGGTTTTTTTAGAAATTCCTCCAGGGATTCTCCAGGAATTCCTCCAGGAATTAAAAAAAAACATGGACACGTTTAATACTTCCAGTGGGCTATTTGCTCTTTGAAGGAAGCACGACACTAGACAACGAACTAGCATGCAACGCCCAGTAGCACAGCTGAACACTTTTCCTGACAGCTACAGTGGGAATCGAACCCACGCCCCTCAGCACGATGCGATTCTTCCAAGGATTCTTCAGGAATGTCTCCAGGGATTTCTCCTGGAATTCCTTCAAAAAATCTTTTAGAAATGCCTGCAAAAATTCCACCAGAAATTTCCAGCGAGTCTTCCTCCAAGTCCAGGAATTCCTCCCAAAATTTCTCTAGAAGTACACGCAAAAACTTATCTTGGAATTTGTTCTCGAATACCGTCAAGAATACATATCTCCATAAATATTTTCAAAAAATGTTTCAGAAATTTCAGAAAATTGCTCCGTGGCTTCGTGGCCGAGCGGTTAACGGCGTCAGTCGTTTAGGTGTCTCGTAAGCCTCGGAGTGTGGGTTCGATTCCCGCTCCAGTCGGGGAAAACTTTTCGTCAAACGGAAAATTCTCCACTGGGCCACTGGGTGTTATATGTGTTGTCCGTTGTCAAATGTTAGTAGGCCGCAAGGTCGAAGACGGTGTAAAATTGTCTTTAAAAAAATTGTCTTTAATAAAAAAGAAATGCCTTCAATAATTTTATAAGAAATTACTGGACAAATATTTGGATAATATCTCTGATTTTTTTTAATAAATTCCACAGGAAATCTCGCAGAAAGTGATGGAACAATTTCTTGAGGAATTTCTGAAGGATTTCTTGGATGAATTCTTGGAGAAATTGTGGAGTAATTCCTAGAGGATTTTTGGATGTCCTGGATATATTCATGGACAAAGTCCTGGATAAATTCTTTGAGAAATTCATAAACAAATTGTAGGAGAAATTCTTGGGGAAAGTATTGGAAAAAATCCTGGAGAAATTCTTGGAAATATTCCTTGAGGAATACTTTGAAACTCCTGGAATATTTTTGGATGAATTCTTGGAGAAATTCTTAGAGGAGTTCTTGGATGAGTTTCTTGAACATTTTTTGCAGGAAATGCTGTTTGAAATTGTTGAATTTCAACAAGAAGTTTTTTTTTGGAAAAACTTCTGGAGAAATGCATGGAGAAGTTTCTGTAGAAATCATTCGAAAATACCTAAAGGAAATATTGTAGAAATTCCTGGAAAAATTTTTGGACAATTATTGGAAGAAATCCTGGAGTAATATTTAAAGGAATACAGGGGATAGACAAAATGATCGGGACAGGCAAAATTTTCACTTTTCACAAAATGTTCAACTAGCTGTAACTTTTCGAAAAGTGCATCAAATGTTCTCAAATTTTTACTGTAAGTTCATCAACTAGTTGTACATCAGTGGTCAAAATTTGGGAAAGATCGGGCCATTTTCCACGAAGTAATAAATATTCTTGGAAAAGGTAAAATTATCCGATAGCCAACTTTGAGCTGTTATATCTCCGGATTCAATGAACCGAATGCAATGAAATTTTGACTATTTATGACTTATATAATGATCTATGAAAAACCGTTGACTTAATTTAAAATTCTTAACGCGGAAGAAAATTAAAACGATTAGATTATTTTTCTTATAAAACACCAAATTATCCAAAACTTCAACATCGTTTCAAAATTCAAGATGCAAATTATAGTTCATTTAATTTCCCTCCAATTGACTTATATATAAATGTGTATTGAAGAAAAGTAACAACATAGCCGCCAACAAATTGAAAAAGTAATGAAATACATATTAAAAATAGACCAATTTGCTAAAAAATCGTGAGAAAAATAAAATCGCTATAACTTTTGCTCTTGTTAAAAATTTCAAGTTAAGTCAAATGTTTTTCAGAGTTCATTATATAAGTCATGCATGGTCAAAATTTCATTGCAAACGGTTTATTAAATCTGGAGATATAATAGCTCAAAGTTGGCTATCGGGAAATTTTATCATTTTCAAGAATCTTTATAACTTCGTGGAAAATGGCCCGATCTTTCCCCAAATTTGGACCACTGATACACAACTAGTTGATGAACTTACAGTAAAAATTTGAGAATATTCGATACACTTTTCGAAAAGTTACAGCTAGTTGATCATTTTTTGAAAAGTGAAAATTTTACCTGTCCCGATCATTTTGTCTATCCCCTGTATTTAAGGAATTCTTAAAGAAATTCTCTAAGGAATTATTGTAGGAACTCCTTTAGAGCTCTTGGAGGAACTCCTGGAGAAATTCTGAAGGTGCGATTAGACTGTTTCTCATTATGCCAAGTATTTGCCATTGAAGTCCGGCATTTATCCAAGGTTGCTTTGATTCACGTTGTGTCATTTGTTGGGCTTGTTTGGCCAAATATTTGTCACGTCCAATGAAACCATTAGAGTTATTCCTGTGGAGATTCGAAGTTATTTTTACAGGATTTTTTGGAAGAATTCTCCTTGGAATTCTTGGAAGAACTCCTTGAAAAATTCTCACAAGAATTGCTGAAAGCATTGCTGGAGTAACTTATGGAGGATGTCCTGGAAGAATTTCTTTAGGAATTTTGAAGTAATTTACGGAGATGTCCCTTGATGAATTCTTAGAGAAATGCATAAGTTTCTACTTTTACAGAAGTAAGTTGTTCGTTTGGATTTACTAAACTTTCAATTTAAATAATAAAAAAATAGAAAACATGTTTTCAAAACTTACACAGACATTTCATTGTCTTATTAATTTCACTCCGAAAGCAAAATTTAAGATTTTTTATTTCAAATTATATATAATATACATATACATATATGTATTGCAGTAAAGATTTAAACCTATTTGACTGATGAAAATCGTGGTCATACTTGTTTTAAAGCATTGAGTTTGATCTATTGATAACTATTCAAAAATAAGACACCAAAACTATATAAAGTGATAAATTTCACCCAAAATCACGGTACTCCTACAGATATTCTGGAAGGAATTCCGAGAGCACTTTCTGGAATAATTCGTGGAATTTTTGAAGGATTTCTTGGGGGAATTCCTGATGTAGTGTCTGGGGAAATTTTTGGACAAGTTATTGGAGAAATTATGGGAGAAATTCTAGAAAAAAATTCTGGAGGAGTCCCTGTATGGAATTTTGGAGAAATTTCTAGAAAAACCTATTATATGGAATAATTTCTGAAAGATTTCTGCGAGGAATTTCTAAAGGATCTCCAGTAGTAGGGATTACTAGTAACAGTTTGTGAGAATTCCTGGTGGAAACTTTGGCGACATTTCTTGAGAAATTTTCGGGGTGATTTCCTGAAGGAAGTCTTAAAGTAATCCCTCGAGGAATTGTTGAAGGAATCTCAGGAACAATTTATTATTGGGCTACTGGAGGACTTCCTGGACGATTTTTTGGAGGAATATCTGAGTAATACCTGGAGGTTTCCCTGGTAGAATTCTCAGAGCAATCCCTAGAGTAATCCCTGGAGTAATTTATGGTGGATTTTTTGCAGGAATTCTGTTGAAATTGCAGGACAAATTAATGAAGGTATTACTGGAGGAAATTTTGCGAGAATTCCTGAAAGAATTTCAGAAATAATTTCTGGAGTTTCAATTCTGGGGGAACCCCTGGAGAAATTTCAGGAGGATCATATGATACGCCCTTGTACGGTTACAACAAGGAACAACTTAAAGAACACATGCAGGAAAATCGGAAGGTTTTTCTACAATAATTACTGAATGAATTCCTAAAATGAATCCCTGATATACTGAAGGAATTAATTGGAAAATTCCTGGAGAGATTTCTTGAAGAATTTTATTTTTAATTTCTGGAGCAATTCCTGGCGAAAAACTAAAAGGAATTAGAGAAGGAATACCGGAAGGAATTCTTGGTGAGATTTCAAAGAAATCTATGCAGAAATTTCGTAAAAAAGTTCTGGCGAAATTCTTGGCGAAATTTCTGAAATGGTTCCCAAGAGAATTCCTAGAAATATCTTCGACGAATCCCTGGAAGAATCTCTAGAGGAATGCCTGGCGGTGAGAAATTCCTGGACTATTTCATGGAGGAATCTCAGAGGAAGTTGAAAGGCAGTTCTGGAGAATTTCCTTATGGAATTCTTGGAGGTATCATTGAAAAGCGATTTTTACAATGAGGGTTGTTCTTGAGTCTGAGATCGCCACTTTGTATTTTGGGAAGCGGAAAAATTATTACACTATTTTTGGTATATGATGAGCGCAATATTCCCATCTAAGATTAACACTTTTTTGTAAGTGAAAAATTTATCTCATTTACGACACACTGAACGCTGAGTTATTTATATGGGGGGCGTAGCATCATAGGTGGTGCAGTTATATTGAAAACATGGGTAACCAGCTCTGATTTTACCATAACAGCACTGGTTTCCAGTCGAATGTCCTGGAAAATTCACAATAGTGATGAAGGAATGATGGATATTATCTAAAACTGCTTGCAAGGCAAATTAAAAAAATGCACGGCTCTAGATTGTTTTCTTACGCAGACACTAAGTTTAATATTGTACTTCATGGAATTCCTATTGTCAGTGCTAATCCTGTTTCAGTCGATTAAACATTGCTTTAACTGACGTATTCTAATGGCACGTGCCCTTGACCATCTCGTAGAACCTCCGCATATCATTTCATTCCATGCTTTCTAATGGTTCTAATAAAGCAGTTGTTATAAGGCTCTCGTTGCGATGGTTGAAGAAGATTTGATAGGATGTTTAGAAACTGTATTTTAGTGTGGACTTCTCTCCCTGATACTCACTAGTTAGAAGCAATATTTATTGTGCCAAATGGCTACTGGCAAACAGCTTGAGACAAGATTTTTCGAAGAAAGAAACAAACATATTTATGTGTGCCAAAATGTGGAACCCCTTCAAATGTGGTATGTGTACACATGTACGGCCACACGCAATTCGGGGTAGCAATTTGCATAAGAAGGAAAACTTGCGGAAAAGGTTTATGCCATTTCGTCGAAGCAACAACGAGAGTGCTGCTATATGCTGGTACTCACCTACTTGCAGCATTATTTGCCAAGCATTTAGAATGCATACCATTGCACAAATATGTCTCCATTTCCTTCTGATATTTGCTGCATTTCACAAACCGACACACTTTTGCCGGCAAGCAATTGACGATGGATGGGCAAAACTGTATGTGCGGGGCGGGGGTGGCTTTGAGTGGGCGGTCGAGATGGGACGCCAAAGTTTACACTGCACCAGTTTCTATCGGTTGCATTGCATTGCATCGAAGGGGGTAGTTTACCCAGTTGTGCATGTTCTTCGTCGAAGTCGTCGTTGTCGTTGGGAGCTTTTGCATGCTGTTGGGTGTCGTTGGTAACAGAAGCCAATATTTGCTCGAAGACAGATGAACATTTATATTTCCTCGTGCTTGGGGAAGAAGCTGTCGACAACGACGACGACGACGACGAGGCGAGGAATGAAAGCATCTCAATTTCCCCTAACGATTGGAGGATGTTTTGTGTGCTCGTTGTGGGACATGCAACTGCAGTGTGTAGTTGAATTAGATTGTCAAAAATCTCTTAATTTGAAATTTGCAATAGATTGTCGGTTTATGGCTTAGCAGGGGAAACAAGATGAAAAGAAGTTGAGTTTGTAGCCCGATTTGGTAGTGTTTTATTTTCGTAACGAGTTAATTGCTTGTGGTAATGTGAAAGTCAAATGAAATGGTTTTAAAATTGAAATAGATCATATGAATATAAAAACCAACAATGTTCCTCTTCATTAAACTCGGATATTCTCGATTCGACTTGGATTGGTACACCGAGAAGCATATACAAGAAAAGAAACATAGACTTTTGCCATTTCATTATTTAGAGGAATTTCCATTTTTGTTCTACTCTCTCACGTGGCAAATGACATACCAGCCAACTGCAACTGCCACCATACATATGTACGTTATTCTTGAACTGACTGATGATAGTATTCTTCCACCGGCATCATCTGACCGGATGTATGCAATATAAAATGAAACGTGTTATCACGTATCAGGATACAAATGGAACTGGAACTGGCAATTTTGCATACCTTTTTCTTTGCTTTACGATTCGTTGACATCACCATCAGGTGTTGAGATTGCAGCAAGACGGCAAAATGACTTAAGGTCAAGCTTGAGCTTGTTAAGAAATGGGTTTGCATACATGTTTGCAGTTATTTTTCCAACGTTTGTTAAAGTAATCCTACTTTTATTTATTCAGGACACATTTCTCAATTCACTGCCACCTATTTGACTAAGTTCGAGATGCATGAAATAATTGTGTTTAGTTCTTTTTTTTTATCTGTATTAACGAGATTTTTAGCCCTAGGCTAGTTCATCTCGGGTGTTAAGTTCTTAAGCAAGCTGTGTGTTTTAAAACCGTTCGTCATGCGTTTTCTTTGTTTCGCGTAGTTTTGAATATGGCCAACCGCATTAAGAAACGCTGGTGCACCGTGAACATTTCGCTGGTGCGCCGCAGGGTTTTGAGCCAAAACAATATAATTCAATATCGGAACGTATTTTTTTATTTGATGGATCTTCGAAGTGTTGCTGTACGGCATTTTTCCAAAAATTATACGAACCATCGAATATTATTGGAATTCTGGTATCCTCTTAAACCATTTTGGTTTTTATCAAATCTTCAAATTCTCGGAGTTTTGAGAAATTCTTGGTTAAGATTCAAAAATAGATGATTGGATTTCCTATACTCCAGTTCAGTTTTCGATTTTACCAACAGCTTGTAACTGAAAGTAAACATTTCAAAAATCCTATTACAGTTCTTTCCAGAATAATTTTCGTCAGTCTCCCTGTCTTTATGTTGTATTCCACTTTTCGGGGCGACATTTTTACTAACGTCACTATCACAGAATGCTTCTGAAAATTTTCAATTATGTGCAAGTAGATCGCATCTCAAAAATGATTATATTAAAGCTACGTACATACTCCAAATACCTTGTCTACAATGGAAAATTATGAAAAAGGTAACCCAGTCAGCCAGTGATCGTATAAGATGTTGAATAAGATGTTAAAGTGAAGGTGATATGCGTACATTTTACATGCGCCTAAATGGAGGCATACACGCATATGCACGGTGCTCCCCAGACCGTTATTATAAAATAAAAATCTCCATCCGATCGGTGCCCAGCATTTGATTTCTATGACTATCCTGCATGTCTGGGTAAAATTTGAAAAAAATCGTAGGGCCCATTTTTGAGTTAGGCCCTTTTAAAGGGCGTAGAGCCATATATTTAAAGAAAAAATCAAAATATTTATGTACTCAGCCATTTTTAAACGATTTTGATGAAACATTTTCAAAAAAGATTGTATTGCATTGACTATTTGATATGTTTAGCATAGTTTCTGATATGAAAATACGATCATTTTTGTTTGTTGACATAAATAAATGTGAATTTATATGAAAATATTTCAATAATGTTTGTAACTTCTCAAGTTGAAATACGTTAAGAAAATCGAGAATGTAAATAAACAAAAAAATGAAGTGAAGCACATTATGTGCATTAGAATTAAAGAAAGAAGAGATTTTTTTATCTAGTTATTTATTTGGGGCTCAATCGCGTATAGCGCTTTACGGAGCCGAAAATTATTTTAGAACTTAATATATACATTGTACACACAATAATAACCTTCTAATCATATCTGTTAGTAATGGGAGGAAGCCACGGTATTCGTGACAGCTCGATGTTAGAAGGTCACATTTTGAGGGATGGACAGGGTAACGATTGAACCAAAGGTTTCACTTCAGCTCATCCGGGGGTGAATCGCATCTCGTCAGCGTAGAAGAATAGTTTGAATTATTTTAAGTCCTTAAATATTAGGGGTGATACACAAATTATGTCACGCAACTTTGTATGGGACCTCAAAATTTTTTGTATGGGTTGTCACGGTTTGCAAACCCCCTTCCCTCCCCCCTAATAGCGTGACATAATTTGTGTACGACCCCCTAGTTTTGTTTGCACAAGAAATAAAAAAAAAAACAACAAATTCTGCATAAAATCAGGAACATGAATATGTGATGATTTATAAATCTCGAATGACAATCACATTTAATCAAGTATATATTGTATTTAAGAAAGTAATATCTTGAATATGAATGTGGTGTATTATAAATAATAATACCTACACTGGAAGCCGCGTTGCAGTGAAGACCACAGAAAACATGATCATCACACCACAAGTGCCTCCTGACAGCGATTGGTCTTCTATTTTATCAATTAACATAGTGCTGACACTTTGTAGACATATATTGCAAATAAAATTACTCTAATGCCGAAGCAAGACTGTATATATTTATTTTTTACAGAAACATCTGCATATTTTATGTGAGTAGTTTCTTCAATAATATTCGCAGCTTATTTCAACTGGCGCTGTCCATAATCTACGTAAGGTATCTGTTCTGGTTTCTTTTGGGTATTGTTTTTTTTGCAAGAAGTGAGCATAAATGATAACAACAAGAAAGGAATCAATCGGTGACCATCTTAACCCCCTCCCACTTTTGTCCACATAATAATTTCTAAATTTAAGAGACTGATATATTGACCTTCTTTCCTTCAGATGGTTGATTTATTAATAACTTCAATTTTTTACCAAATATAAAAACTTTTTGTATAAATGTATCAGATGTATTGACATGGTCTTCTGAAAATAACTTTTTATGTGTTTTATCTAGCTTTTAGTCCAATAAGATTTCTAGTCGAAATGGCTTACTTTCCTGTCCATTATGTTAGAAGTGGGATTCAGGCCAGGATTCAGGTCTCGTCTTGAAAGACATGTGTTTCCCACTAGAATGTTCAAACATTGTGATGGATATCACTTTATGAACTCTTGAGAATGATTAAATGTTATTAGACTCGAGAGACATAAAACATTGGAAAACGATTGATATCTTGTAGCAAATATTTTTGAATCCATCCCTTTGAATAAGATTTTTTGTTGGGCTCTGCTCTGCCTCATACTTCGATATTTATTTTGTATTTCATTAATGTGTGAAAACGAATTTACATGGATAAAATTTCAATGCTCTAACTTTTTTCTACCATTTCTATTATAACTCCTGAAATTCTATTTAAATTTTCTCATCACTTTTATCATGTATTAGGTACATAGATGTCTTTATATTTTCCTTTTATGGTAATTTTGTCCGCGTTTTATTTTTAGTTGAAGCAAACATATACATATGTTCAGAATTTATTGTAATATTCACGTAATAATCCTCACTTACCCATATTACAAAACTCAAATGTTCACAGTTTCATCTAAAAATCTAGACTAGCATTTGAAAATGGTGTAACAATCAATGCGATTTCTGCAACCTCTGACCAGTAACAGAGAGAGCAGACTCCCCTGTATCTGATAACGGTATATATTTTCATAAACAAATTTAAATACGCCTCGCAGGGACGGAAGAAGCTATGGCGTGCAATGCTTCTTCCGCCCTTTTTTCATGTTGGTAGAAATCAGTCAAAACTATGTTTGATCCTACTGGCTCAATACGAAACGATTCTTCGTGAAAATATTTCATCGAAATCGTTAAAAAAATGGCTGATCACATAAATATTTCGACTTTTATTTTGAATATATGGCTTTACGCCCTTTCAAAGGGCCTAATTCAAAAATGGGCCCTTAATTTTTTTCAAATTTTGCCCAGACATGCAGGATAGTCATAGAAATCGAAAGCTGGGCACCGATTGGATGGAGATTTTTATTTTATAATAACGGTCTGGGGAGCACCGTGATATGGCCTCCCCTTTATCATCTTATGTAACATCTTATACGATTACTGGTTGTTTGGGAAGTAACTTTGGATCGACATTCAGAAATTTTTTTATAAAGCTTTTGCACCAAAGGCACTTCTTTTTCAATAGTTGGACGAAATAGTCATCCAAAACTTATGTGAAAGATAGAAAAGTTTTCTCAAACACATGGAAATGAATGATCCATCATCAGCCTAGTCCTGAACATTATATTTTTGTACTCAAGTTTGCTGAAAATCATCACACTAGATTGTTAGCAAACCGTTTTTGAAAATTTGTATCTCCAACAAAAATCTAAGGTTTTAATAAAATTCTGTGAAATTATTTAAATGTACCCGGAATCATTTATACTTAACCATTAATCATTAATTAATAACAGTTTTACTATTTTTTTTTGTTGAACTATAAGGCATCAGCAGAAATTTTTGACATATTGGATTACCTTGTTCAATAAATAAATATGACATTTGAAATCTAAATTTTAAAGCATTTTTTATTGAAAACACGTTTTGACCCAAGAAATTTTGTTTTAATTGGATTTTGAGGAAACATGGTACTGAAAGTTCTTCACAATTTTGCATTTAAGTGTTTGAATTGAAATCTATTCAAAAATAATGAAAATTCTCTGTTGAAAGTTGTAGGTGCGCCGCGAAATTTTTGAAAATTTCAAAAGGCGTCGCGATAGTAAAAAGTTTGGGAACCTCTGTACTAAACTATATCTTAAAAACCGTATCCTCTGCAAAGTTTAGACCGTCGGCAAAGTTGTTCAGCAGGTTTATGGCTATCAAATGGTGAAATGTTTGGTACGTAATTCCGCCGCTATGTGGCGTTAGTGTGCATGGTTTAGCTCATGATTCTGACGACCTAGAAAGTTCGTGTCTTCAGCAAAGCTGATCAGAAGGTCTATGGCTATTGAATGGTAGTAAGTTAAATGCGTAATTTCGCTGCTATGTGACGTCAGTGTGCATTTTCAACGAAGTACTTTGACATGATGTATCTCATGATTCTGACCACCTAGACCTGTGCGCCGACTATATTTTGCTCGGCGGCGGCGTAAGGGCCATTTTAGTCGGCGGCGGCGGCGTCATTGGCATCACGCCGGTGGCATCTCTCAGTGGCGGCAGCGGCGACGTGAATCGGCGTGACAAAAATTTGACCATAATGTTACATTGGCAAAGCAAACAAGTTATCATTACACTCTAGAATTTGTAGTCTGAGCTATTTCTTGACCATTGATGACATAATCTATTACGATTGAATGAATACCTTTTTTCATTCCTGTTCAGATCCGTCGCTGCGACCAGTGATTAGACCTATTTTGACATTACCCGGATCCTTAGTGTAGTTCATGTTGCATTACTCTATTGCAAATAAAGGCAATACAATATCGATTTTGCTGTTTTTGTTTTCTGAGAGCATTCAGAAGCTATCAAATTTGAAAATAAGATCGCACTATTTACACAAAGCAATTATTGAATGATTTCAGGGAGGAGTCTCAGAAAGAATTCCAGGAGAGATCCCTGCAGAAACTTCTAAAGGAATCCATGATTCAAATTTTCGAGGAACTTCAGAAGGAAATCCAGGAGGATTCCCTAAATGAATTCAAGAAGAAATTCTAAGGGATTTACAGCAGAATCCACGAAGGAATTCCAAGAAAGAATCCTTTGAGCAAGGATTTCCAGCAGGAATCCTCAAAAGAATTCTAGTGAGAGTTTCCAAGCGAATCAATGAAAAATACCTTAGAGGTATTTCTGGATGAATTCCAGGCAAAATCCCTGAGAAAATTCTAGGTGAATCCCCGAAGGAATTCTAGGAAGAATCTCTGAAGGAATTCTAAGAGGAATCCCCACAGAAATTCCAGAAGGAATCATCGAAGGAAGTCCAAAAGGAATCTCCCAAGAAATTACAGGAAAAATGTTTGCAGAAATCCCAGGAGGAGCCACCGAAAGAATTCTGGGAGAAATCTTCGAAGTAATTCCGAGCGGAATCCTCAAAGGTTTTTTAAGAGGAAACCCCGAAGGAATCCCAAAAGGAATCCCCATAGCAAATCAGAAGGAATCCCCGAAGAAATTCAAGAAGGAATGCTCGAAGGAACTCTAGGAAGAATCTACAAACTCTAGAAGGAATTCCTGAAGGAATTCCTGGAGAAATCGCTGAACAAATTAAAGAAGGAAAGCCCGAAGGAATTCCGGAAGGAAACCTGGAGAAATTCCATGGAGAATTAAAGGAATGCCAGGAGGAATCTCCTAAAAAATAAAGAGGAATCACCACAGGAATTCCAAGAGGGAACTTCAAAGTTATTCCAGGAGGAGTTCCCGTGTAAGTTTTAGGAGAAATCCCCGACGGAATATCAGGAACAATAATTACTGAAGAAATTTCAGGAGCAAATTTTGAAGGAAGTCCAAAAGGAATCCACGAAGGAGTTCCAAGACAAATCCCCGAAGGAACTCTAAGAGGATATCCCGAAGGAATTCCCGGAGGAATCCACGACGGAATATCAAGAGGAATCCCCGAAAGAATTTCTGGAGGAATCCATGAAGGAAGTCCAGGAGGAATCCCCGAAGAAATTTCAGAAAAAATTTTCAAAGTAATTCGTGAAGGAATTCCCAAAAGATTTCTAGGAGGAACCATCAAAAACAGAAAAACCTAGAGAAATCCTCGGAGAAATTCCATGAGGAACTCCTGGATGAAATTGAAGAGGAATCTTCGAAGGCATTTCAGGAGGACTCCCCGCAGGAATTTCAAGAGGAAATTTCGAAAAAAAAAAATCCTGCGTGAATCCCAAAGGAATTCCAGCAATTATCCACAAAGAAATTACAGCAGGACTCCCCAGAAGAATTCCAGTGAGAATTTCCAAGGGAATTCGAGGAACAATTCCTAAAGGGTTTCCAGAAGGGATCAAGTTCCTGGAGAAATTCGTGAAGGAATTCTAGGAGGAATCACCGAAGGAATTCCAAGAGGAATCCCCGAATGAACTCCAGAAGACAGTCCCCAAGAAATCCCAGTAGGAAACCCCGAAGGATTTCTAGAGGTGGCATCCACGGAGAAATTCCATGAGAAATTTCTAGAGGAATTCCAGGAGGAATCTCAGAAGAAATCGAAGAAGACGGAATAACAGGAGGAATTCCTTGAAGAAATTTCAGGAGGAATCCTTGAAGGAATTCCAAAAGAAATCTCCGAAAGTTTTCAAGGACGAATCTCCGAAGGAATCCCTGAAGGAAATCCAGAAAGGATACCCCACGGAATTCCAGGAGGATTTCCTGAAGGAATTTGAAGAGAAATCCCCGAAGAATTACAGGAGAAATCCCCCAGGGGGAACCCCTGAAGGAGTTCTGGGAGGAATTTCCAAAGGAGTTCCAAGCGGAATAGTTGACGGAAATCCAGGTGGAATGCCCGATAAAAACTCCAGGAGAAATTCCAGAGTGAATTCTAAGAGGAATTTCCGAAAGAATTCCAGGAAGAATCCGCAAAGGAAGTCCAGGAAAAATCCCCGGAGAAATTCCATGACGAATCCCCGAAGTTATTACAAGAGGAATCTCCAAATGAATTCTAAGAGGAATCAAAAAAGGAATTCCAGGTTTGATCCACGACTGATAATCCGTCAGAAACCCCGAAGGAATTTCAGGAGAAATCCCCGAAAGAATTTCAGGAAGAATTCTCGGTGGAGGTCTAGGAAAAACTTTAAAAGAAAATCTTGGAAGAATCCCCAAACGAATTCTATAACCAAGCAACATTTAACATAAAACTACGCTTTAGTTTTCGTGTATTTATCCAACAAATATTGAAAAGTTTGTCACGTGAAGTATCAACCAAAATTCCTGTGTCTGTTTTTGCTAAAAATCAATATTATTCTTCAACTTTCACATTTACATAATAATTTAGATTGCTCGTCATCTCTTTTTTTTTCTTTAATTTAGCAACAACCTCAATTAAGTTTGTTTCATCCATGTTTGGTATTGACATGTGCATTATTTTGGTCAAAACGAAAATTAGTATTTTGATTCAAATAAAGGTGGCATGAATCACATCACTTACCAAAGTGAATCCAGATTATGCAACTTAACCCCCTCTTCAATAAATACAAAACTCCTTCCCATGATAGTCGTGAAGAAGTAGAGGTGAATTTTAAAAGGAATTCAGGAGGTACTTCTTATGGAATTCCCGAGAATCTCCAGCAGGAATTCCCAGGGAACTTCTGAAGGAATTCCGGAGTAACTACAGTAGTTATTTCGAAGGATCTCCAGGAGTAATTCAGCGGAACTCCTGAAAGAGTTCCCGAGGAAATCCTAGAAGAATTCCTGAGGAACTTTAAGTGAAATTCTAGAGCAGGGGTTCCCAACCTTTTTGAGGTGGCGACCCCCTTCAAGAATTGTCAAAACAACTGGGGCCCAATGAAAATTTTTAGAAACAAATATGAATTAAATGATCGAGACGGAGTTTTTTGGGGTACAGTTATTATTAGCTCTTTATTATGGGGAAATTCAGCCCGAGGCTGGTTCGTCCCCGTTGGGTACAGTGAAGCAGCCAGAAATTTACTGTTGGAGGGATTTTCGACGTTTTTTTATTCGACACTCATATTTGGTAAACAATGATGTCATGTACATTTAATTTGAGTCGTAGCTGAAAAATAGCGGTGCAGCTGGAATTTTTTTCTTCTGAAGGCGTTTTATACTGAAAATTTGTTCCTGAAATTGTAAATTGTGGCTTTTGGGAAAATTGGAATAATTTGCACAAAATAGCAGAAAAATTAAAATTTTTTTTTGGTAACATCGCGGCTCCCCTGGACTGACTTCACGGCCCCCCAGGGGGCCGCGGACCACCGGTTGGGAACCCGTGTTCTAGAGGAACTGCTAGCAGAACTCCTGGAGGAATTCCAGAGGATATCAAGGAAGAATTGCCGAGGATCGTCCGGAAAGAACTCTGGAACTGCTGGTGGAACGTCAGAGGAACTCCTCTAGGAGTTCCCAATGAACTCTTGGAGGAACTTCTGGCGAAACTTCTGGCGGAACTCCTGATGGAACTTTCAGAAGGATTCCCGGGGAATTTCGGTGGAACTCGTGGGAATATTCGTGAACATCCTGGAAAGAATCGTGCATTATTGCTGGAGGATTTTTTTGTGAACTCCTGTAGAAAATTTTGTTGAAGTCGTCCTGAGGGGAATTTCCGGATAGTTAATTTATATGGTCATTTCCAGGAATTTTTAGAAAGCTTTTGAAGGAATTGGTATTCGTGGGGGACATAGAAGATGCCCGGGAGATTCTTCGAGAATTTCTCGGGAACTCCTAGAAAATCCTCCAGGAGGACTTCCTGGTTAACTGACGAAATTTTCGGGAAGCTCCTGGAGGAAATTCGCTGAGAAACTCTAGAAATATCCTTCAGTCCTTGTCTGTCAAAGGTATTTATATAAGATGGAAACATATTAAACATTTTCGTGACCTTTATTCTGCAACTCGCTTTCCCAACTGGGCTCCCCGATTGATCAAAATCGGATTCGAATGGCATCCGAATCGATAATTTTTGATTTATTACCCGCCATGTCCCTGCGTGGGAGGCCCTCCAGGGATCATCAACGCTGCCCCGATCCGGAGAGCAAACTTTGCCTTTGCCAACGCAAACAAAAGGATATTGTTCGGGAAACACACAGATTCCATAAACATTGACTAGCAAACATCCCCGGAGCGACAAACGGTGGCAAACCTACCTACTGGCGTGACTTCCTGGTGTGTGCCAAACGCACTACACGTTGAGGATATTGTGTGGATAAGGAAATGATATCGAAAAATCAGTTGGCAAATATAAACATTCATGAAAACCAGGCGGAAAGAGTATCATATACAATACCGCATTTTACTCATAATTTTGTTAAGGCAACACCGATTTATTACCAATTGTTTGATTTTTTGTGGATTAATGCTTAGAAAGTTGATTAAAAATGTAAATACATATATTAGCCATTATCTCATAGTCACACGCAATAACCATTGAAGTTTAACTAACTAGCAGAAAATATTGTCACCTTTATTTAGGGATCGAATTTTTCCTGCCATTCGGCTGCGTAAAGCTACTGTGGTGGCTCCAGGGAGTCCTTTCCCGGAAAATTTCTGCCGGTTATTTCCCCAACTACCCTGATGAACATCGAACCGGATGGCTGGCCCCGATGTTTGTATGTTCGGAGCCTCCGCTTCCAGCCAGCGCCGATACACAATCCTCCAAGATTTATGGCTTGTGTAATCACCCCGGCCGTCGTGCGTGAGCTTTCGTGAGTGAGTGCGGACGTGCGTGCGTGCCTGAATGCGGCGGCGGTCGGTGGTTGCCTTTTTTATTTGGCTCGTTGTCCTCGTCCTCGTCCTCGTCGGTTATAATGGTGACAAAAAGAGCGACAAATAAAATCAACCGACAAGACAAGAGCCAAGTGACACATTCGAGTCAGAACGGATAAAGGTTATGGCTGGTTTGCTTCCGGGCAGGATGTGATATTTCTTCCGGCGCAGAGGACACACACAATGCGTGTGAGGTTGCTGCCGCCACTTTTGGCGGATGGGTTCGCTCAGGGCGGTTTCTGTTGGATGTTTCCATCGGTGGGGTCCTTCCAAATTCAACATGATACTTTTTTTCTGACGATACTATTTCGCTGTTGGTTTTGCTGCACGCAAAGAAAACTTGCACGAAAGGCATTTAATTGCTATTTACGGATCTGTTTTTTTAACTCCAATTCAAGACAGCGTTTGGCTGGAGAAGTGTTAGCAATTAGGAAGCGCTTAACGCTAGTTTTGCGATGGGGTTTGCTGTCATGAAAACAGTTCTGTATCACGCACACTTTTTACCGATGTGTTATGATTGTATATTCTCTAGGAGGATGGCTTTTCATCCTCCTTGAGTATCAAAACATACAACAGTCGACAATTATTGTATATAAGCTGAGATCTCTGGAAAAAGCTTACTATTCTTGATAAGGCCGAATTTGTCATTGGAAATTGGCTGTATCTTCAAGCTTTTTTCGGTGATTTATCAAAAAATAACTAATTGCTCTTGAAACCTATTTTTTACAGGAACCCAAGCATCAATTCCAATGCTGATTGGCTTTGTTTGACTTTTATTAGGGCTTTATTACTGCAATAATTAAAACTCACAGTTTTATGACTGCTTTTATGAAAACCATTGATAAAATATTTTATAGTACATACTTGAAGATATCCATAAAGCCAGATTTCAAGAGTAAACAAAACTTTCCGATATGTAAACCTTCTGGCAATCATTATTACCACAATTAAACTGTTAAAACTCTCAACAGATGGCGATCCGTTCGATTAGTAACGACATCTATTGTTGGAAAAGCAGAAACTACGACACTGCTCGGTTTATTGCGGTCATCATAAAAGTAAACTTTCTTTCGTTTTATTTTCGCTAATTGTGGTCGTCACCATATTGAAGAATATGCTAACGTGAATGGAAAATAGTTAATTTTGCTCAAATTAGCAATGAATTGATAGTTTGTCACCATTTCCATAACATATTCACATAGATGAACTCTCTCTGCTGAGTTTTTTTGTGATTCGAGATAGTTTTGCTAAATTAACAAATTGATTTATTTTATTCCAAGATGAATATATTCACTATTTTCAAAGCGCATTAATTTTATGAGTCTGAAACCCCAATATTCACGGTAAAATTGAATGCATATAAGCCCACCAATACAATAACTACTAAATATTACTTTGAAATGATCGCTTTCTACTAACGAATGATGTATCCTCCTGAACTTTACGTGCCATCGAAGAAGCTTCTCTGGTTCTTGAGCTGTCATAGTTTTTTTTGTTGAAAAAAAAAACAACAACAATCGAGAATGAAAAATTTTTCAACTAGGTTTTAAACCGGTTTTATTGCTACTCTTAATGCGGTTTACAAAACCTCTCCAAGAGTGGTCCACTTAGCCGGAAAATGCTCTTAAAGAGGTTATCATGAGGTTTTGATGTATAAATCAGTTTCATTGCAAGTTTTATAAAATTTATCATGAAGATCTTTTATAGAGCCGAACAAAACTTAAAATGTTACTTGGGAACTGCTAGCAACAACGAGGATGCCACCATAAAATTTTTGATTTGATATTCGCAATATTTGATGAGATATTTCAGATAATATTTTGACCCAATCTCGCCGCTTCTGACCCATTGCCACCCTCAACGACGGTAAATCAAATGTTCTGAATTCCTTCAGAAATTTCACAAAGGTTTTCTTTAGAACATCTTCCAAAGATTACTTCGAAAATTCTCTCAGGAATTCCTCAAGTCGAACCTTAAGATAACTTTTCAGGGATTCTTCTAGAAATTTATCCAGAGATTCCTCAGAAAATTTTCTATGGATTTCTTCCAAAACTGCCCTAGTAGCACATATGTTCTAGAAATACATATGCAACTCTTATATGACCAAATTCAGTCATCAAGGGTTACAGATACTTTTATAGAATGTGTGCTGCTTGGGTGCACTATGGAAATCTTAAGAAATTACACCTAGATATCATTCATTAAATCTTTCAAGGATTCCTTCACAAATAAAGAATCGTTGAGAATTTTCTCCAGCACTTTATTCAAATTTCCGATATTACCTTAGAAATTTCTTAAGAAATTTCGCCAAGAAATCGTTTAAGAAGTTTTCAGTGAATTCCTTCCCCTGGGATTACTTGAGAAAATTTACCAAAGGTTTCATCAGAAATTCAGTCAAAATCTTTAAGAAATTCTGCCAGGGATTGCTTCTGAGAACTCTGTCTGAAAACCATTTTAAGAATAAGTTTTAAGATATGAAAAAAACTAAGAACTCTCTAGTGAACTCCTCCATAAATTTCTACAGAAAATCATCCAGGAGTTTCTTTCATAAAGTATCCTACGGAAAGAAAGTTCTCTAAAGATTCTTTTATAAGATCAATCATACATTGATACAGTAATTCCGTAAGATTTCCACAAGTTTCTTTACAAATTGCTCCATGTTTTTTTTCAGATTTTTTTTATCGGTTTATTTTAGAATATCAACAGTTCTGAATTGCTTAGGAAATTTCGAAAAAGAATTCTTGAAAACAACTTCCAATATTTCCATCAAAAAATTTCTCGGGGACTTCTTAGGATAGCACTTAAGATATTTTTTCAAGAAATCTTTCAGAAATTTCTCTAGAGCTTCTTTTGCTTAATCTTCTATGGATTTCTTTCAAATTTTCACTATGGATATCTTCAGAAATTTCACCAAGAATCAGTCATAAAATCATTCACGGATTTGTTCAAAAAATGGTCAAAGGATCTTTAAGAATTTTCTCCAGGGATTTTTTCGGATATACCCTTATAAAAAAATTTCTAAGTAATGCTACGGCCGGCGAGCCAACTGCTCATGGCCAGTGCCAAAACTCATGGCCAGTGCCACTGCTCTCTTTACTGCAGATCGCTGCTCTCTGATCACGATCCTACGGATCACGGTTGAAGCTTGGTCCGTTATATCATAGATTCCTTAAAAAAATCCTTCGGAGATTTCTTTCAAAAAGTTTTCCACCGTAAGAATGTTCTCCACAGAATCCTTTATCAAACCATCCATGCATTGATACAGTAATTTATCCAGGATTTTAAGAGTTTCCTCAGAAATTTCTCCATTTTTTTTCAGAAATCTATTCTGAGATTCTTACATATTTTTTCAGTAGTTTCTTAGGAATAGTTAGGAAATCAAACGTTCTGAAATCCTTCAGAAATTGTTGGCCAAAGTTCACGCTCCATCAAACTATAATTTTTTTGAATGAACAGAAGTCTACGAGGGGGGAGGGGGGTCTGAGATGACCATGTTTTGGTCTACGTGGTTTATAAACAGCCCTTTATTACTTTCAGTGATTCTAGTGAGAATTTCTCAAGATTTTCCTGCAGAAATTTTTACAGAGATTCTTTAAGGAGTTCCAGAGTAAACCTCCGTATATTTTCCCAGGAAGTTCCTTCAAAGATCACTATTTTGAAATTTCTCCAAAAATATGCCCTTGGAATTTTCACAGCAATTCAATTGGAAGTTTATCAGGCTATTGTTCGGATTCCTCCAAGATAAAAAAAATCCTCTTGGTACTCTATTTAAGGATTTCTCCAGGTATTCTTCCACAGTTCTTCCATAAATACTATTGGAGTTCCAACAAACGTTTATCAAGAAATTTTCCGTGGTATTACCTTAGGGATTTATTTATAAGTTCTTCATGAGATTTCTTCAAAAAATTTCTAGGGATTCTTTCTAAAATACCTCCAAGGATTTATACAGAAATTGGACAGGCGTTTTCTTCAAAAATCCCTTCAACTTTTTTTTTAATAATTCCTGGACGGATTCCTTCTTAATTTCTTCAGAAATATCTCCAGGATTTCTTCCAGATTTTTGAGGATTTTTTTAAGGAACTTTGTGAAAAGATTTTTTTAAAAGTTCTTTAATGGGTTTTATTTTTCGAAAAGTCTTCATTAAAAATGCTGGAAAAATTCCTCTAAAAACTTCTCTAGGAGATTCTTGATAAATTCCTGAGAAAATTCGAACAAAGATTCTTTTCGATATTATTTTCTAGAATTCCTTCAAAAATTTCCTCTGAGTTTTTTTTTCGGCAATTCTTCTAAAAATCATATAACAAAATATTGTCGGATCTGAATTTCTAAGGATATCCCACAATGATTTCCTGTAGAAATCTATGAAAGAACCTGGTGAGATTCCTAGAAGAATTTCTTGATAATTTTCAGGAGGGATTCCTGGACCTCCATCCCTGAAGCAAGTTCTGTGATAATCTCGAAAAGAATTCCCAAAATATCTTGAGGGAAACACCTGAAACGATTCCCTGAGATATCTCAGAAAGGAAGAAAACCTTAAATAGCTTCATGAAAAATTCTGGATATACTTCCATCCACTCCTGTAGGATTTTATGAAGAAATTTCCGGAATTATTTTCGAGGAAATTCCTGAAGAGATTTCCAATGGACATCCTTGAAGAACGACGACGTATCAGTAAAGGAGCGTAGAGCGAGAATGAAAAGAACGCAACGAGGGTGGTAATACTGCAGCATGGTATCTGGCAGAGAATGCAACATTCTGAGACCCACCACTTTTGAAAAGCGATCCACTTCCCGTGCCGAGGAAAAAGGCTCATTAATAGCATATTTTGATATGGAGATCAGAAAGTGATATTTAATTGTTTGGGATAAGAGGTAAAAATACTGAATTTACTCCTGGGACATCGTCCTCATAGCACATTTAGCTCTTTGATTTTATCAGAAGGTTCAAGAGCAAATTTTTGTATTGTTTTCAGTACTCTTACCTCATATCTCAATCAAACCAATATCACGTATCGATCGTCAACGCTTGACCGCTACCCGGGTTGGAAGAAGCGGTGTGCGAGGAATTTATTTCTGTTCTCCTGTTCTCTGTCATCTACAGTTCGCGGGAAACACTAGTTTACAAAATAAATCGAAAGTCGTGAACTTTTGTCAACGACCAAAATTTTTGAAGCATAATTTAGCCCTGATTTCGAAACCGTTCTTCAAAAAGTTTTAAGTAGAGCAGTTTTTGAGTTTTAGCTTAATATCAAGTTTCAAAACTTTTAAAAATATGGAATTAACTAAAATTCAAATATCTTGCGTTTTGTTCAACAAATTTCAAATATTTTTTCATTAATTAAAAGCTGAATACAATACCATTCGATCATCTGAATGCAGGTTTTGCGTCAGATTGATGAAATTCAAGATACTGGCGAGTTTAAGGGACACTCTCCTTAAATTTTAGCCAAATTTCCAAAAATATATGAAGAAATGTATTTTTTTCTATAAGAAAAACCCAGATTAATCCACCTAGTGGTGATAGTGCCTTTCTCGTCGAATATGTACTCAAAATTTTTCCGTCGCCATAAGCCGAAGTGTTTCTGAATTCTGAGAATTCTCTAGTACGGAATAAATCTCATTTTACTTCTTTTGTCACATTGCTCGTTGACTCGTCAATGAGGGTGGGGGTGGAGTTGATAAATAAGGAATGTATTTGATGGAAAAATACTCAATTAAGCAAAACTGCTTAACTCATCGGATTTGATAAGATATTTTCTGGAAGACTATAATTTCACATTAAAATAAAAAAAATATATTGGTTTATTTAATTGTGCCCTTCCTCTAAATGTTAAATTCCGATCAAAATTTCCAAGGGGGACCCCTCTTGACTTAAGAGAAAATCGAAATTTGTGTCAGACTTATTCAGAAAAGCAATAATTTTATCAAAGTCATAGTCGAAGTTGGAAACTTATTGATGGCTCTTATTCCGACGCTATGTTAAACGTATAGGCAGAGCTGAAAATATCAAACCTCTCAGTTGACTGCTTGACCACCTTCACTAGCACTGGATACCGATCATTACGAAGATATTTTGGAGATTTTTTTTCTGCACACTTTAACCACAGACAAACAGATGTCTTACTCTGCATACCCATCGTTTCCCTTTGTAACTGATTATTCAAATATTCCGTAGTTCGCAAATCGCTCGCTCAAAGCGCTCGCAACGTTTTTGCTCCTGTTTGACGTTTGGTCACTACCGCCATCTACTCAGTAGATTTGCGAACCACAGCGTAATTAGCATTGGGCGATTATGTTTTCGTGACGATGATTTTTATCGCCTTTTGTTTCAAGTGATACGTCTGTTTGTCTGTGCTTTAGCCTATCCCCGACGCGAATGCCTACTATGGTAAAGTGCCGTAAATAAATAATAAAAATAATAATAATAACTGAAGGACAAGGTATTTGGATTACATAGCTCAAATTTTCTAGAGCACCGTCTTTGATGCATTTTCAGCCATATCATTTCAAAGGTTCTAAAAAACGATGCTCTTGAAAATATGAGCTATGAACTCCAAATACCTTGTCCTTATGCCTATATTTTATTATCATTGGTCATAAGATTCATGAAAAATTTGACAAAAAAGTGCAAGCAAGCGAAATTTCCCATACCCATTCAAATTTCAACCGTGTTACAGAGCGTGAGGGCTCAACCAGATGCATCAAAATTGTTTGCAGTAATTTTAGACGCAAAAGGGGACTGGTGCTATAAAATTTCAATTTTTCCATACAACGCTGATCCATCCTACTGTATAATGACGCCTCAGGAATCTAAAATTGTGTGATTTGACAAGATCGCTTAAATTGTTATCAAGATTTTGTTTTTTACACATATTAATCACTTGCATCGATTTTGTTCACCTTCGTAATTTCAGTGTTGCATCCATTCCTGATTCTGCTACACTGCCGGTAATCTTAGGCGTGGTCAGAGCCTATTTTCTTGCTGCTTGTTTATCGAACATATTTGATGATTTGATGTTTCGCATGCACGGGATTGGTTCAGTTTTTTATTGGTCACTTCCGACGGGACACCTGAAACCGGTTCCGGAACACAACCGGTTCAGATATGGTTTGACACTATTTTCCTGCTTACCGTTCATCTGGTTATCGAAAAAGCCGCTCTTTGATGTGCCGCATGCAATGGTTTGGTTCACGTTTTTAATTGGTCAATTCCGGCGGGACACCTGAAACCGGTTCCGGAACACAACCGGTTCGGATACGGTCTGATACAATTTTCCCGCTTACCGTGCATCTGGTTATAGAAAAAGCCGCTCTTTGATGTGTCACATGCCTGGGTTTGGTTCACTTTTTTAATTGGCCACTTCCAGCAGGACATCCGGAACCGGTTCCGGAACACTACCGGTTCAAACATGGTCTTAAATTATTTTCCTGCTTACCATTGAACTGGTTATCGAAAAAGTCGCTATTTGACGTGTCGCATGCGTGGGTTATGTTCACTTTCTTATTTGGCCACTTCCGGTGGGACACCGGAACCGGTTCCGGAACACAACCGGTTCAGATATAGTCTGCGACTATTTTCCTACTTCCCGTTCATCAGATAATCGAAAATGCCGTGGTTTGATGGGTCGCATGCATGGGTTTGTTGCATTTTCATATCTGGCCCCTTCCTGGGGTACCGGTCCGGAACACCTAAATGGCCATAACTCCGGAACGGCTGGACCGATCTGAACCATTTTCAATAGGAAACAATGGGACAATGTACCCCGTCGAATGAACCATCGGTCGTTGAAATCGGTTCATATTTACTATCTAAAAATGAGGTGACCTTTTTGTACACATACACACACACACATACATACACACACACATACATACACACAGACATCATCTCAACTCGTCGAGCTGAGTCGATTGGTATATAACACTTGACACCTCCGGGGGCTCTATCAAATTTTCGTTTTTGGAGTGAACATATAGCCTTTCGGTACACCTTGGTGTACGAGAAAGGCAAAAAACAATCTAAAAATTCTTTCTCAACGTTTATTTGACATATTATATGTAGCCGAGTTACAGCAAAAATTCAGTTCAATAGGAGCATTGATTATGGAGAATGAGATGTGTGATGTGAGTGACGTTGCTTAAAAATAGAACAAATATCGATTTCAAATCATCAACCTAGTATGGAAAGTCGAAAAAATTTCCGCTCTACTGTAATTTTTTTCCTTCACGTTTTCGAACTCAGGGCATGATTCTACACCAAAAATGATCATCAGCTTACCGAGTTCAAAAATGCTGTAAACTAGTTTAATTATTCCAAAAGCCGAACGCATTCCGCAAAAGCTGCTTGCTACGAAAAAGGTCAGACTCCTAATAAGGCAGCGTCCATAAATGACATTGAGTTTTTTTTTTGCTCGTCACACAGTCCCAAACTTCCCCTTCCCCTCAAATTTTACGTAATTTATGGATGCTCCCTGATAAACGAAAGTCAGATGTGTTGAAAGAGCTGCATTTTGCGGAGCATTCGAAAGACGAGAAGATTTAAGGGTGAACCAAGGTTTTGGAGGAAATGACTAATTAGGTGCAGTAGAGAACGCGTATAAATAAGCTCCCGTGCTACCATCAAGAATCTGATAACCCAGAAAGCTATCGATAAAATGGAGCAAAAAAAGATGTAATCAAGATATAACCACTTCGGAGCAAACACCATTCCGAAAATCACCTACAATGTACTATCGCAAACCGTCCACAGTTGTGTATCTCTTTAAGATAATGATTTCTTAGGAATTTAACAGACCAGTTTTATCGACTATCGGTTGACAACGGGCTAGATCTTCACCGTAAGGAAAATTCTCTGGAAATGACATGTCTACAAGACCCCTATGCATCGCTCCAACCTCACAACCTGTTCATCGACTTCTCGTAAACAAATATCTGGAAACCATTGTATTAGAAAAGAAATAATTTATCAGTATTTTCTTCCTGTCGATTGAGATCTGTATACCATAAATAGCAGAACAACTATGTGTGAAATTGGATTTTTAACCATTTGGCTAGAAGGGATAACATTTTAGGTTCGATACGTTTGGACCAACATGCTGTTAGCTTTGCAATCAATGATCCTTTTATTCCAGGCTCTTCCCCATTTCAAACAAATGGCATGTGACGAAAAAACATCTAACAACTTCAACCCCAGGAGCACGCAAAAACTCTGCAGCGATAAACATGCAAAACAAACTCACTTCCTTCGAAATCTCTCCAACTAACCAAGGGTTTAGCACCCAGAGGAAAGCAAAAAAAGTGCGAACACTAACAACACCTCAACAACAACGGCCTCTCGGATGTCATAAAAACTGATAAAAAATATTTTAGCATATCAAGCCTAACAACCCCGCAACGCACGACGACCGCCACAATGCCAGCGAGTCGTCCCGGTTTGACCCAAGCGATAAACTTCCGGTCTCGATTGCTTTTTCCCTAGCCAATTATCTTCTGACGTGGATCCTCCGGCAAAACATCTCACTCAAAACGCTTAACAAATGCGTGCTTAGGTAGGTAGGTACCACCATCACACCGCTCGCCGCCGCCACTCGTTGTCTGCCGAAAGGAGCGGATTAGCAGTTAGCAGCAACCAACTGTCGTATAGTTGCTTGGACTTGGGCAGGGCATGATGGTATCTGCGTTACTATCTGTTTAGTATGCCACGTTGTAACCGTCATAACTTCCAATCCTGCGGTATGTTTATTTTCGCCCGGTATCTTATTTGTTATTTTTGGGACTTTTGTGGCTGCCGACCGCTTGAAGACGCTTTTGGAGGCAATCCAACTAGCCAGCGGGTCCCGCACGTGTTGCGTATTTTATCGGATTTTATTACGGGATGCTGCTGTTGGATCCATGAATGGACATGGGCCGAAAATGCTCTGTTGGTGAGTATGCTGGTCGAACAGTGAAACGATGTATCGAATGCTGTGAGCATTCAAAAGCAACTCACTAGATCGCATATCGTGAGCCCGGTAAAAGTGTTGTCCTGAACAGTTTGCTGAGCGGAAAAATGGTTCATAGAAGTTAACAACAAAACTAACAGAGTTCTTTTTTGTCCTTCTCTGAGCATAACCATGAGCAATGAGCACAGATGACCGTACAATTCGTAGGTGCTAAATTGCACAAGGAACAAACAAACGAAGCTTGGAAATAGCTAACACTCTCAATATGCATGTCTTCTTGTCGTGACATCCACCCTCCTGTGAACCCTAACTATGCTCCTGTTCATCAAGACCATCGGATTGCATCCAAGAATTTGTTGAAAAATATTTAATGACCGTCAATATATCAAGGCTTCTGGCTATAAAATATCCATTTATATGTATTATACGGTCCATAGGATCATGGATAGTCCGTAGGCATGATTCTGAAATAATCAATAAAGTTATCAAAAAAAAAAGGATGCAAACTATTTCGGTTGCCAAAGTGACCTGCTTTTGCGATGAAGGAAATTTTTAATGAAATATTCCGGTGCTCGTCATCGCATACTCCGAAAATGAAATAACTCCCTCACTCTCTGCCATAGTTTCCCGGACCACCTTCCGGAAGACGTTGGTCGTCAGGCAGTACTCCCGTACCACCGGTCGGTGGTGGGTGTAATAATTTAATTTGCATAATGTCACCTCCGCATGTGATTTCCGACCGACGAGGACGACGACGACGACGACAGCGTGGAACTGTGTTAACTCCTCGTGCGAGTCACATCATAGAGAAATGGACCTGAAATTGATGAGTTTTTTTTTAATCAGCGAACATGATGTGATCTTAAAACATTCCCAGGTAGATGTGTAGTTTTCATTGCAATTTTAAGTGGCACACTAGCCCGTTCCATTGGATTATTTTGACTAAGTGGGATTTCTATGTTTGTCTTTATCTACACTCTTACTTATGTGCATTAAAGGGGCCGTGATGCTGTTGCATCTGACTTCCTGAGAAAAAAAAATGTAATGATCATGCTGATGATGATGATGATGAATATGATAATTCTGAGCAACCTCTCTCGTTCTTCATTTTTACTTGCGAAAGAGCTGGTGGTTGCCGTTGAAACCTATTAGTGGCACGCTACTGGTTGCACCCATTCTCACACCCACATCTGCATAGATCCAACTGATGTATGTACATGTGCTCTGGGACGTGGAAATCCGTCATCGCTTCGGCGATGAAGTTTTTCGAGAAGTAGTTGACTTTCCTGGAAATGCTCACACATCCTCTTTTTGATGTGCAACGCCTTGACGGAAAATGTGTCAAAGATTTTCTTGACTTATGATTACATTTACAAAGAAAAGCTACGGAAGCTATAGGATTATACGAGAGCTTCAAAATTGATAATCGACGGTGTGAATTCCTTCGTGAAGGCTTCGGGTGACAAATCCAATTCATCAGTAAGAGTCGTGCTCACTAAGGGTTCCAGAAAAAAGAAACTACGGTGAGATAAATTCACCACGCATCAAATGTATCATGTAGTGTATTAACTAATAACACCAGTGGTTCACTACGATCATATGAGGACCACTGCTCGAAAATAACCAGCAAATACTTGGAGTGTTTGAGCGACGAGCGCTATGGACGAATTTTGTCGGTCGGTGTGCAGGACAACAGTGTGGCTGCGAAGCATACGAGTTTGTTGAAATTATGATAAGCCCAGCATGACTTCCGACTACGGTAGGCAGGCGTGTGTGATTAGGAAAAAATCTTGATATTATAAATGCGAATCACGGTAAGTCTACTTTGCCTAAACGTTCAAAACTACCCAACGAAAACAATGATTAACACTATACCGGCCAAGTGCAAATGCTCCTTCCCAAACGAGTGATTTTTATTGAAAATTTTACGGGTCGTATAATTTAATTAAAAAATAAAAAAATATGATTTATTAGCCGGGCGGTTTTCGTAAAAAATATCTACATATACTCCACCTATAGGCATCCTAGTGTAGATTGCGAACAGTAAGAGAAACGAACAGTAAGCAGTAGAAGGAACAACGTATGCTACGTACACTTGGTTTTCTTTGCTATTCCAGTATTTGCAGCCTAACCCTGCATTCGCTGTGCAATGATTTATCACCTAGCTGGTTTATCCCTTCAACTTATCGCCTGCAGGAACGGCAGACGGTTTCTCCAGAAGTTTGCACATTATTGCCTGGCAATTGCTTTCATGGCTGATAGTGATCAAATCGTTGAATTCTTCTTGAGTGATCAACCAAATGTAATCACATGCTTATTTGACTTTGGAGGCGAAATAGAAAAACACTAACCGTAGTAAGATGTTGAGATCTATATGACCCAGACAGACTCGCTGAATGTACACCACTACATCGTGGTGCGCCCAGCTTAACATCCTAGGGGATTAGGCTAGTCCTTGCAATTTTGTAATTTATGTAATGAGTTGCATAAAGTTGATTTTTTCAGCACGAGATGTACATTCATCCAACGAGGCTTGCCAAGCTTAGTCAAGAACCAGCTGAAGACTGAAAATATCGTTAATAATCGAAGCAAATTCAGAAGAAATGTCTGAAGGAATCTTTGAAAAAATTCGTTGTGGAAAGTTTCAAGATGAATCTTTTGAGAAATGTCTGGACAAATCCTGAAGAAGCTAAATTTCTGGAGAAATTCCGTCAAGAGTGTTTAGGGGAATCCCTTGACAAATTCTTACTGCAATATAATAAAATTTTAGTTATATAGGGAAGTGGAGGAAAGTGATGATTGCAATAGCTTGTTGCCAACAGGCCGTTGAGTTCTCTGCACCTGCACTAGGTCATGCGGATGTCGGTGTGTTGGTAGGAAACATTTTATTGTTGGCACAGGGTTCATGCATTGGTGCATGGATGCCCAAGCAGCACATATGTCACAAAGGAATGTCGACAGCGCAGGTTTTGAGTTGGATAAGAGCCATTTTCATGTTATTCTGCCTTTGGGTTAAAATTACATGAGTATAGCTCCTGTATAACCGATCCGAGCCCGCGGTTAGAAAGGGGTCCCCGGCAAGGGTCGGGGCAGGTGGAGACCCTGCTGTCAGCAACCTTCTGGTGCAGCTGATAGGGCCTGAAGGGTAGTGATACCCTTGCCTTCAGCAGGTCAGATCGGGTTGCACGTGGGCATCAGTTCTTGATATCTGCAAAGCAGTTGAGCGCGGGCGGGGTTGCCCACCTTCCGAGGACAATGGGAGTGGCGAGGACCACTCGGGAAACTGGCTAAACGCCAGCATGTTACCGTGATGGACTCTCCAGAGCGAGTCATCGATGTTCGTTGCTGCTAGGCTACGCAGCTAACCTTGAGGGTGCGATGTGCACTAGCCCCTCTCTGAAACAATACCTTCTTGGTGGGTCCGGAGAGACGTAGGGTTTGGCGACCATAGGAATGGTTTAGTGGGTACGAGGAGAGAGTAGTCCTGGCTTTTACTTTTGTTGTAGAAGACGACCTCAGACCTACACTACCCTAACCTTCTGTTAGGGTGTCTGTTGAGCAGATTATCCACCTATGGTTTAGAAGAAAAAAAAAGCAAAAAACTCCGAGGAATCGACTGGTAATAACCCCTTTCCAGGAAAACGTCGCCAAGTGTCTCATTTTGGCCATTTTCCCCTAAATTTGTCGAAATTACTTGAAAATACTTTGTCCAAAAGAGGTGGGCGAAAACCATATTATTTCAAAAAACTTCATGTACCAATGGCATGGTTTAGCAATTTTTTTTCACTTTTGATCTCAATGAGTGTCTCATTTTGTCCAATATTTCCTATAAAATGAGAATATTTAAGAAGTTCGGATGATTTTGAACAAAAAAACCATGCAAAATCGTTCAAAAGTCATGCTATTGTATGGAGAAACGCCAAACGAGTCGTGTCTTGTCCATCACATTCAGAGATGGTTTCCCATTTTGTCCAATATCTCCTATTAATAAAGAATATTTGAGAATTTAAGATGAATTACAATAAAAAAAACCATGCATAGTCGTTCAAAAGTCGTGATACTGAATGGAGAAACCCCAAACGGATCGTCTCTTGTTCATCACATTCAATGATGTTGTCTCATTTTATCTAATATCCCCTATAAATTAAGAATATTTGAGAATTTCAGATGAATTCCATCAAAAACCGTGCAAAGTCGTTCAAAAGTTGTGCTACTTAATTGTGAAACCCCAAACAGATCATTTCTTGTTTATTACATTCAGAAATAATGTCTCATTCTGTCCTTTTCCCCCTACAAATGAAAACCAAATATCAGACTTTTGAACGATTTTGCATGGTTTTTATTGAAATTTATCTGACATTCTTAAATATTCATAATTTATAGGGGATATTGGACAAAATGAGACAATATCACTTAACAAGAGATGATCTGTTAAGGGTTTCTCCATTCAGTATCACGACTTTTGAATAGCTTTGCATGGGTTTTTGTTGAAATTCATTATAAATTCTTAAATATTCCTTATTTATAGGGGATATTGGACAAAATGGGACATCATCTCTGAATGTGATGGACACGACACAACCCGTTTGGCGATTCTCCATGCAGTAGCATGATTTTTTAAAGACTTTGCATGGTTTTTTGTTCAAATTAGACCGAAATTCCAAAATATTCTCATTTTATAAGGGAAATTGGGGATATTGGACAAAATGAGAACTTATTGTGATCATAAGTGAAAAACCCTTATTAACCCACCTAGCGGTGGTGGTGCCTTTCTCGTGCCATAAAATATTCTTTCAACAAAACACAAGTGACAAATTAAGTTCACTTTATATAGATATATTTTATATGAGCATGATTTGAAATTTCGATCATTGTGGATTTTTTATGATTCCGGATAACTTTCTCAACTAACCAAGGAGAACCATTTTTCTTGGTTTCAGAGAATAAACTCAAGAAAACAATCGCCGTATTAAATATTGAGGCATCATCTAGATATTTTATTCATCTTTTTTTTTTTTTAAATCTTGACATATTTCCCATGCACAATTTACACAGCAAATAAATTTACTAGTTTACCCAGGGGGAGCGACACTAGTTTTGCCAAGCTGAAAAACCCCCAAAAAAAGTCGAAAAAAGACGAAAAACCCGCAAAACTTTTTACATCAATTCATAGCATTTTTAATTTTCTGTCTTCTCAATCAACTAAACTTGGAATTTTACTAACTAATAAAATATCAAAATTGATAAACGATTTCAGGCATTTCTGATGTAAGAATGTGAAAACTTTTTTCGCGGATTTGGAGGTCAAAATGTAAGTTGCGAAACTTGATGTGAAAATCTCTTTGTTCACTCGCAAAATTCATGGTTTGTGCAAAAAAGTGCCGTTTTAAGTGTAAAAATCCAAAATCGCGAGTACTTTTGGGGCAAAATGCGCCAGCCTTCGCCGTAACTCCAACACAGCCGTTGGCGTTAACACTAAAACTGATCAGCACTAAAATATGTAAGACCTACTCATAAATGCATAATTTCCATACCACTCATAAAATGTGTAAGAGTTACACATTCACAAAATCTGCTCCTACACTACCCAAGTAACAATTCAAAATCATTAATAAGCAGTTGATTAAATGTTCTACAAAGGCGCCGACTGTTGTACAAGAGTATATATTGAACTAAATGGCGAATAAATGTTTCATGTAAAGAAAACTTCACGTTTGTTAATCATATTTCTGCTCATTGAATAACTAATCGTACAGAAGTTTAAAGACAGCTGCTTAGGTATTCACATCATCACACTTAGAAATTCTGAAATTCCCACGAAACGAAATCACCAAAAAACGTAAACGTTTTCAAGACTGAATCACAAATTGGACTCAATTTTACGCGTATCATGTAAGTGCTGGTTGGTTGCGTGTTGCGTTAGATCCGCTTAAGGCCCCTCAGCGTGTCATCGCAAAATGGCTTCTTCAAAATCATTGACCAAAATCAACTTTACACAACATTGCACCAATACATATTTGTAAAAATTCGACACTTATCTTATTCTATAAAATAATCAATTTCACGCGAGATATTCGGCATAAAAATGTATTCACACTACTTCAAATACAAGCCTCATTCCAAGTAATCACGATTTCTAAGCATTAGTTCACTCGAAAGTAAATTTTTTTAACAATTTGTTTTGACCGCACTAAAAATGTGGTAGGCGGTGTTTACCACCCACCGCAGTACCAACGACGACGGCGCCAGCGCGGTGGTGTCTTTTGGCGCGCACAATCATCGATCATTGCACGCAGTGATGTCGATCCTGCTGGCCAAAGCATCAATGAAATTGATCGAAATCAATTAAAAAATCCAGTCAAACACATTGGTTATGGGTCAAATCAAATCAAAAATAATTTGTGGGGTGATTATTTTTTAACTTTTTTACCACAATTGTTAGTGAAATAAGCAAAGCATTATAATTCACGAAATCTTCACCAAGCGGTCCGCCAGCACTGCTGTTGCAGCAAACATAAACAGTGGGAGAGCGTACCAAAATAATTCGATCATTTCTAGCTTGTTACATAAAAAATCTAAGATTTTTCGTGACATTTGGATATGTTTCCTTGTTATTCATTGAAGTAGAGTAGTTTACTGCGTGAGTTGCTTTCAAATGATTCATATTCTCGAAATGTTTACATTGGAGGTACCGAGACAAAGAAGTGCTATTTTTGTTTGTTTGTTTATGGAATTGGTATAGAAAGGCTTTACAACTACTATCGTGCTTGATGATTGTTTGGAATAAGAATCAAATAAGAAGAGTACAATTTGAGCTGACACGCTAAGGGGCCTTAAGGCCCCTTAGCGTGTCAGCTCAAATTGTACTCTTCTTATTTGATTCTTATTCCAAACAATCATCAAGCACGATAGTAGTTGTAAAGCCTTTCTATACCAATTCCATAAACAAACAAACAAAAATAGCACTTCTTTGTCTCGGTACCTCCAATGTAAACATTTCGAGAATATGAATCATTTGAAAGCAACTCACGCAGTAAACTACTCTACTTCAATGAATAACAAGGAAACATATCCAAATGTCACGAAAAATCTTAGATTTTTTATGTAACAAGCTAGAAATGATCGAATTATTTTGGTACGCTCTCCCACTGTTTATGTTTGCTGCAACAGCAGTGCTGGCGGACCGCTTGGTGAAGATTTCGTGAATTATAATGCTTTGCTTATTTCACTAACAATTGTGGTAAAAAAGTTAAAAAATAATCACCCCACAAATTATTTTTGATTTGATTTGACCCATAACCAATGTGTTTGACTGGATTTTTTAATTGATTTCGATCAATTTCATTGATGCTTTGGCCAGCAGGATCGACATCACTGCGTGCAATGATCGATGATTGTGCGCGCCAAAAGACACCACCGCGCTGGCGCCGTCGTCGTTGGTACTGCGGTGGGTGGTAAACACCGCCTACCACATTTTTAGTGCGGTCAAAACAAATTGTTAAAAAAATTTACTTTCGAGTGAACTAATGCTTAGAAATCGTGATTACTTGGAATGAGGCTTGTATTTGAAGTAGTGTGAATACATTTTTATGCCGAATATCTCGCGTGAAATTGATTATTTTATAGAATAAGATAAGTGTCGAATTTTTACAAATATGTATTGGTGCAATGTTGTGTAAAGTTGATTTTGGTCAATGATTTTGAAGAAGCCATTTTGCGATGACACGCTGAGGGGCCTTAACCAGAAACGTAGAATCAGTATCACGTTCATCAACCACCTTCTAACTCGCTGAAATAGCCGAGAGGTAAGAGATGTGACGCACGATTAGTAGATCCGTTGTTCGAATCCCATGGCACAATATTTTACTTTTCTATGTTTTATCTGTCAAATCGGTTCCAGCGATTGCTTGACGCTAAGAAAATATAAGTTTTATTTTGGGGTGTCTTGAAGACGTAAATTTACATGTTATAACCTCTTAATTTGTGTTTTTGAAGATGCTCGTATATGTCAGGTTCAAGACACTTAACATTACATGATATTTTCTAGGTGTGTGTCTAATATTCTAATAGATGCGAAATGGCTATATGGTTCGCAAAGGTCACTAGTAAACCTAGCTAGGTAGCCATACAAAAAAATGCAACTTTAACGATTTTGTGGACGCATGAGCAGATTTTGTGAAACTGTAACTCTTACACATTCCATGAGTGGTATGGAAATTTTGCATTTATGAGTAGGTCACATTTAAGTGCTACGGCGGTTTTACTGTGTGTATTTGAATTATGACTGCAGTAACACAGACGAAAATCAGAACCTTTCAAATGTGCAATAATTGCGTTATTAGCTGCAGCACTAACGTCGAGTAAACGCCGTGATGCATGCAACACCCAAATCACGTTATTTCTTGGCGTATGACACTTATACCCTAAAACGAAACAACACAGGCTTGTGTACAATGTACACAGATTTGTTTACTCACGGAACTACAAATCAACCCAAATTTAAGTTCTTTTGACACAATCCCGCAGCTCCGTAGAATTCCACAAATTTGCGTCAAACAGCGATTGTGGTCACTAGGTAGTTCTCGTTTAATCGCTGCAAAATTTTTCACCCAGCGGAGGCCTTATTTGACGCAAATTTGGGTTTAGTCAAGATAACCCAAATTTGGCTTCTTCCACGGAGCCGCCAAAACTATCATAGTTTATAAGTCAAAAACATGAAATTGTAAAAAGTTTTAACTGAATTCGGCTCCGTTATGCCTGTTGGCGAATGTGCCTTAAATAAATGATTAAGTAAAAAAAACTCCTTGCGCCATTTTTAAAAATCATAAGGTCCTATCTGCTCTCTTTGATTTACCTCTCTTTCGTTAATATCTCAGCTGTTTATTTGTTTTATGATTGTCTCCTTGCATTGAACGATGATCGAAACAATCGTCTTTTGTTTTGTACTGTAAAAATAGTTGAAAAGTGTACCATTACATTGCAATAATTGAAAGAGAAAGTGAACAAAGAGAGCCTCTCAAATGCAGATAGGACCTATTGAAATGCTTGGCCTGAAATATCACATCACAAACACCACTTCGTCTGATGGGCCGAACCTGTGGAATAGAGAACATTGGGCTTATGCCTTTGCTTTTGAAAATGAAAACGTGCACTCATGCAGAAATATTTCCACTTACCCAATGAGTTGGTCTTACTTTATATCCAATTTAACGCCCAGATGTATGCAACTTAGCGTTATTACTTACCGTTACTTGACGTCCTTACTACATTCATACACCTAGGTAAATTTCTACTCAGTCACTGAGTTGGTCCTAATCAGAAATAGAAAAGACTTTTGTTTTCTTACTTAATTCCCGTTAAGTTAAAACTGAGACAACTCAATGAGTTGCCTCACTTCTAACTGAAACTGAGCAGGAAAAAAAAAATAATTTGGAATAAGTCCATCTCAGTAACTGAGTAGAAATTTTTCTCTTAATACCTCTTAAAACCCAACGGCCAATAAGAACATTTATTTCTCTTATAAGAAAAATTATATGAGGGAGTATCCATAAAAAAAACGTAACGTTTGAAGAGGGAGGGGGGTTTAAGATGGTTTGTCACGTAAAATCGTTGGGAAAAACCCGTGCAAGAGGGGGGTGGGGATGTACATTCCCAATTTTAGCGTGACGTACTTAATGGATGCTCCATGATGACTGTTCGCGAGATACACGTTTGGGAACATGGCAAAAAATTCTTGGGGAGCGTATACATCACGCGTTGAAGGGGAGGGGGGGGGGGGTTCAGCAAAGTGTGAAAGTGTGAGAATTTTTTTAGAGTTCTCATACAAAAAGTGTGACAGGGGGAACGGGGTTTGAAAATCGGCAATATTCGCGTGACGAAATTTATGGACGTTCTCTTGTGATATCACTTTAAGTTTGCTGCACATGAAGTCGCCTCGTAAGAGTGATGCACGAATTAGATCTTTTTTAACGCAGCAAATCAGCCGCCGCCATTGAATGTGGGTCTAGCCATCGCTAGAACCGGATCAATACATGAATCATATATATAATGTGGTCAATTCATATAATGTAATGATAACATTTAAAACTGTCCTAGTATGACAATTGAGGTGATACAAGGAAACATTATTTTTTATCTGAATTTAATTTGACTCTGAATCTGTATGTACTAGAATCGCATTTGCCACGTGGTTTAAATAAAATGTAATTTTGAATATTAGTTTCCTTAAATTACTGAGCTTGAATTTCCTTTAAATTTCTTTGAATATTCGCGACAATTCAAAAGTTCTGAAACCTTAAAAAATTCGAGAAATGCTTGAAATTATGTTAAGTTCCGTACGGTATCGAGAATTTCCAATGTCCTCGATGCATACGGATATAGGTATCTTTTACAGGTTTGGCTTTCCGAACTGATTTATACAAGCTGTTGTAGGCATGTGGCTAAACTTCCGACGTGGTGGAACTGCTCATGTAGTTCATTATGAATTTCGAGCTCTTTATTAATAAAAAAAAGCTTAGACCACGATTATCAGGTAATATTTTGAAAACCATTATGAACTGCATGGAAACTGTATGAAATGATTATGTCTTTTGCTGCTTCATAATGTTAGCCTTTTGTAATTCTCTAAATCAGTTTGCGTAGATCTTACGGTTGCGTTCTGGCGGAATCTGAAGCTACCCGTTTCCACAGTAGCCAGATGAGAATCTTAAAGCGCGTAAATAAATACCTAATTATACTTGCTACCTACGCGTGTACGAGAACGGTTTTGACGACCGCCGCCCAGGGTACCACGTAACCATAATCGATGAACCACCGAACCGCCTCTGCCTCTGTAGGTCGTAGCACGTTAGCGCCGCTCTTTCGTCGTCGTTGTCTCTCTCACATTCTCTCTTACTCTCGTTTTCGTGGTGTGCTGTGGCGGCCGTCGCGTCGTCGCGGTAGTCATCTACCAAGAGCCTGCTTAACCAAATTACACCTGTCGCTCGGGTGAAAAATGGTGGTCCGGATCACTAAATTGTCCCTAACTCCGGAACGCCTTGACCAATCCGAATCATTTTCAATAGCAAACAATGCGGTAAAATTCCGGTTCGATTCGAGCTATAATCCGAAAAATCGGCCAATGGGAAGTGCCTTAAAAGTGAGTGACCTTTTTTGTACACAGACATACATACACACATACACACATACACACATACAGACATCATCTCAATTCGTCGAACTGAGTTGATTGGTATATGTGACTTGACCCTCCGAGCCTTCTATCGAAAATTCGTTTTTTGAGTGAACATATAGCCTTTCAGTACACTTTGGTGTACGAGAAAGGCAAAACATTTACTAAACCAAGTTGTCTAACATTGTTACATGAAGATTTTTGAAATATTCAGGGTTCCTCCCAACTTTTTGGCTATATGTTCACTCCAAAAACGAAAATTTGATAGAGCCCTCGGAGGGGTCAAGTGTTATATACCAATCGACTCAGCTCGACGAGTTGAGATGATGTCTGTGTGTATGTATGTGTGTGTGTGTGTGTGTGTATGTATGTGTGTGTGTGTATGTGTACAAAAGGTCACCTCATTTTTAGATAGTAAATATGAACCGATTTCAACGACCGATGGTTCATTCGACGGGGTACATTGTCCCATTGCTTCCTATTGAAAATGGTTCAGATCGGTCCAGCCGTTCCGAAGTTATGGCCATTTAGGTGTTCCGAACCGGTACCCCAGGAAGGGGCCAGATATGAAAATGCAACAAACCCATGCATGCGACCCATCAAACCACGGCATTTTCGATTATCTGATGAACGGAAAGTAGGAAAATAGTCTCTGACTATATCTGAACCGGTAGTGTTCCGGAACCGGTTCCGGGTGTCCCGCCGGAAGTGGCCAAATAAGAAAGTGAACATAACCCATGCATGCGACACGTCAAATAGCGGCTTTTTCGATAACCAGTTGAATGGTAAGCAGGAAAATAGTTTCAGATCATGTTTGAACCGGTAGTGCTCCGGAACGGCAGACAATTAAACGTTCCATAATAAATACAAAATTTCCCATAAATAATTCGAAAAGTCCCAGTGAAGAAACAGGGGTGTAAGCAGTAATAAATAACAAAAGTTCCATAAACAAATAGAAAAATGCATAAATAAATCAAAAGTTTCCATAAATAATTGATTTTTGAGCAATTAAAAACGTCAAAAATGCAATGAATAAATCAACTGTTGCAATAAAAAAAGCCAATTTTCCCACCAAGTAACTTCGAATTTTCCATAAATAAATTCGATTTTTCCATAATTAATTAGAAAATTCACAATAAAAAAATATCGAAAAAGCAATAAAAAATTCAAAAAATGCAATAAAAAATGACGAAATTACCCATGAAAAACAAATGCAGAAAAGTATGAGACAGTGAAATGCTGAATCGCACTTATATGACTGAATCGACTGAAAAGCTTGCGTAACTATGATTGCAATTTACCAAGCAATTGCTTGCTGTCCGAACTCGCTATCGCTCGTCGGACCTAAAAAAAGGGATAACATCTATGTTTGCATTATACCGGGCAAATTCTTGAATCTGTGGTTTGCCTAGAACCGAATCGATGCAGTTGCGGTGCATCGGATATCGGAAACTTCGGCGGCCTTCTGCCGCCTCAGTTCCTCAATCCTCTATGCGGCTTCGCCGCATGGTCTAAGTAATTTTTGGCCCAAAATGCATTTACGCTTATTGCTCGTTTTTTGACATTTATTGATAATTTATTTTTTTGTTATTGCACTTTTTGAATTATTTATTGGTTTTTCGATATTTTTTTATTGTGAATTTTCTAATTTATTATGGAAGAATCGGATTTATTTATGGAAAATTCGAAGTTTTTTGGTGGGAAAATTGGCTTTTTTTATTGCAACAGTTGAATTATTCATTGCAATTTTGACGTTTTTAATTGCTCAAAAATCAATTATTTATGGAAACTTTTGATTTATTTATGCACTTTTTTATTTGTTTATGGAACTTTTGTTATTTATTACTGCTTACACCCCTGTTTCTTCACTGGGACTTTTGGAATTATTTATGACAAATGATCACTTTCTTATGAGTCGTTTATATTTTAGCCGCTCCGGAACCGGTTCCGAATGTCCTGCCGGAAGTGGCCAATTAAAAAAGTGTACCAAACCTAGGCATGCGACACATCAAAGAGCGGCTTTTTCGATAATCAGATGAACCGTAAGCAGGAAAATAGTTGCAGACTATATCTGAACCGGTTGTGTTCCGGAACCGGTTCCAGCTGTCCCGCTGGAAGTGGTCAATTAAAAAAGTGAACCAAACCCATGAATACGACACATCAAAGAGCGGCTTTTTCGATAACCAGATGAACGGTAAGAAAGGAAATAGTTTCAGACCATATCTGAAATAATTGTATTCCGGAACCGGTTCCGGATGTCCTGCCGGAAGAGGCCAATTAAAAAAGTGAACCAAACCCAGGCATGCGGCACATCGAAGAGCGGTTTTTTCGATAATCAGATGAACGGTAAGCAGGAAAATAATTTCATACAGTATCTAAACCGGTTGTGTTCCGGAACCGGTTCCAGGTGTTCCGTCGGAAGTGACCAATTAAAAACTAAACCAAACCCATGCATGCGAAACATCGAGTCATCAAAAATGTTTGTTAACCAGATAAACGGGCAGCAAGAAAATAGTCTCTGACCACACTTCAGATTACCGGCAGTTTTGCAGAATCAGAATTGGATCCATTGCTGAAATCACGCAGGTGAACAAAATCGATGCAAGCGATTAATATGTGTAAAAGAACAAAATCTTGATAAAAATTTAAGCGATCTTGTCAAATTACACCATTTTAGATTCCTGAGGATCAACGTTGTATGGAAAAAAAATAAATTTTATAGCACCAATCCCCTTTTGCGTCTAAAATGACTGCGAGCAATTTTGATGCAACTGGTTGAGCCCACGCGCTCTGTAACACGGTTAAAATTTGAATGGGCTTTAATATGGGAAATTTCGCTTGCTTGCACTTTTTTTTTGTCAAACTTTACATGAATCTTATAACTAATGAAAATAAAATATAGGCTAAAGTGCGCAGAAAAAAATTTGCCGAAATGTCTTGATAATGATCGACATCCAGTGCTAGTGAAGGTGGTCAAGCAGTCAACTGAGAGATTTGATATTTTTCAGCTCGGCCTATACGTTTAACATATCGTCGGAATATGAGCCATCAATAAGTTTCCAAATTCAATTATGGCTTTGATAAAATTCTTTCTTTTCTGAATAAGGCTGACACAAATTTCGATTTTCTCTTAAGTCCAGAGGGGTCCCCCTTGGAAATTTTGGTCGGAATTCAACATTTTGTAGAAGGGCACAAATAAATAAACCAATACATTTTTCAATTTTAAAGTGAAATTAGAGTCTTCCAGAAGTTTTTTTTTTTTATCAAAACCGATGAGTTAAGCGGTTTTGCTAAGTTTTTTTTAGGAATTTTTTCATTAAATACATTTATTACTTATCAACTCCACCCCCCATTGACGAGTCAACGAGCACTGTGACAAAAGAAGAAAATGAGATTTATTCCGTTCTAGATTATTTTCAGGATTCAGGAGCACTTCGGCTTATGGCCGGAAAAATGTTGAGTACATATTCGACGAGAAAGGCACTATCACCACTAGGTGGATAAATCTGGGTTTTTTGATTTAAGTTTGATTTATTCAAATATTTCCGACAAATTTAGGGGAAAATGGCCAAAATGAGATACTTGGCGTTGGTGTTTTTCAGGAAAGGGGTTGGCGCCATTCGATTCCCGGAGTTTTTTGCTTAGGAATGGGTATCTGTCGTTTGCTTAGCGGCCGGAACTGAATGGCGTCCGTTTTTTTGCTCGAATTTGTACACTGTGGCGATGGCTACGAACATACGAATATACATGAGATATACATACATATATGTAGAAGAGAGATATAGAGAGAAAGTAGATTGAAAGATACAAAGTAGGAGGAAAGGGACGAGCCAGGAATTGAACCCAGGACCTTATGCATATAAATCAGAAGCGGTATCCATTAGACCACCAAGCTCGTTTCAGGTGGGTTTCGGCGTATGTGACAAAAAGTAACGAAGGGTGGAGGGTGTTCATATTTTCAAAACTGGCCCTCCACGGAAACGGTAAGAGCAGATCACGTTGGAGGAGAAAGATAAAAAGTAACTTTGCCTATCCAGCAAAGAAAACCGCTTGTGGACAGACGAATTTTAATGCAGTGTATAATTAATAATATTAATTATCCTACAAATGCGTCATACAAATTGACGATAGAAAATAGTTAGGGTTCGTGTACCAGTCATCGCACTACCTAAGGAAAACTTTTTCCACAAAAATAAGAAAAAGACCGACGAATGTCATCGATGTGTCAAATGATAGTTTTCAAACTTTACAGGAAAAATATAGAAACGGATCCAAAACTACTTTTAGTACTTAATAGGTCGTGTGCCCTGTACTAGCTATGGATACGTTTAATAATTTCGGTTCCACTTCGAATTATTTACATGCATTCCTTATGGCATTAGCCATAACTGGTACACTATGGCGAAAAAGGGGGCACGGAAGCCGAAATTTCAAGGAAAATGACTTATTTCTACCTTTCTTAGGTGATCGACTGTATGTTGGATGTCTTCAGTTATGTTGCTGGCTTTTCAGTCTTCTGGGAGAATCAAAACAACTATATGTTTTCTTGATCCGACGTTTCGGTCCTTATTGGACCTTTTTCAAGGATTCGAAAGTCTAGTTGTCTTTTCGTTATGTTTGTTTGAACAGTTAACCGTCATTTGTGTTTAGTTTTCTAGGAGTGTTTTAACTTTAGGAAAACTAGTTTAAAATATCTAATATCAGAATCCGTCCCACTGTGTGTTGCACTGGCGCAATTTTTCAACAACAGTCATTTTGAAAAATTGCGCCAGTGCAACACACAGTGGGACGGATTCTGATATTAGATATTTTAAACTAGTTTTCCTAAAGTTAAAACACTCCTAGAAAACTAAACACAAATGACGGTTAACTGTTCAAACAAACATAACGAAAAGACAACTAGACTTTCGAATCCTTGAAAAAGGTCCAATAAGGACCGAAACGTCTGATCAAGAAAACATATAGTTGTTTTGATTCTCCCAGAAGACTGAAAAGCCAGCAACATAACTGAAGACTTATTTCTACCATAATTTGAGCAAAATGTGGAGTTTATAGGAGTGCAGCCATCTTTTGTGAACGTGATCTTTTATTCACATTTTTTTCTTGTTGATTTACACTGTTAAATATTGAAAATCAACTATGGCAAATTTGAGGTACTATAGTCATAACTGGTACACTGAGCCTAGAGGAATTCCTTAGGTTCCTTTTCAATTACGATTTTGGATGGCATGACTAATTACCCTAGATAATTCAAATCGTAACTAACAACCAGTAACCATCAAAATAACAATGCAATACCAGCAGTAAATCATGCATCGAATCAAGCCTATCAGGATCGCTTACAAATCATTGGCTCTGTCATTACCTCTATCCCAGGACCCCAGCAGATGCCTTGCTTGTGAAGGAAGACCCAATACACCATAATTGACAAGCAAGACCATCACCGTTTGTACCAACCCGCTAATGAACGCACCGGAAGCGGAAACGCGCACCCTGCTCGGTTGAATGATTTACGCGGCGGCAGATCTTGCTGCGCGCGAGCTTTCTCAAACGCGCTCTCTATACAATGTGGCAACGACCAACCACCACCGGCTCACGATGATGCTGCTTACCGCACACCAATTCTATTTAGTGCTTGTTGCAAGTGGATCCGCGAAATTTAGGGGAAAAGGGTTTTGCTGCTACGTGAAACATACTACGTGTTAAAACAATTTTTGTGAACAAAAACTGTACATCAGTCATTTTCATATCCCATAGTTCCTAGTGTGAAGTGTTGTGTTTCCTACCTTATTTCTCATCCCTATTCCTTTTTATACAGTCTCATCGTAAAATTAGAAGCAAAAAACAGCTGATGCCTATAAATCGGCAACCCACTCATCAAATTGAACCTGTGCCGCAGACACCATTTCATTCACACTGAGGATGCTTGTATTCAACGAAACATCTGTGGTGGGTGCACCTGACCTAATGATGTAGAATTGACAAGTAAAGACGGTCAATCAAGCTTATTATGAATGCATTATATGGGAGCATTCATTAGGCTCCCAGAGAAATTGTTCACTCCGGCAACTGTTACATGAATTATCGGCTGTGGTTCTGGCCAGATTTATTCGTGCTCAGCACACGCACCGTGACTAAGGCCAGGCTTCCTTTCCAGCTGCCATTATCATCGACCGCAGTGGCTCGTACTTAATGGCAGGATGTCGATATCAATACGGATTATCCTGCCACCGCACAGCTCCTCGCGCTCGTCGACCATCTACGATCTGCGAGGTCCTCTCTGGTAAGCACTTTGTACTTTGGCACCGTCGTCGTCGTTGTCGGTTGGACTTGGACGTCGTCGATTCAAATGAACTTCCGCCGCCCGTTCCCATTTGTTGTCGTGTGCAGCGATGAATCCTTTGCTTTGCCGGTCAGGATGCTGATTACGGCAGCTCTTGGGCGCTAATTAGCCGGAAGTTCATCACACCGTTACTCCGGGATGTCAATTGATGGCCATTGATGTTGATTGTGACTTATTGCGGCAACGATTGTGCGCCACTTATCGCTACGTGATTTATACGAGCGGCTTTCCTGTACTTGAACAACGAGGGAAAAATGATAACAAGCACAATATTCTCCAGAGCTGCCTGCTGGTTGTTATCTGTGATCTAATTATCAACGATTAAAGTAGAAAGTCCATATTCACATTCGCCTATTTTGGAGATTTCTGAGGGAGTTGAGGGAAACTATCCATAAAAGTTTAGAACCAAGCAAATGCAATTCCATGTGCTGAGAACCAGAAACAACTTTAACTCCAGAGGATACCAGAACTCTCATCTAATAAATTAAACACCCATCCAACTAAGGAAACGACCGACGACGTTCTTCTTCTCCCAGTTGCCCCCTCCCCCTCCTCCACCATATCGCTGCTAATCCTTTCCTATGGAAAACACATTAGTTGCGGTATTTACTCCATGATAACGCATTTAACCTACCAGCAGCCACCAACCAGAGCGCCGCCAGCCTGCGAAAGTTGCCAACATCGAGTCGAGAGCCAAACCATCTTCAAGGGAATTCCTTCCACAGGCGGCATAAGTTACGAGGAGAGGAATCGGAACTTTTCAAGGGTTAGGCAAACTTGGCTTTTAGCTTTCGATGAAGCACCAGCAGCAGCCTGGCTCTTGAAGTGCGAGCTCTTCTTCCCGGAGCGAGACGAGAGCACACAGGAAATGGTTTAATGGTTTCTATGCGTTCCGTTGCGTTGGTTGTCTGGGTAACTGTTCTGCTCTCTGCATCTATCGGGGGAGTTTCTTCCAATTACGAACTTCGATGGAGCGTCTACTGTTCTCGGTTAAAAAAAGGAATCCTAATCCTTTTCATTATTCCACTTCTTTGTATTAGGCTCCAATTCATTGTGGAACGCTAAGGCAATGTTGAGAGTTTACACAGAGTTGAATTTAAAAGTTTCTCAGTAACGTTTTCAATCCAGCTCCCACTTTCCTAACAATATGTTTTTTTCATTACACATGTTCGCGCTACGGATTAGCCAGAAAGCTAAAATGAAGGAATTTTTGTTTCTCTACCGATTTCGGTTTTTCCTTCGGCAACAAGCTTTATTCTGTACCAGAGGTCTATAACAGATCATATTGAGTGTTATTTTAATTTTGTCCAAAAATATTCAGAAAATTTCCAGAACATCAATTGTTCAATAATTGCACTATTATTTTACGATTTTTTTTTCGGACGACTAATTCTTGCTAAAATTCCTTTTTTGAATAAATCAAGAACTATTTTTTTATTTTTCTAGAAAATGATCTAGAATTACATCCAGTGACCAGAAATTCCTTTGGAGATACTTTCAGGATTCATCCATTTTTTCGGAATGTTAACGGAAAAAAAATATCTCACTGGATTTCCTAGAAGGGTTTTTGGCAAGAATGCCACTAAACATTTCACTTGGTATCCCTTCCCCTTCCATGCATTTCCTTGAATATATTTTTCAGAAAATCTTTCAAGAATTTCGCCAGGAATTTTCTCTGGAGCTTCTACAGAATTTTCTCCAAAAATTTCTCAAAAGATTCATCTTAAAATTGGTTTACAGGTTTTCCCAGAAATTCCTTCCGAAATTCTTCCTGGGATTCCTTAAGGATTTTTTTAGGAAATTCCTTCAAGGGTTGCTACATGCGTATAATAGTACATGGTCGTATTCCTTCATGATTATCAAGAAATATTGCTCAAATATTTCTCAAGGAATACTTTGAAAAGATGCAATTTCAGGAGTTTTTTTTTTGCAAAGATTCGGAGATTATTTCAGAAGTTCCTTTTGGATTTTCCTTTAGAAACTTTTTCTTGTTGGTATTGCTCCATTCATTCCGGAATTTTCTCAGGCATTTGTTTGGAAATCCCTCTAAGAAAATTTCATATGATTCTTCTGGAAGTTCCTCTATGGTTTTCTCCAATAGTTCCTTATGGGACTCTTTCAGATTTTTTTCTTCCAAAGATTTCCTCAGTATCTGTTCCTTAGCACTTTCAACAAATTAAAAAAAAAAATCATTCAATGTATACCTGCAAAGGTTTCTTCAGTTCTTTCAGGTACTATTTCAAAGATTCGATCAACAATATATATCTATTTTTTTTAAATTTCTTCCAGTGGTTCTAAGTTACTCACGGTTGCAAACGGAATTCCTCCAGGATTTTTTTTTGTTTCTGGAGCATTAGTAGGTATAGGGATTTTTTTTTCGTATTAACCACTGCCTGCTATTTATGCAGACATTTTTTAAGAAACTTCTTCAGAATTCCTTTTTCGATATATCCATAATTTATTCCTGAAATGTGTTCTTTGGAATAACTTGCAGAGTTCCTCCAGACGCCTCTGATGAACTATCTCTGATTATCAAGGGGACACCTAAAAGTGTTTCTTCAAGTATTTTCCTACGTTTAATCCTGCTCCCGAAATAACTCCAGAAATTAGTTCAGGAGTTCTAGCCTAGGATTTTTTCCCAGAAAATTTTCAAGAATTTCTTTAAGTAGTTTCAAAAATATTTCCAGAAGTTTTAAAAGGATCTCTTGCGTTAATCTTCCAGGAACTTCTTAGAAACTCATTCAGGGATTCTGTGAAGAATTGTTCATTAACTTTTGTAATGAAAACTTCTCAAAAATCTCTGGAGAAATATTTGAATAAAATTCGCAGCGATCTCTAAACACATCCCTGGAGGTGTTTCTGATGACACCGTAGGGGCAACTTCTAAAAATAAAGAAATCCCTTAATGAAATTTCCGAGGGAAACCCTTATATTCTGCAGGAGCCTTTAGTTTTTAAAATATATCCCCAAAAGAATTGTTGAAGCAATTGCAGCAAGAATGTCTTATAGAAACCCTGAAAACTTTTTTTTAAAGAAACTTTCAGTAGAATCCTTGAAGAAATTTTAGGAAGTTACTTTTGAACAAATCTCCAGAGCAATATCTGAAAAAAAAAATGCCAAAGAAATGTTGAAGTAAATAGAGGAGGAATATCTCAAGAACTTTCTGGATAAATATCTTGAGAAACTTTGAGGGAAACCTTTGGAGGGATCAAGAAAACTTTTAAGAATAATCTGAAGAAATCCGTTAATTAAATTCTTAGTGATTTTTCTAAAAATATTCTGAGAAACATCTGTGGACGAATTTCTGAAAATTTCCCGTAGGCATATCTGAAGAAACGTAAGTATAGAAAGAACATTTGAAATACTTTGAAAGGAATGTCCGTGAAAATTCCTAGGAAATATTTTTGAATACATTTCTTACAGAGTTCATGGTGAAATTTTTGATGAAATCTTCTGAGGAAATGCCAGATAAATTTCTGGGGAAATACATGGAGAAATATCTGAAAGAAATCCTGGAAGAATCTCCGTTTGAACTTCTGTAGGAATTTCCGGAGAAATATCTACCTGCAAAAACTACTGAATGAATTCCTGCATGATATTCGGGATAAATCCCTGCAGAAAATCCTGGACACATTCATGCAAGAATTTTCAATGGAATTCCTATATAGAGCAATTCCTGAACACATTTCTCGTGAACTTCATGAGGAAACACCAGAAAGAGTTTCTGAAGCTATCTCTGGTAATTTTTCTAAAAAAAAACACTGGAGGAATTGATGAAAGAATTTCTTAAAGAATCCCTATTACCGGCGATTCTTCAATGAACCCCTATAAGAATATCCAAAGTATATTGTGTAGTTTTATAAGAAGCCCAGAAAAATCTACCTAAAAAATCTGAAGGGAGCCCTTTAAAAATTTCATTAAAAATTTCTGGATGAATTTCTAAAAAAAAGTCGCCTGAAGGGTTTCTGAATGGAAGGATTGGTAGATTTTAACACCAAATTTAAGGAGCAATTTCCAAAAGAATCAATGAATTTATTTTGGAAGTAATCTTTGAAAGATTTTTCTGGACTTGGAATCCTTGGACTAATATATGCGGGAATCTTATAAGGATCCTCAAACAATTTTCAGGGAAAATTCTAAAAGGACTTCTTGAAGAATTTCCGAAAATATCTCTTTAGGAATTTTTAAATGAGTCTGTGGAATTTATCTACAGATATCCTTACGGTAAATTTTGAAAAGTTTTATGAAATAATGGAGGAATTTTTAAATGTGGCAAATTTCCGGAAGATCTTCTACTCCGAAGGAAGTTCTGAAGCATTCCGTGGAAGATTTTCCGAAAGGAATGGAGCAATACAAGCTATGTCCAAAGGGAAGTGTTATGAAAAGTTGATGTACCTCAAAGTTTATTCGCTAGATTTTCGCCGTATTTTTGGATCTCTAGATTCAGAATATGTGCGATTTAAAATAATCCATTTTGGTTTTCTTTTCCATACATTTTTATATGGGATGAAATTGACCTTAAAATTGCCTTTTCCGTCATTTGTATGGGAAAAAAGGAAAAAAAATAAAGAAAGTAAAAAAACCCAAGATTAAATATTTTAATCCACACAGATTCTGAAACAAGAGGTTCAAACTTACGATCCTAGTAATATCAGAAGTAATAAAGGGAAGGTTTCCAAGATAAAGGTGCCTTCTTAAAATTCTGGGTAATCTGTGGAAACCTTTGGAGAAAATTCATAAAGCAACATATAATTTTCTAAAGGAATCAATAAAAGAACTACTAAAGGAACACTCACAAAAATATCCGAAAGCATTACTGGAATAATTTCTTAGAAATTCCCTGGAGAAGAAATCACTAGAGAAATTTCTGAACTTGGAGGACTTAAAAGACACGGACACGTTTAGTACTTCCAGTGAGCTATTCGCTCTTTGAAGGAAGCACGACACTAGACAACGGACTAGCATGCAACGCCCAGTGGCACAGCCGAAAACTTTTCCTGACAGCTGCGGCGGGAATCGAATCCGCGCTTCTAGCACGATGCGACTAAATGCGTGGTGACACTAGCCGCACGACCACGAAGCCACAGACTTTTGGATGAATTTGTAAAGATATCCATGCATGGGTTTAAAACCCTTCGATAATTTTCTGGAGGAATCTCACAAATAATTTCTGAAGAAATCACTAAAGTGTCTTGCAAGACTTTATAAAATAACCTTTTCAGACATTTCGAAGGAGAAATGAGTGAAATATACGAATAAGTCCTTGTAAAAAAATAAAGAAATCCCTGGAGGAAATTTCCTATTCATTCTTTGATAGGTTTTTTGAAGAAATTTTGGTAGGAATACACAGATCGAAAAAAGAGTGTAAAATTCTGTGACATATGATGCACATGATTGGAGCGTGGGATATCACGAAAGTTTGCATGACATCTCATGTAAAAGTCATAAAATATCATGTACTCTTCCATTATATGTCATGTAATTCAGCATGACTCTGTGTATTTAAATGACATATAACACAAATTTACTTGATATATCATGTAAACCATCATAATACTAAGTTTACATGACTAAACTAAGTTTACATGACGTGTAAATCTCATTATTTTTATCTGCGTAGTAAATAAATTACTGGACATGTCCCACGACGAGTTAAAAAAAAATCCCCTAAATATTTCTTTTCATTGCTGAACTTCAACCACCTACTGATACTCAAAGTCAGTATTTTCTATTTCAACTAATTTAATTAAGCACAATGCAGAAGCAAAAAAATGCAGTTGTTTTGCATCACTCACCAAAAGTATCTATAATGCATTGAATTAAGGTAACATGTCGGTATTTGCATGCCTAAAACCATAATAAATAAATTCCAAATTGAAATATTCATATTCGAAATTATCGAGCTGAAGTTCGCCGCTTTCATTGTCTTTGTCATGTTCATTCTCGGCCTCGTGTCTATGGGTAACGGTGTTTGTTTATTTGTGTTCGTTTTCGCACAAATTGAACATCATTGTGATGATTTTTTTCGACACTGCAATTATCCATGAAATTTTCAAAATACTTGCCTTGATAATTCTCAAATAAATTTTCGATACAATATCTAAGGGCAATACAGACGTTCCCTTATATTTCCGAAGAAATTTCTAAAAAAATTGACGATTAAATTTCAAAGTCATTCATTATTAATATAATTCAATTTTACCATTTCTTTCCAGGATTTTTAAGGGGTTTCAGAAATATTTCAGGTTGACCGTGTCATGGATTTATAAAGTTTCAGAAGTGTTCCAAGGGCTTTCATAAAAGGTTTCAGGTGCGTCCAGGTGTTTTCAAAGGGCTTCAGGAGTGTTCCATGGTATTTCAGGGGAGCTACAGGAGTTAAGAGGCGTTCCGGGCATTTTAAGAAATTTCAGGAATGTTCCGTTTGAAGTGTTTCAGGGGTTTTCAAAAGGATTCAGGGGAATTCGGTGACGTTTCAGAGACGCTCAAGGTGCTTTCAAGGAGTTTTAGGGGCATTCTAGATGATTTCGGCAGCGTTTTAGGGATTTCAGGAGTATTCCTGGTGGTTTTGGGGGTGCTCCAGGGAATTTCAGGGGTTATTAAGAATTTTCGGGGTATTCCAGGGGATTTCAGGGCGTTCAAGGGATGTTCTACGTGTCTCAAGGGGTTTCAGGAGCAATTCAGGATATTTTAGGAGCATCCCTCCAATCTAACGGATTATTTTTTTTTCGGAACTCTCCTGAAATTCCACGAAAAGCCTTGATACGCCTATGAAACATATCTGAAATTCCCCCTAGAAGCTCCCTGGAACCCCCGGGAGCCTCTCCAATTCCCTTCTGACAGTCCCATGAAACTGAAAAACTTAAATCAGGAGTATTTGCAAAAGTTATACACCAAATCCTCCATTTAGGTAAAATCTATTTAGGTCCCTCCATTTGGGTAACGTTTCCTAAATGGAATCTGATAGTGGTCAGGGAAGTTGGATTGTTCTAGATTATGGATAGGGTTGGTTTACAGGAAATAAGTAGCGAGTGGAGTTAAGAGGAATTTAGTGCTCAGGGTGAAGTGATGAGGGGGTTGATACTATTTAAGGTTTCCTAAAAACTTTCTTGAGTATAAGTCATCGAATGTATAACATGTGTGCTTGAATGACTGAATGAAAGTCATGCTTACACAGCCTCATGCAACTGTGTGGTGACAAGTGCTAAATTCTATGTTTGTTGAGAAGTTTATGTACGAAATGTTGAGAAAATCTTCAAAAAAAAAAAGGAAAAATCCCTGGTCGGAATAAGTCCATAGCAATGCCTGAAGGAACTGGAGAAACTTCTAGAAAAATCTCTTGAGAATTTTACAGAGAAATTCCAAATAAATGTCCGAGAAAAACCCTGAATGAATGAAGTAATGGAAGAAACCAATGGAGAAATTCAAGCAATAATTTCTGAAAAAGTTTCTGAAAACATGTTAAATTTCTAAAGGAAAGCCTTTAAGGAATTTCTGGAGGAATCACTGACTCTTCGTTAATTTTTTTTTGATTTGCATCTTATAACTAAACGTTTGAACGAATTGCCGAAGAAATCTTCTATCCTTAAGAAATTTTTAGAAGAATTTTCTAAGAAATCTTAAAGCAAAACTTTCGAAAAACAATCTGACAATCTGACAATATTTCTAAAACATTTGTTTCAAACATGTTTGGAGAAGGACATAAAAATATTTTTCGAGCATGAGTTTTATGGCAATCCTTGAAAAATTTTCCTTGAAAATCCCTTAAGCAATCCCAGGTGGAATTTCGAAAAAAAATCTGATCTTTGACCAGTTTCAAGATTTATATTTTGAGATTTTTTTAAGAATCTAATCCAGAAGTGCTAAAAAAAATTCCTGGTAGAATTGCTGGAAATTTTCTAAGAAATCCATTTTGAAGAGAAATTAGTAGGAATCTTTAGAGGTATTCTTGCTTAAATAATTCTAAGCGATCCTATGAGAATCTTTTTTCGGTAAACATTCCAGATAATTTTTGATAAATCATCAAAATAATTGCAAAGGGATTTCTGGTGGTAATCCTGGAAGTTTTTATAGATATTTCAAGAAGAATTATTGCAAAACTCATAAAAAAATGCTAGCAAGAGTATCCCTTCCGCGAAAGTTACAGAAAAATTTCGTGAAATAATAATGCATGGGAGAGTTTTCCCAGAATAATGCAGTCTTTTCCTAAGAGGCGTATCAGTATATGGGGTGCTAAAATTGGGAAATCGTGAGTAACAAGCTCTGATTTCCAAGACATTTCTCTCTGGCGGAGACGTAGAGTAACGTCCTATCCTGTTCATTTTTTCATGTCCTTTATTTGCGATTACATCCACCGTTTTCTACTTTCTTCTACTTTGAGTTGTATTGAATTCACTAGAAAAATAAATAAAAACTTGTTATGGTTCTTATATATTTTTTTCGACCATTTCTATGGTAACTCGATTGGAAATTCTTCTTAAAAATCATGCAACAATATTTACAGGTACTTTCAAGAATTAGGATATTTAGTGTATAGACAAAACGAATTTGGAACTCCAGTTAGCCTAGTGGTTAAGACTTTGGATCGCCAATCCGGAGACGGCGGGTTCGATTCCCGTTCCGGTCGGGAAAATTGTGGAGCCTCGTAGCCGTGCGGTTAAGGTCACCAAGCTTATAATCGCACCATGCTATGGGGTGGGGATTTGATTCCCGCTTTGGGCGTTGAAACTTTTCGTGAGAATAGTTTCTTCCCCATTTCCACTGGTGCATGCTCCGTTGTCCGTTGTCTAATGTTAAGTTTAAAACAGTCTGTACAGCCGAAAGCTGAAGACCTCGTCCGTGTCTTTTTTTTTTTTAATTTTCTCGACTCCCTGGGCATACTTGCCTCACAATATACAAATTCATGCAATAATGGCAGGCAAAGAAAGCTCTTCAATTAATAACTGTGGAAATGCTCAAAGAACACTAAGTTGAAGCGAGGCAGGCCAAGTCCTAGTGGAGACGTAGAGCCAGAAAGAAGAAGAAGACAAAACGAATTTGTAAGGGTTTCGAAGTTCATCGCAACGTGAACATCTGTGATAGTTGGATTATTCCTTTTTTTTATCGTTTATTATTGACAATTTACGGTAAAGGTGGATTGATCAAAGATAACTACTGTACTGTAAGATGAGAAACGTGTAATGTAAACATTTGTTTGGCTATTCGCCTCGTACTACAAACATAATGAATGAGAAAACTCTTACATGTCTTCGACGAGTAGTTGCTGTAAATAATGGGATGTGTGTAATACATCAATCCGCATAGGTCATTCACATTAAAAGAAGCCCATTCATCTGAGTTACACGCATAACAATTAATTGATTGATCAGTCTAAGGCTCGGGAGAAAATACTTTTTCGTTCGTAAAAACACACATTCACATTCTGTGACGACCAACTTCATGTGAATGCATGTGGAAATAGTCGAGAAAGCTTGGATAAAATGTTTACAGTTCCGTTACTATCAACAAACAATCATGGTGTGCAAATGATAACTGCAAGATATATTTTCGCAAATATTTTCGTTTACTTAAAACAAATCTTTTACTGTCACAATTGCGTTAGATTTCAAAATGCATATAAAGAACGACCACCTCCATCTCCAAAGCTTATGCCACAGAAATTTTGTTTATTGGACGCAGAGGTTTAATTTCCCACACAGCGAAAAAGAATCTCAAATGCTCAGATATTTCAGCACAGCATTCATGCCGAACAACATTTTCCCCAGCTTTCCCCTCGTTTATCCATCAAAGTAGGCTACCGTGAAAAAAGTATCAAATTCCTATCCTTGTTTACACGAAGCAATCCATCGTTGTCGTAATCGTCATCGCCTACTCTACTCCCACAGCAGCAGCCCGGAAAAGTTTCCCGCATTCTTCCATCGAAGCAGTCGCCGCCAAAGGCAATCTTTCTTCATCCAGATCCAGACCTAGCAACGCTGTTCCTCTCTCCCACAACAGTCAGCTGGTCAGCTGGAACCATTATTTGCACTTTTCCTTCCAATTAAGATTGTTTGCTAATCTTGGACCTGAAAGTTTCCTTCGGAACTTTCCTTCGGAACGAAATGGGAACCGGTCGGAGGGATGCCGCCGGGATGCAGGAAAGTGATTTTGCGCTTGATTTCCTATTCTCGCCTGGCTCTTCTAATAGGATGGGGCGATAGTCGGTCTGTTGGGAAATTTCAAGCCCCTGGTGGTGAGAAAGCTTTCTTACGTTTGATTGCAGATCAAATAGAAGGAACTCCTCTGATGCGTTCAACTCGTTACTTTGTTTTACTTGTGTTTTGTGTTCTGAGTAGATTTTTGCTTTCCGTTGTTCAAACACGTGATGGGCTTGAGTAATCAGGAGAGCTAAAGAAAAGTTGAACGTCATACTAGAAACGAATAAATAAGGCAAAGTCAAGAATCTAAGGAAAAAATCTCCGAAGAAACAACTTGCAACTTAGACCGACAAAGTCTCAATGAGTGGCGCAAATCTTGTTGAGATAAAAAGCTTATTCAGTACGACTCAATTACCGCCGCCGAGACAGAGGAGCAAGCAACCCGTGCAGCGCACCCGTTCGCTTTCAGCTGAGTGCACGCGCGCTCGTGCAATTTCTCCGATCAACGTTTTTCCAATTCAATTTCTTCTTTAGTAAAAACTAAATTGAAAATGATTCTTGTCGAACGAGTAAGCAGCAGCCAATCACAATAGGCGGGGTTGCTCCTCCTCCCTTGGTTGAAGCTCGAAAGCTCTCCGTTTCGTATAAATACAGCATCCTCGGATCAGTGGCGACGATGAACTCCAGCAGCTCTATAGGAGACGCGTTCCGTCGTCGTTGCTGGTGGCTCCAATGAATGCCAACGAAGCAGGCTGGGAACCTACAAACGAGAATGGATCAATCAAATTTGCTTTCCGTTCCACAGCAACAACAACAACGTGGACTACTAGATTGCGTTTGTGTGTTTGTAGTTTGGAGCGCGTTTTCATCTAAGCAAGCGACAACCGACACGACGAAGGAAAATTGATTCTATCTTTGCTGACTTTGATCGCCACAGCGATGAATGAGCTGTACTATACAAACGGCGGCGGGCGATGTTTCTCCGCGCGAGGGAATTCGATTTCATGGAGATTTCAATTTGATAGTTCGACATCTATAGCTTGCCGATGGGGGTATACTTCATGCACTAAAGTGTGCTATTCTTTGTGACTCGATGACAAATTGGAAGCACCAATTGCCAGGAAAGATGCTCAATGACCGTGACGGAGTTCATTAGATTGAAAGTCGCACTGCATTGTTAACTACTATGGATTTGAATTTCCAACAGTTTATAATAAAATTCCATATGCTAATTCATTTTTTAATCTCTTTTATGTTTGTATTTCACATTTATTCGTAATTAATATGTTGAATCAAAGGGGGTTCCCTAGGCAAATCCTTCTGGATCCTTCTGGAATTTGCTCTGCAATTTCTTCCGGAAATCCTTCAGCAATTTGTTTGGAAGTGCCTTTGATAATTTCTTCGGGAACTTCTCCGGCAAATTCTTTGGGAAATTGCGAATTTCTTCAGCTATATTTTTGAAAATGATTTAGAACCATATTTCTGGAATTACATCAGTATTTTTTGCTTTGAAGTCATGTGGAAATTTCTTCAGCTATTACTTCTGCAGTGTTTTTTGAAATTCTCTTTGTATTTAATATCGGATATTTTGTCATTTCTTTCAAAAAATACTCCAGCAATTGCATCACAAATTAAAGGGCGAACACGATGAAATTGCCACACAGCAAATATTGTATAACTTTTGATTGCGTTCGCCAAAATAGCTATTTTTTTTTACCATGAATAGTATATTATGTGTAGCTAATACCATAAAATTTTGATTAAAATCGGTGGAGTATTGGCGGAGATATCGTTGAAACAAGGAAATTGCCACTTGAGAATCTTGTGCAAACAAACATTTTGGAAAATATCACTTTTTTGCCGTTTCAACGCTGGCGCCAAAAATACTGAACCGATTTCAATGAAAATATTTATGTACGTAAAGTATGTATGTAGAAGTAGTTTGTCAAAATTTCATTCAATTTGATCATACCGTTAAAAAGTTATAGCCATATATGTCGCACTATGTCACAATAAGCAGATGTGGTTTTTGGTATAGTGAAATTCAAACTGCTCTTACTTTGAAAGTACTCTACAAAAATGGCTGAAATTTTCACTGTAAACAATTTAATACAACAATTTTACACTGTCAAAGTTTTATAAAAATCGGGACAGTGTTACCAGTTCCACAGTCAAAATAGTGCACGCGGAACTAAAAATGGCCAAAAAGTACCTAAAATTTACCTTGAAGCAATTTGAGCTTTGGATATTTACTAGAAAAGTACTGAACCGATTTCGATCAAATTTTTACCACTTAATTGATACTATGTCAAGAATATCGAGTGTAATTTTCAAACGTTTTGATGAGGTAACAAAAAAGTTATAGCCTAAGTGATTTTTTGAAATAGGTGCACAAATTTTCTAAAATCTCATTTTATGATATCGAAAATATATGCGCCAATACTCAACCGAATTTAATGAAACTTTTATGGTATTAGCTACACATAATATACTATTCATGGTCAAAAAATTAGCTATTTTGACGAACGTAATCAAAAGTTATACAATATTTTCTGTGTGGCAATTTCATCGTGTTCGCCCTTTATAACCGATTTTTCTTTGAAAATTTGCTACGAAAGGCTTTTTGATATGCCCTGCGGAAATACTTCGGAGATTCCTTTGGGCAATTTCTTAAACACTCCTTTCGGCAAATCATCCAGTGAATCCCGACGTTTCGGTGAAGGTATGGCGCCTTCGTCAGGTTAAATAATAAAACTCGTTTTGTTATTAGGAAAACCCTATTACAGTGTGGAATTAAAAGATACAACACTCATTTGGAGAAGGTATTCTGCTTAGACGGTTCGAAAAGTCGATACAAGACTTTTTGTAGTTTCTCTAATGAACAAATTTGAAAAATTTGGTTAAAAAAAGCAGCCCTTTTCAAAAGACAGTCTAGATAAAATTTGAAGGAACCATGTACTTATTAGACTGGGTCAACAAAGTCAATTTTTTGTAACTGCGCAAAACTTGGCAGCGATTGGTTGAATCCCCGCCTCTAGCGTGCGTAGTTTTATTCCCACTCACTCTCGTAATCGAACACGAGAAAGAGAAAGATAAAAGAGGGGGCACTCGGCCCCCTTTTTATCTCGCTCTCTTTTGATTTTATCAAAGAGAATAAGCGAGTAAAAAGAAAAAGCTGCACGCGCTAGCATCCCCGTATTCCGTATTTCGATTGAAAGTTGTTTGGAATTAAATCTAGTCTAGTGTATGCCATTCATTGCATGAATCCTGGAGAATGATAGAATCGACTACTTCTACCACTTTTTTGTCACTATTAATACTTGTAGTACATCGAATGCATTTACAGCGGCCAGGCCTTCTGTGCTACGTTATTGATTCTACAATATAATTATTAAACAGGGACATCTCGTTTTAACCGCTCAGTTTTATTTAGAGAGCTTACTACTTGAAAAATTGGTTGAAGTGACGTTGCTAAGAAGATTTATGTCATCCCTTAGTCCTTTGTATCCTGGAATGGAACACAGGTATTTAGTCCATGTCCTGGTACTTGTGTCTAGGCTTAAGCGCCTTTGCTCACTCTCTGAAATGAAACCAAACACTGATTTCTAGGATTTGGGGAGCTTTGACGTAACAAGAACATGTTTCTTATTGATTTATGAATGTCGCCCCTATAGAAAAGAAAATTTTATGTAGCCTGAACCGATCTCACAAATTCGCCAGAAAACTCCTTGGAAAATCGTCATTGATGAAACATCGTCCTCCGAAAGATTTCGTGCAGGACGTTTATGTGCCACGGCATATTTTTTTCCGACGGAAAAGCTAACGGGCCTGCTTGAATTAATCACGGACTACTTATAACACACACTAGTAGCACCATAAAGTGCTGCTGTATCATTTGAAACGGAACACAGTCACTTTAAATACAAACACTTCCCTTTGAAATCCCTGCAATATAACCTGTTCCTTTTCTTCCAATTCCTAATTCGCCAAAAAAAAAATAAGGGACACTGCAGCACCCAGCTGCGATGGGCTATGAGAAAAAACTTTGGAAAACCTTATGCGGATGCTCTTGAACACTTTTTTCACTGTACCAAAATCCGATGCTGTATAAGCTGTTATTCAGCTATTATTATTACATAGCTGAATAAGAGCTTATCCAGCCAAAGTTTTTAAAATCAAGCCAAATAGCGGCTTATTTGTCTGTTGTACAGAAATAATGTTTGCTGGGAAGTCAATAAATTCACATTTTACTTCATTTTCAAACAATTGGAGCACATTCCAGGCTTTGCTAGAATCCGTAGCACCAGCAACGGAAACAAATTTACAAACTACAAATGATTCTGGCGAAAAATAATCGAAAACACGAGACCTCCGTCAAACAACGCGATCGTTCTCACCACCGGCTTGCAGCGATTCGTGGTTGTAGGTACTTACCCCCACTAGATCAAAACAACGTGATCTATAGCATTCCATGCAATGACTGTAATAATGTATACATCGGAATGACCACAAATCATCTGAAAAGACGAATATGTGGTCACCGATCAGATATAAACAAACTTGTAAACCAGGCATCGGACAACACACAAGCAAAAACAGCCCTCACCCAACACATAACCACCGAACAACACACATTTAACCTAGATAACACGAAAATCATAGATCGCACTTTCCGATCAACTGCCCTCCCCATGTTAGAAATGTGCCATATCCAAAACACTCCCAACACAGTCAACTACCGCACAGATGTGGATGGACTGAACACAACCTATGCCGGTATACTCCACACTATAAAAACAAATCTTTCTCGTAGAAAGCCAAGAAGCAATAATGACAGCACTACTACATACAACTTAGGATTTGACCAAAACGAACAGTCGACATAGTCGAAAAGCTTTTAGCTATCCATCCCGCCATCTTCAAACTCACCGTTGGCCATTGCTCAGTCTATCGTCCAGTGTAGTGCATGTCGTTGATAATTGCTATAGTGTCCCAGTGTCCCAAAATTGATAAATTAATGTGTAAAATTGTAAGTCCAGCTAAATTTGAGAAATCTGTGTATTTTTATGTTATAATTGTAAACTAATAGGTATACAAGAAGCTCCCCCTCAAAAATCCGGCAATACCCAATGTAACGAGGAACGGTTGACAGCGTAAGAAAATTATCTGTTATATGTAGTGCGAATAGTCGTTTTTTAAAATATTTCTATGTTTATGGTATCCCCTTGAAAAAGGCCCAATAAAAGAGCCGAAACGTCGGGCAAAGCAAAACTCACCGTTTTGAATAGTCCAAGACTGAGAAAGCCATTTTTTCCGGAAGTATAGCCTATGATATGCCGAAAAACTTTGCCAAAGACCGGAAAGTGATCGACACTTGTGACAAAAGTTATTACGTTCAGAACGTTCGATGCTGTTTAACATTTCACATTCAAAGGACTAACAACAATAATAAAATCTACATTTTTGACCTGAATTATCAAGAGTTCAACTTTTCGCACAAGCGTCGGATCACTTTGCGGTCTTTGGCAAAGTTTATCGATATATCATAGGCTATACTTTAACGCTTTAACGTCAACAGTTACATAGTTTTAAACCAAAAAAAAAAACAACCTATGAGTAAAATGCAAAACAGTACGTTTTCTCATACAAAATTTCATACAAATTTCAATCGCAAGAATACGGAGATGCAACCAACCCCAAGTAACCAAAAGTTCCGCTTCCCATGAAATGCACTTTCAAGATCCGCGAAGTTCAGATTCGCCCGAATGGAACTTTCGGGCTGCTTAAGAGGCTAACGATGAGCCTTGCTGGAACTTCGAATACAAGTTCCGGCAAGGCTCATTGTTAGCTTCTTAAGCAGCTTTAAAGCTGCGTAAGATGCTACTCGGAACTATGTTGGAACTTTCAAGTTCGTAGAAGTTTATTTCAGTAACTTGGTGTGCTAAAGAAATTGTTTTGTCATTTTAGCAAAAATTACTTTTTAAACATATGTTTATGGACAGCAAATTTGAATTTATCAAACCAATGAATTAAAGTGCAGATGAAAAAACAAAGAGATTGATTCACACCGGATTTTAACCGGGGGTCACTGCGTGATAGCCCAATACTCTACCCCAACACTACAATTGTGATGAAGTACATAGCGGGTAAATATTACTTGAATCAATGCTCTGTCTACAGCTAGGTTTACACACTTGTACAACAGCGCAGTTAGTCTCATTATATCATGATACTGTAGCAGTGCAGCGCAGCAGTGCAAAAGCAGCTTATCACGCAGGAGGACCCGGTTCAAATCTTCATAGGAGTGCTGTAATGTACAGTAAGTTTGGTCGTGTTTCACGCCATTAAGCCAACAACAGAGGCTGTAATGATTCCGAAAAGTGATTTTTTTGTTTTACATTCATTTTGAGAAAGTTCCATCAGAAGCCGTTTAGGAGGCTACTTCCAAGTTCTAAAATTACTTAAAAATAAAGCTGCTTAGAAGGCTAAAGAGCATTTTCTAACAAGCTGCAAAAGTTTGAGAACCCCTGCACTACATAACCTAATCATAAAACGAAAAGGATAAACGTGCAGTAAGCAAAACAATACTGAGTGTTCGATTTCTGGTCGGACTGGGAACATTTTTGACTTTCTAGAGTATAGAATTCATACAGGCCGCACGGTATACAATGAAAAAATGGTCAATCGGAAAAAGAAACTCAGTTTTGAGATACCGGCTCTATACCAGTAAAGATGTTATGCCAAGAATTACAAGAAAAAAATCACTATCACAATCACATGTAGAATTATGCTTATGGTCAATACAACAAGCTGCCTTTTTCATCGTAAGGAGGAATCTGTTGCACTCCATCTATTCCTTCTAGTTGCTGGCAGTAATCTCATCCCTGACCAGGTCCCCGACAGTGGTTGTTAGCCTGCTGAATTAATTGGGCAAACAAATCGGAGGCTCAAATCTTTCCTGTTCATCCCTAACTTTTCGTCTCCTAATCCTTGTTAATTACGCTTCCTTCCAACAAGATTGAACCAGCTATGTGGCTTTGGTGTAGATGCGCAGATATTCTCAGGTCAAATTGTCGCCCGCATCTGTAGAAGAAATTAGCATCAGAAGTTAATTGATTGTGGCTTAGAAGTTTGTCTACCACAACTAACTGCCCAGTAGGAGATTGAGATGGGAAGAACCTACGCGGGCAAAAGATTTGCTTCTCGCTTTTTGGGATACATACAAGATTTGAAGTTAGTTCTACTATTCAGTAACGTTGTGCAATAGTATCACAAGAAAACAGTGCTTCTCAAGTTGAATGAAAATTAACTCTCAGGTTTCATTTAAATCAATAATAAATTGATAATGTACTCGATTAGGATGTGGTTTTCAGAAAAGTTGTAGCTGATAGTGTTGCCTTAGAGTGCAAAGATATAACAAACCCTTTAAGATGGTGTCCGGAATGTCGAACAAACGAATATCATTTGATTTCGATTGGATTTGAACAACTTCTTAAAAATTGCGATACGTCTGTTTGAAGCACACTCCCTCATTATTTCAATTTGCTCCTCGTTATTGTCATATTTGTCATGACCCATAATTGGGGTCCCCTGTAAGGGTTAATTGTCCACAACCTTAAAATGATGACGAAGTACCATCGATTCGAACCGCCCCTCTCAAAATGGACAAGATTGATGATTCTCCCTGCTCCAGACGGTCAATGCCAGGGTCGCGCCCATTCCGGGAGGCCTTGACTTCCTGCACACCTTGGCAGCAGTGTTCCATGCCATCAATCACGACGGCCGGCAGGCCATGAAAACTTTTTCCGGCGCAAGAAATTCGGGTTGTCCTTTTTTCCGGACCAGAAGTGTGTTCAGCAAACTAGGTACATACTACATAGGTACGATAACAATGGCATCAGGCGGTAAATCGATGGCTCGCGTGTCTTACGGTAGTTCCTGGTCCGAAAAGTTGGAGAAAAAGGGGAAGTTCCTCGTCGCGTCGAGCTGGGTGCGTATTAGGAAACGATATAAATTAATGAGGACTAACAAGCCGGAAGCCGAAGGAAAGCCATACAATACGTGTTAAATGGAAGTCTAGGCAGGGGCGTGAAATCACGATCTGATCATCTGAAGATATTCATTATAGGAAGCCAACGTTACTTTTTGGAGTTCAGTTCATCCAAACCAGTTGAAGCCAGTCAGATTCACCACATTTGAAGTCATTGTTTTGTATAACATGTTCGTTACCCCACCACAAACTTCGTAAACATTTCCCATTCAATCAGTTAACGACTTAATCAAATCACAATGCGTTGTATCGTTGATTTGCTACATCAATGATGTCTGACAAGTTTGACGGATGGCAAATCCGCTTTTGCGGAAAGAACAACTTTCATCACCTTGAGCAACGTAGCTGCACTTTTGAACGCCCGAGAGTACCCTCTGAACCTCCAACCTCAAACGGGAAATAGTCGGCAAACAAACAAAAGCGCGAAACGAAGGCGAAATCGCAAAGAACAACTCCAACATCTTGCGCAAAGTTCTGCAGCATTTCATCACCCATAGGTAGCTAGCTGGCGATGCTAGTGTTTCTGTTTGCGCTCTTTTTTTGCCATCAACTCCAATCGCAGCCACAGCTTGGAGGACCAACTTTCCCAACCCGAGCGCGCACGTGGTTGGTGCATTGCCACTCTCTACACACCAAAATTTTATTGCTGTAAATCAGCAAAATTTTACTGATTTTTTTTGTGCTGTAAGTTCAGCAATCCTTCCAGCAAAGAAAATATTGCTGGTCATCCAGCAAAATTGATTCTCAGGAAAGTCACACTTGTAATGCTGAATATTCAGCAATGCGTGAATCATGTTGCTGGTTGATCAGCAACTGATTGTTTATCAATTTTGCTGATTTCCAGCGATTTTTTAATTACTAGAGCACCCGTATTGGAAAAAAATGGGATTTTCTTTTAACTGAAAGCCAAGTCTTGTTTGTCTAATGCATTTTTATTATGTAAATTTGAAGACAGTTGACAAATTTACGGCGCTACTTGACTATTACGTCGCCGAGTCATTCCGCCGCGTCCATGTCACCGCCGTCCTAAAAATATATGAATAATAAATCTAAGTTATTGTCTTTGTTTCCAGTTAAAAATCAATCATACTTACAAGTAAGAGTGGTCAAAGATCCAGCTCGAGGCACACAATATATTATTCAGAGAATAACACGCAGATTATCCCGATAAAGTGATTAAAAACTTGACACAAAAAAACTAAACCAAATGGGAGACATACTGCTTGCTCATACTCCATGTATTTGACAGTTCAAATCGTTTGCTGGTTATCAGCATAAAAAGTAATTGCTGATATATGTTCAGTAATAAGAATTGCTGATTTTCAGCGAATTCTAAAATCGATTGCTGGGGCTTCAACCATCTGTCAAATCGATTGCTGATAATCAGCAAAAAATGGAAGCGATGACATATGGTCAGCAATCTACAGTGCTGAACTCCAGCAATCAGTTTGATAGATGCTGTACTTCAGCAAACCGGTGTATTGCTGAACTAGTTTCAGCAAATTTTATTGCTGGAACGTGAATCAAAAATTTGGTGTGTATGGAAGAAACAGGGGTAATACCCAGCCAATGAGCTTTTCATTGCATTACACACAGTTGCTCTTCATGGTGGCGGCGGTGCTGGTGGGTTAACTTTTATTTTGCTTGCTTGCTGTGCCATAAGAAGCAACAGTCATCGTCGTCGCGTCATTTCGAGCTTCTTCGGGGGGTACCAACATAGGTGACTGAGCGATGTAATCGTTCTCAAGAAGTAGGTAGCTGAACTCAGGTTGAAAAGTTTCAGTGTAACTTATTTTTCTAGCGAAAAGATTTTTCAAAATTAGCACAAGCGCTAAGAAACTTTGTAGCCACCGGCGAATCCTTTAGTTTCATGAGATTTTTTGTGCTGTTTTAGCTGCTTGAGTGTCACGGAAAGTGTTAAAAAAACAGTAATCTTAAATTTTAAGGTGCCATTCTGGCTATTTGACCTCCGTTTTGGAAATTTGAGTCGCCATTTTGGACTCCAGACTTCTTCTCCATACCAGATAAAACCCTATTGAATGGGTTCAAAGCCTAAAACTCCATTTAACAGACGCTAAATTGGATATTGGACCGCCAGCTTGGTTATTCTGATTGCTATTTTTGAACTCCGGAAATCCTTTATCTTGAATTTTAGATCGCCATCTTGGATATTCTGGCAGCCAGTTTTGGACTTGGGACATATTCTCCATATTATATATACCCATACTGCATGGTTTTAGAGCCCAAAACTCCATTAAATAGCCGCCATATTGAATTTCGATCCGCTATATTGGATTTTTGACCGCCATCTTGGATATTCTGGTCGCCATTTTTGGACAACAGACATCTTTTCCATACCAAATATACCCATATTTACGGCCAGTTCAACCGGTTCTGGTTCGAATCACTAAAATGGCCACAACTCCAGAACGCCTTGACCGATCCGGACCAATTTCAATAGCAAATAATGCGGTGAAATTCCGGTTCTATTCGAGCAATAATCTGTAAAATCGGCCACTGGGAAGTGCCTTTAAAGTGAGTGACCTTTTTTGTACACAGACATACATACACACATACAAACATACAGACATCATCTCAATTCGTCGAACTGACTTCATTGGTATATGTGAGTCGACCCTCCGAGCCCTCTATCGAAAATTTGTTTTTTGGGTGAAGATATAGCCTTTCAGTACGCTTTGGTGTTCGAGAAAGGCAAAAAGTTACACGCAAAACAAGTCGTTACCTATTCTTCCAAGCAGTTTGGATCTACAGGGGGTGACTATTGGGATAGGGTATCGCGCCACTTGAGCGGTGGCTTCTATATTCGTCTGTTTTCCACTATAACTCAGTCAATTTTGGTCCAGTTGACTTGAAATGTTGTACACGGGTAGATACTATACGTATCTCACCGCATTCCAAAAATTGTGTCAATTGGTTCAAATTTGACTGAGTTATAGCGGAAAACAGACGAAAATAGAAGCAACCGTCCAAGTGGCGCGATTCCCTAGGCAACTTTTTTGCAAAGTTTAAAAAGATGTAACCTTTCATAGAGTGGATCAAAAATTCTCAAAATTTGACTTTTTGTCAATCTCTTTGTGCATCATTGGTACAAATTTGAGCTCGATTGGTTAATCTTTTGCGAAGCTAGAACCGTTCTCGATAACTATTATTTCTTAAACTACTAACTTTTGATCTGCCATATCTCCAAAACCAGTGAATCGAATCGAATGAAAAATCATGAATGTTCCATTCATTAGTTTGTTAGTTTATTTGGAACAATTTTAAAACTCATTTATTTTCTAAAGATAACGCCTTGGTGCTGTTGTTAAATTTTCAGAAAAATTCGTTATCATTTGGACGCACAGTGGTGCCGACATAGGCCAAAAATCGAAAAGTGAATTTTCTAGTTCATGAGTTTGTATAATTTTTATAAATCAGTGATGTTGCAGACTGCAAAAAAGTCCTTTTTGTATAAGTTTCTGTTACATATTTTGTTTGAGATCGTGAGTACTGTTATGCAATTTGACATTCTAAAAATCTGTCGAAAAACTACATGATTTTCGAGTAGTACACCGCGTATTTGTATAACAAAACGAAGTGGATTTTCAAATGGTTTCCAACGCAGAGAATCAGAATAGATCTATATCTTTCAAATTCAATGCACCAAAAAATGGAACTGGATGCTTTTGAATGAACATACTTACATATGTACATTCATAAAAAATCATTTATCATTTCAAACATGATCTCAAACACATTTAAATAATCCTCAGCCATCAAATAATTATATTCAGATAATTCCATAATAATTGGCAAAATCCTCTGATTTTTTTTGTCAAATGTAACCGTCCAAGAATATTCACGAGGTTTTTGAAACAAGATGGCTTAAGCGCCACTCTCGAAACTCGAGAGACCACCTGTCGTTTTGACTTTGCCCGACTTTGAAGACTTTTCCCTTAGGGGACTCATGAACGGCTTCACTATTATCCAACGAACCCGGAAAAACGCCACCTTACCCTGCCCACTTACGAATAGAAAACCCCGACCTAAGCTCTTTCGATTCGTACGCTTGGAATGGAAGGTGGAAGTTCAGAGGGAATTTACCTCAACCGTAAAGATATGAATTACTGTAAAAAAGTAAATTTAAGTTTGACTTTTTAAAACGTATTTATTCTAAAATTCTCTCAATTGCAATCTAGATTTCATAAATGATTCTGAACAAATTAATTCGGGTTGGACCTTTCATTTACAAGAGTTTACTGGTTGGAAAAAAAATTGAAACAATCATGGGCCATGAAATAAGGTTTCTACGTACCTGCGCATGTTTTGTTGTCCTCCGACGACGAACGATTCCGGCCCTTGCCGGAGCTGTACAAGGGATGTCTGTTGCTGTCCGATCTCTGTAGCAATGGCGATGACGATGCTTGGCCGCTGTCGGTGTAGTGATGGCGGCAGCGATGGATAGAAGAGCTCGGGAGTATGGCCGAAATATCGGTGCGGAGGAGGTGGAGGCTGGACGGAAGGCTTCCGATTTGTTGATTCCTCGAGAGCTTTCGCTACGACGGATTGTCGAGCTTCCTGGGTTGTGACCGTCTCCTCGAGACAAAGGGCCAACGGCTTCTCCTTGTGGGTTCCACCCTACGCAATGAAATGAAATCCCTCGCCTTCGGATAAGGTGCGGTCCTACGCACGACACTTCACCTTGCTCCGTTTAGTTACCTCGAAAGGCGGGCCTTTGCGCATTCCCGAGCTCAAGAGCGTCCATCCGAGTACCTCGGACGAGAAGGGCGCCAGGGACGCCACGGGTAACCCCTAATGGATCACTAAAATAACTAAAACGGCCGCTATGAAATGAACAGATAGCGCCACCGTAGTCTTGTGTGTTTGACGTAACTCGACTGCTGTCACCGTGTTACCGTCCATATACGGTGGCGCTTTTGTTTTGATGCGGTGAGTAGCGGAAAAGACGGCTTGAATGGTTCATTGACTCCGCTTGTCACACAAATTCGCTGATTCCAGCCCGTATAATAAAAAGCGCCTTGGCGCTTTTTATGTACAAATCCACACGAAGTGTAGAAGAAACGCAGAATAACCACGGTCTCGCCGACCGGAAAAACACGTACAATTTTACTTCGGTACGCATACGAAGGGCACAAACTACACACCTAGAAAAAATCATGTAATTTTAGGTGTCCTGAACCTGACATATACGAGCATCTTCAAAGACACAAATTTAGAGGTCAAAACATGTAAATTTACGTCTTCCAGGACTTGTATTTTCTTAGCGTCTAGCAATCGCTAGAACCGATCTGATAAATAAAACATAAAAGTAAAATATTGCATGTTTGGATTCGAACTCCGGACCTGTTGATTGTGAGCCACATCTCTTACCTCTCGGCTAATTCAACAAGTTAGAAGATGGCTGATGAATATGATACTGATTCTACGTTTCTGGTGAAGTGGATTTGTTGACATCTAACGCAACCAACCAGTACTTACATGATGCGCGTAAAATTGAGTCCAATTTATGATTCAGTCTTGAAAATGTTTGCGTTCTTTGATGGTTCTGTCTCGTGCAAATTTCAGATTTTTTAAGTGTGTAATCAAAACTACTTCACTTTTCGAAACTTTAAAACCGCGATTACTTCCACACACCAGCCTTGAGCTAAGTTTCCTGTTGCCAAGTAGAGCGCTTAAGTTAAATTTCACCTTTTTCCGTAAGTAATTTTGACATTTGTTTAACTGACAGCATTTTAACGAAACGATGCTGTAAGAAGGATGTGAAGAAAAGGGCACCAGGTTGTTTACGATTTGGACTTAGAGAAATTTTGTTCTTTTCCTCAGGAAATGTTATTGAAATTTAAAAGTACTATTTCGCGCGCGTGTAGGGAAAATTATTCAATTTAAAACTTTTGAGTGGGCTTCTGGAGAAAATCCAGATAGTAAGATTCCAACGGAGTTGTGAAGCATTCCAGGGAAAATACTGATTAGAGACATTGCGCTGGAATTCTGGGGGAACTTTTATTGGTTTTACAGAGAGAACTAAGGTTAGATACTCATTAAAAATTCTGCAATTTAGGCGTTCGGACTACGATGGAAGGAATTCTGCTGGGACTCTGGCGGTTACTTTATGGAGTTGTTGAAGAAATACTGGGACAAAGCTTCACGGGAAATTTTATGAAGATTCACGAAGGATTCTATGTGATGAATCTTCTGGCATTCCGTACGAAGGTTTTTCTCTGGGATTTCGCAGAGGAAATCCTTCCTTCAGCAACTTCTTCCGGGATTCCTCCAGAACCTCCTTCTAGATCTCCTCTAGGTGTAAATTTTTGGGTTCCTCCTATAGTTTCTTCTAGTATTACTCCAGGATTTTCTTTTAAGATTACACCAAGAGTGGCATCTGTGAGATTTCTCCAATAATTCCTCTAAAGATTCCTCAAGAAATTCCTCCGAAGATTCCTCCAGGTATCCATTCAGGGATTCCTCCGGAGATTCCTCCAGAAATTGCTCCAAAAATTCCTCCAGAGATTCTTCCAGAATTCCTCCGGAGGTCCAGGAATTCCTCCGAGGATTCCTCGGAAGAATCTCTGGGAGGAATTCCTGAAGGAATCTCCGAAGTAATTCCTGGAGGAACCTCCAGAATTGGGGGAATTCCGGGAGGAATCTCCGGAGAAATTCCAGGAAGATTCCCCGGAGGTATTCCTTGATGAGGAATTCCTGGAAGAATCTCTGGAGGGATTCCTGGAGGAATCCCCGGAGGAATTTCTGGAGGAATCTCCGGAGAAATTTCCGGAGGAATCTCTGGAGGAATTCCCGGAGAAATGTCTGGAAGAATTTCCGGAGGAATTTCCGAAAGAATTTCCGAACGAATCTCTTGAGGATTTTTTGGAGGAATCTCCGAAGGAATTATTGGAGAAATCTCAGAGAGCATTTCTGGAGATTTGCTCCAGAAGATGCTCTGATGATTGCTCTATAAATTCCTTCGGGGATTCCTCCGGGAAATTCCTCCAGGAATCCCTCCCGGAAAGTCCTGCAGGAATTCTGGAAGAATTGCACGGGAATTTCAGAGGAACTCCCGGAAAATTCCTGGTGGAATTATTGGTGAACTTCTGGTGGAATTCCCGAGGTAATCTTAGATGAGTTCGTGGGAAACTCCTGGAGGAATTTCTTGGAAACTCATTGGGGAATTCCAAGGGAATTTCTGCAGGATATCCCGGGGAACTCCTACAAGAATTCACGGGGAACTTCTGGAGGCATTCCCGGGGAACTCCCGGAAGTTTTATTGGGGGTTTCCTGGAAGTGGAACCTGATAATTTCTGGATGATTTCCCGGGGGAATCCCTGGAGGAATTTCCGGAACACGCCTTTAGGAATTCCCGGGGAACTCCCACGAAAATATCCGGGAAAATCCGGAAGAATTCCTGATAATCTCCTGGAGGAAGAACTGGAGGAGAACTTCTAGATGAATTTCCGTGAACTCCTGGCGGACATTCTAGAGGCAATATCGGGAAACTCCTGAGAGAACTCTTTTAGGAATTTTAGAGAACTAGAAAACCTCAGATTTCTTTTGATAGAGCAAAACAGAGCAAGAGCAACCGAAATATCGATACAATTCATCTTATTCAGGCATATCCACGTGAAAACTAGTGCATTGGACTGAAAAAAGTTGAATTTTGTCCAAGTTTGGAGAGCTTCGACCCCCCAACTACGTCACAAGTTGGCGCCTATGCCGCATTTTTTTTAGTACGTACCACAGTGCTTCCGCATTCCATCCCCCCCCATTGCGTTTTCCGCTTCAAACTGATGTTGTTTCTTGAGTTCTATCCTTATAATTTTTTATATTTATTTGACGTCAATCAAATAAATAAATAAAATATTTGACGCTGTGTACTACATGCCTAAGGCCCCTGTGTACTAACAGCTTAATGCACCCTTATGTCTTTGGTGCGAAAGAAGAAACAAAAACGAAAGAGAAATGCCACTTTAACTCACGGAATAATACATCGACATATTATTCCGTACGGAAAATTAACAACATGACTGACAGCATCGCATGACAGTGCCATCTGTTGGCAAATCTTTCTGGCTGCAAATTACTTATCAACTGCGAACGCTTAAGTAATTTTGATTGCAAAAGTTTTACGTGACCATTATTTGTCCTATCTTTTTACACAGTACTTACCAGGTGGAAACTAGCCATTATGATGAACGAAAAAAACCTCACCTGAGCTGTGCATTTTTTTTTCCAATTTAACCAATAATTTACCCATCTGTACACATGTACGTTCAGTTGTTTGAAAATCATAATTAACCACACGGATTGGTATTACCGAAAATTTGCACATTTAGTGAGTCGTTTTTTTTTTTCACAATTCTTTTGGAAATTGAGGGGTAGTGGGGTACCTGGAGGTCTCAAAGGCTTTTCAGGGGGTTTCCAGACACCTTCATGGGGATCCAATGGGATTTCAGAAGCGATTCAGAAGGTCCCAGAAGCGGGTGGTCCATGTGGAATCAGGGGCACTTCAAGGGATCTCAAGGTTTTCCAAGGGAGTTCCAGAGGGTCTCAGAGGCATTTCAGGTGCATTTCAGGGAGTTTCAGGGGGTACAATGAGATCTCAGGGGTGTTTCATGGGGGACCCATGGAGTTTCGGGGGTGCGAGGAGCTCACAGGAGCGTTTAAGGTGGTCTCAGGTTCGTATCAGATTATTTCAGGGGGTTTCAAGGGAATCCAGGGGTCTCGAAGGAACGCCAAAGCCACGATAGTAAGAGCGAAAACACGAGGAGGCAAAGCCGTAGCCCGTCAGCGCTATTCGGCTCTCGAGAAGGAAGTAAAACGCTCATGTAGACGGTACAGAAGAGCGTGGGCGAACTCCCTAGCCGACGAAGGCGAGAAAGCCGGAAACACCGGCGACATCCGTCTCCTCTATGATGTGTCACATTGCCTTACCAGATCAGTCGACGCACCAAAACATGAATTTTTAACTCGATCGTGAAATCTGTGCTGCTAAACGCCAGTGAAACCTGGTGTGTATCAGTGGAGAACACTCAACGGCTGCAGGTCTTCATCAATAGATGCCTATGGTATATAATTCGTACATGATGGCCTCTCAATTGGATCCCCAACGTGGAGCTCCATCGTCGATGTCATCAAATGCCGATAGCGAAAGAAATTCGGGAGCGAAAGTGGAGGTGGATCGGCCACACTCTACGCAGGAGCGGATACGAAATCTGCAAGCAAGCGTTAGATTGGAACCCAGCTGGACATCGCAGCAGAGGCAGACCCAGAGGCTCATGGCAGCGCAGCCTCAACAACGAAATCAAGCAATTCGACAGAAGAAGAAGAAGAAACTATTCGATCAAACGGGGCTCGGCCAAACGGCAATCGGAAAAAATGACCCGGAACCATATTGTCCAGCTTCGGAGCCCCGTTACACTGTTGAAGAGTCAAAATCACCCAATCAGTGCATCATAGATGCTTTTAACATTATTCTATATTGAATCCATAAAACAGGTACATCTTGTACTGTAGAGATCTTGATTCGCCCGAGAATTTATCCTTGTTACCACGCAAGATATTCATAAATCCATAAGTAAACTTTGTTGACTTAGATTGAATGATGATTCTTTTCCTATTGAGGCTAATCAGTTACAATTACATTGACTTAAACACGCATGTGTTCAAAACATGTTGCGAAAATATCAAAGTTTTCCACTCATCATCAATTTCTGCAAAACGAGTGTACATATAGATAAGAAGGCAAACACCCAAGAAGCAAAAAACCCGGAAGCAAGTGGCGGCATAAATCATGACAAATTTGTCATCGGCGTCACGATTTGCCTTCGGGGTTGATTCGTCCGATTCTTCCGTTCCGTATCGTTAACGATAAAAGTTTTCGCTTGCATTATTGCTGATAGGTCAGAACCCTCTCTCTCTTCGAAATCGTGTCGTGTTGTAGAACCGAGGGCGCTGGCTGCTGGTGATTTATGCGCGATATTTACTATGGTGAAATTTGATCACGCATAAGTGTGTGCGGTGGAATGAGAAATCGAGAACCCTTGTTGTTTTGCGCTACTGACTTGCGATATTTTCAGCTATAAATCTCGTCTTTGTTTGCGGATATAATGTCGGTTGGGTTGCCATTTCAGCGGTCCGAAGCCGATACTGTTGGCTTAACGTTGATTAAATTGGACACAAAATGAGAAACTTTGAAGAAAGGTTTCGTGATTCTAATGAAAATGTATTGCTATTTGAATGATGTTTTGGATGAATAACACGATACGAATCGAAGCAAACACACTGGTGCGGAGGAACGCCTTGTTCTAGCTCAGTTTAAAATGGAAAAACTGCTAAACACTCCTTTTGAATTTCTAAGCAAAGCGTTAATTCTCTAAACAATACCATAGGAACATGAAGGGTCTCTCAGATACATGTGAAAATTTATCTTTATGACATTTCTTCGAATTTCGACTGTTGATAATTATGTTGGGAGGTATGGCGTTGTGTTTGGAGGAATAACTCAAAAACGGATTCTAGTATAATTATATGTGGAGGTAACAGACAAGATTTCAAAAGATCTTCGTTGGGACACTCCAAAAAAAAAGAAAGAAAAGTTAAAAAAAAAAGTAAAAACTGGGAAATTGACACATTTTGAATACAATGTATTTATATTTATTTTTTATTTGCGATTGCTTTAAAAGCTTTTTCATATGATATTTCTTTATTAACGTTTGCAATATGCTTACAGCTCTCAACGCAGACTAATTAGAACAAAATTGGCTATGCGGAATGCGAGAGTAAGTCTCGGCTTTATAAAAATAATTCGCTCTCACTTGTAGTAAGTGGGCACAAACGCGAGTGTGTTGTAGATTGGCATCTAAGCCGAAAGAGAGATGGGTTCATGAAATAGGAGTGTTCACGGTGTGTGGCTTCGGAGTCAGTTTGGCTTTCTATTCCGCAGAATCATTACTTGCTCTGTGGCTTAGTTGGTTAAAGCGTCGGTCTAGCGAATACGGAGTCGTGGGCTCGAATCCCACCAGAACGCGAAGTTTTTCCAGTATGTTCCAGACACACGAGCAAATCTGGTAAAATGCCAGTAAAAAGGCAATATATGTCATTGTATGCTTATATATAGGCTTTTTAGAAACATACAATTACAATTCGACACTGATTTTTTATTTGGGTCTAACTGACATTTTCAAGTTCTCTTCATCGATCCTCTCTTTGTGTTATCACAGAATGTGTATTAAGTTTTCCAAAGATTTTTTGGTTGAAATGCGAAGAATACGACTACATGTTGCTATAGAAACAAAAGGAATAATGATTTTGAGAGAGTCGACGAAGAGAAATCGATCAAGTCAGTTAGGCCCTTGTGAAATATCATTATCGAATTTCAAGCTGAAAAAAAAATGTCAGATATACAGTAGGAAAGTGACACAAGGTCTAATATGAGTTGTGCACATTATCGAGTAAATTACTATGAGTGAAGTTTGGACCATCCTACATAATCATCAACCTCCTTTAAAATGCCACTATCTGACTTCAACAGGTGACTTCAAACTTCCGCAGTTTCGCACCTCATGAAGGGTGGAAAATTGTATGTCCCCAAACTGTGGCACTTTATTACAATGCTTTTGGTCGGCAGGCCTGCACTGGGGCTGTAAATAAGTTTCATACTTTCAGACACCGAGGTGGAGCTCGAAAGAGCACAACAAAAAGGCAAATAGGGTTAGGGTGGATGTTTAATTCTCGCCTAATTTTTAGTTATTACTAGCTGTCCCGGCAGACGTTGTACTGCCATTTTGATTGTGATTGTTTGACAACTGCTGTGATCGTTTTGAATTTCTTCCTCGCACATAACAATTTCAGTAATTTTACAACTGCTCTTCATTGAAGTTTACTTTCGTAACATTTTTTTTACTTATAAACACAACCACCATGAATACGAATCAAACCCTGCAAGGGTTATCCCGATCGGTTCAGTCGTTCGTGAGGTTTGGTTGCCTCAAAGGGGCTTCAAACTCATTTATATATATATAATTTATGTTAATTTCTAACAACATTTTTTTTTTTACAAAGTCTCATTGTTGTATGCAAAATTTTGGTTTTACTGTAGTTTTTATTGTTTTTTATTTCTAATTTTTGCATATTTTATAGGGTGTCCCAGAAAGTATGGGCACAACTTTGCAGCTCTGCCATTTAGGAATGGATGCATAAACAAACTTTATTTTTACACATATCCTGCCTTAATATGTCAACATCAAATGCCAATCATTAAAATTTGCATTTCACACTTCGTTTGAATGCGGTAGAACATTTCCTGAAAGACCTTTTAAAGCATCTGCACAAATTGCTATATTTTTCAATAACATCGCTTAACAAATTATTTTCTACGCATGAAATTAAGCTCGATGAAAATTTCAAAAAATATACCCGTGTATTTCTACATGCGTATCTATTATACAACCCTAAGTTCGAATTGAAAACATATACTTTTGAACCTGAAATATGAATTGAAACACCAAAATCGGTATTTTTGAAAACCCGTTTTTCTAATAGTTGAAAACAAGCTTGTGAATATATATCACAAAATGCAGAAAATTACATTTTAATTTGACTAGGGAATCGCGCTACTTGGGCGGTGGCTTCTATATTCGTCTGTTTTCCACTACAACTCAGTCAAATTTGAACCAATTGACACAACTTTTGGAATGTGGTGAGATAGGTATAGTATCTACCCGTGTACAGCATTTCAAGTCAATTTGTTCAAAATTGACTGAGTTATAGTGGAAAACAGACGAATATAGAAGCCACCGCCCAAGTGGCGCGATACCCTATAGGTTCAATAAATGCTCCAGCTTTATAAAGTGTAGATTGAATTGTTTTTATTCTCATCAAAACAGGTTTTAAAACTCGAATGTCTGTGGGCATGTCTAATCCAGAAATAAAAAAGGCGAATTTTTCAGTTTTCTCAAAAATATGATTTACCCGTACGCACAATCAAAACGTATTTCTATAAAAAAAAATTTCAATCAACCATCTGAGGAAACATGTTTTCGAATGTATGATGTGAAAAAAATTCGAAAAAAATGTTTCGAATTTCGATATTTGACAAAACCGTAAAAAAGTAGTTTGTGCAGAAGTTTTAAAACATTCCATTTTAATCGTTCGGCATACAGAAACCATTTTTAATGTATAAACTCTTCACAGGTATCAATTAAAATATTCTGAATAATAATACAAAAATATAAAAAATGTTGTTTGTTAAGAAAATGATTGTTTTTTCGCTATACAAAGTTGTGCCCATACTTTCTGGGACACCCTATAATTGACTTATTGATTAGATTCACTGTTACATCAAGTTATCTTTACTTCTGTGTTAAAAGTTTACTCTAATTCACGTGGAAATTGAAGAAAAGAATTGTTCGTCAAGTTTCTCTAACAGCAATAAGCTGATAACGACCTTGAGTTGCACGGAAACAGGACAATGAAAATGTTATGGCCCAAGCTGAATGATCACTTTAATAATTCTCACGCCGTACTATGAAACATCCCGGACGGAACTCTCATCACACTTTTTTTACTGTACTGGGTGTAATGTGTGTTCATTTGAGTTTTAATTCATTTACCGTTCATCCTTTCTCGCACGGAAGATAAGCGAGAAGGACTGCCTAATACCTTCCGTCCGCGCCCTTTGTCCGACTTTCATGGTAACACTTCTGTGTGAGGTTTTTTTTTTCTCTCAGTTTGTAATTCTGCTTACTCTATTGTTGGAAACTTTTGTTCGTTGGATCGTTTTGATTTCAGCTTTTGCGAGGATTTCACCGCTCGGCGCGCCCACCGTCGTCCTGGCTGCTGGTCGGGCCGGCCGGCATGATGAGGTTGCTGATGAGGATATATCGAAATTCGCTACAACACCGTTTTTTCTCCTGTGATATGGAACTATAGCTTGGATGTGACTGCTGGTTGGAAGAGAGTGAACAGGAAGCAAGGAAATTTTAATTAACTTTGCGCGCGCGAGAGAGATTATTGTTGTTTTACGGAACCGGATTAGCTGGGGCTTAACGTTTTCCCTTGTTGGGTTTGACGCTTTGCAAAAGTTGACGTTTCTTCGGTTTCCCTCGGTTTGCCTTTGTTTCCGATTTTATTCCGGCGTTAATTCGTAGCCGGGCTGTTTTCCATGGGTTATTATGGTTCTGCAAGGAAAGCTTCTACTAGATAGACGGTATACTCATGAACGCATTTTACATGAAAGTTTCAACAACGCCCAAGTACGATGATGAACCTGGAAGTGTTAGTGTAAGTAAACATAAAATTGTGTTAAGTACTGTTCCTTTCAATTCCACTAAGAATTAGCATCCTTTGACAGATACGTATTTCGACCTCATGTGTAAGGTCGTCTTCAGTGTCTTGTACTTGACTCGACGCCCAAGTAACAATTCCATTGTTTGATTTATACTTGGAGATATCCATAAATCCAGATTTTAAGAGTAAACAAAACTCTCCGATATGTAACATTCTGGCATTCATTATAACCACAATACAACTGTTCAAACTCTCAACAGATGGCGATCCGTTCGATTAGTAACGACATCTGTTGGTGGAAAAGCAGAAACTATGACACTGCTAGGTTTATTGCGATCATTATGAAAGTAAACTTGCTTTCGTTTTATTTTCGCTAATTATGGTCGCCGCCATATCAAGGAATATGATAACGTGAATGGAAAATAGTTAATATTGCTCGAATTAACTATGAATTGATAATTTGCAGTCATTTCCATAGCATGGTCACATAAATAAATCCTCTCAGGTGAGTTTTATTGTAACTCGAGATAGTTTCACCAAATTAACAAATTGATTTATTTCATTCCAAGATAATAATACTCATCTTTTTTTTAGCGCATTAATTTCATGTTTCTGTAACCCTAATATTCACGGTGAAATTGAATGCACATAAGCCTAGCAACAAAATAAGTATTAAAATATTACTTGGAAATGATCGCTTTCTACTTACAAAAGATGTCTCCTCCTGAACTTTAAGTGTCATCGAAGAAGCTTTTCTGCATCTTGAGCTGTCATATCTTTTATTAAAAAAAATCAACAATAAACTTAACCTACTTTCGAGTATGGAATTTTTTTTTTTCAACTAGGTTTTAAAACAGTTTCATTACTACTCATAAGATGGTTTGCAAAGCCCCTAAGAGAGTGATCCACTTAGCCGGAAGGTGCTCTTAAAGAGGTTGTCAAGAGGATTTGCATCAGTTTTATTACAAGTTTTATAAAATTGGTCATGAAAATCTCTTGAGCCGATCAAAACTTAAAATGTTACTTGGGCGTTCTGCCATAAAACTTTTTAATATTATTACTTATTTGTGAATTTTAACTTAGGCTTATTCTTCACAATGCCATAAAACTTGGTTTACGCGCAGGGCTCAACGCTCGCAGAATTGTTCTCCGCATGAATGAGCTTGTCGTCGGTACCGTACATTGTTGATGACGAAGAGTTTTGAGTGCAGGTTGACTATACTCAAACCTCCTCTTGGGCAGAATCCGTTTAACTAAACGCGTTACCTAAATAGAACTGAATTATGTTCAGAACAGTTGGAGTACTGCAGATTAGGGATAAAGTTGGTTTACGGGAAAAAGTAGAGTTTAAAGTTAAGGGGCGTTTACGGCGTGTTCAACAATTAAAAGTTTAAGAGAACTCCCTGGAGTTTAGGCCATCTTGATCTATAAGTGTAATGAGTGATCTATTGAAGCATTACGCTCACACAGCCTCATCTAATTATAGGTTGTCAAATGGTGAGTTCATTGGCAGTTTGAAGATCTTCAAGAACTTTTTTTAAGTACAGGTTATCGGATCTACCAACGTAGTTGTCACTCTAACAGCTTTATGACTCACACTCATACTCACACAGCCCCAAGTAGATATGGTCTATGAAGTAGTGAGTTCGATGATTATTTAAGGGTGTGGGTCCAAGAAATCCCTTGAGTGAAGTTCATAGAATCTACGAGAGCTACTAGTTGTATCTTCATAAATTATGAATGAGATTTATGCTCTCACAGCCTCAGGTATTTTTGTTCGATCAGGATTTTTGTTCGAACGCCAAAACGAACTGAAACACATTGAAACGCTTTAAAACGCCTTTGACACCTTCATGAAACCTCTGTGAAATTCACCTGCGAACTTCTGAATCTCCCTCATACCCCTGATAAACGCCCTGAAACCCTTTGAAACGCTTCTAAATTCCCCCCAAGGAGATTTCTTGAAATTCATCTGAGAGCCTTTGAAGCCCCTTAACCCTTTGGAGCCGGAGGGGTCATATATGACCCCAACATAGAAACGGCTGTATAAATTCACCCATTCAGCAAAACAGAATACTGTCTTCGGCAAAGTTGTTGCAAATTGAGTCCTCTATTAAGGAAAAATGGGAATGTTTGTATTTGAGACTTCATTGACAACCTAGAACATCCTGAACACCATGAAATTTGGAAAAACGAAATAATTGACATACCAGTTGTTCTAAAAGCTGAACTTGGATATGGGTTACGTTTAAATTGCGTAATTATTCGACTGGATGATTTCTCAATTTTAACTGGCTTTCGCAGTTTAGGGGATCAAAACGGATAGTTTTGTTCTGCCCGACGTTTCGGCACTTTGTATTTGGCCTTTTCCACCCTTGAAATAAATTAAACACAATCATAATGGTTACTAATGTTGTGTAACACGAAAAACTAAAAATAATGTTTTATTACGTGGACTTCATGTAATATATTGCGACTCTGATTATCCCGAAGTACTATTATGTCATAGTCACTGGTTGTATTTTGTGAGCTCCAGTAAGTATAATAGGCTATACAACATAACTCTTTATAGTCAAAACAGAAGCTTCAATTGCTGTAGATGCTAGATAATAAACACCAGAATAGTTTGGATGGCCCCAGCCGATCTTATGATGTCTGATGAGCTTTCAGAAGACTTAGTGGACATGATAGATTACAAATCGGAGCTTAATAAAATGAAAGAAGTTACCGTTACACCCGTAGACTTTAGGATCTAAACTCAAGAACAGTTTGGGTGACCTAGGATATCCCGATTGATCTGATACTCTCTATTGAACTTTCAAAAGACTGACTGGACATGCCAGATTATAAATCGTAGCTTTGTATAATGAAAGAAGCTACCGTTACACCCGTAGACTTTAGGATCTAAACTCAAGAACAGTTTGGATGACCTAGGATATCCCGACTGATGTAATACTCTCTATTGAACTTTCAGAAGACTTACTGGACATGATAGATTACAAACCAAAGCTTTGTATAATGAAAAAAACTACCGTTACACTCGTAGACTATAGGATCTAAACTCAAGAACAGTTTGGATGACCTAGGATATCCCCACTGATGTATTACTCTCTATTGAACTTTCAGAAGACTTACTGGACATGATAGATTACAAATTGAAGCTTTGTATAATGAAAGAAGTTACCGTTACACCCGTAGACTTTAGGATCTAAGCTCAAGAACAGTTTTGATGACCTAGGATGTTCGGAAAAAATATTCTGCATAATATTCTACCTTTTTTATACTATTGAGCACCAAAACTACAGAAATACCTAGTAAAAACTCCATAATAACGCTTGGGAAAATTCCGGCTTCAAAGGGTTAAACCCCTCTGAAACCCACTGAAACGCTTTGAAATGCCTCCGAAGCCCCCGAAAACCCTCTAACTTCCTAAAACGCCCATAAACGCTTTAAAATGCCTCTTCAATTCCCATGAAATCTCCCTTGAAACTTACCTGCGATCCTCTGAAGTCTTCTTAGACCCACCGGAAACCTTGTGAAATTTATGAAATGCATTCAAATGCCTTGAAATGCTTTAAAACGCTTCTGAAAACCCCATAAAATTTCCCAGAAATACACTTGAGAGCCTCTGAAGCCCCTTAATACCGCTCTGAAACGCTATGAGACGCCTTTTAAAGTCACCAAAAACCTCCGTTAAACTAGAGAGGGTCAAAATTCTCCCAAAACGCTTTTAAACGCCTCTGAAATCCCTAAGAAACCTTCGTGAAACTCACGTGAGAGCCCCTGAAGAAGCGAAACTGATCAAATGCATTCAAAAGATTCCACATTTGAATGCATGGGTGTCTATGATCATCACAAACACCAAAGAGCCATTGATGAATGAGGATGACCCACGAATTTTATCATGCCTCTTCGGCCTGGTAGACCTGTCCATACAGTAACATAGGGGGCATCCATGAAGTACGTCACGCTTAGAGGAAGGGGGGGGGGGTTCAGAAAAGTGTGACAGGCAATGTGTTAAGTATAGGAAAACCCCGTACGAATTGGAGAGGGGGGGTTGAAAATTCCCATTTTTAGCGGACGTACTTAATGGATGTCCCCAATATCTTCGTTTTTGGATGTGTACGGACAACGTAGTTCGAAAAATTTCTAAATACAAAAAAAAAAGAATTTTGACCACTGACTTCTTTTTGAATGCCACTCAAAATATGAGGGTGGACTTGAGAATTATAGAACATTTTTGAAAAAGGAGACAGGCATACTATCCATCTTATATCGTGTTGGAATATAAAAAGAGAAATAGACACGCGTAATGGGAGGAACGGCATCTAAGTGTTATGTGCGTTTAATTGAAAAATTGAGAGATAAATTTGTGGAAAAATATACCAGTTGTTCTGATGGCTTAGTTGGATAAAGCGCCAGACTAGCGATAAGGAGTCGTAGGTTCGAATCCTATAAAAAAAGTCGTATTTGTTTAACTAATGTATCTCTCAGTTCGTTAATAGAACGGTGTTTGCCTTAATATACTTTATTTTTTTACGTCCAACAGAATGATTGCTGTTTACTTTTCTATTGATTGCCTCTAGTTGGCGCCAGCAGCGAAAAGTGTAGACAAAAACATCTAGTTTCCAGCGCTGACAGCTTGGCGGCGACACCATCACTTGTATTCAATCCATCGTCTGTGCAACTCTCGGTTGTTAACTTTCTCAAATTCTCATCTCAAGATCACGTAAGCATGGTAGTCTAAAACTGTCAAATCGTATGGAAAAATCGTGAAAAACGTTAATTGTTGAAAAACGGGAAAGTTTTGTGTAAAGGTAGTGAATAGAAATTAAGAATGGTTTGAAAAGGCAAGTTTTTGTGTTTACTTCATGTTCCGTATCACCTTCTTGGCCGAGAAAATTCGATCATAGTACCACACAAAGAAGAGCCATCTGTTACATTTTTAGTTTGGAATGTTGATCTATAGCGACAGGTGTAGTTGGAAAATTCTTTGTCACAAAGAAAACGATTTTTCAACATAATTATCAAGATTTTTACTGAAACCTTCAGATTACGAATTTTCCAAACAACTTTTTATAGCTGCGCCATTTTTTTCATAAATTTCACAAAAAAAAAATATTTGAAAGGTTTGGTGAAACGTTTACACAAACTGCGGCATAAAATCAATTGTGAAATTCTCCACAAATACTTATGACGTACATATGACCTGAGCTCTAAGAAAGCATCACGCCATCCTACGATACGTTGTTTCCTTTTTCCACGTCACTCATTCATTTATCAGCGCACGAGGCATCAGCTGGTGTAACGCTGAAGCATTAATCCAACCTTTCATTATTTCTCCGGCGGAAATTTATGGCATAAGTTGCAATCCTAACAATTAAAGGCTCAACTCGACTTTGCGAGTGTGGTGAAATTTGGAAGCGCCAGCCAACAACAACTAGACATGGGGCACAGATGTGCGGAAATTCCTGAATGGTTTGTACTCAAGTGTGATATAACTTTCATATGGGAACTACTGCGCTTCTCGTGACATGCGAATTCATAATAGTGATATAAGCTACCAACCGACTCATTGAGTACTTCAGTTCCCTACCAAAAGACCATGCGTCTCCACGCTTTCGTAGTTTAGAAAGGAACCTGATGCTCGTCGCTCATGAAACCGAAATCAGATTTCAACCGACGACGCAGTGGTGCGGAATCATTACAAAAAGATGTGATAAATTTGAACGCTCAATTTCCTGTTTTGCCATCAGCTGGCCGTATCATTGCGCGGCCAGTGGGACTTTTAGGTAGGTACTGTTGCTTCCAGTGAGCGACGTAATAAAAACGAGGGAGCGATAAATATTGCCATTCCGGATGTTTCCTTCGGTGCTTGCTGAACTGCTATTTTTTGCCCTATGTTGGGCGACGCGACGCTTCTATTGCGCCATAACCAATCGCGCCAATATTTATTGATTTGGTGGCTCTTGATTTATTCATTTGTTTTGAGTTCTTGCTTTTGCCCTGATTCCGGTTGCCAAGATGGGGACAGTTTTCTTTATGGGCGTCATTCTGTTGAGCAGTCGAAGAAAGTTTATGTAGACGGCTAACATTTGGGAGAATTTTCAGTATTGACTTCATAACTGGAGCATACTGCTCAACAGGGGTATCATCGAGGTTACTTCAAGTTACTCACTGAGTAACCAGCTCTTGAGATAAAAAAATAACAAAATTATTTCCTATTCTGATTTATCGACCGTATTCTATTTATAACTTAATCATTTTATGACTATATCGGTCTTTTTCTACTCAGAGTATAAGGGAGTAGAGATCAAAGTGGATAATGAAATGATAGATATGATAGTATTCGCTAGGTTGCGAACAAGTATGAATTTTTTTCATATTTTGTTTTACTGCAAGTAGGAAAAGGCTGATATATCCATAAAATGATTAAGTTAAAATTATTTCCCTATCAGTATGAGTGCCCATGGATTACTCCCCGGAATTCGCTGGAAATAACTTACAATGATCTATCAAAGATTCATACCTAATTTTTCTCCAAGGATTTCTGGAGTTCCTTACAGCAATTGGTTGAGATATTTCATTAGCTATTTCTCCAGTGTTCCCCAGAAGGTTATTTTAGAAAACCTCGCAAAAATTGCTTCAGAAATATTGCCATGATTTTTTTAGAAATTCTTTGAGAGAATTCTCCAGAAATTTATCAAAGCATGCATTTGGAAAACAATTCATAGATATCTTCAGACATTCCTCCTTTGATTCCTTTAAAAAATGTTTTAGAAATTCCCAAAGTGATTCATTCAGAATTTTTTCCGAAAATTTAATTTAAAAAAATCAGCAATTTCTCTTTAGGTTCATCCCGAAATTTCTCCATAGATTTCTTTAGAAAACCTTTTTCATTTTTTTTTTCACAAAGTCTTTTATGGATGCATTTGGATTTTTTTTAGAAAATTTGCCTTAGATTTCTTCAGAAATTGCTCTAGAATTTCATTTAGAATTAACTCTAGAGGACCGTTCAAAAATTTATCCAAGAACTCTTCTAGAAAACCTTCATCCTTCAATTCTCTCAAAATTATGCATTCTTTCAGGAAATCATCCCCAGATTTCCTCAGAAACGGTTTCAGCGATTATTCCAGAAAATCTAAAGTTTAGAATTCCCCCAGAAATTTATCCACAGGTTTCTCCTAAAAATCTTCCACAGACTCCTTTAGGAATTCTTCCATGTTTTTGCTGAAAGATCCTTTCTGAATTTCCTTTATGAAGTTGTCCAAGGACTCCATCAATAAATCTTCTATGAAGTAATACAAATTACTTATTTACTTATTTACAGTTTTTTTCAAAGGATCTTTAAAGAAGCTTATCCTCCTCTTCTTGGCGTAACGTCCTCACTGGGACAAAGCCTGCTTCTCAGCTTAGTGTTCTATGAGCACTTCCACAGTTATTAACCGAGAGCTTCCTCTGCCAATGACCATTTTGCATGTGTATATCGTGTGGCAGGCACGAAGATACTCTATGCCCAAGGAAGTCAAGGAAATTTCCTTTACGAAAAGATTCTGGACCGACCGGGAATCGAACCCGTCACCCTCAGCATGGTCATGCTGAATACCCGTGCGTTTACCGCCTCGGCTATATGGGCCCTGGAAGAAGCTTATCTAGGCGTTTATTTTTAGTATTTCTACAAAAACTTCTTCTGAAATATGTCCACAAATTGCTTCAGAAATACTTTCAGAAATGCTTTCAGCGTTTCCTTCAAAAAATCTAAAAACAATATTTAGAAAATATTTCTAAGGAATTCTTTTAAAGAAAACTCAATTAACTTTTCCAGAAAGTCCGCCCAAGGCTTTTCCGAGGAATTTCTCCAGGTATTTCCCTAAGAAGTTTTTTAAAGCTTCCTTCTGGGATATTCCTGGATCTCCACCATTCGAAAGTACTTCCTGAGATTTTTAACATAAATTTTACTGGAGATTTCTTCGAAAAATCGTTCGAAGGTTCCTTCAGAAATTCCCGCTCGGATTTCTATTGATTTTCCTTCAGGAAATCATTCAAAATTATCTTCTAAGTTGAAGGAATTTCTTCAGAAATTTCAGTGCAGGGTTTCTTCAACAGTTCTCTCATGGAGTTTTACATGAATTCATCGACAATTTTCTACAGAGATCATTTATGAAATTCTTCCAAGGATTCCATGAGAAACTCCTTCTGGGGTTCCTGCAGAAATTCCCACACGATTTTATTTTAGAAATTGCTCTTGTGGCTCTGTCAGAAATTCCTCCAGGATTTTTACAGGATTTCTTCCAAATATTTCTCCATGTATTCATCCATCCTCCATCCAGGCATTTCTTCAAGGATAACTTTAAGAATTACGCTACGAATGATTTGAGGAATTTATTTAAAAATGCATCCTGAGAATTTCAACAGAATTCCTTTAGAGATATTTACAGTTTTCTCAAAGGATTAAATTTGGGGACGGCATTTTCACCTCTCTGGATGCAACCTCGCTAGTCTAGAACACGTTTGTGTTGGTCGATTTTCTCGTTTGGGCACATATGACCCATCCGTCTCCAAAGGGTTAAAGAAGCTTATCTAGGTGTTTATTTTTAGTATTTCTACAAAATTTCTTTTGAAATATGTCCACAAACTGCTTCAGAAATACTTTCAGAAATGCTTTCAGCGATTCCATCATAAAATCTAAAAAAAAATATTTAGAAAATCTTTCTAAGAGATTCTTTTAAAGAAAACTCATTTAACTTTTCCAGAAAGTCCGCCCAAGGCTTTTCTGATGAATTTCTCCAGGTATGTATTTCCCTAAGAAGTTTTTCAAAGCTTCCTTCTGGGATCTCTTCAAAAATTAATCGGGTTTCTATTGATTTTCCTTCAGGAAATCATTCAAAATTATCTTCTAAGTTGAAGGAATTTCTTCATAAATTTCAGTGCAGGGTGTCTTCAACAGCTCTCTAATGGAGTTTAACATAAATCCATCGACAGTTTTCTACAGAGATCATTTATTAAATTCTTCCAAGGATTCTATGTGAAACTTCTTCTGGGGTTCCTGCAGAAATTCATACACGATTTTATTTTAGAAATTGCCCCTGTGGCTCAGTCAGAAATTTCTCCTGGAGCTCCTTACAAGATTCATGAAGGAATTGTTTCAAATGATCGTCCAGGAATTTTTCTCTGGAGTTTTTCCACAAATTTCACAAAAAAAGCCTGGAAAAATTAAAGAATCTCTAATGGAAATTCTAAAGAAATATCTGGAACCCTTTCTTAAAAAAAAAAACTCCTTGTTTTAACTATAGAGATTCCTAGAAAAATTTCTTGAAAATTTCCTGGAGCGGTTCTTGGACAATATCTACTAGTAAAGTTCATGAAAATCTCTTTAAGATACTTCTTTATTTCCATAAATCATGAGAAACTTCTTGAGGATCTATGAAAGCTATTTCAAGGAAAAATGGCTTAAGATATTTCTGAGAGAAGTCCTGCAAATATCCCAAGATAAATTTCTGAAGGGATCTTTAAAAAAAAAATTCTGCCAAAATTCCTGCAAAACTGCAGATAAACGTACTGGTGGAATCCTTGCATAAATCCATCAATAAATTTCTGAGGGATCCCTGAAAGAATTTGGAGAAATTCAAAGAAGAATTTCTTGCACAATTTCTTCGTGGATAGTTACATAAAAATCTCTAGAGAAAAGTTCCTGAATGGAGTCCTGAAGAAACAAGAAACATCCTGTAAAATTATAGAATCATTTTTGGGAAAAATATTTTTTGAGAGAATCTTTGAAAGAATTCCTGGAATAGCTGGAGAACCCTCTATAAGTATTCATAGAAGGGTTTCCTGATAAATTCATTGAGAAATCCCAAAGAATAAATTCCGGAAAAAAATCTGTAGGAGTTGCCGAGAGAATTTTTGGAGAAATGTCTAAAGCATCACCGGAAAAAATATGAAAGAATACCTGAAGTAAGGTCTCAATAAACCCCAAGCAATCCCTGGAAGAATACATGAAGGAAGACGTAAAAACTTGAAGTATTTTTAGGCAAATTGAGTGATAAATTTGTGAAAAAAATTTGCCACTTGTTTTGGTGGGATTCGAACCCACGACTCCGTTATCGCTAGTCCGGCGCTTTAACCAACTAAGCTACAGAACAAGTTACAATTCTGCAGAATAGAAAGTCAAACTGAATGCGAAGCACCACCCTAACCTGGTCCGTCTTTTACAACTTTATCTCTCGTTCGGCTCTTAGATGCCAATCTCCCGCACTCTCGCGGCCTACGAACATCAAGAGAAATCACTAGAGTTCTTTAGAAATTTCCAGAACAATTCGGATAGGTAATTCTTACAGGCATGTATGAAGAAACACATGAAATAATACATGCACGAACTTTCGTAGTAATCCTTGAAGAAATTTCCTTAAAAATTGCAAAAGTAATCGCAGGAAGTATTCCTGAACGAACTTTCTAGGAAATCCAGCAAAATCTTCTTTGTATAAAAAATCCGGAAAATTTTCATTAAATCTTGAAAGAATCCCTAAAGGAATTTCTGCTGGTATCCCTGGAGGTAATCATGGAGAAATTGTTTGAGCAGTACAGGAGACCCGAGCAAAGGCGGATAACAAAATGATAACAAGTTCTGTTACCTGGTTATCATTCGTTTGATAATTGAGTTTGTTATCATTTAGGTTGAATTAAGAGCCAACATAACAAAAATGATAACTCAAATTTACTCCACGAATACCAGAATGATAAGAAGTTAAGTTATCATTGAGTTCTGGTTGATAACTAATTGTGTTATACAATATTTTATTCAATATTACGTTAAGTTATCAACATGAAAAAATACAGCTGATTGATAACAGGTTTTGTTATCATTTAGTTATCATTCCGAGCAATTTTATCGACGAAAATAGTAAAAATCTACTTCACCAACACGGTTAGCAGTTGAAAAAAGTTTCTTATAACTATAACCCATGTTTTCAACTATTGCGCCCAGTGGGTCTCGAACCCTGATCGAGTGATTATCGGTCGCAGCCGATAGCCCCAATACCAACGGGACTCAGTGAGAGGGAGAGTGGTTGAAGGCTACGCTTTCGTACTGCAGTCGCATTGAAGATGAAAGGCGGAATCTATTTTTAGATTCGAGGTCCGCCAGACCCTCAGTTCTGCGAAAGCTTTGAAATGTGCGTTTGAAAAGGATAACATATTTTGTTATTATTTAGTATTTTTATGTTATCGTGATAGACCAAAATTATTGATAAGTAAATTTGTTAACATCTGATTATCATCAATTGGAAAAGATGATAACAAAAATAACAAGATGATAATACCGATAACATAGTTTATTATCAAAGTGATATCACTTAGTTATCCGCCTTTGCTCGGGGAAGGCACTAATTCTAAAATATTTTTTGGAGGAATCTTTAGAAGTATTATTGCTGAACTCACAGAAGGAATACCTGCAAGAATGCCCTTCCCACAATAATTACAGAAAAAGTCGAGAAAAATTTCAGTTATTGGAAGTCTTTCTGTGGGGGCTCACCAGTATAGGGGCGCTGAGATTTTAGAATCTTGACTAACCAGCTCTTATTTTATCATGACACCACTGCTGCGTTTCTGCTTCTTTTCGTAATATGAGACACCAAACCAAAAAAGAATAATGTGATCAACCGATGAATGTGAAACAATTGCACGGAAAAAAGAAAAGGTGAAAGGTCTCCATTTCATGCCAATAAACTAAACTTCTCCTACATTCGATCGAGGGCCCTCAATGGTAAAGTGAAAGACCCAACTTGCGTCACATAACCATCGCAGGTATCATGTCACCCTTATCATCGTCATTCATTAGAGCTCCATGGATCAAAAGCGAATGATGGTTGAATGACGTCCACCTTGACAGGGATAAACGGAGATCATGGGCGTATGTCAACGAACAAGTGGAACTATTGTTGGGTGAGGACCAGCATCAAAAGCCTTTCAGTACGCATCGGTTGTGTGTAGGTTGTTGGAAGGTTAGTTTGTTGTTTGCTTGGTTGACAATTGCCAGGTGCTCAGATATCAACGGATCATCCGTGGAATTTAAAGGTCACCATTTGATCAAATGGCTTTCGATGTAATTCTCAGAAATTAAGAAATCGACCGTCGTAAAAAATCGGTCCTATTGTTCTATTCCTGTCAGCCAGACCCACCACAATCCCATTAGAAAAGTTTTAGTCATTGCATTAGCCGACTCAACCCGACAATTAGAAACTCCAGAATGGAATCCAATTTTAATGGTCTTATTAGCTTATTCCATCACCATCAGCTTAAATCTCGGCTCGGTTTCCCCCTTTGTAGTCATCAACCAGCAAGTCAAAACCATCGTAGCTGGTTGGTAGGCGCTCGGCACGGATCCCATGGAGCAACTTTTCCCAAGTCATCAAGTGTCGCTCCCTGCCTGGCCTGCCTGCTTGGTGCCTGGCTGTGTGACGAGCGAACAAGTTTATCCATTGCGAAATGAAATTAATGCAAACAAATGATAACGACGACGACGACGACTGCTACGTACGCGCTGGCAAAGACAAAGCTTCTGACGGGCAGGGCGCAAGCTATCTCTCACTTTAGTCTCCGGTCTTTTGTGCTGGTGGGGCATTGTTGGTCCACAAGGCCGTAGGAGGCACACACCCGGGTCTTCGTCGCTGGGCATCACACAATGGTTTGTACTAGCGGTTCCTCAGCGGTTGCGTGGTTCAGCTTTGCGAGATAAGAATAACGCAAGGTTTAGAATGCGTTAATTTTAGAACTACTTTTGAGGACTTCCATTGGGCATCATTTATGGGCAGTATTTTTATATTCTATGTTACTTGAGATGATTCATCACGATCCATCGAATCCATCACGAGTAAGATTACTATCATCTGTTATAAAGACATCAAGCGTAATCAAAGTACATTCTTTTCTTGTAATTGTAATTGTGTAATTGTAGCTGGGGTAATCCTTGGTACTACAAAATATTCAAAATTTTACATTGTGTACTCTTACATGCGCCAATGTCCAACACCCCAAGTTTCACCACCGACCACATGTAGTTACTGTTCATTGTTCCCACGGTTGCGCTACGTACCTGGCCGTCTTTAGAGCTTACATCGATCTCTTGACCACGAGTTTCTAGACAGAACTGCAGATATTCAGGAGATATTCACGTAGCCACCTTTTCCGGAAATTATTGGCTTATTAACGCCAACAATAAAAGGTTAGCGTTAGTGCTTCGCTTCCCAACATATTCAATGGGAACATTGGTGAGGGAGCGGGAGTTCCGACTTCTATCAGTGTCTACCATGTTAAAGAGGATCTCGTCAGTTGGAGTTCTCGGAAGCTACAACTTCATCACCTACTGCATCAGCCTCTCCCAGCTTTCACCCATGTGTGAACTATTTGGCGGCAGGAACGTCCACTTGGTATCCGGCGTTCCAACAGTCGAACAGCTTCGGTCATCTTGCGATTGCCACCGACGAAATTGATTCTCCTGTCTCTAAACAACTCCAACAGGGCTCATCGTCTGGCATTGAACTTTCGCAAGGCTACGATGCAGAAACTAGAGTTGAGTGAGTGTGCGATGTCAATGTGGATAGCGCGTACCACTGCTGGGCACGTAATCAGCACGTACCATCTCTTCTCGATACGACGACTAGAATTGGCTCAAAATAATGAATTTTGGAAAAAGAAAGCGGTCGAGAATAAATATAGGGTTAATTGTAGCATCGAGCATTGTAATCAGATGCTTCTCCGGTAATACGATAGCACAGCACATTGAAAACCGCTAGTTCTTTATCTCGTACGGTGCGCTCCGTAGACGACTAGAACAGCCGAAAGCTCGTAAAATGCACTACTTTAAGGAAAAGTCGTTCTCATTTTCCTTCTAGGTACTTTGAAGAAGTGCTACTTCTTCGCCGTAAGAATGCCTTGAGCTGCGTTTGACGGTAGATGCAGTGTTCCGTTTCAATCAGCTCTGGATTCCTGAGAATACCTTTGACAAATTGTCGCCTTTAGAGTCTAGTACGCAGGTGACCCATGAACCGGAGAACATACACTGTGATCTGGACAAGCTTCCGTCAATTGAAATATTTGGCAAAGTTTAGTAAGGGATCGTAGACTGATGGAGAGATGTCACTCAATTTTCAGAATTTCTTGAACTATAACGCCGACGAATTTGTCAACTCTACAGTGATCAGAACGTATCCAACAGAGCACGTTACTAGAATCAGATCAGAAATAATCGTTCGCGTAGAAGAGTTCTATGAGTTTATCCTAACATCCTTTCTAGCCTGGGTACCAAATACCACTGCATGAAGCTCCATTCTTGGGATCGACACCTAGTTCAGAGCGTGACTTTGCTGTAACGAATGCATATTCTACAGTATTTCTCTCTTCGAACCATAAGTTAATAGACGACTGCTACGTACCTTTACTTCCTGGCATCGAAAAAGACGAGTAACTGGACTACGTTGTCTACGGTTGAGGAAGATATCGTCGTGTGGTAGCACTGGAGAATCGCAACTATGTCCTGTCCACTATATAGTGTATACTGAGATAAAATCTCCACTCTTCCTAGAGATGATCGTGAATCGGCTCGTCACAACCAACTTTGGGAAGCTACTCCTCCTGTTCCTGTTGATTGGAATCTATTACTAGGTCTACCTTGACCTGGCAAATTATCAAGGTTGTTTTGTGCATTGGCACGGAATTCCGCTAATTGTTTTTCAAACATCTGAATCTGTCTTCGTAAAGAGCTAACTTTGTATGTTATGGCTTTAGGAAAAGCGTCTGTAGAAGAACTTCGCGGTTCTCCCTGTTTTAAGTCTTCTGGACTATTTTGCAAACCATTAACCTCCGTACTGGAAAAACTTTTAATTAGAAGGCACGAAGTGTTGCTAATTGGCAAATTGAGAGATGAAATTTGTGAAAAAAATCGCGTTCTGGTGGGATTCGAACCCACGACTCCGTATTCGCTAGACCGGCGCTTTAACCAACTAAGCCACAGAACAGGTAATGGTTCTGCGGAATAGAAAGCCAAACTGACTCCGAAGCCGCACCGTGAACACTCCTATTTCACAAAATCATCTATCTTTTCGGCTTAGATGCCAATCCACAACACACTCCTGTTTGTGCCCACTAACTACTTCCAGTATGTTTCAGACATACCAGCTAATCTGGTAAAATGCCAGTAAAATGGGCAATATGTATCATTAACCTCCGGTCTTTCTGTTTCATTCATATGCTCTTGTAAAGAAATGCCACCTACAGCTCCAGCAACTTGCCCAACATTCAAAGGCTCTTTGTAAAAGGGGTCCTTAGGAGCGAAACGTTTCAATATGGAACTGATCTTCTGACATAGTTCTTCCTTCAATTGTGACGATCAAGGATCATCCGCAACGCAACGTTCAACTCTTCATCAAATAATGTTTCAGTCCTGATACGCTTTTATCATCGAAACCTTTTTTTAACATTTGGTTTAGAGTATCGAGTTTCCCAGCAATGTGGTCATATTCTTGATCCATCGGGTAACAAGACTTGTGAGTTCTGTTCTCTTTAACATCTTCGAAAAACAGATTCCTTAGCAATCCATGTTTAGCACTTAATTCGTCTTTTGTTTCCTCACGTCTACCTCGAATGGTTAGTTCGTAGTCTACTTCTTCATTAGTTAAATGGTCTGCTCGAGGGAATTTGGAAGCATTTTCACAAAATGTTCCAAAAACAATGCACAAACTCAACAATCAATAAGGAATTATAAATACGAATAAGCGGTTTTACTTATCTAAACAACTGTCTAATTAACGAACATAAACTTGCAATTAACCCAAATAATTTAGATAACACTCAACAAAAAATAATACAGCAGTACTCAAGACGCTACCGCTGGCGCTGACTGGCTCAAAACATAACCAGAAATGCAACTTCCTACCGGTACCGAATGCACTTGGTCAACTGTTATCATCACTGGTAAAATTAGTCTCAATCACAGAATCCCAAGCAGTCCGACTTGGAGTAGCAACAATACTTCAGCAAAACTACAACCAAAAACTAACGAAACGTGAAAAACATCATAAATAACTATAAAGCTACAGAAATAGGTTCGGCTGTCTTATTCATTGGAACAAACTATTTAATTTTGTCCGACGTTTCGACACCGGGTTAGGTGTCTTCTTCAGAGAATTGTATTATTGATGTTTTATTTAGTGTTATTGTACAATTTTTATTCTTATTTTAACTTATAAATTACAAGTTGTTCTTTGTCTTATGGAATGGTTGTTCTGTTACGGTCAGTATAAGATATTTGTCGGTACATGTCTTAAAAATGTTATAAATATTATGTTTGCAGTTAAGTTATTCAGTAAAGCTTCTTACATATGATTGGTCAATATTTTAAAAATTCTAATTTAAGTCACTCTTGGTTTTGATCATTCTGTTTTCGGCCACTATTGAATGTTAAGCTTTTATCATGGACAAAGATGCTACTAATATAAAGATGAAATATTTCAGAGCAGCAAAATCGTTATTGGGAAGGAATGCTGTGGATTTTGTTTTTGATACACCTTGTCCTTTTTTTACGTCCAGGCATGACTTAGCGACAAAAAATTCTGCCGCCAAGAAAATGAGTAAACTCAACATTTTTATATTTTTTAAAACATCTCCGTGATTAGGGGAAGTGTAAAAACAATATAAAAATGTCTATTTTAATTATTATTTTGGCAGTAGAATTTTATTTCGCTAAGCCAATAGTGGACGTACAATGAGGTTTAGGTGTAGTGTAGGATTGATGCGTGTTGTGTTATCCTTCTACATCAGACCACTTATTAACAACGTGTGAGGTGTTTACAATATGACACATCTCTATGAAGCTCATACCTGAATATGATCTACATTCTTTTAATATTTGTGTGTTATCAAAGTTGAACCTATGATTGTGGTCTATACAATGACTTATCAAGGTTATTTTGTCTTCGAGTGTATCGATGCAATTTATAGTGTTTGTATTACGAAGCTATTGCAGTCTGTTTAGTTTGTTTACATCTGATCGATGATCAGACAGCCTAGTTTTTAATTCGGCATGACCAAGAATATTTAAGCCTCACACTGCCATCTCCTAAGCGAGAAATAATTGCACGGCTACTTACAGTTTGCGTTTTCTGTTTGACCGTCTTCTGCTTTGCCGGCCTACTCTTACTGAATCTATATTGCTGTTCGTTTAGTTTAGTTTGGTTTACTCATTTTATAACATAATATATTGGTTCTCTATCGAATACCGCTACATTACCGTGCAGTGCTATGTGACATACTTCAGCAGCACATTTAGCAACGAGCTGTGATATTCATTTATCGATGAGTTCTATGCTAGAACACTCGATGACGACTTATTATGTTTTGCTGTCGTCGTAGGTACAGCAACTGATAATGTAGGAAAGTGGACCAACATTTTTCTCTCACAATCATGAAATGATTCGTAAAACACTTCCGATAGATTTTCAGAAAACTGCCGCACTTCTCAAGAATTGACACGCTCTCAAGACGCGCCTAAATGGGCCGGATCACAACGTCTAAGGCCATACTGTCCTGGCCGTTATGTCGCGATGATCAAATAGTCATGACATCATAAACCGTACCGCTTCATGATAAAAAGACATAAGGGACGGTCATGAACTATTATAACAAATTTCATGACCAGAAGACGATCGCAAAGTATGCGAAGCCATTCTCATTTTCAGGAAATAAAATATCATGACGTTCAGTCATTTTATCATAACGCCACAGAAAAGATAAACATCTGATCTTAGAACAAAACTTTACTTAAAACCCGTGTACTGTATAAATCAAATACGTTGCTCGCAGTTTCAGTCTATATTACGAATTGCTGCAGTAATTTCTACCAGATACGGATTATTTGCGTTTGTCATTTGCACTAAAGAGTTATGAATGCGTTCGTTGCACCATCTCTAAATGTTTGCCAGTAAGGTTTCCTAATTGAAATGACGGTTAAAAGGAATTACACACATTTTGTACGTTAGCTTAAGCGTCTGTTATCTGTGATGACGCTCAGTCATGAAACCATAACACGCAGTCATGAAATCGTGACTCTGATTCCTGTAAGCATGACTCCAAGTCATCATAAGAAATCAAGCTTTGAACTAGTCAAATTGTAATCTTAATTTGAACCATTTCGAAATTCATTAAAACGACGTACTTTTCAGGCAAATATTGTCCCGAAAAAGATGTTAAACAGCTTTCCGTAATATAACCTGATAACATAGGCTTTAAAAGCATTGAAAAAAGCGTTTTTGTCATGGAAAACAGGCAATTGAAAAATCACTGTGATTTCACCCATTCCCCCAAGAGAAAACACATTTTCGGTGCACTTGTACAGCTCATGCATTGTATTACACGCAATATGTGAACACATCAAATGAAAGCTTATTTATCGTAGAATCGACCTACCGAATAATATTCCGCATTATTTGTCATAAAATTATCAAAATTAAGTGATTCTTACTTGGAGAATGTTATCTTAAGTTGAACCATTTGTAATCTAAATTTGAACTAGTAAACGGGGGTGAGCTTCTAGTGTTAGCCTGTAGATTGCGCTAGGGTTGCTTTGTTTACTCTTGGGGGATGCAAAATTCCAAACTTAGTTTCCAAATTCCTAAAGAATTTCGAACATTCTGAGTTGAGATTCCACTGCCTACTGAAAAATAGGTATGAGAATTAGCAGATTCATGTGATTTTTTATTGTTTAGCATGGAATTGGCTGTTTTGTGAGTTGCTCGAGCTGCTGCCGCCAGTAGTTCAAATTAAGATTAAAATTGGTTCAAATTATGATTACGATGGTTCAAATTAAGATTAAAATCATTGTTGATGAAAAATCAAATATTTCAATGAAATTCGGTGCAAATACAAACTTTTTACCATTTAACAGAAAGCTTATACCCGTGGCTTTCATGTACATTCGATTTTGCCGTAGTAAATTATTTCCATGTGGGAGAAAAAATCACTTAAAATTTGCACTGCTTCAGAAAGCCGCAATTTGGTTCAAATTTTGATTACCTACCCTAATCAGAACAACGGATTTATATCTCGCTAAACGTTACGTAATGCAGGCATCCACTTTTTCATCTGCAATCGACTGTGCTTTTCAGTTAGAGATAAAAATGTTGTTCATTTTCATTTTGCCGAGTTAAAATGGATAAATTAGTTGGGAAATATTAAAAAAAAAAGATTATTGTACAAAAATCAGCGTACGTGAAAGAAAAGTGCCGAAGCATTTTTTTTTGTTCAGGAGCGTGTGAAGGAAGTGAATTCCCATCTTATTATTTTCAAAGCCTTGGCATTAGAACTTTCTATTATACAGTGTTTTTCTGTTGAAATAATACGATGATGGTGTTGAAGATGCTGGATTTTTTTATTCGGATCCGGATAGAAATCAGTTTTTGAGGTTAGGTCCGGGCTAGTGCAACCGCCCCAATCTCGAGCGATTGTAAAAAATTAAAAAAAATGTACTTTTCGGATGTGATATTTTGTGGAAAAGCTAAATAAATCCTTAAAATAGGTTATTTATTAGTTCTTATACTTAGCTGCGTTTTCCATGTCAGATTTTCAGGAGCTTAATGATTACTCTTCCTGTTTTCTTCTTTTTTTTCACAAAATAAAAACAAACTTCCTAGTCTAATGCTATAACTTCACTATACACTTCAATATCACTTACTAAGAACTCCCTAAATAACTCAACTTCTTAATAACAACTCTTGAAAAAAATTCTAAGCACTTCTTCGATCAAGGGTCCGGCAGCGGTTTTTATATCCTAAGATTTCAACCTACACATCAACTCTCATTACAATACATATGCACTACACTTTTCAATCATCCCCACTCTGGAATCAGAAAAGAATCCTGGAGTTCCTGAGCTGGAAAGAGATGTGCATATATCCTTCTTTCATTTGTGCTGTTTCCCCATATGATGTCTTTTTGAATCAAAGAGATTCATTTGACCAATCATATTCATCATATTTCCCCTTTTGGTTGATTACATGAACTCAAACGGTTCATTTGACCAATCGCATTCCAAAATTTTCCCCCCGAACTTGCATGCGTTTCCGCCCCTGCGCCTAGAAAAAATCTTGAGCTCGGGATAAACTTTGATTTTTCATGGCGGGTTAAAAACAAATATTCAAATCTAATGAAACTTCGATTCTATTGGAACCCAACCCGTTTCTACACACCAAAAGTATATTTTCAAACCGATAGTTTTTCTCGTCCTTAAAAACTAAACATCATTCCATATCACTTGTGTTCCCATAAAAATCGAACCCATCATTTTATAATTTGAAGGCAAACCATCCTCATGAAGTCCGACCCTAAAGGGGCCTTTTCTATTTTTCAATCCGACCACGTCCGAGATAATTATCTATGACAAAAAAAAAAATTCGTTCAGCATCGAGATAATTCGGGTCCCTAAAAAAATGGTGGGGAGTGATCGGGTCAACATCGGAATATTTATCCGTGACGAATGGAAGGGAGAGATCGGATCCACGATCGGTCTTGATCGGGATAGGGTCCTACAGAATATCCCTAAAGAGTGGTGGGGAGAGTTCGGTTCAACTTCGGACTTTTTATCCGTGACGAATGAAAGAGAGAGATCGGATCCATATTCGTTCAACTTCGGAATATTTATCCGTGATAAATGGAAGGGAGAGATCGGATCTGTATTCGTTAAACTTCGGAATATTTATCCGTGATGAATGGAAGGGAGAGATCGGGTTCATATTCGTTCAACTTCGGAATATTTATCCGTGATAAATGGAAGGGAGAGATCGGATCCACGATCGGTCTCGATCGGGATACGGGTCCCACAGAATATCCCTAAAGAGTGGTGGGGAGAGTTCGGTTCAACTTCGGAATTTTCATCCGTGACGAATGAAAGAGAGAGATCGGATCCACGATCGGTCTTGATCGGGATACGGGTCCTACAGAATATCCCTAAAGAGTGGTGGGGAGAGATCGGTTCACCTTCGGAATATTTATCCGAAATATGGTATACTCCCCACCATAGTCCATATTTGCAACCCCTACCCATAAATAAAATTTTCACACACTATCAATATAAAGTGGTGGGGTAAGATCTTATTCGTGATGAAAATGAAGTTTCCCAATTGATTGATTCGTACTCAAATATATGAAGAAAATGTCTCGTACTCAAATTCGTTCGAGAACCCCTGTAGTACGAATACTCATAATCACAGTTGGATCGATTGTTCCTTACCCCAGGTTCTCGCCTTGAACGAGTGGCTAAATCTATGCCTTAAATGAATCAGTAGATGGATTCCTGTCTTTATCCATCGATACATAGGCCACGTTCCGTAAGAGGTAATCTGTTCTAAATGGAAGAACAAAAAGAAAACCCAAGATGGACTGTCGCTTGCAACACGCATTGCGTTTTGATCGCGCGTCCGATCGATATTTCTCTAAACATAAACAACTCTCAGCTAAACGCCATACTATCGGTGGTCGTTCTAGAGGAGAGTGTTTATAAATATTGTCGCATATGGTGTATGCAAAGTTTTTCTCCCCTTGAACTTGAAAAGTATTCAAAGTCAGGGCTATATGTGGCTTGTTATGCTCGCAGTGGCGAGTGGATCTAGGCCAAATCGATTCAATTCTAATTGATTGGTCCAAAGTAAATCTGGACACTCAAAAACACTCAACTACTGCTTTTAATCAAATATGCCAACTTGTAACAAACTGCCTTTTTACAATGGGCAGTTTGTTGCACTAGGTCCATATGTTGGAAATGTTCAGGAGAAAAATGGAGATACCGTCCAGTACATTACGCAAGCTGAACTGGTCCTTCCTGTCGTTGCCATATCGAGTAGCAACGAGCAACGAGACTATAACCCACCTGACAATCGTAAGGCTCTTGAACTTGCGTAGGATGCTGCTGAAGCCTATTGTTTCATTAATTTACTTTAATGAAATATGACGCATAAATAACTATCATTGGAAAATTGCATAAGGCTTATTTTTGGGGAGGATATTCATTTTCGGTGGTACGACAAACCAACTATCGTGAGCAGCTTCCATGATAGCTCGGCCAACCTGTAACGATAGTGTGACCATAGCACCTTACAAATGTCAGTTTATTTATTAATCTATCCAAATCCAAGTGGAAATTACAATGTTATAAATGCTTTGTCATCCATATACATGACAGAAACACGTGTTTGAAGAATAATTTTAGATTCGAAAAAGTAAAATCAAATATAGAATTGACATTTGTAAGGTTCTACGGCACAACAAATCCATGCTGATAAGTAATTGATAGACAATATCCGAAGTTCACGACAATTAAAATATAATTCATCTCTCGCTTTGGCATACACGCAGCTAAGTAATTTAACGAAACTCATCAAAATACCTTATGAATTTAGCCATAACTTTATAGTGTGAGTGACTGATAATACCTTATAAAAATTAATCGTGCTTGTCATGGACTTGTTTCATAACATAGACTTATGAAAAGAGCAAAAAAATCGTTAAATTTTGCAGACTGCAATCGACCCATGAAAGGAGATATTGTGTTTTTGGCTTTTTGAAAATCTTAGGTTGATCGGGCTGATCATATTGGAATACTTTGCCAAATGAATTAACTCTTATATCATCGGGGGCAGTTTTTAAGAGGAAATGTATCGAACACTTTAATTTAAATATGTATTGTACATAGTTGTATAAATGTTTGTTTATTAAAATGAATTCAAAACAGTGGCACTTTTTCTATTTAAATGAAACAATTGTAACGATTTTCAAGACGTCTGTCTTATGTTACTGAATAAATGAGAATAAATGAATAAATGAAATGAAAATACATGTACACAACAGAGGTGTGTGCGATGTTCACCTAACTCCAGATGATTTGGATTGAGAAAAGAAGTAAAACCATGTGCGATTGAAGAAATCGGGGGTTAATCTTTAAGCCGACGAGAATGGCCAAGGCCGTTGCTTGGGGAATAACGAAATGGGAGTTGTGGGTTTGATTCCCACCGGAGCACGTGGATTTCATTTCAAATTTCAAATCCCATTGTATTCATCGGAATACGTGATTCTGTTGTGCACATGAATGTCAGGGCTTGATTGTTCAACACACACACAGCCGTTAGAGAGGTTCGTGTCCCACCAAAGTTTGGCACCCACTGTCCCCTGTACCCGTACGTCTCTGACCAAGGCGAGAAAACCGGCTCCTAAGTCATTTCAAAAGTGGCAAAAAGATGTATAAATTTTGCGTATCTTGGGTACTTTGGGGGGAAGCGATGTGCTTTCTCCTCCCAGGCAGTCGGCTCTGCATCGCATCTCGTTAGGGAGCTCCGAACAATGTTCGAGTGAATAATTTCTGCTTGGCCTCAACCGTCCGTCCGTGGTCGTCGTTTGGTGCCGCTCGTATCCTTCTGCTTTACTGCGGGAAACCCGGACGGACCAGAGTCCCATTCGCGAGGCGAAAAACGAGGAACTCTGTTTGTTCGGGACATAAATATGAAAATTAAGAGAATTTCCTTAGCGGGGAACGCGGCCAGATACAGTCGCACATTTTCATTTTAATTTCCTTGTTCCGCTTAGTGGGGGTGGTGGCAGTCAGTCAGTCAGCCCAGCCCAGCGCGATCGTTCGTTGTTGTTGGTGTTAGTCAACTGCCAGCAATGCTCATCACTCGCCTTCATTAGATGGACTCAGCAGTGGCGAAGACGGCGAAGAGGACTCTCAAGTCAACGAACGGCTCGGCTGGTGCGAGGTGCTTGAAAAAGCTCTCTTTATGTAAGTTTATAATTTCGATTGAATAAATTATCGCGGGAAGGCGTATTTATATTCATCACGGGGGTTACTTTTATCTTTATGCTTTGAGAGAAAATGGCAGCAGAGGGAAGATACTTAATTTCTTCAAGAAGAGAAATGCGAGAATTGTTCAAACTGGTGCTGAGGGTTGATGGTAGTTTCTGAGCTTTTGTTTCACATCGGATAAGGTTCTACTCGAGATGGTCCCTGAAGATAACAGGTTGTTCTTGTTCTAAATCGACCTTTTTCTGGTAGTGAATAATTGTCTGCCGTTGAACTTTTCTGTTCCGATAGACAAGGTATACACGTTGTAAGTTGACAAAATTTAGAAAGTACTTGATATTTCTCAAATATCCTTCAGATTTTCTGTTAAAGCTAGCGTCAGTTACGGTACAATCAAAACTCGCACACCCTTCTGTACCGGTCGATATTGTATCAGAAAATTAAGTCACTTCCTTAATAGCCTCGTTTCAGAGAAGAGCTATATCAACTGGTTGCCCATAGGTACGCTGTCGGGCACTTACTGGAAATGGCATCCAATAAAACTTTATTCCGATGTACCGAAGCTTATATTTATTACCGGAATCATCTACACGCTGCACTTTTCGGTTGTGTGTATAATGGAAGCCATGAGCGTTGCCAGTGGAGTTCATTGAACGACAGCGGAAAAGACTCTGTTAAAGTCAAGGGTGTAGCCAACTTTTTGGTCACGTGGGGTGGGGGATTTGGGGTGAGCACTCTAAGAACCTCTTTTATAACTAAACGCAATTATATTTTAAATGCTTTATTTAACCGTTTAGATCGTGACTGTTGTATTTCGTATAATTCCTGAAGGTATTTCTGGAAGAATTCCTGAATTAATCCTTGGAAGCATCCTTGGAGGAACACTCGGGTGAATCCCTAGCCGAATCCCTTGAGAAATTCGTGGAGATATTCCTGGAGGAATTTCTGGAGCAATCCTTGAAGCAATTCTTGAAGGAATCCCTGAAATAATTATTTGAGGAATCCCTGGAAGAATTCGTGGAGGAATTTCTGAAAGTATACCTGGAAAATTTCTTTAAGGAGTTCGTGAAGAATTCCTGCAAAAACTCCTGGTATTTTCAAAGAAATCACTGGAGAAATCCCTGAAGCAATTCTTGGAGAAATCTCTGGAGAAATTCCTGGAGAAACTTCTGAACAAATTCCTGGAGGATTTAGAGAAGGAGAACCTGGAAGAATTCCTGCAGAAATCCCTTGAGAAAATCTTGGAGGCATCCCAGGTAGATTTATTAAGAACTACCTGAAGTATTTCCTGGAAGAACACCATAAGATATTTCTGAATGTGTTCCTGAAGAAATTCCTGATTGAATCTCCTAATAAATTCCTGGAGGAATTTCTAGAGGAATTACTGGAGGAACTTCTGAAGAAATATTTGGAAGATTTTCTGCAGAAATCCCCGGAGGAATCCCTGGAGGAATCCCTGGAGGAATCCCTGGAGGAATCCCTGGAGGAATCCCTGGAGGAATCCCTGGAGGAATCCCTGGAGGAATCCCTGGAGGAATCCCTGGAGGAATCCCTGGAGGAATCCCTGGAGGAATCCCTGGAGGAATCCCTGGAGGAATCCCTGGAGGAATCCCTGGAGGAATCCCTGGAGGAATCCCTGGAGGAATCCCTGGAGGAATCCCTGGAGGAATCCCTGGAGGAATCCCTGGAGGAATCCCTGGAGGAATCCCTGGAGGAATCCCTGGAGGAATCCCTGGAGGAATCCCTGTAGGAATCCCTGGAGGAATCCCTGGAGGAATCCCTGGAGGAATCCCTGGAGGAATCCCTGGAGGAATCCCTGGAGGAATCCCTGGAGGAATCCCTGGAGGAATCCCTGGAGGAATCCCTGGAGGAATCCCTGGAGGAATCCCTGGAGGAATCCCTGGAGGAATCCCTGGAGGAATCCCTGGAGGAATCCCTGGAGGAATCCCTGGAGGAATCCCTGGAGGAATCCCTGGAGGAATCCCTGGAGGAATCCCTGGAGGAATCCCTGGAGGAATCCCTGGAGGAATCCCTGGAGGAATCCCTGGAGGAATCCCTGGAGGAATCCCTGGAGGAATCCCTGAAGGAATCCCTGGAGGAATCCCTGGAGGAATCCCTGGAGGAATCCCTGGAGGAATCCCTGGAGGAATCCCTGGAGGAATCCCTGGAGGAATCCCTGGAGGAATCCCTGGAGGAATCCCTGGAGGAATCCCTGGAGGAATCCCTGGAGGAATCCCTGGAGGAATCCCTGGAGGAATCCCTGGAGGAATCCCTGGAGGAATCCCTGGAGGAATCCCTGGAGGAATCCCTGGAGGAATCCCTGGAGGAATCCCTGGAGGAATCCCTGGAGGAATCCCTGGAGGAATCCCTGGAGGAATCCCTGGAGGAATCCCTGGAGGAATCCCTGGAGGAATCCCTGGAGGAATCCCTGGAGGAATCCCTGGAGGAATCCCTGGAGGAATCCCTGGAGGAATCCCTGGAGGAATCCCTGGTGGAATCCCTGGAGGAATCCCTGGAGGAATCCCTGGAGGAATCCCTGGAGGAATCCCTGGAGGAATCCCTGGAGGAATCCCTGGAGGAATCTCTGGAGGAATCCCTGGAGGAATCCCTGGAGGAATCCCTGGAGGAATCCCTGGAGGAATCCCTGGAAGAATCCCTGGAGGAATCCCTGGAGGAATCCCTGGAGGAATCCCTGGAGGAATCCCTGGAGGAATCCCTGGAGGAATCCCTGGAGGAATCCCTGGAGGAATCCCTGGAGGAATCCCTGGAGGAATCCCTGGAGGAATCCCTGGAGGAATCCCTGGAGGAATCCCTGGAGGAATCCCTGGAGGAATCCCTGGAGGAATCCCTGGAGGAATCCCTGGAGGAATCCCTGGAGGAATCCCTGGAGGAATCCCTGGAGGAATCCCTGGAGGAATCCCTGGAGGAATCCCTGGAGGAATCCCTGGAGGAATCCCTGGAGGAATCCCTGGAGGAATCCCTGGAGGAATCCCTGGAGGAATCCCTGGAGGAATCCCTGGAGGAATCCCTGGAGGAATCCCTGGAGGACTCCCTGGAGGAATCCCTGGAGCAATCCCTGGAGCAATCCCTGGAGGAATCCCTGGAGGACTCCCAGGAGGAATCCCTGGAGGACTCCCTGGAGGAATCCCCGGAGGAATCCCTGGAGGAATCCCCGGAGGAATCCCTGGAGGAATCCCCGGAGGAATCCCTGAAGGAATCCCCGGAGGAATCCCTGAAGGAATCCCCGGAGGAATCCCTGGAGGAATCCCCGGAGGAATCCCTGGAGGAATCCCCGGAGGAATCCCTGGAGGAATCCCCGGAGGAATCCCTGGAGGAATCCCCGGAGGAATCCCTGGAGGAATCCCCGGAGGAATCCCTGGAGGAATCCCCGGAGAAATCCCTGGAGGAATCCCCGGAGGAATCCCTGGAGGAATCCCCGGAGGAATCCCTGGAGGAATCCCCGGAGGAATCCCTGGAGGAATCCCCGGAGGAATCCCTGGAGGAATCCCCGGAGGAATCCCTGGAGGAATCCCCGGAGGAATCCCTGGAGGAATCCCCGGAGGAATCCCTGGAGGAATCCCCGGAGGAATCCCTGGAGGAATCCCCGGAGGAATCCCTGGAGGAATCCCCGGAGGAATCCCTGGAGGAATCCCCGGAGGAATCCCTGGAGGAATCCCCGGAGGAATCCCTGGAGGAATCCCCGGAGGAATCCCTGGAGGAATCCCCGGAGGAATCCCTGGAGGAATCCCCGGAGGAATCCCTGGAGGAATCCCCGGAGGAATCCCTGGAGGAATCCCCGGAGGAATCCCTGGAGGAATCCCCGGAGGAATCCCTGGAGGAATCCCCGGAGGAATCCCTGGAGGAATCCCCGGAGGAATCCCTGGAGGAATCCCCGGAGGAATCCCTGGAGGAATCCCCGGAGGAATCCCTGGAGGAATCCCCGGAGGAATCCCTGGAGGAATCCCCGGAGGAATCCCTGGAGGAATCCCCGGAGGAATCCCTGGAGGAATCCCTGGAGGAATCCCTGGAGGAATCCCTGGAGGAATCCCTGGTGGAATCCCTGGAGGAATCCCTGGAGGAATCCCTGGAGGAATCCCTGGAGGAATCCCTGGAGGAATCCCTGGAGGAATCCCTGGAGGAATCTCTGGAGGAATCCCTGGAGGAATCCCTGGAGGAATCCCTGGAGGAATCCCTGGAGGAATCCCTGGAAGAATCCCTGGAGGAATCCCTGGAGGAATCCCTGGAGGAATCCCTGGAGGAATCCCTGGAGGAATCCCTGGAGGAATCCCTGGAGGAATCCCTGGAGGAATCCCTGGAGGAATCCCTGGAGGAATCCCTGGAGGAATCCCTGGAGGAATCCCTGGAGGAATCCCTGGAGGAATCCCTGGAGGAATCCCTGGAGGAATCCCTGGAGGAATCCCTGGAGGAATCCCTGGAGGAATCCCTGGAGGAATCCCTGGAGGAATCCCTGGAGGAATCCCTGGAGGAATCCCTGGAGGAATCCCTGGAGGAATCCCTGGAGGAATCCCTGGAGGAATCCCTGGAGGAATCCCTGGAGGAATCCCTGGAGGAATCCCTGGAGGAATCCCTGGAGGAATCCCTGGAGGAATCCCTGGAGGAATCCCTGGAGGAATCCCTGGAGGAATCCCTGGAGGAATCCCTGGAGGAATCCCTGGAGGAATCCCTGGAGGACTCCCTGGAGGAATCCCTGGAGCAATCCCTGGAGCAATCCCTGGAGGAATCCCTGGAGGACTCCCAGGAGGAATCCCTGGAGGACTCCCTGGAGGAATCCCCGGAGGAATCCCTGGAGGAATCCCCGGAGGAATCCCTGGAGGAATCCCCGGAGGAATCCCTGAAGGAATCCCCGGAGGAATCCCTGAAGGAATCCCCGGAGGAATCCCTGGAGGAATCCCCGGAGGAATCCCTGGAGGAATCCCCGGAGGAATCCCTGGAGGAATCCCCGGAGGAATCCCTGGAGGAATCCCCGGAGGAATCCCTGGAGGAATCCCCGGAGAAATCCCTGGAGGAATCCCCGGAGGAATCCCTGGAGGAATCCCCGGAGGAATCCCTGGAGGAATCCCCGGAGGAATCCCTGGAGGAATCCCCGGAGGAATCCCTGGAGGAATCCCCGGAGGAATCCCTGGAGGAATCCCCGGAGGAATCCCTGGAGGAATCCCCGGAGGAATCCCTGGAGGAATCCCCGGAGGAATCCCTGGAGGAATCCCCGGAGGAATCCCTGGAGGAATCCCCGGAGGAATCCCTGGAGGAATCCCCGGAGGAATCCCTGGAGGAATCCCCGGAGGAATCCCTGGAGGAATCCCCGGAGGAATCCCTGGAGGAATCCCCGGAGGAATCCCTGGAGGAATCCCCGGAGGAATCCCTGGAGGAATCCCCGGAGGAATCCCTGGAGGAATCCCCGGAGGAATCCCTGGAGGAATCCCCGGAGGAATCCCTGGAGGAATCCCCGGAGGAATCCCTGGAGGAATCCCCGGAGGAATCCCTGGAGGAATCCCCGGAGGAATCCCTGGAGGAATCCCCGGAGGAATCCCTGGAGGAATCCCCGGAGGAATCCCTGGAGGAATCCCCGGAGGAATCCCTGGAGGAATCCCCGGAGGAATCCCTGGAGGAATCCCCGGAGGAATCCCTGGAGGAATCCCCGGAGGAATCCCTGGAGGAATCCCCGGAGGAATCCCTGGAGGAATCCCCGGAGGAATCCCTGGAGGAATCCCCGGAGGAATCCCTGGAGGAATCCCCGGAGGAATCCCTGGAGGAATCCCCGGAGGAATCCCTGGAGGAATCCCCGGAGGAATCCCTGGAGGAATCCCCGGAGGAATCCCTGGAGGAATCCCCGGAGGAATCCCTGGAGGAATCCCCGGAGGAATCCCTGGAGGAATCCCCGGAGGAATCCCTGGAGGAATCCCCGGAGGAATCCCTGGAGGAATCCCCGGAGGAATCCCTGGAGGAATCCCCGGAGGAATCCCTGGAGGAATCCCCGGAGGAATCCCTGGAGGAATCCCCGGAGGAATCCCTGGAGGAATCCCCGGAGGAATCCCTGGAGGAATCCCCGGAGGAATCCCTGGAGGAATCCCCGGAGGAATCCCTGGAGGAATCCCTGGAGGAATCCCTGGAGGAATCCCCGGAGGAATCCCTGGAGGAATCCCTGGAGGAATCCCTGGAGGAATCCCTGGAGGAATCCCTGGAGGAATCCCTGGAGGAATCCCTGGAGGAATCCCTGGAGGAATCCCTGGAGGAATCCCTGGAGGAATCCCTGGAGGAATCCCTGGAGGAATTTAGTAGTTACTAGTCTTGTTGAGAGTTGAAACAATAATGAGTCTTTATTCAAAATCAAAGCTTAAGCTAACCTGCTTAATCTAGTACATAATTTCTGGAGAAGGCTGAAACGCATACATATCAATAGCCTATCGATCCATGCAACAGAACGATAGCCAATCCAAGGAAAGGAAAAGATAATTACGAAAAGGGGCGTTTACCATTCAATTAAGTAAACGTTCACACGTGGTTGCTTGAACTGTGCGCTGTTCGGTTAGGTCAGCGCTTCGAGTGGAAAGAAGGAATTGTGTGCATTTATGGGTATGAAATGTGATACGCGTACTCAGCATGAGTACGGTATGGGAAACAAGAGTGTTGCACAACTTGTGTGGTAAATCGAAGTTATTTAGGTGTGAATGACATGTCCCAGCATTGTTCGTGGGAACATGAGAGGAATGCACTTGAAGAAATGCAGGCGCATCAGTCCTGCATGTGAAAAAGACCACTTTAAAAGATGTGGGAAAGACTGCTTGAAAACGGACAGTTGTAAACTGTCAAGATCAAATATTTATGATCTTTCAAAAACATGCTAAAGAATAATTCTTTACAGATACGATAATGCTACACCATCCCCCTTTGGGTGAATGACGTAACGCAGTGAAATCATTCAGTTTTTTATTAAAATAGTTTCTCTAAATAAAAAAAATGCTTCAACCTCCTTTACAATGATGAAATAAAATGTTAACTTTTGTTATTACAATTAAGATATTTGGAATATGTAGTTGCAAATACAAAATAAAATGTGTCTTAAAATTATCCGAATTTCTCACTTCTCAGCTAATGCTAAGAATATTGACCTATCTCATTTTTTTACTATTTTTTGATTTCCATTATTTTTTTATGAGATTAGGCTCGGGTTTATGAACTAACACTTCTTATGATCTAATTAGTCTATTTTTATGAACTAAAGATGATTGATTCGTTTGCAAATTTATGATCTCACAATTTGGTTCTATTATTGATTTTACTTTATATGGACCTGTGTAAAATGAATCTAATTTACGTCTATTTTCTTTTTGCAAATAAACTGTGTCTCCTGTTTTGATTTGAATCTGATTAGTCGAACGATCATTAATTGCTTTTCTAATTTGTTTCTGTTCAAGTAATTTTTGTTTAACAATTTGATGTGACTTTTGAAGTTTGTATCTTAATTCTGTACTGTAAAGATCAAAATTATAAACTGGATCAACTTTATCTGTGTATGTTTCGTGTGGTACTCTTGCTTTAACTCCGAAAACCAATTCATATGGCGTTAAACCATGATCAGTATGTGGGGTCGTATTGTAAGTAAAGGCATAATATTGAAGCCAATTATCCCAATCCGAATGATGTTCATTGACGAAATTTCGCAGGTATTCGTTTAAACACCTGTGATTTCTCTCCAACGAACCTATCGTCTGAGGATGGTAAGCTGTCGAAAAAGTTTGCTTAATGTGTAGTAATTTACAAATTTGATCAAGGACCTCATTCTTGTATTCGGACCCTTGATCGGATTTTAATTCTAAAAATTTACCGTATATAAGTATAAAATTTTCAACCAAAGCTTTAGCTATTACATTAGCTTCTTTGGTTGGAATAGGAATTAACACTACATATTTGCTTAATTCACACTGTATCGTTACAGCATATCTATTGTTACTGTTTGACTTTGGAAGAGGTCCGACGGTATCAATAGATATAACTTCAAACGGTTTTGATGGTGTGGTTGTTATTGTCAATTTTTCCTTCGTATGTTTGGTGATTTTGTTCAACTTACACAATTCACAGGCCTTTATGAATTGTGCAATCGAACTTTTCATATTCGTCCAATTATAAATTTCTCTCAACTTGAGGTAGAGTCTGTGTTGACCTATGTGTCCTCCAGTTGGTGTTTGATGGTAGTTTTTCAGTATGTTTTGAATCTCATCAAGATCACTAATGAACTTGGGTGGATTATATATAATAATTTGCAAATTTTTCAGAGATTTTAGCGCTAGCTCTTTAAACGTTTCCTTTGGTACCATTTCAAATATTGTGTCATGACTTGAAAGCGCGATTCTGTTTATTTTCTTCATTTCCATCTCTTTTTCTAACACTGAAAGTGCAAACACTAGTGTTTGTCTTATACTTCGCAATTGTGTTGTAATTCGAATTATAGCTTTATTTTTCTGCGCTCCTTCATAAATTGTCAAAATTAAGTTTTGGTTTTCTATATTACTTCGTAGTTTTGGGAATCTCCGGGTTTCAGTCGGGTTCTCAGTCGTATAAATAACAAGTTGATCAGGCTTATCATTGACGACGATTTCATGACTGGCTTTGTGTTTCGACTCCTCAATTTTCTTCTTTGTCATTGCTCTTGTGTTAACAACAAATACGCTCCTACTTTTTAACTCTTCAAAAGACGTTACGATGCGTGATAATGCATCAGCTGCTGTGTTAGCTTTACCTTGAATATATTCAATATTAAAGTCAAAATCCTCCAACTCCAGTCTCATTCTAGTCAATTTAGAAGTTGGGTTTTTCATGTTGAAAAGAAATACTAATGGTCTATGATCTGTACGGACTGTAAATTTTCGTCCATACAAATAAGCTTTGAAATAGTTAATGGCCCAATGAATTGCCGTTAACTCTTTAAGAATAACAGATTTATTTTTCTCACCAGGTGTAAAACTTTTGCTACCAAATGCTATAGGTAGATCATTGCCATCAATATTTTGCGACAATACCGCTCCGCATCCTACGTCAGACGCGTCGGTTGTCAAGATAAAAGTTTTTGTAAAATTTGGATACTGTAACAATTGTGGTGACATCAAAAATGATTTTAGGGCTTTGAAAGCATCTTCACATTTTGATGACCATTCAAATTTGATATTTTTCTTCAACAATTGGTTCAACGGATAAGCAATTGTTGCAAAATTTGGGACGAATTTCCGGTAGTAGTTGCAAAATGCTACAAACCTTCTAACTTCGTCACTGTTTTTCGGAACCGGGTAGTTCTTAATTGTTTCAAATTTACTGCTATCAGGCAAAATACCCTTATCGGTTATTCTGTGTCCTAGATAGGTCACTTCAGTTTTAAAGAATTTACATTTTGCTAAATTCAGTTTTAGATTGTATTTTCGAATCCTTTCAAAAACTATTGATAAATTATTCAAATGATGTTGCTTTGAACATCCTACAACAATTATGTCATCGATGTAAACAAAAGCATGTTCTGGTGTCAAGCCAGACATTGCAATTGTCATCATTCTTTGAAAACTGTTTGGACTAATATTTAGTCCAAACGGTAATCTTGTAAATTGATAATGACCTGAATGGGTCGAAAAAGCTGTAAATTTTCTGGAAGCTTCATCCAGTGGGATCTGATGAAATCCAGACATCAGATCTAAAGTTGAAAAATATTTCGCTCTACCAAGCTGATCCAATATGGAGTCTATTCTTGGTAAAGGAAATTTGTCAGTTAAAATCTTTTTATTGAGTTGCCTATAGTCTATGACAAGACGCCACTTTTTCTTATCATCTGACGACTTCTTTGGGACTAAGAGTATAGGACTATTGTACGAAGATACTGAAGGCTCAATAATGTTATCCTTCAGCATTTTATTAACTTGGGTTTCAATCTCTTCACCTTGAGAGTGAATAGTTTTATAATTTGGAATATAGGTTGGAACAGGATCATTCAAACTTATGGTCTGTTCATAAAAATTGTTTACTGATATTGGGTCATCAGGTAATGCAAAAATATCCGAAAATTTTGTTATCAATTTCTTTAAATCATTTTTCGCATAATTAGGAACATTAGTCATATCGATTTGTTTCAAGATTTCATCGTTCCTCATTTGTGTTTTATCAGATTTTCGTAAGTTCAAAATTTGATATGTATGTAAAGGTTCCATTATGAGTTTTAGCTCAACGTTTGATACATTAATTGGTTCCATTGTAGTATTCATAAACTTTATAAACTGACTATCAGGTGAAATTATCGCATTACCACAGAAAAGACCAGGCTTTATTTCTTGGGAAAATAACACCATGTCCTCTGTGATATTAAAATGTTTGATTTTTCGAATAACCTCGCATCTTTGTGGAATGATGTAATTTTCATTTACCGTATCTTGAATTGGAATTGATATTGGTACGTTATCAATAATAAAATTTAATAACCAAAATTCATAATCAATGTTACATTTGAAGAAAGATAGAAAATCTCTCCCCAGAATGCCATCAGTTAAAATTGGAAAATCAGGATCGACTACGTGAAAAGAATAATTAACTCGTACTCCGTTGCCAAAATCTAACACTGTTTCTGTTACGGCCAATGTTTCGATTTCTCCTTCAGTAATACCTGTCAATTTAGTTTTGACCTTGTAATCCTTTTGATGATTAGCTAAAATTTTATTAGATTTAAAAATAGAAATATCTGCACCTGAGTCTACAAGTAAGGTACAGACTGAATTTGCCATTGTAACTCTAACTTTGATAAAATTTGAAGCGCATAAATTCATTGTTAACACTGACCTAAAAAATTTTGCTGAGGTTGCTGCTGATTTTGTGAGGGAGCTCTATTTTGTTGTCCATTATTACATTCATGACGTGGGGCAGATGATTGCTCCACATTAGCCATGTATACTCGATTGGAATTATCAAATCGTGGTCGGTTATTATTGAACCGGCCTCGATTGTTGTATCCTCCGCGCTGATATCGTCCACGCTGAGGTTGATAATAATTTTGTTGAGATTGGTAATAACTTTGTTGAGGTCTGTGTGTGAATCCGTTTCCTCTGAAGTTTCGGTTTCTATTGAAACCGTTACCTCTGAAATTTGACTTGTGACGTTCATTTTGTTGCCTACGGCGCACATTGAATATTTGTGACGGTGATGTATCAGTTGCGCATTCCTGCGCCTTTTGCAAGGCTTCCTTAATGGAAGAAAAGTTTCCTGCCTTTAAGATTAATTTTGTATCGCTGGCATTAATGCCATTGATAAGAGCAGTTACTCCTGCTTTCGTAGACATAGTTTTGGCTATATTTTCCGGAATTTCCTGCAAAATATAGCAATTCTCAAGCTTGGCGCATAAATTATCAATTTCCTCGCAGAAACTTGTGATTTGACCTCGCTGCTTAGTCGCATTTAACTTTGCAATGATAATATCAGGTGTGGTTGGATCTTTGCATTTTAATTTAATATGATTGATAAGATCGTCAATCGTCGCTAAATTTTCAGGAAATCCACTACGAGCCTTTCCAGATAGCCTCGTCTTAATGAATTTAACAGCCATTGCCTCATGAGCAGGCTGTATGAGTTCTTGCAATAGCTTCACTGAATCGATGAATGTATCGAATCCAGCTACTGAACCATCATACGGGTGTATGATCGATGATGCTTGTTTGATGTCAAAAATAGCTACTGGTTGGACACGATTATCGTTTTCTTCTGCCATTTCGCACGATATAACCTTTGCCACACGACACTGTTTGAATTTAGTTTTTGGAGTTACACGTTTCTTAATTTGTAATTTATCTAATTTAATTTTTATGATACCTTTAATTTCTTGATTATATTTCCTCAATTTTGAAATTAATGAGTTCAATTGCTCATCTGACAAATCGTCAATATTATCAATTAATTTTGATTCACAACTGCTGTACAGCTCGTTACACTGCCTTAATTTATCTCTTAACGTTTTTTCCGAAATAGTTGTGTTAATGCATTTTTTTATATAGGTGTGTAACAATTTCAACTTTTCATAATCATTCATTCGTGATGCATTTTAATTAAACAAATTTAATCATAAAAAAAATATATATAAATGAATAAACAATTTTGTGATAATTTGTGATGATTTCGTTTTGTACATTACCAATGTTGATTTCCTCGCGCTCCCGCTCTGTGATGTGTCGTGATGTAAAGTTGTTATTGCACGTTACCGCATCTCGTCAAATCGCCGATCCGGATCCATTGAATCCCGCCTACCGGCTCCTGCCGGTAGTGGTCTCGCCTGCAGTTGATACTCTTAAATTTTACACATTCTAGTGTGATTGCACTTTTTTCTGGTTTCCATTCCGCTGCACCCTCTGAACTATGGGTTTACGTTACGAGTCACCTTTTATTCACTTCACATCCACCTCGTGTCGGTCTGATTTCGACATTATAATTGTGTTATATGAATGTTTGTCTTCCACTTTTATTACTTTTCGCTTTTCATTGCCACAAAAGGTCACAAATTGGGTTCTTAATGAGTTTTCAAAATAGGGCTAGTATGGACTTAGCTATATCTGCAACTATTCTTCACTTTTTTTTTTGCTTCGATAGATTCACTTATACAATATCTAGCGCAGCCACCGACTTTGCTGCTTTTATAGCAACTTTTCGTTCTCTCCTCTTATAGAGGGTGTATAATGTGATTGTTAATTGAATCAACACAGCGGCTAGAATCAGCCACAACATTAGAGTATGTTCTTCATGGTCTTCACTGTGCGTTTGTTGGTTTTGCACTATAGTTGTTAATTTCACTTCACCATTTTCGTTGTACTGTTTTGACTGGGTTTTACCCATCTTGTTGGTTTAGCACAATGTAAAAAAATCTCTAAGTCTATGACTTAGAACCTTCACTGATCGCCATTTAGTAGTTACTAGTCTTGTTGAGAGTTGAAACAATAATGAGTCTTTATTCAAAATCAAAGCTTAAGCTAACCTGCTTAATCTAGTACATAATTTCTGGAGAAGGCTGAAACGCATACATATCAATAGCCTATCGATCCATGCAACAGAACGATAGCCAATCCAAGGAAAGGAAAAGATAATTACGAAAAGGGGCGTTTACCATTCAATTAAGTAAACGTTCACACGTGGTTGCTTGAACTGTGCGCTGTTCGGTTAGGTCAGCGCTTCGAGTGGAAAGAAGGAATTGTGTGCATTTATGGGTATGAAATGTGATACGCGTACTCAGCATGAGTACGGTATGGGAAACAAGAGTGTTGCACAACTTGTGTGGTAAATCGAAGTTATTTAGGTGTGAATGACATGTCCCAGCATTGTTCGTGGGAACATGAGAGGAATGCACTTGAAGAAATGCAGGCGCATCAGTCCTGCATGTGAAAAAGACCACTTTAAAAGATGTGGGAAAGACTGCTTGAAAACGGACAGTTGTAAACTGTCAAGATCAAATATTTATGATCTTTCAAAAACATGCTAAAGAATAATTCTTTACAGATACGATAATGCTACAGGAATCCCTGGAGGAGTCCCTGGAGGAATCCCTGGAGGAATCCCTGGAGGAATCCCTGGAGGAGTCCCTGGAGGAGTCCCTGGAGGAATCCCTGGAGGAATCCCTGGAGGAATCCCTGGAGGAGTCCCTGGAGGAATCCCTGGAGGAATCCCTGGAGGAATTCCTGGAGGAGTCCCTGGAGGAATCCCTGGAGGAATCCCTGGAGGAATCCCTGGAGGAGTCCCTGGAGGAATCCCTGGAGGAATCCCTGGAGGAATCCCTGGAGGAATCCCTGGAGGAATCCCTGGAGGAATCCCTGGAGGAATCCCTGGAGGAATCCCTGGAGGAATCCCTGGAGGAATCCCTGGAGGAATCCCTGGAGGAATCCCTGGAGGAATCCCTGGAGGAATCCCTGGAGGAATCCCTGGAGGAATCCCTGGAGGAATCCCTGGAGGAATCCCTGGAGGAATCCCTGGAGGAATCCCTGGAGGAATCCCTGGAGGAATCCCTGGAGGAATCCCTGGAGGAATCCCTGGAGGAATCCCTGGAGGAATCCCTGGAGGAATCCCTGGAGGAATCCCTGGAGGAATCCCTGGAGGAATCCCTGGAGGAATCCCTGGAGGAATCCCTGGAGGAATCCCTGGAGGAATCCCTGGATAATCCCTTGAGGAATCCCCGGTGGAATTCTTGGAGTTATTCCTGGAAGAATACACGGATAAATTCCGGGGAATTTTCGTAGGAATCCCTGGAGAATGTCCTGGAGGAATTCGTGGATGAGTTCCTTAAAGAATTCCTTTTAAAAATAGTCGCTGAAGTTGTTCCTCAAAGAATCACAAAAGGAATTCTCGAGTGATTCTCTGGTGGAATTTCTGAGAAATTACCTGGAAGAATTCCTGAAGCAATCTCTAAGAAACTTCTTAGGAATCCCAAGAGGGCTTCTTTAACGAATTCCTGGAAGAATTTCTGTGGGTATCCCTGGAAAAAAATCTGATGGAATCCATGTCTGCAGCTTTTGAAGGAAGCCTTCGATCTTTAGTTTTTCAATAGTTTCAGGTAAAAAATCCTTGAAGAAATTCCATTCCTGCAGAAGCATTTTGGATAACTCCATATGGAGTTTTTGGAGCAAATTTTTATTTATTCTTCAACCTCTTAACCTAATTTACAGCTCTGTTGTCCACTAGGGCACTGCGTGAGCTATTGCAATTGGCGGCTGCACTTATACTTTTATACAGCGCCTAAATGTATTCTATTCTAATTCCACTAATTCTTATTCGAATTGATAGCCTTTGCGCTGCTGTCACTTTTTCTACCCGTCCATGGTAGAATGATGAGCACGATGTTGCTGTGTGGCTTTTTGTTCCATTTCCAGTCCGATTGTGGGTCCATTATGAGTTGCCGTTAGCCGATATCCAAGTTTCCGGGTCCGTTAGAGCATATGCTCGGAAGAGGGTCAGGTGTCATCCGCTCTCGAGAGCAACTGACGAAAAATTGCAAGTGCCGGGGCTGGGATCGATCCCATGACCATCCACTTATGAAGCGAACGTGTAGCTACTACGCTACGGGCCCCGGCATTTTTTTGGAGCAATCTCTAGCGGAATTCTCGAAGAAATATATGGATAAATCCATGTAGAAATCTCTGAAGGAATACTTGCAGAAATACCTAAAAGGATCTCTGGTAAAATTTGTCTGGAATTCCCTGAGGAAATTCCAGCAGGAATCCTCAAAAAAAGCACTGGAACGAAAAATTTTCACTGAACGAAAAATTCCTGGAATAATTCTTTGAGGAATTCCTGAAGGAATCTCTGGAGAAGTTACTGAAGAAATCTCATACTAATTTGTGGAGGAGTCACTGGAGGAATTCTTTAAAATATCCCCGAAGTTTTGTTCTTTGCATGACGTTTCTTTGAATTGAATTCTAATGGAAAAAATCGTGAATCTTGACCTACTACACTCTATAGCAGTATCTCTAAAGCCTGATCCCCTCTGGCTACGCCCATGGGAAGTCAAAGAAATATGGCTATTCTTTGAACACTTCACTTGAGAGACTGCTTTCAATTCTATTAAAAGGATAATAAAATTGCTGCAAAATCCAAACTGTTTAAATTTTCTATATACTTTCAGGGTATTTTTTTTTCTAATTTACTGTCTACGCCACTGATCATGGAGCAGCATAATCTGCAGCTTCCAATGGGGAATGAGTTCTAATGCTGTTATCTCATCCTCCCCAATAACCTTCAGACCGTCCAGACATCGTATAAATTCAAATAAGATTGATGTCGAGCGGTTCCGAACACTTTGGACCCATGAAAAGCGATTATCTTCGATTGAGCATAAAAGCACAAAGTGCTGAGGAAGACCGAATAATACTCCAGGATCGATTTCTTCCTACCCAACCAAGGATCATGATGTCTGGGAAAAACGGACATTAGTTTCAGTTCTTCCACTTCACTGGCATCCCCATCTCACATCCCAGCATAAAGTAGTGAAAAACAGCGATGAAACTGTCCATCCGATAGCAATCAGCAGCACCAGCAGAAGTAGCAAGCAGTTCTCCACACCATCAGAAGGAAGCAACACAATTTTGTGTCACATTTTCATGCAAATTGACGACATGGGAGACACTTTTCAGAAAGCTATAAAATTCTCACTCAACTCCGTGCCGACGACGGTGGCGACGGCATCCCGAGAAGGGGTCGGGAAAACTTGTTCGGAACTTTCGGAGAGACTACCGGTGCGGTGGTGCTGCTTGCTAGGAAGATGCGATAGGCTGCCACGCCGGCCGGGTTGAGAACGAATTTTTCTTTCCTAGTCGCTGACATCCAAGATGACGATGACAACGGCGATGAGATGGTAAGGAAGGTATTTAAATTCTTCTTCTTTTGAGGAAAATTGAATACGCATCGGTTTCACACCAGTTTTATCGCTACGAAGTAGAAGTTTTTTCTACGAGTTATCCACTGACACTGAAGAAGATTACAAGTGGTAGTCAAAATACGCGTATCTGTCAAAGGAAAAGCAAAATATGGAGGGAATTAAAAGGCACAAAAGTGCTTAACCTCATTCGAAGATGGTATTCTGCTTAGAGGATTCGAGAAGTCGGTACAAGAAAAACAAAAACATGTTTGAATTTGTTACGCAACACTGATTCCGGAAAAAAAAAAAGCATTTAAAACTTCAACCCCCACCATAACTGCAAAATTTATTGCGAAATGTAAACGAACCCCACAAAAGCACTCCTGATTTGATTGGAAATTCACACATTCATCACACCCGAAAGAGTTTCGACTCCCATCAGGCGTGAACAAGTGGTTAAAATTATTCATGATCATATTCAGGATTGATCCCGGGCAGTAAACCCGCGATAGTAACCCTGAACAACCCCTTTCTCCGATGTTTATTTTGTTCAGGATTCCAGGGGTATCGGAGAGTGGAAAAAAATACACGCATTCACACGCCTATCGACTTCAAGAGCGGACTGAGTGAGTGGTAGATGAAATCAAGCGCAAATCTAGCAATGAAATGCGTAAACGCGAACCCATCGCCACGTGGTGGTGGCAGCGAGGTTGCTTTGTGCTTGGAAACCAACAACCCCTTGGATTGGGCGCCATATCGGATGCCCCGGCGCGGCGCCGGCTTTGATGGTGCTTTTATTAGGCACATTACATTCACGGCGTGGAGAGTTGCTTTCACAGCTCGCTCACGAGTTAAGTATGCGTGTGCGACCCTTATGCTATTCGGCAAACTTTCAGATAAAACTACAAGGTAAAAGTCATCCATACATTGTTTTTTGATAGCATGCTTATGAACTGAGATAGTAGCAAGTGAATGTAACTCTTCGCAAATGGTGAATGCCATCCCTGTTCCTGGAGGAATCTCTGGAGGAATCTCTGGAAGAATCTTTAGAGGAATTTCTAGTAAATACCTGGACCAATTCCTGAAGGAATTCCTGGAGGAAATGCTGGTGGGATTCCTGGAGGGATCCCTTGAACCAATTCCTTGAGAAATCTCTGGAGGAATACCTGGAGGAGAATTTTCTGGAAAAATTGTTCAAGGAAACCCTGGAAGAATTCCCGGAGGAATCCCTGGAAAAACTCCTGGAGGAATTACTGAAGAAATTCTTGAAAGAATTTCAAAAAGGAATCCCTGGAGGATTTTGTGGATCAATTCTTGGGGTAATTCTTTGAGGTGTTCTTGGTGGCAATCCTGGATGAAATGCCTGGATGAAATCCATAATTCCTGAGGTAAATTCTGCATGAATTCCTGGTGGAATTCTCAAAGGTATTCCTGGAGGAGTCCCTGGAGGAATCCCTACAAAAATCCCTGGAGGAGAATTCGTGAAGGAATTCCTACAGCAATTCCTAGAGGAACTCCTGAAGGAATGTCTGGAGGAGCTTCTGAAGAAATTCCAGTAGACATACCTGAGAGAATATCTGGGGAAATCTCTAGAGAACTGCCTTTAGCTATCTTCTAAGGAACTCCTGGAGGAATCTCTAGAGCAATCCCTAGATGAATTTCTGGAAGATTTTCTTGAAGATTCATTGGAGAACTTTCAGGTACAATCTCTGGAGGAACTCTTGGACAAATCCCTGAAAGATTTCCTGTCGGAGTTTCTGGATGAACACCTGGTGGAATCTCTAGAGGAATATCTGGAGTAATTTCTAGGGGAATCTCTAGCGGACTTTATAGAGGAATTCCTGGACGAATCCCTGTAGGAATTTTCAGACGAATCCCTGAAGGAATTCACAGAGTAATCCAGGAACAATTCCTGAAGGAATTTCTGGAAAAATCCCAAAAAAAGTGCTTGAAGTCATTTTTTAAATACTCCCGAATGTTGTTCCTGAAAAAATCACAGAAGGAATTCCCGGGTGAACTTCTGAATAAACCCCAAGAGGAATTCCTTAGGAAATCACAGGATATTTTTATTAGCGAATTTCTGGAAAAAAATCTGTAGAAATTTCTGGATAAAAAAATCTGAATAAATCCGTGTCTGCAATAATTTTTAGACGAATTATTGGAGGAACAATTGAATGGACTCTTAAAGTTTTTTTTACAAAATGTTTAAGGAATTTCTGGATTTGAAGATATTAAGGACAAATCTCAAAGAAATGTCTGGTGTAATCCCTAGATGCATTCTTGAAGGAATCTCTGGGAGAATCCAGTTATTTTGATCCTTCAAAACTGCAATCCAGATTTGCATATTCACATATCGTGCGACTATGCCGCTTAAAAATCATTTCAAGTCAGGTCCCCTGGCCCCCCCCTCCAGAAAAAAAAATTATCCGGTTTTTCCGTATCGTAAATTATCCTCAGAAACCTGCCGGTTGGTGGCAGTTCTCTCATGCCAATTTCCCAGTCCTTCCGGGCATGTTTCCTCGGGACAAAGTCGGCACACCACGGGAGTCAGAAACCACGGCCTTTCCTCGGTGGCTATCGATGCCAACCTTGCCAGCCATCATCCTTGTCGGCCCGCCCTTGTCTCCCCGCCGTTTTTCTCGACCCACGCTGCACAGTGGCCGGAAGCCGGACAAAACCTCAAAAATCGACTTCAATATTTCATTTTTCTTATATTTTTCTTCCATTATGGATACTTCAACTAAGAAAACCCCAAATTTTCAAGTCATTTGGTCGAAAATTGAACCTTGTAGATTTTTTCAAAGTTGAAGTTTTATGTGCTACAATATTAGTATTTATTGTCATGATTTTATGAGCTTTCTTCATTAGTTCGTTGTAAAAGTTAGGAAGACTTTAATAATGTGACAATATTTTTTGTGTTTTTGGGTATGAATAACCATTACATTTCAGGGATTGATTGGAATTCAATCACAAAATTATTATGTTTTTACAATATGCAAACATATTGACTTTTATGAAATTTTGGAGAAAAACTTCCTATTAAAGAGATCCAGTACTTGTTTAGGAAACATCAGAAAACGACGCCGTATCCCAGATCTGACGTGCACTTTTGTCTAGTTTTTGGCTATATAGGTCACTGTTTGCGCATTTTTGCGCTAAGCGCGAAAAATTTTTTTTTTCTGTCATGTCACAATGGAGCCGCATGGTTGTGGAGGAAGTGATATTGTTTGAAGTTTAAATTTTATCTTAACATAGTTCAAATTGACTTCAGAATTCTAACAATTTATTGTAATTTTCTTTCTTGTAAGAGACTTTCACCAAGTCAATTGGTCATAGTAGGAGGGGGTGGGTTTGTCTGATAATGTAATGGCCACAGCTTTAATATTTTTTTTTATTATTTTTTTTTTTAATATTTTATTTTTTGTCAGAAAAACACAAGAAGGTGGGTGCTCCAGTAAAAAACAGTAAGCTGGAGAGGAAAGGAGTGATGACTAAGTATGAATAAGCCTTAATTTACTTAGACACTACCTACATGTTGCAGCACCAGATACAACTAACTCTTTTAACCATCAAAATAAAAGAAAAACAAAAACAACCGCGAAAAACATGTAAAAATAACTACAAATCATTGCTCGTTGATTTTTTTAACTGGTCGTTTCTTCGATTCATCTTAATCGTTAGAATTGCTCAACAACCTTGGAAGCAATCTCTTCACGAACTTCTATCGAAGTTTCAATATATAGTGACAAATTCGTCGACATCTACGCGTTTTTTTTTTCTACAAGCACGTCGCTACAGTTCAAAGCAACAATCATCTATAAAATATAAAAGGAATTCTCTAAACGGCGTAAAACGTTACGTTAAATATTTTTCTGCGTAAACGTCGCGATCACCAAGGCAATCTTTGTATATTTTAATCGCAATTTTATGAAACGAAAATTTTACGCTCTTTAAACGTTACGTTAAACACATTTCTACTGAACGACACACAGAGTGATAAAGATTTTGAAAATATTTTCTGGAAGTCTACTGTTCGTCAATATGATTCCCGATCTATGATGATCGTTTATCAAAAACTCCCTTCAATATTGTGAATATGAATTGCCAATTCTTTATAGATAAGGTTGTTTCGGTTGCTTCGACAAGTGATAGCAGAGATCGATGTACCTTACAACCCAAACTCGAAGAGCATATATGAAGTTGTTGAAGCGAGATTGATAAAAAGCAGTTCAAATTTTACGCAGATCACTATATTAGACTATCTGACCCCATAACGATTGAATTAACACATCTTCGTGTACCCACCGTTAAATGTCACGTGGTCTATGGGCAGTACCTGAGAATAGACCACGTCTTGTCAGCCAACATTGGTGTGTATTTGAATTGATCCATTGAAAGAAAACGTAGATAAACGATTTTTTCTAATGATTTATGTAGTTTTGAAGATTTTGGACCACCCTAACAGCAACAAATACACAATTATAGTTTATTTCGATACCAATACATGATTTGATAACCCCCAAATTAAAAGGTTAATCAAAATCTACGTTCAGAAAGCACATCGTGATAGCTTATTATCGATTATTTTTATACGCTTTCCATAATCAGCAGCTTTCAAAATTTTGAACCACCCTAATATAATAAAATCAAAATATATGAAAAATTCAATATCAGAAATAGATTTAGGGAACTAAAATCATCATAACCTGTGAATTTTAGCAATTTCGGTTAACATTTGAGGTTTTGTCCGACTTTTGTATGGAGGCCCGCCACTGTGCGCTGCCCGCTGCCAAGCGCCCGGCCATTCCGGGACTGTTTCTTCGTGACGAAGCCGTCGTCACACCACTTGGGTCACAATCCCCCGGCCTTTCCTCTGTGGCTTTCGGGGCCCACCTGGCCAGCCACCGCCGCGCTGTGTTTGCTCCAACATCTGTATTGGCAATTTAAATTTGTCAATTGTCACTGGACTGCGGTCACTGGAGCACCGCACTCTAGATTGGTTTTGTTTGCGACCGTGTTAAACTTCTCTCTCACCTCATTTCCGGTTCATTTCTTTGGGAGCCCCCCGTTCCAGAGACCGGAGAGGTCTCACATCAAGCTAAGAACCTTCCCCGGGCCCAAGAATACCCACATACAAAATTTCACACCGATCGGTTCAGTAGTTTCTGAATGCATAGCGGTCAGACAGACAGACAGACAGACAGACAGACAGACAGACAGACGGAAATCCATTTTTATATATATAGATTTTTTCCTATATACAGGGGATAGACAAAATGATCGGGACAGGCAAAATTTTCACTTTTCAAAAAATGTTCAACTAGTTGTAACTTTTCGAAAAAGGCATAAAATATTCTCAAATTTTCACTGTAAGTTCATCAACTAGTTGTGTATCAGTGGTCCAAATTTGGAAAAGATCGGGTCATTCTCCACGAAGTTATAAAGATTCTTGAAAAAGGTAAAATTATCCGATAGCCAACTTTGAGCTGTTATATCTCCGTATTCAATGAAACGATTGCAATGAAATTTTGACCATTCATGACTTATATAATGAGTTCTGAAATAGTACAGTATGCGGCAGGAAAAAATGCGAAAGTGTTTTTCAACTTCAATCCTCATTTTCGTCCATTTGACATTAACCAATCTATGTTTCAACGTTCCATGATCTATAATAGGCTAGTTTTCTGAAAAGTTAATTAAAAAATTTCCCATTTTGGTCACTAACCTTTACAGGGCGGCGCCCGAAGATGAAGACAACCAGAATTTTCAAACCGCAGAAAATCGCACAGGTCGCTAAATTTCGCATCTGATAAAACAAAAATTTTGATTTTCTCTACAATATCATCAAATATATGTACTTATTTCATCTGGTATGTGAAACTACATGGCTCTGGATCAGTGTGGTCTGGTTGTTCATCGAATTTGAGCTAATTTTGTTACTGTTATAGTCATTTTGTTTAATGACCATTGGGCGCGCAGTTTATTGATATCCGTTTATTAGGCCTACATTATCACATGTTAAACATCAAATGTGTTCTTTTTTATTTTTCAGTGCTAGAATATAGACATTGACTGATACACTGTCATGAAAAAATAGTCATATATATCCCATATTTAGCGTGTAATAGTGCCTTGAACTTTTCGCATTTTTTCCTGCCGCACCCTGTAGTTTACGCAAAAAGGTGCAGAGTCGTAAATTTATCCAACGAGGCTTGCCGAGTTGGACAATTGCGACGAGTGCTGTAAAAATCGAGTTCTGTACCGAGTTGCGTACAACGTTTTTTGCAAGTTCATAAATTACCGCTTGAACAAAATTTTTCATCAAACTGCATACTGATGCTCATAGAAATGTTTAAAAAAATCTGATCATAGCAGGTTATTCTGTGCAGTTGTCACAATTTTTCAAAACTGCATCCAGAAAGCATCAAGAAGTTGATCAAAACTGAAAACAGTGCTGTAATGGTTCATTACGCAACGCAAATCAGTGCTGTAATGAACCATTACAGCACTGTTAATTTGATGTGGGAAAGTTGGCCTTTTCCTGTCAGATTTGCATGAGGTAAAACAGCCTATTACGATGAGGAATGGTATAAAACATTTAACTTAACTTGGAATTTTTAACAAAAGAAAAAGTTATAGCGATTTTATTTTTTTCGCGATATTTTAGTAAATTGGTCTATTTTTAATATGCATTTCATTAATTTTTCAAATTATTGGCGGCTATGTTATTACTTTCCTTCAAAACACATTTATATGTAAGTCAATTAGAGGGAAATTAAATGAACTATAGTATGCATACTGAATTTTGAAACGATGTTGAATTTTGGGATAATTTGGTGTTTTATTAGAAAAATAATCTAATCGTAATCATTTTCTTCCATGTTAAGAATTTTAAGTTAAGTCAAAGGTTTTTCATAGCTCATTATATAAGTCATAAATCGTCAGAATTTCATTGCATTCGATTCATTGAATCCGGAGATATAACAGGTCAAAGTTGGCTATCGGATAACTTTACCTTTTTCAAGAATCTTTATAACTTCGTGAAGAATGGCCCGATCTTTTCCAAATTTGGACCACTGATACACAACTAGTTGATGAACTTACAGTAAAAATTTGAGAATATTTGATGCCTTTTTCGAAAAGTTACAGCTAGTTGAACCTTTTTTTGAAAAGTGAAAATTTTGCCTATCCCGATCATTTTGTCTATCCCCTGTATTTCCAATATATAGCAGAATTTTGTTATTTTTCTGAATTCCATCAAGCACAAACCAACACTTTGGTTTGATTGTTAATCAGAATGTTTGTTATTTACTTTTAGTGACCTAGATTCCACTTTTTGTTGTTTTAATGTATTTATGGTATTATGATGCTCCATACAAACATCAGCAGTCCATAACACTACTTGTTCTCTACAAAACCAATATTTTACAGTAGTTTATTTACTTTCTCGTGATTGTGGAGACTGTTTTATTCACGTAGTTGGCAAGTTTGAGCCCAAACCTTGATCCAAATCTTGAAATTTAAATGAAAATTATTTATCATACATTTCATGTCTTTGTATAGAAAAATGCTATAGTAACCACAACTCTTAGACCACTTTTGAAAACAGTTTCAATGATTAATATTCACTAGAAACATATTCTGGTGTGAAATCAATTCGATACTGGAGAAGTATTACGTTTGAGTTGAAAATAACGTGGAAAACTCAGGCATTCATATCAATGTTTCAACTTGTCCCATAGGGTTAATTTCGACGGGTAAATTGAACCAGAGTTATGCAAAAGTTAACAAGTCAAACATATTATATTTTCCACCAGATTTCGTTTATTAGTTTCTGTATGCATCTTTTAAAACGGAAAGATTAAAATTCAATCGGTATTTTGATTTGTTTTCTTGTATGTATATGTATTAAAATTTAATTATTTTTTAAGATAGAAAAAATAAAAAAATTGTGATTCTTATAAAACTTAGACTTTTGAATAAAAATTGAATTTTTCAATGCATAAATATGCTCACCCTAGGGCACTATTATCAAGATTTTTTCAAAATAAAAATACCGATATTGACTGGATTTTAAAGCCTTCGTTTCATCTTACCCCGCGTTTCAACTTGCCCCGGTGTACCTTATACAATATAAAGCGACGATTTTCGCTACATTAAAGCGATGCTAGCAAACTTGCTGCTTGACACTTTGAACGTACGATTTTTTCAGGATTCTATCCGATTGTATCCGGTACTTTTTATGACGGGCTTGGTGGTCTAGTGGCTACCACTCTGGGTTCAATCCCTGGCCCGTCCTTTTCCTCCTACTTTGTATCTTTCAATCTACTTTATCCCTCTTTCTTCCCTACATATATGTACAACTCATATATATTCATATGTTCACAGCCATCGCTAGAATCAGAAACGAATTGAAAAATTCGTTTCCCTTCCTTCCAACTTCACAGTACAGTGTGTAAACGCCCACAAGTTATGCAACCAAAGCGAACAGTGTCGCTTGACCTTCCCTATCCATGGATCGCATCGCCGACCCAACGGTGACTACCAGATCACTCATTCTTTCCGTCTAAAAATACCCCAGTCCATGTGGGTTGTGGAGACGCAGAGTGATCTCGGTCTCTAGTGGCAACAACCATCATACCTACTCTAACATTCCTTTTCCTTCCCAACTGACTGTAAGAGAACTTGTCCGGCGCCGTATGTATGTTGCTGCTTAAACTGCACTTTGAGAATAAGTGGAGTGTCCCAGCCCTTATAAATTTGAATCTCAGTGCAATTTAGTTTTTTAACGTTTCCATGGTCTCGAGACCAAAGCAAAACCCTGGTTTTATATTTATACCGGAAAATTAAGGAAATTTGGCGTAGCATATAAATAAATCAGAGATGTTTGTTTTTTAGTTTTTAAAATATGATTTTTGAAAATGAAAGGTCAAATTTTGACATACAATACATTTTTTAAAATTTGATCATATTTTGAATCCTTATTGAACCATGGATACCAAAAACACTAGGAATCACTCAAAAAAGCAATACAATGCATAGTTTTATGAGAATTTCCAGTTTTAGGCAATTCTTAAGCAGATAATATTAAGTTATATGATTCTCTATATTCAAAAAATCATATCTTAAAAACTAAAAAAACATACATTTCTGATTTTTTTATATGCTACGCGAAATTACCTGAATTTTCTGATAAAAATATAAAACCATGATACCCCTTTGGTCCCGAGACCATAAAAACGTGGATAAACTAAAATAAATATATTTTTTGCATCTAAACACATTTTGATCCCTTTAACGTATTTTTTCCTAAAACTGCAATTCAATAGCTTTCAAACAAAAAAAAAGAAAGTTTAAAATCGGTCAACTGATTCAAATATTACGATTTTTTGAAAATTTTTAGTTTTTCAATACCTTGATTTTAGGACCTTCCTATCTGGAAATAAAAATACTGGTTTAATTGTTTTCGATGATCTACAAACCCACCAAGTTTCACAACAAACGGAGTTGCACTATACATATCGCTTTTCTATGGAATGGCTGCATGTCAATGGTTGCTCCTCCGTGATTGATCTGAGCTGGTACTACACTGAGATCCAAATGAATAAGGGCTAGGACGATCAACTTATTCTCAAAGTGCAATTTAACCCTCTAATACCCATTTTTTTTCTTTTTATCTAAATATCATTTTTCGACGTCTAACATTGATTTAATCTTGTTTTGGAAGATGATTCTTTTTAATTCTCGATTTTGTGAATTTTGTTTGTTTGTTTTTTTTTTATTTTTCTAATTTATATTTTTGAACGTCCCTACACTTTTTTATTTTTCCTTGAAGCCTATTTGGTATACACTGGGGACCTATTTCTATGCACATGGTTGGGACTGCATGAATTAAAATGTGCATAAATTAAAAAAGGCATAAAACGAGGGAAATTTATGCATAAATTAAGTTTGGGCGTTAAGTAAAGAATCTAGTTCGCGAGAGCAGGTCTTGCTCCTGGGCAGTTGAGGTGGATCTAAGGGGGCTTCCAGAAAGTTCCCAGAGAACCTAAAGAGGGGGTTCCAAGGGGCTTCAGGGGCGTTTTAAGGTGTTCTTTCGGGGTATTTGAGGAGCCTTTTAAGGATGTTCTGTCAAGATTTTTTGGTGTTTTCATGGGATTACGGGGAATTCTGGAGTATTCCAATAGTATTAAGTGGATTTCAGGAGCGTTCCAAGGGGCTTTAGGGGCAATTCAAGGGATCTCAGGAGCACCTGAGATGCTCCGAACCCCCCGAAAACTCCTCCGTAACACCTCTGAATCCCAACTAAGAGGCTCTGAAAGGTCCTAAAATGCCTCCAAAAAGCCCCTTTAGACCCACTCGGATCCAATGTAACGCACCTGAGGGGATCCAAACCTCCCGAAAACTCCTCCTTAACGCTTTCGTAACGCCTCTAAATCCCACAGAAAATGCTCTGAAGCGTCCTGAAACGCCTTCAAGATCCCTCTTTAACCCCCTTGGAGCCCATTTTATGGTCATGAGAGGCCCGAATCACACCGAAAATGATCTAAAACATTCTGAAATACCTCCAAAATCCCCCTCGGGCCCCATGTAACGCACCTGAGAAGCTCCGAACACCCCAAAAACTGCCTCTGAATCGCGACGAAAATGGTCTGAAACTGAAACATCCTGAAATGACTTAAAAAATCCTCCTAAACCAAAACTCCTAAAAACGCTCCTGCAACGCCTCTGAAACCAGCCTAAAATGCTCTGAAACTTCCTGAAATGACTCCGAAACCCCTTTAAGACCCACTCGGACCCCATGTAACGCACATAAGACCTTCGGAAACACCTAAAACGCACTTGTAACCTTCCTTTGCTCTCCTTAATGAACACCACTTGGCCGCCGTTGCAATAGTTCCCGTCATTATTAAATATTCTTAATCACATTATTAAATTAAAAAGTGTATATAAATTAAAAGTGCATAAAAATTACATGCATCAAAAGAGGTTTTAGTGTACCGATTTTTTTTAAGATGAAAACATTTTGAGATTTAATGATTATTGTAAAAATATTTACCTTATGATTTTTTTTCGTGGAAAATTTTATTTTCCGTGTATATTTAACTTCCTTAAACTCTTTTACAATAATAGAATGATTGAGGAAAAATTAAAATATGGTAATTGTTGCGATTCAATACAAAAGAAACAATGAAATCTGAAAGGTGATCAAGACAACAATTTTTCAATGATTTTTAAAAAATGTTAATACGACTTGAAATACACCAAAAACCATTTTGAGATTTACAGCAAAAAATATAAAAGTTCTGATTGCCCAGGCAAGGAAAAATACAAAAATGCTCAAACTATACCCTGTCTAAAGGTGGGGTTGGGTATTTGAGGATTAAGCAGCTGATACATTTTTGATCAATAAAGGCGCCGGCCAAGTCCTTACAGTCAGCTAGAAAGTGAAAGGAATGTTAGAGTGTGCTGGTTGTTGCTACTAGAGACCCAGAACACTTTGCGTCTCTACAACCCGCGTGGACGTGGTATTTGTTAAACAGAAAGGATGGGAAATCACCGTGGGGTTGGTGATGCGATTCATGAATAGCGGCTACTTATAGTGTTTGTAAGGTGATAGATTGTGAAAACTATGAAGGTCAAGCGGTTCGCTTTGGTTGCAAAACTGGTATGCATTATATACACTGTACTGGGGAAGTTGGAAGGAAGGGAAACGACTTTTTTAACTTTACTATTACTTTAGAGCTTTTAGTAGAACTTGTTACTTCAGACTCTAGTTTAATTTAAAAACACTTCACTAATACTTTACTTTTGCAAAAGAAAATAAAAAAATGAATAACTCTTTTAAAGAAAAACTAGAAAGGACGAGCAAATTCCTTTTAATTCTACTACTGTGCTTATCTTCGGACAGATAGGCCTATTTCGTCTGTGACTTACAGACTTCTTCAGTGTCAAGTGCTCGACTGAAGAAAACCTCGCATTCGTTGTGGTATTTATACTAGAAGTGTATGTGTAGGTACGTGTGTGGGTAAAAGTGTAGGTATAAAAATGTAGGTACAAAAATTGTAGGTACAGTTTTGTAAAAAAAGGGGTGTATCTACCTGTTAGAAAACAGGGTGTCAATAAGATACCTAAAGCTAGGAAAATTCCTACCGATTTGGTAGGTAGTCAATTGGTGTTTGTTGTGTTATTTTTTTCCTGCCGATTTGGTAGGTAGTCAATTTGTGTTTTGTGTATTGTGTAATGTTTTGTGAGTGTTAGGTAAAAATTTAAACAGCCACGTGTACCCATTGCCCTGATCCTTGTTAAGTAGTTTTTTATTGTTTTGTTTGTAAATTTCTAAACTTTCTGCAACATCAAGTTTCCATGGGTTTGTAATGTGTCGTAAGAGTTTAATATTTGAAGTATTCAAAAAATGTCCTTCATTGAAAATATGTTCAGCAACTTTAGATTTAAAATGGTGAATGAGTCCCTTGTCTGTGTCTTTGTGTGCTTTTGATACTTCCGTTATGTGTTCTTTGAATCGTGTGTTGAGTGTGCGTTTTGTTTGTCCTATGTATATTTTGTCACAGTGATTACATGTTATTTTGTAAACACCAGATTTTGTTAAGTTCTCCAACGGGTCTTTCGTAGATCCTAAGAGAGTTTGAAGTTGGTTAGCTTTGCTTGTGAAAACTAATTCAAAACCAAACTTTCTGAGAATTGGTCGGAGTTTTTTGGTGTCATTGTTGTAGTTTACAATTATCCGTTTAAGTGTAGGTTCTGTCCGTGTCAGTGTAGTCAAAGAACGTCTGTATTGTTGTTGTGTCTTTTTGTTGATGATCTGTTGTATTGTTTGTTTTGTGTAACCGTTCAACTGTGCTGTTTCGAAAATGTAATTAAGTTCTTTCGTTTTTCCTGTTTCACTAAGTGGAAGTGTCTGCATTCGGTGTATCATGTGATTGAAGGATGCAATTTTGTGTTGATGTGAGTGATTTGATGAATTTGGAATAGTGCGTTGAGTGTGTGTCGGTTTTCTGTAAATTTCGAAGGAAAGTGTTGATTCTTGTTTTACGATGAGTATGTCCAAAAATGGTAGTTGGTTGTTCTGTTCAATTTCACAAGTGAATTCGATGTTTTTGTGTGCATTATTGATATTGTTCAAGATTTCAGGTAAAAGATGTTTCTTAACAATGCTAAACACGTCGTCAACGTATCTCCACCAGACTTCAGGAAGCTGTTTGTTGTTTTCTAAGCGTTTTTCCAAATTTGCCATAAAAATTTCACTTAAAAATGGAGAAAGTGGATTGCCCATGGGGGCACCATTAAGTTGTTTGTAGGTTTCATTTCTGAACGAAAAATAATTTTCTTCCATACAAAGTTTGGTTAATTTGATGTATGTACGAACTTTCTTAATCCAATCTGAATCTGAATCTTCATATTGGTTCAGAAGCCAATCTTCTAGTAGGTTAATGGCCTCTTTAACTGGAATGCTTGGAAAAAGTGATTTAACGTCGAATGAAACTAAAATTTCATCGTCATTAACGGATAAATTCTGTACTAGTTCTGTGAATTGTTCGGAATTCTTGACAGATCTACTGTGAAATTTTTTAGGCATGTTTTGGAATTCTTGTACTAAATATTTGGCAATTTTGTGTGTAGGTGAACCAATGGCTGAAACAATCTCACGCATTTCATTTCCAGGTTTATGAACTTTGGGAAGTCCTTTTATTCTTGGCAATGAAGGGTTAGATTCTTTCAGGCTTTTAATGACGCTTCCTACCCGAGCAGAAGGGAATACCCAAAACATACCACATCAATACCAACCTTTGCTCTAATACCTGAAATTATTATTGCGATGTTATCATACGAAATCTTATGAGAACATCACAATAACAATTTGAGGTGTTTGAGCAAAGGTTGGTATCGATATGGTATTGGTTGCTTTTTATCAGTAATAATATGTGAAGAACAAGTTCTGTTGCTAAAACACGATATGCTTTTCTGGGAATAACGACTCATGTGTACTTCAAAATGAAATCCTAGTGGAATCCTCACCAGGAACTGTTAGAGGAATCCCTGAAAAAGTTCCTTAGAAAAAAGAAATCCAGGAAGAAGCCCCAAAAGGCTAGAAGGATCCTCAGAAAAAAAATCCTGGTGGAAGCTCCGGGAAATATGAACGAATATCGCTATACAATTTCTTCCGGGGAATCTACCAGTAACATGTTTTATGGGAACCTTTATTATTTCCTAGTCCAGAAGTCCTTTAAAAAATCTTTCTAGAGAAACATCCAGCAATATGTTCTCGGAAATCATTTACCAGTTTCTATCCGAAATCCTCTGACGAGCTATAAATTCAGGTATTTTCGAAGCAACTTCTATTGGAATTCCCGACGGAATTAGTGGAGCGATTCCAACAGTAAGCACCGGTTTCCGCAGTAAACTTTTGGATAAATTCCCGAGAGAGCTTCATGAAGAATATTTCAAGTTATTTTTGGAGGAATTCCTGGAGCTATTCTTCGGCATTTTTTTCTGTACAATAGCACAGTAGTTCCATTCAAAAATCCTTATTAAATTTGCCCATGAAACTTCTCTGCAATCTGCCTTCTTGATCCTGCAGCAACTCGCTCCGGATAATCCAGTAGTAATTCCATACGAGTTTTTAGCACTGTTTTCCGTCACTAATTTCTTCGGAGAAACTCTTCGGTGATTCTTCCATCTAATCTTTCGCGATTCCTCATTCATCCACAAAAGCCTCCAGTAATTCCTTCACTAGTAAATCTTTCATCTAAAATCCTGTATGAACCCTCTTGCAATGCCTCTCACGAAATCACTGGAACTTTTTAAAAACAGCAGAAACCAGATAACACATACCTTAATAGAAAAACTCCGGAACGATCGGCACTCAAGTTCTGATGTCGTCATCTGTATTACTGCTATGTGGCACTGATCTTGATCCGGAAATCCTGGCAGCTGGTCCAACGGTAGTTATTCTGGCGATTTTACGTAATTTTCGTAATTCCGAGGTCTGTTAAAGCGATGGGATGTTTTTCTTTGGGCACCACTTTTTTGCATTTTGATTATAGACACTAGATTACCATAGACTCGCGGAGGTGAAGACAACTGTAGCCAAATTATTGTGTAAATATTGTCGTTGCAGTTGAAACCCGAAGTTTTCCCACACGCGACAATCGCTTTTTCTCCAAACCCGTACGGGAAATCTAACGTCGGACATAGTGCGCTGGACAGCGGACCTTGTCCTCTATCCAGCGCACTTTGCCCGACGTACGTCCGACGCACGGTTTAGGAGAAAAATCGACTTTCGCGTGTCAAAAATTCCGATTTTCAACTGTACGAACAATATCGCGTTTAGTATCATACAGGCGTATCTACAATGATCGATTTCTCTTCATCGATATTCTCTTTGATTAAAAACTTAGCCAGCAAATCATTTTAGTTTGTTCTTAATGTTTTAGATGCTACTCTTAGTCGTCCTTTACCGAAACACACCGAGAGATTATCACAATTCTAATCGTATTACCCGGAATAATACAAAGAGAAAATCGATGAAGAGAAATCGATCATTGCAGATACGCCTGTATGATACTGAACGCGAGAAATAGCCTAGTTAGTGTCTGGTTCGTGTAGTCAAACGACAAAGACGTCACGATTTCAGTAGCGACAATGCATTGCGTGACGTCATACTCGCTATATGTACACTCTGATTTCAAGGTAAATATTTAGTTTTGGTCCATATCATTCATAACATATTGGTAACTCAATGTATTATTTTTGAATTAGTCTTTGACTTGGTTAAAAGTTAATGTAACCGACAGGTTTACATTAAAGAATAAATTACAATTAATCAAAGATTATAAATAAATAAATTGATTTTTTTTTTCATTTTATTGCTCAACCATGTCTCTGCAAGTCTATGATTTCTATAGTGTCTATAATTTTGACTTGACAGGAGTGGTTTGTTGTTGTTTTGCCGGAGTGAAAGTGAAGTGGCTGGTGGGGGTAGGTGACGATTTTTTCGGTTCTTTTTCGTATCTATCGGTCATTTCGCGTGTGCTAGAGGTGCTAGAATTAAACCACATCCGGAATACTTATTGGAGCAATCCGACCGGCGTTTAGCTGATAGAAGTGAAAAGGTGACAAATCGATGATGCTGAATGTGTGCATCACACCCAGCAAAATCCCCCGACAAAATAGCCAATGCCCGCACCTCCAATCAAGCTATACGGGAACCAAAATAAACATCGCCAGAAAGAGCAGTTCCGGGTATCCTGGGAAGTAGCCGAATATATAAGGAGCGATGCTGAAAAAGTGCAACTTGACGTCTTCAGCGAGAGTGGTTTGGTTCCGTTGATGACAGGTGGCAAGTCGAATAACTTTTCCTAATTTTCCGTCTTCTGTTTGACGAAACCGCAGCTTTCATCATCGCAAACAGGCACCATCGAACAACAGTGAGAGGATCTTTCGTTGATAAATTCGGCTGAGTTACAACAATCCCGGCAAGCTGATGTACATTAGACGCGGGAAAGAACCATTCGACGAGAAATCACTATTAGTATAAGAAGAGTGCACAAATCATTCGACTAGGAAGATCCGCGGCACCTTTAGTTTATGGTCGATCTCACTGGCGGAAGACACAACGGTAAATTCGATTTCCAAATTCGACCTCGGCGCGTAATTCCTATCCCTGGTACCCTAAAACACGTCCGCCAGGAGGATAGGAAGACCAAATCCGCCCTCATGACGGATCAAGCTACTCCAAGACGATGAACCTACCAAAATTCCTCTCATCACCCTGGACGGGTGCGCTGGGGTGAAAGGGCCACGTATGTATTCCGCCTGTGAGGAAGAGACGAAAATTCACGATAGCAGGGTGTCTTAATTCGAGGGTTGTATCCCCTTCGAAGCCGGAGACTGCTAATCCCTGTAGAGTGGCAGACCAGGGAAAACTAGCAGTCCAGGTGAGTATGGAATAAAGTACCATTGCATGCATAACACTAAATGTTTCTTCTTTTAGGTTCTTACACACCGCGGGTGGAGGAGGGGGCGCGTTTTTTTCTGGGATGTTTATCAAGCAAATTGCTCGGATCAGAACTTATTTTTTGTTTTGTTGCGACTTCTTTATTTTTCTTTCTCTTGTTCCTACATTCCGTAACAGTAACAGATTTAAAATTATCACCGCAGGTTATATTATCTAGGATGCCAAGTTGTATCGCTGGGAGTGCAGTTTGATATAGTTGTAAAGTGGGGCATTAACCTGAATAAGATGTCCAGATAGGCCCATTCTTATTTGTGGAAAAGTCCACCATTACGAATTTCTTATCTAGCTGGTATCGCCAGAAGATATCTACTCACTACTGGCGCATCCTTCAACGTAGTTTTTGAGAATTACAACCCGAATTGAAATGCTCGGGTTGCACAGATGCGTCTTTTCAAATGTCAATGGTTTGAAAGGATTGCTCAACTCTTCCTAATGCCAAGTTCTTTAAGTTGTTGTTCCATCTGCGCTCCATGATTTTTTTTTCTATTTGCTAAGTTGATCTTTTTTTGGTCTGGCTCCACTGGAAGGCCTGGTGGTCATACGCGTCAACTTGTGACATAATTCGGTGTAATACCTCTCAAAATTGTTATTTGTTATTATCCCGGGAGCATGGCCGAAGACGCGACTGCTCGAGGATTAAATCTCTGCTCGATCACAATATGAGCTTTCGATAAAATGTGAAATGTAATAGTAAAAGTTGGTATTTCATTGTTATGGAATACCCACTCGATAACAAACTGAGCTACCAAAAAATGTACAATCTAATAGTAATAGTTGTTATTCATTTGTTATTGAATACCTGCTCGATAACAAATTCAGCTATCGATAAAATGGTTAATTCAATACTATGAATTGTTATTGGTTTGTTATTCAATACCTTTTGGATAACTAATGCAGCACTTCGCAGTATGTTTGAAATTTTAGGTATGCATTAATTATTGAAATAACAAGACTTGTTATTTTCTAGGTGTTATTCATACAAAGTTATGGTATTCATTTTTGTTATTTTGCCTCTTATTACCACCTAATGAAGGGCATATCAAGGTATGCTGGTATTTCAGATTAAATACCATGATCTGTTATTAGGTTGTTATTCTTTTCTGCTCGGGTAAAACTGGTGTAGACTCTTTGAGAGTTTTGTCAACACGTCTTACTAATCCTGGAAGAGGATCAGTACGTTGTTTTCGGTAAGGTCCATTTTGAATCTTGTTATTCATTATTTCATCATAGTCCTCTTTGTTCATGATTACTGTTTTGTTTCCTTTGTCAGCTTTCAGATAGAAAACTGGTTTCTGGTTAAGTTCTTTGATTATTCGTTGTTCTTTCAGGTGTTCTTTGTTCAATTTGTTTTGTTGTGTGTTTTGAATAGTGTTAGCTGTTTGTGTTCTGATTTCTTGAATCTGTGGTGTCTGTAAATTGTTCGTGTTGATAGCTGTTTCAATGTCGATTATGGTTTGTGTTGAATCTGGTTTAGAGTGTACTGCGTAGTTAAGACCTTTGTTGAGAAGGGTCAACTGTTCTTCCGTAAACTGTTCGGAAGAGCGATTGACCACTAACCCAGTTAGTTCTTGTGTTGTGTTTTGTGGTTGTGTAGAAGAACATGTAAACTTTGGATTTTGCATCTTTAATGCTTTAAGTTTTTTATCTAGTAATTTCCTTTTTCTTTCTGATTCACAAAATTCTGCAACTTTTACTTTTGTTAGAAAATTAGGGAAAGATTCAGGATAATCTTTCGCTAACTTTAAATGGAGAGAATAACATTCCAAAGTTTTCATGTTGATCTTGCTGTGTAGTTTTTTGATGCTTTCTTTGATGAGTGTTTGTTCAAGTGTCTTTACTATGTTGGGGTTTGTGGCTGTTTTAACTTTTACCTTGTGACTTACGGGAGTAAGCCTGTACTTTATACACTTCTTGAGAAACGCGATATCCTTGTGTAATCCTGCGATGGTCTTCTTCAACTCGATGAACTTATTCGGCTCTGACTTTGGCTTGGTTGCCATCTTCACTTTACTATTACTTTAGAGCTTTTAGTAGAACTTGTTACTTCAGACTCTAGTTTAATTTAAAAACACTTCACTAATACTTTACTTTTGCAAAAGAAAATAAAAAAATGAATAACTCTTTTAAAGAAAAACTAGAAAGGACGAGCAAATTCCTTTTAATTCTACTACTGTGCTTATCTTCGGACAGATAGGCCTATTTCGTCTGTGACTTACAGACTTCTTCAGTGTCAAGTGCTTTTTTTTTTTTTTTTTTCTTCAGTCGAGCACTTGACACTGAAGAAGTCTGTAAGTCACAGACGAAATAGGCCTATCTGTCCGAAGATAAGCACAGTAGTAGAATTAAAAGGAATTTGCTCGTCCTTTCTAGTTTTTCTTTAAAAGAGTTATTCATTTTTTTATTTTCTTTTGCAAAAGTAAAGTATTAGTGAAGTGTTTTTAAATTAAACTAGAGTCTGAAGACTTTTTTAATTCGTTTCTGGTTCTAGCGTTGGCAGTAAGTGGAAAGGGACGGGCCAGGAATTGAACCCAGGACCTTCTGCATACGAATCAGAAGTAGTCGCTAGAATACCAAGCCCGTCTCCCATGACGGGCTTTACAAGAATTAATGTATGACGATAAGAAAGATTGGCAGATGGTCACGAAAACCGATGGAAAAAAATGCCGTGATTTTTTTTCTCTGTTCCACCATGTCGAAGTTCGCTTCGACCAACTCTACCGTCTGTTACTTTGACTGATAGGGGGATTCTTCCGCCTTAATAACCTCCAGAGCAGGGATCGGTTTTGTTAGCTCTTTATTCGGGAGATTACTAATTTCCTGTGCAAGTAGGACAGAGGGTATATAATATTTCACAATTAGTTCTTAAGTTCATGCCAATGCATACTAATGCACAGGAAACAATATATCGTAAGCATTAACTACATATATAAGCTGGTGTATCTATAACGTGTGGGGTTTTGGTAGCAAATTATGTTCTGTGTAAGGTAGATAACAAATTTTGTTGCGGTGTTGTCAACGGGACTTAATATAGATATACATATAATTACTTACGTTTAGTTCCCCTTGTTCAGTTTCGGCGGGTAATAAGGGTCTTATGGTTATGATGGAGCTGTAACAATGGTAATCTTGAATTTGGAAGCAAATTTATAGTTTTATCATTGGCTTACCGGTATAGGTTCAATGAAAGATGTAGATTTAGTATACACTTAGGTTAGGCACTTTTGTGCGCTAATTTGCATGTAAGTTCTAGGCCCTAGTAAATAATTTTTTAGTTAGTTTTAGGATCTAATATATAACAAATTCACTTTACCTCTCTGCCACTATAAATTCACTAAATTTGGCAGTATATGCGAGTATTAATTAGAACTATTAAGGGAATAAACACTACGGAATAGGAGTGATCTTCAAACGTGGATGTTTTTCTGCTTCTCATTCATCTAGTTTTTTTTTGTACTCACGGCTTTTGACAGACGGCAGCTCTGTCAATCCAGTCCAGTGTCGCCAGAGCATCAAGGGGCAGGGTTGCACTAGAAACATTATTACAAAGGGCGCGTGCTGTCCAAAAGGGCAGCCCACACACCATTTCCTGTGCGAATATGCGGTTATTAGTTATAGAGAATTCACAATCTTCTTCTTCTTTACGGCTCGACGTCCCCACTGGGACTTGGTCTGCCTTGCTTCAACTTAGTGTTCTTTGAGCACTTCCACAGTTATTAATTGAAGGGCTTTCTTTGCCTGCCATTGCATGAATTTGTACAGGGGATACTCAAAATAACTGGGACAGGTAAAATTTTCACTTGTCAAAAAATGTTCAACTAGCTGTAACTTTTCGAATAGGGCATCAAATATTCTCAAATTTTTACTGTATGTTCAGCAACTAGTTGTGTATCAGTGGTCCAATTTTGGTAAAGTTCGGGCTATTCTAAAAGAAGTTAAAAATAATCTAGAAAAAGGTATAATTATCCGATAGCCAACTTTGAGCTGTTATATCCCCGGATTCAATAAACCGATTGCAATGAAATTTTGATCATTTATGACTGATATAATGTACTTTGAAAAACATTTGACTTAATTTGAAATTTTTAATAAGAAAAAAAGTTATAGCGATTTCATTTATTCTATGTTTTTTTACTAAATTTATCTATTTTTCATATGCATCCCATTACTTCTTCAATATAATGCCGGTCATTTGGTTGCTTTCCTTCGAAACATTAATATTTTCAAGTCAATTAGAGAGAATTTCAATGAACTATAACTATTATCTTGAATTTTGAAACAATGATGAAGTTTTGGATAAATTGACGTTTTATTAGGAAAATAATCTAATCGTTATAATTTTCTTTCGTGTGAAATATTTTAAGTTTAGTCAAAAGTTTTTAATAGCTCATTATATCAGTCATAAATGATCAAATTTTCATTGCATTCGGTTTATAGAATCCGGGGATATAACAGCTCAAAGTTGGCTATCGGATAATTATACCTTTTTCTAGAATATTTTTAACTTCGTGTAGCATAGCCCGAACTTTTTAAAAATTGGACCACTGATACACAACTAGTTGATGAACTTACAGCAAAAATTTGAGAATATTTGATGCCCTATTCAAAAAGCTACAGCTAGTTGAACATTTTTTGAAAAGTGAAAACTTTACCTATCCCAGTTATTTTGAGAATCCCCTGTATATTGTGAGGCAAGTACAATGATACACTATGCCCAGGGAGTCGAGAAAATTTTCTCGACCGGAACGGGAATCGAACCCGCCGTCTCCGGATTGTCGAGAATTAATAATGTCGTCGGTAAATATTTCTTGCTAGGGACAATGACAATGTTTTGAAGAGCCTGGCGTATTTGATATTTGATAAATGTATTCATTGAAAAAACACCACCGGGTAAAAAAAAACTATCCCACACAATTTCGGAAAAACATAACCCACGATTTCATTTTTCGCTCCGGGGCCATGAAATATTGTCCGTTCCGTTACAGCCGACATAAATCAGAAACTTGCTCACGTATTCGCCAAGACCGAAAGCCAACCCAGTCAGTGCAGTGAGTAGTCCCAGGTTTGTGCAACCTATTGCTACCTAGCGCCCGTAATTCAAATGCAGTCCTTTGGAAAACTCTTAGTTTATACATGCTTATTGCGCAATCTGCTCGTTTGCCAAAGGGAGCTCCCGTTTTCCCAGTGCAGCTTCGGTGGGGTGAGGTGAGGGAGCATACGTGGAATCATCATGCAAATGCGTCCGTGAGGTGAGGCGGCAAATGAACATCCGTGACGGAGCTGCCAACTTTTACCACACTCGGGTATAATACCGCCTCGGCCCGGAGTTGAGCGAGTACGTGAGCCAGGTATACGTGAAGTGGGAGTTTTTACATAGTTTATTGCCATTCGGATACGCCCTTTTTACCTTGGACCGCTTTGCTGGTGCTGGTTTTGTGTGCCGATGGGGGGCTTTCGGAAAGGTGCAGTCAATTGGTACAACATGCTGCTGCTGCTGAGCTGCTACTGCCATTCCCTGGAAATTTCAAATTTAACTCATGTTGGTAGTTCTCCTGCTGGGAATTAGTTTGGAGCTGTGGTTTTGTGATACACACATGTAACTGTAAAACATACTGATGGATTAAATGAAAAATGTGTGGCTTTTTTGATTGATTTGTCTTTATTTAAGAGACTTTCAGCCCTGCATGATTCTAATGAAGGTCTTAAACAAATGCAAAGAACATTAGCAGTCCCCACATTGTATTGCTCTAATCCAGTTTTTTGCTGATTAATTACCTATCAATCTCGGAAACCTTGTTGAAATCACCCATATGAAGAAGTTGTAGTTGGATCGCATGCTGCTTTGAAATCGATGAAATTGATTCATTCAAGATGACAATTTGTTAAACATTTTACTTCGAATGGATCAGTCCTAACATAAAATCTCATTAACATGCACCAAACATATCATATCTTTATTTATAGAATATGGTTAAATCAAGGAGTAGCATAAATAATGAGCCCGTAACTTTACACTCATCTAGTTACACTAAATTATTACTGCGTTGTACAACCCACATACATTATACATCGGTAGAATCAAATTACAACTGATCACAAAGCAAAACACCATCAATTTCTAATTACTATTCAGCATGCGAATACTTTATAATTGATCCCAAACCAACCCTAGCAATAAGTTTAAATTCTGCATTTCAAACATGTACCACTCCATAATGAAAACATTCAAATGCTATCCAACGAATGTTAACGCATTTTTAAAGTTCGATATACCATTAGTTTCCAAAGCAGTAAAATATTTGCCCAAAAGGTAGTTTAATTGACCGCACGTTTATCTTCCGTACCCTAAAACCCGTACCTCCAACGCAGAGGACTGTGTTGATGATGATTGAAACTGCAAAAAACGAGAGGATTTGTATCAGTTTCGATTAGTATTGTATGGATAATGCCGGCTGGTGATTGGCTTCATTAAAATATGACACTTGTTTGATTTTAAACCTTTGCCATTTCTATCCCTTCGTCACCGACCGATCAGGCCTTGACGTTGGCGACCCGCCCCATCAATCCGACGAACTAGTGCGAAGTGCAGCTTGGCTGAACAGTGAACAATATTAATTATTGAGAAAAATAATGTTTAATTGCAATGGACTAACGAGGGAAATTTATTTAGATTGGCTTTTGCAGCGAGTGGATGTGGATGTGGATGTGTAATGTTAAAGTAAAACACAACAACATTCGTCTTATTATTCAAAAGATCGTAGTTCAAACGAAGCTCTACCAAAAACTAAACGCATATTGCAATGGATGGATGTTGTACCGCAAGTCAAATATGCAGAGATGAGGACGGGAGCCTCTTGATGAGCAACAATGATGATTGAAAGGTGAAAGCAGTACTTCAATAAACAAATGCATCGTTCAGAACGCGAACGGAGAACGTGTACTACGTCAGTGCATCAGAGAACAAAAATGAACCAACTGCCACACCTAAGGAAGCTAGAGATGGCATTCATCAGTTTCAAAACAGCAAATCAACTTGTAAGGCTGGTAGGGTCTTGTACCATTTGGGCAGGTGAACCTATTTTGAACATTTGCCGCTATAACTAAGTCAATTTCAAACCAACTGAGTTGAATTTTTGTATAAAGTTAGACACGTACAGAATCTAACTCTGTACAAAAATTCAAATCAATCAGTTTGAAATTGACTTAGTTATAGCGGCAAGTGCCCAAAATAGGTACACCTGCCCAAATGGTACAATATCCTACAGCAGCTGAACTCATCAAGATGGACCGAGAGAAGTTGGTCAGCGATCAATGCATGCACCGGTTGATGGTCAGGGACTGGTAAATCGATTAGCAACCCCAGTGAAGTGGAGACCCCTTCCCCCTTCGACCATTTGGGATGGCGCTCAGAAATCATCTTATGATCTTCCGATGGGAAGTTATCAAGCCAGCTTTAGTGAAGGCCGGTCGACAACGCACAAGATCTTCGCCGTTCGCCAAATCCTCCATGAGTTCCGTGAATAAAGACTGGACTCGAAAAAAATGAGACACTCAAAATAATGTATAACTTTTGATTGCCTTCACAAAAATAGCTGTTTTTTTAACCAGGAATAGCATGTAATGTGTAGTCAATGCCCTAAAAATTTCATCAAAATCGGTTCAGTATTGGCGCAAATATTGTCGATACAATAAAATGTGATTTTGGAAATTTTGGGCTTCCATTTTAAAAATTGTTTAGGCTATGACTTGGTTGTTAGCTCCTCCCTGGGTTAGTGGGTTGGTGTCAGGCCCTGCGAGCCAGCCGTAAAAAAGACTAGCACCGGAAAATCAACAAGAAGAATGCGAACCGATACCAATGGCGACGACCACAGCGACGAAAAGGGACTTGCGATTGGAAGCTCGGTACGTGGAACTGCAGATCTCTCAACTTCATCGGGAGCACCCGCATACTCGCCGATATACTGAAGGACCGCGGGTTCGGAATCGTAGCGCTGCAGGAGGTGTGTTGGACAGGATCTATGGTGTGAACGTTTAGAGGTAATCATACCATCTACCAGAGTTGCGGCAACACACGTGAGCTGGGAACAGCTTTTATAGTGATGGGCGACATGCAGAGGCGCGTGATCGGTTGGTGGCCGATCGACGAAAGAATGTGCAGGTTGAGGATCAAGGGCCGATTCTTCAACATTAGCATAATAAACGTGCACAGCCCTCACTCCGGAACCACTGATGATGACAAAGACGCATTTTACGCGCAGCTCGAACGCGAGTACGACCGCTGCCCAAACCACGACGTCAAGATCATCATAGGGGATCTAAACGCTCAGGTAGGCCAGGAGGAGGAATTCAGACCGACGATTGGAAAGTTCAGCGCCCACCAGCTGACGAACGAAAATGGCCTACGCCTCATCGATTTCACCGCCTCCAAAAATATGGCCATACGTAGCACCCTTTTCCAACACAGCCTCCCTTATCGTTACACCTGGAGATCACCACAACAAACGGAATCGCAAATCGACCACGTTCTGATTGATGGACGGCACTTCTCCGACATTATCGACGTCAGGACCTATCGTGGCGCTAATATCGACTCCGATCACTACCTGGTGATGGTTAAACTGCGCCCAAAACTCTCCGTTATTAACAACGTACATTACCGGCGGCCGCCCCGGTACGACCTAGAGCGACTGAAGCAACCGAATGTCGCCACCGCATACGCGCAGAATCTCGAGGCAGCGTTGCCGGTCGAGGGTGTGCTCGATGTGGCCCCTCTAGAGGACTGCTGGAGTACAGTCAAAGCAGCCATCAACAACGCAGCTGAGAGCACTATCGGGTACGTAGAACGGAGTCGACGAAACGATTGGTTCGACGAGGAGTGCAGAGCGGTTCTGGAGGAGAAGGATGCAGCGCGGGCGGTAATGCTGCATCATGGAACCCGACAGAATGTGGAGCGATACAGACAGAAGCGGAAGCAGCAGACACGTCTCTTCCGGGAGAAAAAGCGCCGCCTGGAAGAAGCGGAGTGCGAGGAAATGGAACTGCTGTGCCGTTCACAGGAAACACGCAAGTTCTTCCAGAAGCTCAACGCATCCCGCAAAGGCTACGTGCCGAAAGCCGAAATCTGCAGGGATAAGGACGGGAGCCTCCTGACGGACAAACGTAAGGTGATCGAAAGGTGGAAGCAGCACTTCGACGAGCACCTGAATGGCGAAGAGAATGTAGGCACGGAGGACCAAGGCAGCGGAGGAAATGACTATGTTGGTGCAGCAGAGGACGGGAACGAACCAACTCCCACGCTGAGGGAAGTTAAGGATGCCATCCACCAGCTCAAAAACAACAAAGCGGCTGGTAAGGACGGTATCGCAGCGGAACTCATCAAGATGGGCCCGGAAAAGTTGGCCACCTGTCTGCACCAGTTAGTTGTCAAGATCTGGGAAACCGAACAGCTACCGGAGGAGTGGAAGGAAGGGATAATCTGTCCCATCCACAAGAAAGGCGACAAGTTAATGTGTGAGAACTTTCGAGCGATCACCATTTTGAATGCCGCCTACAAAGTGCTATCCCAGATCATCTTCCGTCGTCTTTCACCTAAAGTAAATGAGTTCGTGGGAAGTTACCAAGCCGGTTTCATCGACGGCCGGTCGACAACGGACCAGATCTTCACCGTACGGCAAATCCTCCAGAAATGCCGTGAATACCAGGTCCCAACGCATCACCTGTTCATCGACTTCAAAGCGGCATACGACAGTATCGACCGCACAGAGCTATGGAAAATTATGGACGAGAACAGCTTTCCCGGGAAGCTGACCAGACTGATAAGAGCAACGATGGACGGTGTGCAGAACAGCGTAAGGATTTCGGGTGAACTATCCAGTTCATTTGAATCTCGACGGGGACTACGACAAGGTGATGGACTTTCCTGCCTACTATTCAACATCGCCCTGGAAGGTGTTATGCGACGAGGTGGGCTCAACAGCCGGGGTACGATCTTCACGAAATCCAGCCAATTTGTATGTTTTGCGGATGACATGGATATTATTGCTAGGACATTTGGAACGGTGGCAGAACAGTACACCCGCCTGAAACGTGAAGCAGCAAAGGTCGGACTGGTGGTGAATGCGGCTAAGACAAAGTACATGCTGGTAGGTGGGACTGAGCGAGACAGGACAAGCCTTGGCAGCAATGTTACGATAGACGGGGATACTTTCGAGGTGGTAGAAGAATTCGTCTACCTCGGTTCCTTGCTAACGGCTGACAATAACGTGAGCCGTGAAATACGAAGGCGCATCATCAGTGGAAGTCGTGCCTATTATGGGCTCCAGAAGAAACTGCGGTCAAAAAAGATTCACCCCCGCACCAAATGTACCATGTACAAGACGTTAATAAGACCGGTGGTTCTCTACGGGCACGAGACGTGGACGATGCTCGAGGAGGACATGCAAGCACTCGGAGTTTTCGAGCGACGGGTGCTAAGGAAGATCTTCGGCGGCGTGCAGGAGAACGGTGTGTGGCGGAGAAGGATGAACCACGAGCTCGCTGCACTTTATGGCGAACCCAGCATCCAGAAGGTAGCCAAAGCCGGAAGGATACGGTGGGCAGGGCATGTTGCAAGAATGCTGGACAACAACCCTCCAAAGTTGGTGTTTGCTAACCATCCGGTTGGTACAAGAAGGCGTGGAGCGCAGAGAGCACGATGGGCGGACCAGGTGGAGCGTGATCTGGCGAGTGTTGGGCGTGACCGACGTTGGAGAGCTGCAGCTGCAAATCGAGTGTTATGGCGGCAAATTGTTGATTCAGTATTATCATGAATTTGATGTTAACTAAATAAATGAAAAATTGGTTGTTAGCTCATTAAAACGTCTGAAAATTTGACTGTAAGCGGGATTTTCAAATTTTAAGCACTTTTTAACATTTTTAAATCAGTGTGCATTATTTTGACTGTAGTATTGGCAACACTGTCCCGATTTTTTTTTTGAAACTTTGACAGTGTAAAATCGTTGTGTTAATCTGTTCTCAGTGAAAATTTTGATTGAACATTTTTAAAATTAGAGCAGTTTGAATGTCACTATACCAAAAATCACATCTACTTATTATGGCATTGTGCTACACATATGACTATAACTTTTTGAAGGTCAAATCAAATTGAATGAAATTTTGACACAATACATCTACATACATACTTTTTGTACAGAAAATTTTTCATTGAAATCGGTTCAGTATTTTTGGCCCTACAGTTTTAGGTAAAAAATGTGATATTTTTAAAAGTGTTTGTTTGGCCCAAGATTCTCAAATGGTAAGTTTCTTGTTTCGACGATATCTCCGCCAACACTTAACCGATTTTGATGAAATTTTTATGGTATTAGCTACACATGTACTGTACTATAACTGGTCAAAAGTTCAGCTATTTTTGTGCACGCAATCAAAAGTTATACATTATTCTTTGTGTCTCATTTTTTTCGAGTCCATTTTCCGAGGCGTCAACGAGCCATCCGATAATCAATTTCAAAGCAGCACAGTAGAGAGCTATGGAATATCACGAACGAGAACGGGTTTCTTCGGAAGCACACCTGATTCATCAAAGCAACTTCGTCGTTATCATCACAATGTAGAAAACTCAAGTTTATTACTACATTTGTGGTAGTAAACTCTGCTTGTGCGACATTTTCGTAAAAAGTTTACCTTACCGTACCTTTCAAACCAACTACAAATAAAGCATTCGGTTTTAATAAAAGTAGTGAATGTTACAAGTTTTAAGTATTAGTTTTTTAGGAATTTCTTTCATCCATTGGTTTTTTACTTATTTGTTTTCAGAGTTTTCCAGAGGTTTTCAAAGCTTTTCGTTGAATTTCCCTGATATTTCCTCTCGGGATAAGTCCCAGATTCTTTTACGAGATATCCCAATTTTTTTACCCTATTTTTTCGAAAATCCTCTTTAGATGTCTTCGGAATTTCTCACTTCTTGAATTTCATAGAACATTCCGACAACTTATTACAATTAATTTCGTTGGCTATCCCAGGTGATATTCCGAGAAAAGCTATTTAAAAACATCCTGCAAAATCTCCAAGAGCTATCCATTACAGACTTAAAAAAATGCTTAGAATACATCCCAACTTGCCAGGTTGTGCGCGGATGGAAGAAAGGAATTTCTGAAGAAATGTCTAGTCGAGTCCCTGTAGAAACCTTTGGAGTAATTCTTGAAAAAAATATATAAAAAATAAAAATCAAAGAAATTTCCTGCGGAAAACCCAAGAGAAATGTTTGAAGTTGTTCTTGAAAGAATATAGAGAGCACAAAACTTCATGGAATGGCACTGATGGAATTTCTATAAAAAATCATTGGAGAAATTTTAAGCAGAATTCCAGGAGAACTCCTAATTTTTTTTCAACTTCTGGAGAAGCTTCTGAATAATTTGTTGAAGATATTCGTTCTGAAATTTCCAATGGAATCCCTTGAGAAACTCCTAAAGAAAACCCTGAAAGAATTCGAGTTCTTTGAGGAATCGCCTAAGAAACCACTGCTGGAAATTATTGGTAGACTTCTACCAATAATTTCCAGCAGTGGAAATCTTATGAAATTCTTAACGGAATATCTCAAAAAAAAACCCTGGAGGAATTTCGAAAACAATCCCTGTAAAATTTCGGATGGAACCGTTGAAGGCATTTCGGAAAGCTTCCTTGAACGATTTTATATGAGGAATGTCAATAGAAATTTTTGAAAAAAAAATAAGTTAACGGAAGATGGTGGGAAAACATTTCTAAGGCAATTTTCAAAGCAAATCATGGGGAAATTTTGGCCTTAAATTGTGAAAGATTTAAAAAATACTCCATCACGACATACCAGAGAAATGCCTTAAAGAATTCCAGGTTATTTTTGAGGAATTTCTTAAAAAGTTCCAATAGATATACATGAAGGTATTCCGAATTCAACAGAATAAATGGAGGGATTCCTGAGGAAATCCATAGAAGGTTTCCAAGAATAACCATTGGACAGTGTTCTGAAGAAAACTTAAGAAGATTTCTAAAAGAAACACTGAAAGAAATTCATGGATGAATTTTTGAAGCAATCCAAGAAAGATTTTCTTAAAGAATTGCTGGAAAATTAGTTTTGGGGTTCCGTTATAAAGGAATCCATGTAGCAATTTCAGAAACAATCCATTAAACATTTCTTAAAGCAGTATTTGGAGAAATTTCTGGATGAAACTGTGTAAAGTTTTCTCAAAGAATCCCTGGGATTATTTTTTTAATAATCCCCCAGAAACATTTCTGGAGGAGACACTGAAAAAATATCTGTAGGAATGCGTGAAAGATTTTCCAAAACAAATATCTGAAGGAATCCTTGAAGCATTCTCAAAAGATATCCATTGAATACTGATGAAATCATTCAGGACTTTTTTTGGGAGAATCTCTAGAAGAGTTTCTGAAGAAATCTCTAGAGTCATTTTTTATTTAATATTATGTAATTTTCAAAGGAATACAAAGCGTCTGAAAAAATGATTAATACCAGTTATTAATGGAAGAATTCCCGAAAAAATATTAATAAATTTAACGAAAAACTTCAGGAATAATCCGTGGATAAATTCCCAGAGGTGTCCTCGGAGCAATCCATAACCATTTTTTGAGAAATTACGGAAGATATACTAGGTTTGAATTTTCTCATGGATTCCTAAAAGAGTTCGTGATCGAACCGTTACAGAAAACCAGGCAGGAATCTTTGGAGGAAATGCTGAAGAAACTCCCGGAGACATTCATTCGGGATTTTCCAATGGAAATCTATGGCAAAATTCCTGAATGAATTCCAGAAAACTATCAAGGAAAAATCTTTGGAAGAATCTCTGGTATCATTTTTGTGGCAATCCTGTAGAAATCACTGAAGCAATCCCAAAAAGTTTGAGCAGCATGAGCATGAGCATAGATGACCGTACAATTCGTAGTTGCTACTCCGTAATTGACCAGAACAATCGAAATTGCACAAGGAACCAACAAACGGAGCTCGGGAGTAGCTACCGCTCTCAATGTGCACAGTTTGAGAATTCCAGACTTTATTAGTCAATAACGGCGCCAGCCACGTCCTTACGGTCATCGAGGAAGGAAAGGAATGTTAGTGTGACGTACGTTGCTACTAGAGGCCGAGATCACCTCATCTTCTCCGCGATTGTCACGGGAAGGAGTTTTTGTTAGTGAGGAGGGGGAGAGTCACATGATTTGGATTCACTTCGGTAAGTAATGTGATTCATGCAACCTTTACTTGAGTCAAAACATTTATTCATTTTGACTAAAATATTACAAATGTCGACACCGAAGATGACGAACCATTCAAATTTTTGTGTCAATGCAAAAAATGAAAGAAAAATAGTTATTATCAACTGAATGTGCATTGAAAACTAGCGCCGACACATGACGTGACGAACTTTTCAATATTTGTTAGACAAAAACACAAAAACCAGAGCAGAATTTTATACATCCTTTAGCATTAATTATTATGATAAAATGGAACAAACTCACCAATAAACATCCTTCGAAGTGTCCAGTGCGTCCAGTGGCCTCTTCTACGAAATCACACTGAACCGCTACAACTACACACGGGTACGACGATGTGCATATTCAAATTGACGACGACGACGACGACGCGGCCGGTCCGAATGAAAAAAAAAGCGGCCTCTTCACTTCGCCTCCAAAATCACACTCCTGAAGCAATCCCAAAAGGTTTTTCTGAAAAAAAAACAATATCCTCTCAAGATTTTTAGCAATAATACCCGAAAGATTTTCTAAAAGAAATTTCTGAATATTGTTTAGATTTAATTTAGATTAAAAAAAAATCTATATCTAAAAAATATTCAGAAACGGGTGATGTTTTTAAGAAACCTCAGACGGATGAGCTTGAAGAATCCATGGAGAAAGTTCGAAAGCAATCAATGGTTTTTTTTAGGATACTCATTTATTTTTTTTTGTATTCGGCAAAGTTGTAAATTAGTGTTTTTCGTACAATTATCACCAAGGACGCCATATTCTAACTCTAATATTTACGTTTTAAAAGTGTTAGTACCAGCTACTCGAATTTTTCGATCGTTTAGTATAAGTAGTTGATACTAGCGCTCTAGCGCCGTAAAAGTTAGAATATGGCGTCCTTGGTGATAATTGTAAGACAAACACTAATCTACGGCTTTGCCGAACATCACATTTCAATATAAGGTTTCTGAACTGAGTTATGGAAAAATGAGTGAAACTATTGCCAGGTGATCGAAAACATACCTGTGAACGAAAAAATATTTGTGAAATTTATGAAGAAATCCATAGGAGCATTTCTGTAGCGATTTCCAAATAAATTCTTGAAAATAGTTTTTGAAAGAATTCGCAAAGCATTTGCTTGGGAAATTTGTGTGAAAATCTTTGGTGAATTTTTCGTATTTTGCACTAGAAGAATTGTGGAATTAATTTTTGTAAGACTTTCTGAAAACAACCCAGGAAAAGTTTTGAGGCATTTTCTTAAATAATCCAAGAATAAAACTAGGAAAAATCTGGGATCCTACTTCAAACTTTATATTCTTGATTCAGTGCTATCGTTAATTTGATGTTGAAATATAGTCACTCGACACCTGTATAGATGCTTACCGGTGAGCTCGTTTCATATTACTCTTGATATTACTGCACTAATTAACAGTGTATGTTACAAAAATTTAGCAATGTTTTTCAATAATTTTCAATGTTTGCCCAACAAATATCAAACTATTCATCACGTCAAGTATTGGCCTTAATTACCAAGTCACTTTTGTTAAAAAAAATATATATGTATTTTTTTTCAATTTTTACGCTAATGAAATAGCTTAAATGGTTATCTTCAATGTCGACATATGTTATACCTATTTTAGTCAAAAATCAAATAAATGTATTGCTTAACCCTCCTGAGATGTTAAGCTATGTGCATTACGATGGCATAGTGCACATTCAGTGAACCTGTCTGGGTCATATTGACCCCAACTTCCTACTAGGGTTAAAATAGAGGTTTCATGAATCACGTCACCTACCACATGAAGTGACTTTTCACCCTTTCCACTAGAAAAATCTCTCCCGTGACAGTCGTGGAGATATAGCAGTGATCTTTGTCGGTAGCTACGCATGTCATACTCACATTTCTTCTCTTTGTTGATGACGGTAAGCTACTCCCAAGCTCCATTGATTGGTTTCTTGTGCAATTTCGATTGTATGTATGCTCATGCTCGTTATTAAAGCTATCCATGAAGTTGAAGAATTTATATCATTGAAATGATTTGATTGCTTAATCAGTTTAAAATAAGTATGGGTGAAAATGTAAATATCCATACAATTATGAGGCATTTTGAAGCACTCGAACTGCAAAAAAGTATTATACTATTCAGTTATCGAAACGATGTATACAACAAACCATTTCACGAACCATGATCGGGTGCTTTTTACTGATACCATTTCGATCGCTTTTAGCCAGAGCACCACACACCTAGCTAACGATGATGATGGCACAAAGAACAGCCTTCCGGTTAGACGAAAATTCAAATACCTATACCGATTCCGTACGGATGCTAACGATAGCAATTCGATTTAATATTAATGCAATCAAGAATGAATGCATGCAAATTTGGTTCATCACTGCAGAACGGCTGTAAATGGGTGAGCTTATTGTCAGAAATGATTTCGCCTGTGTAAAGCCTTTTCTACAATTGCACATTTCTGGGAAAAAATTTGCAAACTGAATATTAGTGTTATGAGTTTTCGAAACGATTTCAAACAAATACCTACTTATTGCCGACAAAATTCACGGGAAGCATTGAGCAATGCCGCAGAATAACCAGAATATCCAGAAGAATTTTTGAGTGGATCAATTTCAGTCAGAAACTACTTCTTATTTTTTATATTGTTCTTTTCTTCTTCCTTCTCCTCCATCTTCTTCTTCTACTTTTCTTGATTTTATTTTCTCCTTCTTGCTTTTCTTCTGCATTGCGTAACGTTTTCATTTATTTATGCTAATTTAAACTTTGTGTTTATTCTTCACAAATTGAAGAATGTCCTACATATGACTACCTCATGTAATAATGATAGCTGTGTAACAGCTTAGGAGCTGTTTATCCATTTTTTGTTCAGTAATATTGTTTGTTGGGACGCTTTAGGCATTTATTAGCTAAGAGCTTTCTCATAAACGATTATACAGAAACAGAAAAACAGTAACAAATTTTAATCCTTGTTTCAGGGCGTGTTCATCAGTGTAACGCTACAGTGATTCAACACCCAATCGACCCGGCCTTAATTACCGAAGATTTTTCTATTGAGGAGAAGGGCTTTCTCTCCTGAAATCAGTGGGGAAAATCGAAGAAATTCATTTATCACTGTACCGGTGTCCCGCACTCGACAAAACTCATTAAACTCGTTGGTGCAGAAAATCTCCTGAAAGCCAACATTCATTTCGCCCACCTTCTCCACAGTCTTTCAGCAGCAGCAGAGAAATTGCAGAAGATTCTACATCAGCTGCCACTGCTAGTGGTTGTCGCCTCACCACTAGGTCAAGAGAAATTCCTTGGTGAGCTTACTCGGCAGCATTAGCAGAAGCCGTAGAAGTAGTCAGCAGTAGCATCATCGTATCACACACTCACTCACACCACAGGCACTGGGTTCGGACCGGGGCCAAAGATGATAGCGCATAAATCCACCGTCAGCTGCACCGGGATGCCTTCTCTAAGTGTGTCCCTCTGGATGCACCAACCATAGTATAGGTACTGGCTGTGTTTATTATGAAAAAGGGGGTGGTGCTGATCCTGGGGAGAAGCCATTCGTGGGGACTTCTGACGGAAACCGGGTTTGTCTTGGCCTTAATGGCTTTATATTTGATGATTATTATATTGGATGCTTAGAATGGGGTCTTTTCTCAAGTGACCTGACCGAGAAGGAAATCAACGCAGACGTTCTCCTGGCCCTGGGAGATTTCCACTACTGGAACTTCTCGGACCGAGAGAGCTGCTGCTGGTTCACATCCTTTTCAGACATATACACACATGATGGTTGTTGGAGGGTAAGCAAAAGGATAAGTTGCTTCGTCATCCGTTGACTGTCGTGATTCTATGACATAGTGGACCCCGTGTTTGGCTCGCAAGATTGGGTGAAATGTGTGGGCGAAGTGAAATTTAGTTGACGAGCGGCTTAAGGTTGTTGTGCTTTCTGAGTCTTTACTCAAGAGGATGGCAAAACTTGTGGAAGACATGCTTGATATATATTATGAGAAGGATAATGATGCTTTTGAAAGGATAAACTTGATGTGTGCAGCACTCGGCTTAGTAATTGAGTGCTGTGTGTGTTTGGCGATAGGGATATACTCACCTGGCTGTTTTAGCTGATGACATGACGTCTAGTAAAGGCAATGATGGGATTTGATCTATGAATATTGAAAAGCGTTTCCTGTGAAAGCCTGTGCTGGTCTTGACTGTTGTTTCCGGTGGGGTCTCGTCAATGGTCAAATATTATACTTGAGAGCAGTGCTGATAATGTCATTTCGACATATCTAAATTCATCCACATCCAACTCATTGTAGAAGCTCAACCTGAGAATACGGTATATGAAAAACTTGTGCGACTGGACCAGTTCTACAAGAAAGTAAAGGAAAACCGCTCTTTTTTTAATATTTAAGGTAAATGTCACTGGCTGCCTTTCAAAAATGTCAATTGATAATTATACACCATGAATATTATTGGCATTTTTCGAAGGTAGCCGTGACATTTATATTTAATATTCGAAAAAGATCGATTTTTCCGTGACTTTCTTGTAGAGCTGGTCTAGCCGCACAAGTTTATCATATACCATATTCTCAGGTTGAGCTTCTACAAGGACTTGGATGTGGTTGAATTTTGACTGTCGAAATGACATTTTCAGGACTGCTCATCAGTTAAAGTGTGTTGGAGTTATTCTTGATTTTAAGCTTTTCTGGACACTTGACATTAAGTTCAGAATCGAGAAAGCATGCATGGTCTTCGGGCAATGCCGGCAAATCTTTGGTTAAACTGGTCTTAAACCCAAATATATCAAATGAATTTACATACACAACTCAATCAAATCCATTTGTTTATCAGCATTACAAAACCTACACCCACGCTTATATTCGGTACTGCAAAGAATACCTTGCTCTTTTGTTTGTTTTACGAACTGCTTTAGTAACTTAAATGAACTTTTGAACTTTTTGGAGGGGATCTAGCCAAAGTCTACGTTCCATACAAATTTTAAATTTTTTGTATTGACAAAATTCTACGAGGGGCAGAGGAGGGTCTGGGATGACCAAATTTTGGTCTACGTGGTTTATAAACAAGCCCCAGAGGAAATCCCTAAAAGAATCAAGGAAAGATTTTTTGAAAGAAACCTTTTGAGGAATTACTTTAGGAATTCTGGAAGAGATCAATGAATGAAGCCTAGAATTTCTTCCTTGATAATCTGAGAGTAATCTCCGGAAGAATCTCAAAAGCAGTCCTTTTGAATATCCTGAAGCATGGATTCCCAAACTTTGCCCCCCCTAACGATTGGGCTAACTGTTCGCGACCCACAAGATTAAAATATAAACTAAAAATGTTAAAAAGTAATTAACCCGTATCGGCCTGAGTTAGCGCATATGAACTAAAAATGTCGCCGTTCAGCAAATACACAACGGATTTAAATAATTTTTTGACAGTACACTCGTACATATGTCAAGTTTGTAAAAGTGGACAGAGAACGTCGGAATGGTCCCTATGGCCGGAGTTATTCCGGTGGGTCACTGGGTCAGATTTGCATAAAAAGGGCTGTTTTTCGGTACACAGAGTGTTTTCCATTATGATTCGCTTATCAACTCACTCTATTTTCACTGAAACTTATACCTCTGCAACCAAACATTGTTTCCACACAGTTTTTGACCGTTTAGGAACTACCGGATGTGGCCACCGGACATAATCTCCGGAGGAACCTGCCACATACTGTATACTGGGGTACACAGCCATAACCCATTTTTTGCAGCTCTATATATTGACTTTAGCGGAATAGTGTCTTAGAAGAATTTGTTCTATATACTCAACTCTTTATTTTGGGATTTTCACTTCTGTGATTAATTCACCTAAAAGTGCGACAGAAATTCACTTTTTCAAAAATGAAGATAGAGTGTTGGAGTCTTCTGCAAAGTTGTAGAAAAATGTATTGTTGGAAAGTTTGCTGAACAAACTATTACCTCATTTGCTTAATTATAAGAGATATGTGTCGTTTTTTGTGAACGACCCCTAAAAATAGTTTTTTTGTTATACCTTTTTCTGGGGATTTTTGGTAATTTTCGTGTGTTCTACAAGGTTGTTCTTTGTTATGAAATACACCTCCTTCTGCTTTTTTATCATTGGAATAACGCTCCAGGTGGAACAGAGCCTGCATCTTAATTTGAGAAAACGTAAATAGATTTTCTTAATGAGTCCTTGGAGAAATCCCTGGTGGAATCATGGAACGAACATTATAGATATACCTGGAATGATAATAGGTCTCCTTCAGAATTTATTGAAAGAATTCCCCTTGCAATAACAACCACTAGCGTAGGCAGCCTTTTCTAAGAAAAGCGGGATGAAGGAGAGGACTAATTCCCCTCTTTCATCAGTCTCTGTCTTGTGCTTATTTAGGAGAGTGAGAAGCATGCCAACGCTAGTATTTACAGCTGAGATTCCTTCGAAATTTACTGCTGTGATTTTTTCAAAGATTTCTACGTGGATTACTACAAAAATGTTCTTAGAATGTTCCCAGTAATTCCTACTGGAAATCACCTTGACATTCTTTAAGAAATTCTTAATGGTATTGCTTCAGGAATATTGCTGGGATTTATTTATAAATTTCTGGTAGAAACCTACAGGAACTTTTGCTGGGATTACGCAGGTATCTCTCGCTGCAGATCATCCTGGAGTTCCTTCAGCTGAAAATATTTGAGAAACCCCAGCAGTAATTTCTGGAGAAGTCCTAGTAGTAATATTTGTTGCTATTCTAAGACATAGTCCTGAAGAAATTCTTGAAGAAATCTCTGGAGACATAGCAAGAGGATTTTCTATAGGACCCCTTAGATAAACCTCTGGAGGAATCCTGTGTAAAGGAACTGTTGAAGACACCTTTGAAGCAATCCCACAAGAATATTTAAAATAATCCCATCAGGCATTGTTGAAGAATTCCAAGATAATGTTTTCATAACTTTCTCTTGGATTGTGTCCGGAATGCCTGTTGGGTTCCTCTAGGAATTGCTACTGGGATTGCTGATACCCTCCAGCATTCTACCAGGGAGTCCACTTGAAGTTCCTCCAGGAATTCTTCCTGTGATTTGTCAAGTCATTTCTCCAAGTATTTATTCATGAATTCCTCCACGGATTTTTCTAAAACATCCTGCAATAGTTCTTCCAGTGATTTCCCTATAGACACTTTCAGAAATTTCTCTCGAAATTCCTTCACAAATTCCGCATGTAGTTCCAATGATTCCTTTATAATTTATTCTTCAGATTGATCCTGAAATTTATGTAAGGATACTTCCAAAAACTCTTCTGGCATTTTCACTAAAAATTCTTGCTGGGATTCCTCCATGGATACCAGTATGGATTTCTTTAGAAACCAAGTACTCCTACTAGGAATCCTCTCCAGATTATTTTGGGAACTACTGCTGGGATTGCTACTGGACTGCTGCTAGGATTCTTCTATAAATTTCAGACTGGAATCCTCCAGGATTTTTTCTGAGTTTCCCACCTGCAATATCATCCAGGAATTTCTTGAAGATTCTCAACAGTAATAATTGGTGATGCATGAAATTTCTCAAGAATTCGAAAAAAATCAGTAGGAGTTCCTAAAGGAATTTCAGCAGTAATGACTCGAATACAATAAGAAATTCCTAGAGTCATTTTTCACAAATTCTCTGAAGAATTCATAGCAGAATTTTCTGGAAGAATTAGAAGAAATTCCCTTGAGGAATACCAGGAAGAGTTTTCAGAGACACCCCAGTCAGCAGGCTTCCCAAATCTTTTGAGAAATCCTCTTGGAATTCCTCTAGAAATGTCTGATGAGTTCTCCTGGAAATTTCTAGAATTTCTCCATAGATTTTTCCTAGGATTCCTCCGCAAATTGCTCCGGTCATCTTTTTAGGGATTTTCTCAAGGATTCCTCCAATAATTTGTCTCGGAATAACCTTAGAATTCCTGGACGGATTCATTCATGAACTTCTACCAGGTTTTCTCCAAGTATTCTTGCTGAGAATTCTCAAGCACTTCTGGATGGTATTTCTGCAGTTTTTGCTCTTGGGAATCCTCCTGAAGTATTTCTAGCAGGAATTGCTTGAAGAATTCAGAGAAAAATCACTAGAGGAATTCGACAAAAAACCCTGGATGAGTTTGTGAAGAAATTATTTGATATTTTCGAAAGAAATTCCTGTAGGAATCATCTTGGCGGAAACTCAGCACGCATTCAAGAGTAATCTCCATGGTGAATTTTTGGAAGTACCTTTTAAACATCCCTGTTCTAAAATCCATGTTCCAAAACCACTTGACATAGAAATAACTGTTTGGTGCAAGTAATTTGTATAATCTGTATGTTATATGCTAATCAGTGACTAAATGTGAAAATTGTAGTTTGCCCTGAGGATGAATGAATAAACATTCAAAACGTCGGCTTTTAACCTAACGGGTTGTTTTTAAAGAAACCCGAAGACCGATACAGCGCCAAAAAGTCCCATAAATTATCAAGACGGTCGGAAATCAATCAACATCCCTGTAGCAAACACAGAAGGAACTTCTGCAGGAATCACTCACTCACTCATGTATCCTGAGCAACTCTGCCTCTGGGGGTACATAGGGCCAACGTAAAAGATCTCCATCCTGGGCTGCTGCAGGCTTCAGCCTTGACCTGGACCCAGGTCAGGTTCGCCTTCTTTGATTTCCTTGCTAAGGCTTTGTCGCCACGGGCCCCTGGGTCTGTCTCTGCTGCGATGTCCTGCCGGATTCCAATGCAGCACTTACTTGCATATTTCGTCTCCGTTCTTTCGTGGTGTGTGGTCGACTTCCTCCATTTACGTTCTCCGATTTCTGTTGATATCGGTTTCCAAAATAGAAATACACTAGAACTCCAATGGCGCTGTAGTCACTTTTCCCATTTAATTAAATTAATAACTTTTATTGTGACAATTGATTGTTTTTAAGTGTTCAGCTTGAAGAGCATCTTTTGTTTTAGTAAACAAAATTTATTTGACACTTCTAGTACCATTACTGACGCTGTAAGGGCGTGGCAAACTAGATGTAAGTCACACGAACAGTCGCGACACTGGACTTCTGTGGCTATTTATTCTAATGTTTCCAATGACATCGTCGATGGAGCTCAGTACTCGAAATCCAGTTGTGAGGTCAACAGGCCCGAATTATAAACCGCAGACATCGGTAGATGAAAATCTGTAGTTTTTGTATGGTCTCTGCTGAAATGCACCAGGTTTCGCTGGCGTACAACAAGATTTCACGTTGGAATTGAAAATTCGAGTTTTGATGCGTTGACTGATCTGATTGGATCTCCATAATTTCATAGATTCGGAAAAGCAGTCCTAGCCGTCTTGATCCGTGTTTATAGCCAAAGATTTGGTCTTGCTGATGTTGATGGAGCGTTCGGTCTGGTCGTCGAGCTTATTCTGCATGTTAGAGCGTCGTTGGTCTAGTATGCTCCATTGCAATGGACTGCCAAACTAGCCTACGATTTGGTACACGCTCAATCGCCCCCACCATGATCTTGTCGATTACGATGAGAAACAGTAGCGGTGATAGTACCAAACTACCCTCTGCATGTAAAAGCCTCGTACTGCGCTTCCATGAGGTTGACAATTTTATTCGAAACTCCTTTGCGTCTCAGGGCGCCCCACAGATTTTCGTGGCTCAGACGACCGAAAGCTTTTTCGTACTCAATGAACACCAAAAAGAGGGACTCTTGGAATTCGTTAACCTGCTCCAGTATAATACGGAGCGTGACAATATAGTAAACACAAGATCTACCGGCACGGAACCCTCTTGCTGCCGCCGGAGAGCCGCGTCTATTTTCTCCTGTATCCGATTCAGGATAACTTTGGCGCAGAACTTTGAGAACAACACACAATGGATAAATGCAGAAATCACGGTTGGATATCCTAGAAGATTTCCTAGAGGAATTCCTGAAGAAACTCTTGGAGAAATCCGCCGAAAATGTCAAGAGGAACTCTTGGGAAAATGAAGAAATCTTTTGATAACATCTCAAGGAATTCCTGCTGAAATGCTGAAATTTTTGCTGAGATTGCTCCAGAAGTATGTCCACGTTGATCCTGTGAAGCACAGTCTTGTGGAGCGGACCTGGTGTGATGGTTAGAACATTTTTGATTATCACGCCGAGGACCTGGGATCGAATTCCACTCCCGACAAACTCACTAAATGTGAGTTCTTCCTTCGGAAGGGAAGTAAAGTGTGGGTCCCGAGACGAACTAGCCTAGGGCTAAAAATCTCGTTAATACAGATAAAAAAAAATGTCCACGTTATCATATACAAATCCATTCTGTGATTTCTCCAAGGATTTCTATAGATATTTCCAATGATTTCTCCAGATTTCTCTCTTTAGGAATTTCGCTTGAAATACTACTGGAAATCCCTGAAAGAATCACAGCAAGAAATTTTAAAGAAATATCTGGAGGATTCACAGCAGTACTTTTGTAGGAATCTCAGTTGTAAATACACAAGACAAGGGACTTTGCCCTCTCGTTCATTCCGCTTTTCTTAGTATTTATCAAAAAGAATTAATCAAAAAAGAAAAGGCTGCCTACGCTAGTGGTTGTTATTGCAAGGGGAATTCTTTCAATAAATTCTGAAGGAGACCTATTATCATTCCAGGTATATCTATAATGTTCGTTCCATGATTCCACCAGGGATTTCTCCAAGGACTCATTAAGAAAATCTATTTACGTTTTCTCAAATTAAGATGCAGGCTCTGTTCCACCTGGAGCGTTATTCCAATGATAAAAAAGCAGAAGGAGGTGTATTTCATAACAAAGAACAACCTTGTAGAACACACGAAAATTACCAAAAATCCCCAGAAAAAGGTATAACAAAAAACTATTTTTAGGGGTCGTTCACAAAAAACGACACATATCTCTTATAATTAAGCAAATGAGGTAATAGTTTGTTCAGCAAACTTTCCAACAATACATTTTTCTACAACTTTGCAGAAGACTCCAACACTCTATCTTCATTTTTGAAAAAGTGAATTTCTGTCGCACTTTTAGGTGAATTAATCACAGAAGTGAAAATCCCAAAATAAAGAGTTGAGTATATAGAACAAATTCTTCTAAGACACTATTCCGCTAAAGTCAATATATAGAGCTGCAAAAAATGGGTTATGGCTGTGTACCCCAGTATACAGTATGTGGCAGGTTCCTCCGGAGATTATGTCCGGTGGCCACATCCGGTAGTTCCTAAACGGTCAAAAACTGTGTGGAAACAATGTTTGGTTGCAGAGGTATAAGTTTCAGTGAAAATAGAGTGAGTTGATAAGCGAATCATAATGGAAAACACTCTGTGTACCGAAAAACAGCCCTTTTTATGCAAATCTGACCCAGTGACCCACCGGAATAACTCCGGCCATAGGGACCATTCCGACGTTCTCTGTCCACTTTTACAAACTAGACATATGTACGAGTGTACTGTCAAAAAATTATTTAAATCCGTTGTGTATTTGCTGATCGGCGACATTTTTAGTTCATATGCGCTGACTCAGGCCGATACGGGTTAAAAAACGATCTAGTGAATGATCACTTTTATATAAGATTCTTCTTGAATATTTTGTTTTTCAATAATCATAAAGTGAGAGTGCATTCGCAAACCCCCCCCCCCCTCCGGGGAAAGGCCGGCGTCCTCCCTGGGGTGTCGCAACCCACAGTTTGAGAAACTATGTTCTGTTGGAATCATTGAAGGAATCCCGGGTAGAATCGTGGAGAAACTCCTAAAGAAATCTCTGGAAAAATCTCAAAAAAAAAAATAATGTAGGAATCCCGGGAATAATTCCTGAAGGTTTCCCGGAAGGGATTCTTTAAGAAATCTCGGGATGAGTTTCGGAAGAAATAGCTAAAGGAAACCCGAGAGTAATCGTTTACGAATCCCAGATGGAATAATTTTATTAACCTGGGAAGAAACACTTTGGGCTGTAAAACGGTGAGTAGATAAGGAGAGCATCCAACATATCTCTGGTCCTCACAAGTTCATATAGGAACCTTACACCTTATTATTACGGGGGGTTAGGGTGAATTAAAGGCGTAGCCGGGTTTGATAGCGAGTAATTACAAAAAAAAAATCTGATAGGTTTTATAACTTACAATTCGGATAGCCTTTATCGACTGTTTACCCTGTGGACTGGAGTCTCAAATTATTTTACCAGTTTCGTTACTTTTCTTTTCATGTTTCAGATCAACAAATGACGACGAACATGTGCGGACAAACTGAAGAGCGCGGGTCGGACTGCGGATTTCAACGGAAACATTGAGAACATAACTTCATTGGAAATTATAACTTTCACGCTGTGTTCATTTCACCTACAAAATTTCATGTGAATCGGTGCAGTACTTTTTGTTGTAGCAATGAATGAAAAGAATGTGCGCCATTGAATTTTGTACAGCCCCTAGTTTTGCTTAACAGCGCTGTAACTTTTGAATTTGGCAAAGGAAATGGCTGAAATTTTGAACAAAACCCTCTCAATCTACATTTGTTGCACAGGCAAAATTTCAGAAAAATCGATGCACTATCAACAATTTTATGGTCGAAACTTAGAATGAACGTGATTTTAGCCCCTCAAACAGCAATAAGTCAGCACCCTTTATTGTTTCGATTGTACTATTGAAAGAACTATATTAAAAATCATCAAATTTTGCAGGCATAATAAACACATAGTCAACTACCTCCTGTGAAAATTTCATGAAAATTGGCAGGAAAATTCAAATGTTATGAATAGGCAAACATCGCATATGAAAAATACGAAATTTTCACTAACACTCACCCCTATCAACACCAGTAGCTTCCAAACCAATTGATCAAAGTTGGTGAAATTTTGCAAGATAGTGTCTCTATAAGTATCATAACTGCTAACGAAGTTTCATAATTATCAACGCAGAAATTTGAACTGTAACGTAAATGAACCATCTATTATGCGAATGAAAATTGGTCATGATTGTACAAAATGTTTCAAACTACGTCTGTTTGTTTTTCATCCACAGTTAAAAGTAATGCGTCAATTTTTATGAAATTTGGCACAAATAATAAACATACACCAAAGAGTTCTCAGTCAATTATTTGGCCAATTTTACCGATTCATTGCAGAGCTACAGCCATACTTCTGTGTCCGATTATTGCGGATACAGGCTTTACTGGCATCGACGCGACGCTTCGAACTGTTGAAAGCGACGCTTCCGAATTGGTTGATGGCAGGGTTGCCAGCTGTCATCTTCTGCGTTAACACTTATGCTTCTGCGGGTCAAGCGATGATAAAGACCGCCAGCTAAGAGTTGTGTGCTTAGCTGGAATGCAGCCTGGACACTATTTTCCTTCTGACTTCAGCTAGCTTAAGGGGGGAGGTACGACTCGAGCGTCTATTCCCCAAGGAGGTACTGCGTGGTAAGCGGCTGAGTAAAAAAAGCTGCTGGCTCGATAGCCCTCCAGTGAGACAGGAGTATTGGCGTAGGCCCAATAAGCCACCCGTAAAAGTCCCTATTACGAATAACATAGGAGAAAATTCGACTCGATACAATCGGTTCTCAAAAGTCAAAAAAAAAACCGAGAAGTATCAATAAATAAGTACCGCAAACAATGCCGTGGGAAATCACCGATGGTATCTCGAAAAAAAAATGCCAAAAGATAACTATAAAAATTCTCGCGTGATAGAAATCACGGAAGGAATCCGTGATAAAATTTTGATAGCAAACTTTGGCGAAAACTTGAGTAATCCTCAAAGGAATTACAGAGGGATTTTTTTTATTATCCTACAAATTGGGCCGATGGGTCTCAGATTTTCATGAAACTTTTTCCACAGGCAGGGCTCATGGATATACAGGGGATAGACAAAATGATCGGGACAGGCAAAATTTTCACTTCTCAAAAAAATTTCAAGTAACTGTAACTTTCCGAAAAGTGAACCAAATATTCTCCAATTTTCACTGTAAGTTGATTAAGTAGTTGTGTATCAGTGGACAAAATTTGGAAAAGATCAGGCTATTCTGCACGAAGTTATATGCATTTTCGAAAAAGGTAGAATTTTCCGATAGCCAACTTTGAGCTGTTATATCTCCGGATTCAATGAACCGAATGCAATGAAATTTTGTCCATTTTTGACTTTTATAATGAGCTCTGAAAAACGTTTGACTCAACATGAAATTATTAACAAGAGAAAAAGTTATTGCGATATCATTAATTTTATGATTTTTTAGTAAATTGGTCTATTTCTAAAATGCATCCCATTACTTTTTCAATTAGGGGTAGGCGGGGCAATATGGACACTAAGGTGGCCCACACTTATATGAAAAACAAAAATTTCGAAAAATGCCAAGTCTTACCTCCTAAATAAGTTGTTTTGGACTCCCAGAAGCTACGTTCAAAATTTGAGCAAAATCGGTTGAGCCTAAGGGGGCGCTCAAAACGCTTGAAGTTTGTATGAGAAAAGTTGGCCAAATGCAGAAAATTTAAGTTTTCGAATTTTGCCGCTAGGTGGCGCTGTAAGTGTTCAATAATCAAACCCTTACGTATTATTGTAAGTGACTATATGCCAAACAACTTTGTCAAAGACCGCAAAGTGATCCGACGTCTGTGAAAAAAGTTATACCCTAGGTAAGGTGAGGTGAAACATTATTAATATTTTTCTAGTACATGTAAAGGAATAATATCAATAATGAAATCTCAATTCTTTGCCTCACTTTGCCTAAGGTATAACTTTTTTCACAGACGTTGGATTACTTTGCGGTCTTCGACAAAGTTGTTTGGTATATAGTCACCTACAAAAATGCCAAAGGGTTTATTTGTTGAACGCTTACAGCGCCACCTAGCGGCAAAATTCGAAAACTTAAAATTTCTGCATACATTTGGCCAACTTTTCCCATACAAACTTCAAGCGTTTTGAGCGCCCCCTTAGGCTCAACCGATTTTGCTCAAATTTTGAACGTAGCTTCTGGGAGTTCAAAACAACTGATTTAGGAGGTAGGACTTGGCATTTTTCGAAATTTTTGTTTTTCATATAAGTGTGGGCCACCCTAATGGACACCCTAAGGTTTTTGACAACTTTACCTGGCAAGATGTCAAAAAAGTTTAGTTTTTTGATACATGTATCCTTTTAAAGTCTATTTAGCATATATTGCATAAAAATGCTCACGAAGAAAAATGATTTATCCACTTCAAAAAATGTTTTGAAAAATGTTAGTTTTTCATGACCGTCTTCAAGCATACGGGGCAGAATGGACACCCCCATGGGGCAATATGGACACCATGAGACTTTTACGAATTTCGTACATTATTTACAGCCATAAAGTCATTTCATTACAAAACAACTATTATGGATGAATAATACGCCGAAGTAGTTCATTTTTGTTCAGTTAATTTAAATTCAGGCTGTTTTGGATAAAGCTTCGTTTTTGTCGGCATGTACAGCTGTGCCTAGAACAACTATTTTCCACTTCTGTCGTTTTTGAGCAATTTGTTCCACCCTATGTCTACTATAGTGAACATTTAACCGAAAATATACTGAAATCGAAGAATTTGGTTGGTTTGTGATTTAGGTTATATTTTTCCAAATAATAACAAATAATTTTATTTGCAATAAATTAATCACTAAATCTTATTTTAGATGGTGTGAAAATTATAATTTCCATGCATAAAAAACGGAGGACGCAACTTTTTTGTGTAAAATCAAGTATAATTTTAATTTCGAATGTTTCTTTCCTGAAACTACGTTTTAGACAAATGGACTATATCACGGGCTCCCAACCGGTGGTCCGTGGCCCCCTGGGGGGCCGTGAAGCCAGTCCAATGGGGCCGCAATGTTACCAAAAAATTGTAAAAATTTTATTCTATTTTGTGCAAATTATACCAATTTTTAATTTTGTATACCGTCACCCCCAAAAGCCACAATTTTAGGAACAATTTTGCAGTATAAAACGCCTTCAGAAGAATTTTTTTTCGGCTGCGCCGCTATTTTTCAGCTATGACTCAAGTTGAATGTACATGACATCATTGTTTACGAAATGTGAGTGTCGAATAAAAAAACGTATCATTGACCGTTGAAAACCCCTCCCACAGTAAATTTCTCGCTACGTCACTGTACCCAAAAAATCGGTTTGGTTCATTTAATTCAATTTTTTTTTTCCAAAAACTTTCATTGGGCCGCAGATGTTTCGACAATTCTTAAAGGGGGTCGCCACCTCGAAAAGGTTGGGAACCACTGGACTATATTCTCCATTCATTAAAAGTTCAAAAAAGTTCACATATTTCAAAATATTGAGGGTGTCCATTCTGCCCCGGGTGTCCATATTGCCCCGCCTACCCCTAATTGCCGCGATGCTTCATTAGAAAAATAATGTAATTGTTATAATTTTCTTCCATGTTAAGAATTTTAAGTAAGGTCAAAAGTTTTTCAAAGCTCATTATATAAGTCATAAATGGTCAAAATTTCATTGCATTCGGTTCATTGAATCCGGAGATATATCAGCTCAAAGTTGGCAATCGGATAAATATACCTTTTTCAAGAATCTTTATAACTTCGTGCAGAATAGTCCGATCTTTTTCAAATTTTGTCCACTGATACACAACTAGTTGATCAACTTACAGTGAAAATTTGAGAAAATTTGACGCACTTTTCGAAAAGTTACAGCTATTTGAAATTTTTTGAGAATGGAAAATTTTGCCTGTCCCAATCCTTATTTCTATACCCTGTATGAGCAAAAAAACTCAAGAAAATTCAGGGTCGCCTATTTTCCCGGAAAACTCAGGTGGATTTTTTTTATTTCCCTTGACACTACTTACTTTGAAAAATCCTAACTCAAGAATGAAGCATCCTAGAAACAACGTTTTTTGTAGAAAATGGAAGCAAATTTTCTCAGGAATCCAAAAAATATAAACTGGAAAAAGTTTTCCACAAAATTTTTCATAGTTGAGAAAATTTGTAAAGAAAAACCGGAAAAACTATGCTCAAACTCACGGAAAATTAAAAAAAAATATTTTAGAGAAGGTAATTTAATAAGCTTTGATCGCTGAAATTTTTGCAATGCACTTTTTTTTTCTATCCTGAGTCATGGCCAATTTTGTTGACGCTGGGCGTTTTCTTTCATGGCGAACACCATAATTTGGCGTTCCCGAATAATGGTGCTTTCTAGCTTAAGCATTTGGATCAAATGGATGGATGTGCATTGAAGTTGTTGCAGTGAGGAACTGTAAAGCATCATGCTATATTATTAAAAATTCAATGAAATAGTAATCTAATCGAATATCTGAAACCAACGAACTTTCAATACAATCTGAAGACAAGATAGATTAGAAAGAAAGAAATTAATTTAGGAAATAGAAGATGGAAAATGTTAAAAATTGCAATTTTTCTCACCTACAATGCATTCTCACAAACAAATAACTTCAGAGAAAGATCAAATTATAAAATTCGCTTCCGTTGGAGTGTTTGGCAAACAGTTATTCAGCTGTCTTTTCTCTGCCGGAAGCAAAAACCACTTCGCTAAATGGTGACAATGCAACGGAAGGCACACAGCAGCACAATGCACACCTTCACATCATCCCAGCCAGCGCAGCTCGGCCACCACTTTCTAATAGTCGAGACAATGTGACTAAAACCAAGTGGCAAACTCCTAAGTGCACCTGCAGCAGCTTCGGCATCGTACCAACTACCTCCATTCAAGGGCCTCTGCATACATGGGTATACCTATCGCCTCGTAAGGACACACAAACTGATGTGCAGCTCTTCTGCATCTGCCTGAATCGAAGCTCTCCGGAGTGGTTGGCCAGGCCAGGCCAGGTTGCCGGACAGGTTTTAAAAGCTTTTCACATTCACGTGTGTCCATGTGTTTATGGTGATCGTGGGAGGGCAGCCGCAGTGGAAACACCTTTCTATTGTACAGTGGTGCTTTGGCACAGAGAAAAAATTGAAAGTCATATGGCACGTTTTAAAGTGAAATTATATATTATAGACACTCAACTTTAAAGCAGTAGGGGCTCTTCACCCCTGTAAGGCATATCAGTATGTTAAAATGCGTGTCTCTGCTGCAATTATTCTTGAAAATTGTACAAAATGTGTTAAAAGTTGTGCTCTTATTGGGATTTCATAGATGGATTTCTTTCATAAAGTTCTGTAAAAGTTAGAAGTTGGAAAATAATTGTTGGAAATTCAGTCAGTCAATGAAACATTTTCCAAGTAGTTTTGTGATTTTTTGTTTTGTTTTTTTTTGTCTGTGTCCCATCCGGAGTGTGTCCGTCTATTGTTGCTAGCAATTTTCTCACGTGCACTTCGATGTTGCTGGGCCGGTGAAGGTGAAGTGGTTCCATTGGAAAAACACAGCATGCCCAGAAACAACTCAACCTAGGTACCGACCGTTGTTGTGTTGTGGCCCTGACCGTTGAGAACCCACCCCGGAAGCAGTTTGGCGATGAAGCCAATTAAAATGCCGGAAGACTTTCCAGCAGAGCAGAAGCAGTACCTACAATGCAATGGTTGGCTGGCAGCTCGTGCAAAATATGGTGCTTTCTGCCGGCTACGGGAACGATAAACGACACAATGCTCATAAATATTTACTGCGCTTCTGCCTAGCCACACTCCGTACTTACTGATGGTGGTGCAAAAGGTAGGGCTAGCTACCACTGGCACTGGTTGTCCGAGTAGTGTTACCATTTACCGCACAGCCGAGCAAAAGACTGCTGTTCGATTCCGGAAACGAAAGGAGACCGCTGAGTAAGTTCGGCAGCATTGGAATGGAGAGTGTTGGCCAGCGCCTTCATCGTCACCTCTCGCTATGCTAGATACTGGAGCATACTGGGGCGCTCGAAGTTGTCTGAGGAAATTTATGGACAAACAGAGCGGTGATGTTCCACCTTGGGAATGTTTAGAGAGGCATTATCGCCATGGTTAAGCTGTTGGTCATGTTATAAACGAGTTGTTTCGTTGAAATTGGTATAACTACCCAGCCGGGAGACAAACTTGGCGTGGTTCCGTAGTCAAATGGAGTTAAGAGTGAGGTGTATCTAGGTAAACCAAAGGTCGCCGGAACAGGCGTTGAGATATGACTCCCGAAGCGATGATTAGTGGGTATTAGATTCCGAGCAGTTAATCCTGTTTTGATCAAAGCAACAGTTTGGAGGAGCGATAAAGGAACGTTGTCCTGAGTGGCTTATGTAGGAATTTGAATGACTTATGCGGCGATTATAATATGTATGAGTACTTTACGCTAAAAATAAGGACTGGAGATCCACAACTGTCTTGAGTACAATTTTTGTTAGTGTGGCAGGATGTGATGACCATTTTTTCTGAGTGCCTAAAAATAATATTCTTTGTGCGAACACCATTAAATGCCGGGGCCCGTGGCGTAGTGGCTACACATTCACTTCATAAGTGGATGGTCATGGGTTCGATCCCAGCCCCGGCACTTGCAATTTTTCGTCAGTTGCTTTTCCCCCAAGAGCAGCTGACACCTGACCCTCTTCTGGGCGTATGCTCTAACTAGAGATGGGAAAACTGATTCAATTTTGAGAGCCAATCGCTCCCGATTCACTCTAAAAAAAGAGTCGACTCTTTTGATCGATTCAATAACTCTTTTCGGGAATTTGATGAAAAATTTCGTTTTTCGAGCCGAGTCCTTTTTATATGTCCAGTTTTTGAGAAAATCTGCTCTCTTGGTACGGACATCAACGTTGAATTAACAAGCTTAGCATGACGTGATAAAATGCAAGATAATACAGATTTTTGTTCCTGCCACTAAAGAATCAAATCACTGGTGCGAGTCAGCCACACAATATACTAACAAAAAAATGATTTAATGGTAAAGATTGCACTGTTCTGCGTCTAATTATTATGAAAGTGCGTAATCAGCCAACTCTTTTCGACAGATTGTTGGACTCGTTAGGATCTTCACTGAATCGTAACTCTTTTGAAAAGAATCATGGTTCACTCACTCGGTTTCGCGAGTCGATTCTTTGAATCGATTCGCTAGTGAATTGCCCATGTCTAACTCTAACGGACCCGGAAACTTGGATATCGGCTAACGGCAACGCATAATGGGCCCCCAATCGGACTGGAGAAGAGAGCCACAAGAACAAGAGCCACACATCAACATTCGCGTGCTCATCATTCTACCATGGACAGGGTAGAAAAGTGGCAGCAGCCCCATGCCAACCATGTTCGAATTAGAATTAGAATAGAATACATTTAGGCGCTGTACAAATTGTAAGTGCAGCTGCCAATTGGAATCGCTCACGCAGTGCCCCAGTGGACAAAAGAGCCGTGAATTAGGTTAACCCTCTAATACCCAAATTTTTGATTTTGATCTAAATATCATTTTTCGTCATCAAAAATCGATTTAAACATGTTTTGGAAGATGATTCTCTTTAATTCTCGATTTCGTGAATTTCAGTGTTTGATTTTTCTAATTTTTATTTTTGAACATCCCCAAACTTTTATATTTTTCCTGGAAGCCAATTTGGGGTACGGATTTTTTGAGATGAAAACATTTTGAGATTTTATGATTATTGTTGAAATATTTTTGTTTTAATTTTTTTCATAGAAATTTTTATTTTCCGTGTATTTTTAAGGAAAATAATTTTAGAGTGTATTCGATTCCCTTAAACTATTAACGTTGAACTTTTCGTCATTGAAATCATCGTCATCATCAAACATTTGAAAGCAGTTTTTTCGTTCAAAACAAAAGTTTATGCTATGAAAATATATTCACTGTACTCCACATGAGGAATATAATGCAGTGAATATATTTTCATGATCCTTGTTTTGATTTGCAGCGAGAAAACTGCTTTTTATTTTCCGAAAAATGAAGACGGATGCTTGATCCTTAAACAAGGATAGAATGGTTTGGAAAAACATTAAAACATGTTAATTGTAGCGATTCAATACCAAATAAACAATAACTTCTAAAAAGTGACTAAAACATCAATTTTTCAATAATTTTCAAAAAATGTAAATTCGCTTTAAGGACAAGGTATTTGGAGTACATAGCTCAAAATTTCAGGAGAACCGCTTTTTAGGACCGTTGAACGGATTTGAATGAAAATGTATCACGCCAATTGTTCAGTGGTTGTCTATAGCGTGATGCATTTTAATCCAAATCCGTTCAACGGTTCTAAAAAACGGTGCTCTAGAAATTTTGAGCTATGTACTCCAAATACCTTGTCCTTAAAATACACCAAAAACCATTTTGAGATATACAAAACAGTCCTAAATATCAGCCAAAAATATAAAAAAAATGATTTTCCACGAACCAAAAATTACAAAAATGCTCAAACTATACCCCGTCTAAAGGCGGTGTTGGGTATTAGAGGGTTAAGTAGTTAAAAAACACCATTAAACAGCAGAAGCCATAATCTCATTTCACCAGAACAGAACGCGTCGATATGCCTTCACAGTAATACTAAACACATCCGTGTGTTTATTTCCTCAAACCAGCAAGAAAATCTTTGGCAAAGTTGTTCAGGATGATGTCTGGCCCTTTGGCCGAATGGATCTTTTAGTCTTTTAGAAACTTTTTGACATTCTACCTGCAAAAATGATTATCAGCAATATTCTCGCCAGTGTAAGTGAGTGGTAGAATGGAGCGTACGTGATCTGTACTACTGCCGCATATAATCATTTCTACGTTTGTCCAACGAGTCTAAAAACCTCCATGTGCAGCTAAATCAGTAAACCCACCCACGAAGAATCTATTGATTGTGTTATCGGTGTGCAATATTAATGGGCGCGGCTAAAAAGTGATGTAAATTGTGTCAAGTTTATCTATGTGCCACAAATCGGGAGCTGCAGCCATCATATCGGCGTCACATACGTTTTGACATTCGAGCTGTGAGTTACCAAAACCAGCCTTGAGATGGATTCCAGTAAAACAACGATGAAGCTTCGGTGTACCTCTGCAAACAAATCCACAAGCCGAAGCCATTCCGAGAGCGGGATGACAATCTCTGATTTGGCTAATTTAGTTCAAACTCAGCTTTGCTCATTCCAACAATCCACGAGGGATGACATAAAGCAGATGAGAGAGTCTCTCGTATCAGAAATGAGCAAAGTGAAAGCTGATATTGCTGCCGAAATAAACAATCTCCGGGAAGAGAACGCGAAAACATTTGCTGGCCTTTCTGCATCTATTGAAAATGTCAGGTCTAGCACTTCACAGACCGTGGATAGAATGGCACGATCCAATGACCTGATTGCAAGCGGAATTCCTTTCGTCGTCGGTGAAGATCTATCGGCCTATTTCCGAACCTGGCGTCTTAAACTAGGGTACGATGAGAAGCAGCTACCTTCTGTGGATATTCGTCGGCTGTCCAGAGGACCGTTGACTGCTGGATCGGTCTATATGGTTTTCATCCAATTTGCGTTCTCAATTCAACGAAATGAGTTTTTCTCGAGATACATCCGTTCTCGTTCGCTTTGCCTTTCTGATGTCGGATTTGCTGTGAAGAAACGTGTTTTCATCAATGAAAACTTGTCACCTATGGCGAGGGAGCTGCGAACGAAGGCTTTGAAACTCAAGAAAGAAGGAAGGATACACACAGTAACGACGAAGAATGGAATTGTCTTCATCAAGCGCGACTCGAATGGTGGTCAGGAGATTGCTGTGTCTTCAGAGAGTGAACTGGTTTTACATGCTAAACCTTTTCCTAAATAGTTTTTGTTTACTCCTCGCACTCCTGTCCTTTTTTCCCATGCTTCCTCTCCTAAAAGTCTGTTCGGGACATCGTTGCTGCTGTTGCTGTTGCTGTTGCTGGGACTATTGGTTGCTGTTAGTCTGGGGATCGGCGTAGATGTTCGATAATATTGGTAGATGATCTTAATATCATGCTGTTGTTGCTACATTTGTAATGATTATTTTGCGTTAAGTTGTATGATTTATTTTGATTCGAGATAGATAGATATTTGTAAAGATGTTTGTCAGAAAATTAAAAATTGATGTGCTCTACTTGTTTCTTTTGAATGTTATGGTATCAAACTCGTCTAATGGCTAGCGATTCAAATCACTACGACCCTACGAATTGGTGTATACCTGGTATTGTGTTAAAGTCCGCTCTGGTCAGAGATAAGTTGTCTGTTTGTTGCGTAAATAGCCAAAGCATGTGTGCGCGTAAGATGTGTAAGCTGGATGAGTTGAGGCAGATAATGTGTGTTAGTAATGTTGATGTTGTTTGTGTGACCGAAAGTTGGCTTAATGAGAAGATTAATAGTTCTATGGTGGAAATCAATGGCTGTTCCGAACGACGAAAAACCAGCACCCCGGTGCGACAGGGTCACTCGATCCACGCACCGCAAACAGTAGCAGCGAACGAGCCAATGCATTGTTTTTGACAGCGAATTGAATTGTAATAAACCTACCTATATAACTACACACACAGAACACGTTAAAATTCTCTTACACGTTACACAGTGAATTAAAGCTATTTTTTGTTAAATTGATTAGTTACCCTAGTTAAAATTGTTGGACAGTTTCTTAAACACATTCAGGACAAGAAATGTAAGTAAACACATAAAACAAACATGAACTTAAACATAAATAAAATCTAATAAATTTACAGCTATAAAGCTGACTCATGCACATGCAAAAACGGGTCATGCTATAAGAAGTTCGAACACCCAATGGTGCTGTCCCAACAAACTTTATAGATTTCTTTGAGAAATCTCGCGGAGATGCCGAATTCCGCCAATATTCCTGGCCAAGGAGTGCCACCGGAACAACAGCAGACAGAAGGTACTGGTCAGCAGCGAGAGAGCGATCTTAACCTCAGCTTTGTCGCCCATCCAGTAGGATCGAACAAAAACGCTGCGGGTGTGAATGTTCCGAGTGGATCGACCACCACCCGTTCCCGCAAGAGCAGATCATCGAAGACTAGTTCCCGTGCTTTACGTGCTTCTCTCGATCTGCAGCGGCTCGAGGAGGAAAAGCGCCTAGAAAAGGAATTTCTCGCCAGGAAGTACGAAATCCTGCAGGCGCAGCTTGAGGATGGAGAAGGCAGTAGCAGCAGCGGCAGGACTCGTCGATCGTCCCATGGCAGTTCGCAGAGGACTCACGATTGGGTAAAGAGCCAGATTGTCCCGACTACCAGTACAACCACCGAACCCCAAGTGATTCCCGTGGGTACTCAGTCTCGAACCGGCACAATACCCAAGGATTTCCCTCCAGCGGTCGCAGTGACAACTAGTGCCATGATCATGGATGAATCGAGTGTGCTGGATATGCGATCGTTATCCATCAACCCGAATACAGTGGATCAGGTGGCGCCGAAGGTACAGTGTGCAGCTAGTTCATCGTTCGCTCCAACCCGTTATCGGCTCGCACATCTGCTGGCTAAAAACACCGACCAAACGACTGCAGTAAACTGTGCAACCGATTGTGAAGGCGCAGTAGGTGGTTGCACAACAATTTCGACGGATCATCGTGCGTTGCCGACTGCGGTGAATTTCTCCATTTCGCCAACACGCACCCCGAAGGCTTTGATGGAGCAGCTAAGTGAGCTGCAACAGCGTGTGGACAGTTTCCAGCAACAGTTGTTGGCTAAGACACCTTGTCAAGGCCAGACCCTAGATCGACACCCGGACGAACCTCGACACTTCCAGCCGACACAATCATCGACGGTGAATGTGCCAAAGCCAGCGCGCAAAGTTGCGTACGATCTGCCTACCAGCGACGGTAATAACAAAGTCACCAGCTCGGTAAGTCAAACGTGCTCCAATACTATTTCTGCATTTGTACCGCAATTGAATGTTTTGAGCTCGGTTGATCTGTCGCTACCGACACGAGCTGTTGAACAAATAAATAAAACACCCCCTCCGCCCACCGGGCCATGCTTACTTCCCCCCATTCTACCATTCGTGCCGGCGCATATGAGTACACCTCAAGCCCATTCTACTCCCCCCTCCGTGCATACAGTTTCCTCTCGATTGTCTCCAATAATGTCGCCGATGGTTCCCGCATCTGCCCCCATCACCGCTCCCGTCTCCGCTGCCAACGATGTTGCTCGGCGGCAGCTATTCGGTCCAACCTCACAGCAACTCGCCGCCAGACACGTCGTGCCCAGAGAGCTCCCTGCTTTCACCGGTGATCCAGTCGAGTGGCCGTTGTTCCTGAGCTGCTACCAGAATACGATGGCTATTCCGATGGCGAGAACCTGATGCGGCTGCAGCGGTGCCTAAAGGGAAACGCGTTGGAGGCAGTTCGAAGCCATCTGATGCATCCATCTTCTGTACCGTTAATCATCGACACGTTGAAAACGCTGTACGGACGTCCAGAGCAAATCATCAACTCTCTACTTTCCAAGCTTCGCGCGACGCCGACCTCAAAATCGGAACACCTGGAGAGTCTGATCGGTTTCGGTTTGGCATGCAAAAACCTTTGCAGCCACCTCCAAGCAGCGGGTCTACAGGACCACCTTTCGAATCCTCTGTTGCTTCAGGAGTTGGTGAGTAAGCTGCCAGCTACCCTCAAGTTAAACTGGTCGCTCTTCAAGCGGCAATATGCCATCGCAGATCTCACCACGTTTGGCAGCTACATGGACCAGATCGTGACAGCCGCCAGTGAAGTGACGTTTCTCAACGAAGCAGATGGACATCGTGGCAAGCAGGAGAAACCGAAGACGAAGGAGAAAATGTTCGTGCACACCTCTGAGGAGAAGGCAGTGGAAAGCGTTTCCGCCAACCGTCAGGAGAACAAGCCGAAACCCTGTGCGGCCTGCAAGAAGGACGGACACAGAATAAAGGACTGCCACTCCTTCCGGAAGATGCAACTTGCAGATCGCTGGAAACTAGTGCAAGAGCGATTTCTCTATCGTCGCTGTTTGGGCTCTCACGGAAAGTTCCCATGCAAGGCAAGCAACTGTGGGGAGAATGGTTGCGAGGATCGTCATCACAAGCTTCTTCATCCAGGGAATCCACAATTATCCCGAGCAACCGACACTCCAAAGACTACAAGCACGGTTACCGTTCATCGGCAGTTCCAGCAAGCTGTTCTGTTCCGTATTACTCCGGTGTCGCTACACGGAAATGGCAAAACCATCAGAACGTACGCCTTTCTCGACGATGGTTCATCCAAAACTCTGGTGGAAGCGCAGGTAGCAGAAGAACTTGGGGTCACCGGAGCCATACATCCACTCTGCTTGCAGTGGACCAGTGGTGTTGAACGAGTGGAAGACGATTCACAAGTGATAAAGCTGCAGATTTCCGGTGCAACGAACTCAACGAGGCTCGATTTGAAGGAAGCGCATACCGTTAAGAGTCTCAACCTTCCAGTGCAGTCGTTGGATTTCAGCCAACTTTCCGAACAGTTTCCGCATCTGCAAGGACTACCTGTCCACAGCTACACAGACGCCGTTCCTACGATCCTGATCGGTTTGGACAATTCCTTCGTGATGACAACCCGGAAAAGCAGAGAAGGAGCTAGAGGCAGCCCGATTGCAGCAAAAAGTAGATTGGGCTGGACAGTCTATGGAAGCACATCCACAGAAGTTGAGCAGTCCGCTAACCAGCTATTCCACATTTCCGTCCGTTCGCCCGAACAAGAGCTCCACGACCTCGTGAAGGAGTTCTTCGCATTGGAAAGTGTGAATGCTACATCTTCTGCAATAGAAAACGATGACGATAAACGTGCCAGGCAGATCCTCGAAGCTACTACTGTACGGACGGAGTCAGGTCGATTTCAAACCGGCTTGCTTTGGAAATACGATCATGTGGAATTCCCGAACAGCTGGCCCATGGCGGAAAAGCGATTCCGCTGTCTCGAGCGTCGTCTAGCATCCAAGCCTGATCTATTCGACAACGCGAAGACTCAAATCTGCCAATATCAAGTCAAGGGGTATGCTCATAAGGCGAGTCCAGACGAACTAGCTAGCTTCGATCCTAAGCGGACTTGGTTTCTGCCACTGAACGTTGTCACGAACCCGAGGAAGCCTAACAAGGTGCGGCTAGTGTGGGATGCGGCCGCCAAAGTTCAAGGCCAGTCGTTCAATTCTGCTCTTCTGTCTGGTCCGGATTTTCTCGCACCGCTTCCGGCCGTTCTGTCTTCATTTCGCCAGTTCGAGGTAGCTATTAGTGCCGATATCTGCGAGATGTTCCACCAGATCTTGATTCGCCCTGAGGACTGGTCGGCTCAACTATTCCTATGGAGAGACGATCCGTCCAAGCAATTCGAGGTGTTCGTCATGGACGTAGCGACGTTTGGCTCCACCTGCTCTCCTTCTGCAGCCCAGTACGTAAAAAATCGGAATGCCGAGGAGTTTGCCGACGAGTTTCCGCAGGCAGCGGAGGCGATAACGAAGCACCATTATGTCGACGATTTTTTGTGCAGTGTGGATACCGAACAGGAAGCAGTGGAACTTGCAGAACAGGTGAAGTTAGTGCACTCGAAGGCTGGATTTGTTATACGAAACTGGCTATCGAACTCGAATCACGTTCGTACACGGGTCGGGGAACAAAAAACGGAATCTGCGAAGAAAGTTTGGATCGATAAGTCTGCCGCGTACGAACGCGTTCTCGGCATGATCTGGAAGCCGGAACTGGATGTTTTCGTATTCCAAGGTGTGTTCAGGGAAGAAATCCAGGCTCTTCTTCTTGGTGACGTCGTTCCGACCAAACGAGAAGTTCTACGAACCGTGATGAGTATCTTCGACCCCATCGGACTGGTAGCCATCTTCGTAGTCCACGGAAAGGTGCTTGTGCAGCACATCTGGCGCTCCGGAATCGGTTGGGACGAACGCATCTCGGACGTACTTCTGGAGCAATGGCAGCGATGGATCAAATTACTGCAGCAGCTAGACCGAATCGAAATCCCACGTTGCTACTTCCCTGGCTACTCCTCTGAAGATTACGGGACTGCGGAGCTGCACATATTTGTGGACGCATCCGAGGAAGCCTTCGCAGCAGTGGCTTATTTCCGGATTGTCGAAGGAACAACAGTTCGATGCTCGTTGGTGTCGGCAAAAACGAAGGTTGCGCCTCTGAAGCTATTATCCATTCCCAGGTTGGAGTTGTCAGCAGCTGTTCTTGGAGCCAGGCTTTCAAAATCTGTTGTTGAGAACCACACGATTCCGATTAGGCGCAAAACGTTTTGGAGTGATTCCTGCACCTTCCTCTCCTGGTTGCGAGCAGATCCCCGAAAATATCGGCAATTTGTCGCATTCAGGCTAACTGAAATCCACGATCTCACGCAGGTCGATGAATGGCGCTGGGTGCCGTCTCGTTTGAATGTGGCCGACGAGGCTATAAAGTGGGGAAAAGGCCCCGATATCACTACTGGCAGTCGCTGGTTTCAAGCTCCAAAGTTCCTCTACGAGCACCCAGATTCGTGGCCCCAGCAAACAATGAAAGGCAACGAGTCGTCTGAGGAGCTTCGTCCGGTTCACCTTCATCACGACGTAGCCCAGGAACAACTGTTCCAGTTTAGGCGGTTCTCGAAATGGGAGGCCTGGTCCACGCTGTAGCCTACGTGCACAGGTTCGTGTTCAACATTCGTTGCAAAGCTAAGAAGCAACCTACAAACTGTACAGAATGGCTAAGTCGAGATGAACTGCAGCGAGCGGAGACAACTATTTTCAAGCTTATCCAGCACGAAACTTTCGGGGACGAGATCGTTATTCTCAAGCGCAATCAGCAACTTCCTGCTGGTGAACAACTGCAGCTGGACAAGACCAGCAAGATTCGCAAGCTTTCTCCTTTTCTGGACGAGCAGGACGTCATGCGAATGGACGGTAGAATCGCAGGTGCACAGCAGGTTTCGTTCGACTTTAAGTTCCCAGTTATTCTGCCCAAGCGACACGGCGGCACTACACTTCTGGTCGATTGGTACCATCGGCAGTACAAGCACTGCAATGCGGAAACTGCGGTGAATGAAATGCGTCAAAGGTTCCACGTGTCGGAGATGAGAGTTGTCTTCAAGCAGGCCGGAAAGCTGTGTCAGTGGTGCAAAGTCTACAAGGCAGTTCCAGAAATCCCGAGAATGGCTCCATTGCCACAAGCAAGGACGGTATCACACGTTAGGCCATTCACTTACGTCGGCGTGGACTACTTTGGGCCGATGTTGGTGAAGCAGGGACGCAGCGAGGTGAAACGTTGGGTCGCGTTATTTACCTGCTTGACCATACGCGCAGTGCATCTTGAAGTGGTGCACAACCTCACAACGGAGTCCTGCAAGATGGCGGTAAGGCGTTTCGTTGCACGGAGGGGGGCCCCGAGGGAAATCTTTAGTGATAGAGGAACGAACTTTGTGGGTGCAAACCGTGACCTCAAGATGGAACTCCAGCAGATCAACAGCAACCTCGCTAGTACCTTCACCAATACGGATACTCAGTGGCGTTTCAATCCTTCTTCCACGCCGCATATGGGGGGATCTTGGGAGCGCATGGTCCGGTCGGTGAAAGGCGCGCTGGCATCACTGTCTACTGGAGGTAAGCCGGACGATGAGACCCTTCGGACGCTCCTGGTGGAAGCGGAATCCATCGTAAATTCGAGGCCGCTGACGTATCTCCCAATCGACTCTGAGGAGCAGGAAGCTCTAACGCCAAACTGCTTCCTCATGCTGAGCACCAGCGGCGTCAACCAGCCGGCCAGAGAGCCGATCGAAGAGAGGGCGACAGCGAGGTGTAACTGGGACCTGTGCAACCAACTGTTGGACAGATTCTGGGCGCGGTGGATCCAGTGGCGTAGCAAGGGGGGTGCGATGGGTGCGGTCCGCACCGGGCCCCTGATTTCAGGGGGCCTCCAAATCAAGGAAGGTATCTAATACAAGTTTGAATTGCTGATAGGTATGTGGGGGCCCCTTCGTAATTATTAAGAGCTTTTTTTTTGGAATGGGGCACACAGATGGCCCCAAAATTACAAGAAAAATGTGTTAGAATTAAAATTGAATTTTACGAAATCCAGTATCGATATGGAAGTAAAATTCATGAGCATTGAGATATTCCAATAATAGGATCAAACATAGTTGATGACTTAGCTTAAGGTAGCAGCAGAAATTCAGGGGCCGCATTTATAAAAATTAAGATCTGAACACATGTCAGGTCAAAACCGTATTAACAATAGTGTTTGCGAACAACCGTCAAGTTTACCCCAATTTGCGCTAAAACACTGTATAACAGTTCCGAGGAGTACTCTCCTCTCAGTTAATTCCCACCGATCGTACACGATCGCAGGTAGTCAGGAGATAGAGTGATAGATAGATCGATCGCAACGAGAAAATTTGAAATACAGATCCCCAGTTAGTGTACCACGAAGCTCGGTTGAATATAGTTTATTTTTTCCAAACCGCGTACCGCAGTGCCGAATTTCTCGTGCATCCGAAAGTGCAAGTGTACCTAGTGTCGAAGGAGTGAAGTGTGGCTCTGGAACTGCATTTTTTGCAACCTTTTTAATACAGTCCACTAGTGTGCTGCAGTCCAGAACATGGTCCTTCGAGCCGGATCATAACCGGTGGACATTGGACAATTAAGTTGTGCGATCGGCCGAAGTGCGCGCGTGGTCGGAGTGGTGGATAGATTCCACAGAAGAATCGGCGTTGCTAGCTGCAGATATCGGCGGCATTGTTCTGCACGTTTACCATTGTTCCTGCGCTGGTGATGTTGAAACGTGGATGAAATCCACTGCGGCGGTGAAGTATTTCGAAGCTGAGGAAGAGTTGCTTGCTGTTGCTGGGGCGAAGAAGATCCTGTTGCTGCTGCTGGTCGGCGGTCATTGCATGCGGTGTGGCCAACGAACCGGAGAAACACTTTTCACAGGGAAGTAATTGATTGCATGTTCTGTGGTGGCGTTCCTTGCATGTGGCGTCTCCATTTTGTGGGTGATTGTGGGGCGAACAAAGAGCCTTAATAAATTGTGCAAATTGAATGCTTGAGCGTTTTCAGTTCTGGACTTGTGGTCTGGATTGAGTCAATGTGTCCCTGATCTGACGGATTCTCTGGTTTGGTTGGTCCCTTTGGTTGCTAGTCCGCTGCTGGTCCTCCTTATCGGCTGTCTATGGTCGCTTGTCCAGTCAATTCGGGTCGCGTCACTGTGGAACGTCGCGTTGGATCTTCGAGGAGTATTCCGGTCGAGTGTGGCGATTAGTGAGTGACAAAAAGTGATAAAGTGGACAACAATAATCAGCTTATTGCACTGCTAAGTTGCACAAAGTGAATGAATTTGCGAACTAGTGTGACAGTGTAGAACTTGGAACGTTGAACTCTGAACATTCAGTGCGAAGTGCAAGCAGTGCTTTAAACTTGATTTGATTAGCTTGTGAAGTGGTGTTCAGCATGGCGGAAGAAGAAAGTTTGCGGGAGCTGAGTCGTGAAGAACGGCAGCTGAAGAATTCCCTGAAGGCAATTGTGAAATTCGTCAACGAGTTCCAGCGATCTAATCAGGAGAACCAAATTGAGGTGCGATTGGAAGCGTTGGAGAATATGATGCAGAAGTTCTACAGTGTACGCCGATCGAGATTGCCATGGACGAAGTAGACCCCGAAGAAGATGATGAAGACGTCAAGGAAACTGCAGAGGAACGAAAGAAACGCCTGGAAAAGGCAACCGCTACCCGTGAAGCCCAGTACGATGAAGCGATCCGTGTAGTGGAAGAGAAGTACTGTGAAGTTAAGGCTGCTCTAATATCGTTAAGACCGCCGAAGCCGAGTTCTTCCCAGTCGACTGCTGGAGTCCAAGCTCATGTAGATTTCGGGATATCGAGAGTCAAGCTGCCAGACATAAAGCTGCCATCCTTCAGCGGCAAGATCAAGGAGTGGATAACTTTCCGGGACACGTTTCGCAGCCTCATTCATAACAATCGCCAGCTGGCGCCGATCGACAAATTTACTTATTTGCGATCCTCTGTCCACGGCGATGCCCTACAAGAAATCTGCTCGGTGGAGCTCTCGGCGGAGAATTACGAAGTTGCTTGGAAGGCCCTGGAGAAGAAGTTTGAAAACAAAAAGCTCATCGTAAAGGCGCATCTGGATGCGATTTTTTCCGTGGAGCCGTTGCGACGAGAAAACTGCGATGCGTTGAATCACTTGATCAACGAGTTCGACAGGAACCTCCAAATGCTCAACAAAATTGGGGAAAACACGGCGAATTGGTCAACGATCCTTGCGTACATGCTCTGCTCTCGTCTGGACTCAGCCACCCTCCGGCTGTGGGAATCACATCACAACTCCAAAGATGTTCCGGAATTCGACGAGCTGTTGGAGTTTCTGCGTGATCACTGTCTTGTTTTGCAGTCCATCGCGCCTTACAAGCCCATCGAATCCGAGCAGAAGCGTGCTCGAGTCACAACGACGCACACGTCATCCGAATCTGCACGAAAATGCCTGTTCTGTGCGGAGCCGTTCCATCTTCCCTTCAAATGCAACAAGTTCAAGGGCTTGACGATTAATCAGCGGGTAGAAGAGGCCAACAAGAAACGTCTGTGTCGCAACTGCTTATCCGCAGGTCACTACGCAGAAGGTTGCTCCAAGGGTTCCTGTACGAAGTGCGGCAGAAAGCATCATACAATGCTGCATTTCGAGAACGCGCCAACGAGTCCGCGAGCACCGAAACTATCCGTTCCACAAACGCAAGATCAAACCCGCGCAGCAGGACAGACACAGCCACAACCAAGTCAAACACCACCAAAAGGTCAGACACAAACACCCACTCAACCAGCTACACAAACCACAAACTCCTACCCAGTGATCCAATCAAGCTCTCCGCACACTCCCCCACAACCCACTACAGACCCACACGCCACTGTTACTCTGAAAGCTGTTAAGCAATCAGAAAATAAGCAATCTCTCCCTCGACAAGTACTAATGTCAACCGCAATTGTTCGAGTGCAAGACCCGTTCGGAAACGTTTCGTTTGCTCGAACGTTGCTGGACTCCTGTTCAGAGTTTTGCTACGTCACTACCAGCTTCTCCAAGAAGCTCAAGCTGAAGGAGACTCCAGCCCTTTTGAAAGTGGAAGGAATCGGCAGCGGAAGCGTCACATCGACGAAATCGGTGCAAGCAAGGATTCAACCTCGACAAGCAACACTCTCCGCCTTCGACGAAGATATGCAGTTCTACGTCCTGCCCAAGATCACCCGGACGTTGCCGATCAGCCCTGTCCAAGTGAAGGTACTGGAGATACCAAGCGACATCGTGTTGGCGGATCCGACCTTCGGAGAACCTGGTCCCATCGATATGATCATCGGTGCTGAATTCTACATCGATCTTCTTGCTGCGGGACGACGAAAGCTCTCGGATAGTGGTCCGACTCTCCAGGAAACCGTTTTCGGATGGATTGTGTCTGGTAGAGTTCCAGAAGTTCCTGCCAACATTCCAAGAACGTCGACTTTCGTCAGCACGATGGTTGATCTGCAAGAACTCATCGCCAAATTCTGGGAGCTGGAGACGTGTCATATCAACAGCACGAACTCAGTGGAGGAAACAGCGTGTGAGGAGATTTTCAACAGAACTACCACCCGAAACGGAGAAGGGAAGTTTGTCGTAGCCCTTCCACGAAAGGAGCACGTAATGGAGAAACTAGGCGAATCCAAAAACATCGCTATCAAGCGGTTCCTGAGCCTCGAAAGGCGGCTGGACAGCGACCAGGAATTGAAGGCGATGTACACTGAGTTCATTCATGAATATCAGCTGATGGGGCACATGAAGCAAGTCCCCGAGGAGAACGACAGTGAAGCACCAGTCTACTACTTGCCGCATCATGCGGTGTTGCGTCCTGACAGCACGACCACAAAACTTCGTGTTGTCTTTGATGCCTCGTGCCGCACATCAACGGGAGTGTCGCTCAACGACGCATTAATGGTGGGCCCTGTGGTCCAGGATCCTCTTCTGGCGATTCTACTACGGTTTCGCCTCCATCGAATAGCGGTAGTGTCGGATGTGGCGAAAATGTACCGGATGGTGCTCACTCAACCGACCGATCATCCTCTCCACAAAATTGTGTGGCGTGATTCGAAAGACCAACCCCTGAAATTCTTCGAACTCACCACTGTCACATACGGAACGGCTAGCGCGCCGTATTTAGCGACAAGATGCCTCAAGAAGCTGGGCGAAGATTGTGCAGCCACGCATCCAGTGGCATCTGAAGTGATCCAGCATGACTTTTACGTCGACGATATGCTGTCGGGCGCCGATAGCGTCGAGGAAGCCAAAACGTTGGTGAAGCAAGTCAAGGACGTGTCGGACTCGGCGGGATTCAGTCTCCGGAAATGGAATTCAAACTCAAGCGAAGTTCTCCGTAGCATCCCGAAGCACCTGCGAGATGATCGCTCCATGCTTGAGCTTGATTCGTCCAATGCAACAGTGAAAACACTGGGACTACGGTGGAATGTGAGCTCCGACGAATTCCACTTTTCCTTTCCTCAATGGAAGTCCAATTCCTCGACCATCACCAAGCGAAGCATACACTCCGACGCAGCGTGCCTGTTCGATCCGTTAGGACTAGTCGGTCCGGTTGTTGTGCAGGCGAAAATCTTCATTCAGCAGCTGTGGCGGCTGAAATGCGGCTGGGATGACCCACTGGATGAGTCGATACAGGAAATGTGGAGAGAATATCGGCAGAACTTGATGGCACTCGAAACGCTTACTATTCCCCGCTGGGTTGGACTCAGCAACGATTGCGTTTCCGTTCAACTGCACGGATTCAGCGATGCGTCAACAGTAGCGTACGGAGCGTGTCTCTATCTTCGTTGCGTTGCTTCAGACGGGTCCGTTACTGTGCGGTTAATCACATCGAAGTCTCGAGTGGCTCCTCTTGAGAATCTGGAGCAAAAGAAGAAGAAAATGACAATTCCCCGGCTCGAGCTGTCGGCTGCACTCCTGTTAAGTCACCTCTACGAGAAGTTCGTCCAAGTCAAGGCTGTACCTACTGCGTTTTTCTGGACGGATTCCACAATTGTTAATCACTGGCTCGGATCTCCTCCGTCTCGTTGGCAAGTGTTCGTTGCCAACCGAGTATCGGAGATACAACATCTCACCCAAGGCGGAACGTGGAGCCACATAGCGGGAATCGAGAATCCTGCGGACCTCATTTCTCGTGGGATGTCGCCAGCCCAACTCCAATACGAAAGGCGCTGGTTCGAAGGTCCCCAGTGGTTATTGCAGGATCAATGCTATTGGCCTCAAACGAGCCAAATCTCCGAAGTTCCAGAAGACGTCACGCTTCTGGAAGAGCGTGCATCTCAAGCGTTTCCCGCACAGGGAGTTCCTCCGAATGAGCTGTTTGGACTACGATGGTCGTACCAGGAGCTGCAGCGCATTGTAGCCCTTCTGATCCGCTTCAAGCACAATACTACAAATCGAAGTTCGAAGCGAACTGGACCTGTCTCATTGGAAGAATTAGAGGAAGCACTGATCGTCCTAGTGCGTCAAGCTCAACAAGACAGCTTTCCGGAAGAAATGGCAGATCTTGGAAAACAAGGAGAGGTGAAATCATCGTCCAGGATCAGATCGTTGTACCCTGTATTGAAGGCAGGCATCATATGCGTCGGTGGTCGTCTTGCCAATGCGCCAGTGCCCGAAACTCGAAAGCATCCGTTCATTTTGGATCATCGTCATCCGCTAGCAATAGCGTTAGCTAGGCACTACCACTACAAGTTCTACCACGCTGGACAGCAACTACTAGTAGCAACCCTTCGCGAAAGATTCTGGCCAACGAATGCGAACAGCTTGGCGAGAAAGGTCATCCACGGATGCATTCCGTGTTTCCGAAGGAAACCAAAGGTCATCGATCAGCTTATGGCTGATTTACCAGTGGAGCGCGTCACTCCATCAGCTCCATTTTTGAAGGTCGGCGTGGACTACTGCGGACCTTTCCACATCAGCTACCCCAACCGGAAATCCAGCCCGGCGAAGTGCTACGTTGCAGTGTTTGTCTGCCTGTCGGTGAAGGCAATTCATCTAGAGCTCGTTGTGGATTTGACGACTCAGGCATTCATTGCGGCTCTAAGACGCTTCGTCGCTCGACGAGGCCGACCACAGCCCATCATGTGCGACAACGCAACTACCTTTGTTGGTGCAAATCGGGAGTTGAAGGAGCTCTGCAAGCAGATGAACGACAGAAAATTCCAAGATTCCGTTATCAAGGAAGCAGCGAACGATGGCATCGAATTCAAGTTCATCCCACCCCGGACGCCAAATTTCGGTGGTCTGTGGGAGGCTCAAGTAAAGTCCTTCAAAACCCACTTCAAGAAATCAGTAGGACTCCGAACGTTGAAGAACGACGAAATGCTGACGGCTCTTGCCCAAATCGAAGCGGTCTTAAACTCTAGACCGATGACTGCTATCAGCAGCGATCCTACAGACTACGAGGCCCTAACCCCGGGGCATTTTCTTGTGCAGCGTCCGCTAACTGCTGTAGCGGATCGAACCTTCGACGATGTCTCCATCAACCACCTGAAGATGTGGGAGCAAGCTCAGTCTCTCACCCAGCAGTTCTGGAAGAAGTACAGCACCCAGTACCTTTCTGATCTGCAGAATCGTGTCAAATGGACGAAGAAGAAGGACGACATCGCTGTGGGTACGATGGTTCTTCTCAAAGAAGAGAACACACCTCCACTGAGGTGGCCACTTGGCAGAGTGGTAAAGGTGTTTCTTGGTACTGACGGGCATGCTCGTGTTGTCACGGTACGTACCAAGGATGGTAGCTTCGACAGAGGCATCACCAAGGTCTGTCCCTTGCCTATTTGAGACAATGAAAATTTGCAACAAAACTCCAATCAATAAGCACTCTACGAGTGCTTCGCCTCGGACCCCATGGGTCACCTCGATGAAGTCCAAAGATCATCCGTCAGTCTACAATTGGTGAAAGGTCAAGTCTCGTCAAGTATCGTCTGTGTATGTCTGTCCAAGTCCCTCGTCTTGGTAAAGGGTAACACTGAAGCAATTCAGTTCAGCATGGGAGATAGCATTTACTCCCACTCCGGTGCACTGGGCATCTGCGTTGGCCACTTGGTCATCGCCAAGCAAAGCCATTTCTAATCTCTTCTGTGTCTTCGGTAGCACTACACTCGCTACCACCGCATCCCCTGGAGACAGCCATGGTACCATCTCCAGGTCACCTCCCTCGTTTGGTTGGCAATAGGCCCGGCCAGCTCTACCGTCAATCGCTACGACCGAGGACAAGTTAGAAGCCTTCCACTGGAACCAACACCCGCAAGGCGTTACTCCAAGGAGAACTCTCAGGCACCACTACTGCCTTTGTGGGGTAAGTTGTTCCAGTTTCGGAAAAACTACACACAGAATCTACATAATTCCTTTCCCGAGGAAATCACCAATCGATGCACTTCAACCACCACCCCGGCGGCGGCCCGTACAAGACGAAGCCGTCCAAGATGATCCCCACTGAAGCAAGTGCATCAACCGATGCAACCCGACAGACGAGAAGATCGACCACCAATGAACCACGACGAGACGAAGAAGCAAACCCACAAGATGAAGAGAAGAAGCTGCACCCGCAGGATCCCGTCGCACGCGTACTCTGCAACCGCAGTACAACACGGTGTGACGACGAAACCGAGCAAGCCTACGAAGAAATCCACGAAGAGAGTCGACTGAGGTCGACGATACCACATCCCAGATGAGACCAGACCCGAAGAGCCGGTAACCCATCGGCAATGATGACGTCATCGAAGACGACATACCCAACTCCGTGATCCAATATCTTGTGAACTACAGTGAATTACAAAATTGTATTCTTCTAATTTGCCACTATTAGTTAGAATTAAGTACTTGAACTCCAATTATTATAAACTATGGCTAGAAGTAGAGTTTATTTGAAACCAGCCGGTTTCAAAGGGGGCGGCATGTTTGCGAACAACCGTCAAGTTTACCCCAATTTGCGCTAAAACACTGTATAACAGTTCCGAGGAGTACTCTCCTCTCAGTTAATTCCCACCGATCGTACACGATCGCAGGTAGTCAGGAGATAGAGTGATAGATAGATCGATCGCAACGAGAAAATTTGAAATACAGATCCCCAGTTAGTGTACCACGAAGCTCGGTCCAATATAGTTGATTTTTTCTAACCGCGAACCGCAGTCCAAACGTTTTTACTCGAGCGCATCCGAAAGTGCAAGTGCAACTAGTGTCGAAGGGGTGAAGTGTGGCTCTGGACTTGCTTTTTTATTATACAGTCCACTAAAGTTTGTGCAGTCCAGAACAAATAGTTTATCATTTTTTTTTTGCTTTCGTATGAAAAAATAGTGCAATCAACGTATCCAACGATTTCATCAAGTATTTCTTTTCAAGCATTTTTTAAAGGGTTTCTGCGAGAATTCCTTCGGGCAAGGTAAATACTTACCTTGCCATCGAGAATATGTATTACGATTTATCTAGCAGTTACTTCAAATACTTCTACAAAAAAATCCTTTAAGATTTACTTTAGAACTTTTTTCATGGAATGCTTCAAGAATTCTTCTAAGCATTTATTTTGAAATACTTGAATTGATACTTTCAGGAACAACTCCAAGAATTTATTCAGGAATTTCTTGAAAAATTTATCAACGAATCCTACAAAAATTCGTTCAAGGATTCTTTTTTACGAATTCCTTCAGGAATACGTCTTTGGATCCCTTCATAAAGCCCTTCAAGGATTATGTCATGGAGTCCTTCAACGAATCCTTCAGATGAACCTTAAGGAATATCTCCAAGGATTCTTTTAGACTTCTTCAAGAAGGACTCTTGCGTGAGTCCCTCATGGAAAATATCTATGATGAATTTATGAGATCATGCTTGATCAGGTATGGCTACTTAATGGATCCTTGTGAGATTTTGTAAAGGAATTTGTAGAAATGCTTGCAAGAAGTTTTAGAGGATTTTTTAAAGGAATCCTCGAAGAATCTTCTAGATGAATTCAAAGATGTATTCGGAAAGAATCATTGGGTTGATTTTGGAGATATCTTTATTCACATTCTTGAGTAGTAGTAGAAGTACTACTACTACTACTACTACTACTAGAAGTATTAGAAGTACTATGAGGAATTAAATAAAGGTATCCTGAAGAAATTTTGGATTTTTGGAAGAATTAATTATCAAATGCCTTGATTATTTTTAAAAGAAATCAATCGCATAAACCCCAAAGAATTTCCCTCAAAATCGTTGATGTTGATTTGCAAAAGAATTTCTATAGATTTCCATGAAGAAATTTTTGCTGAAAGCCTTGGGGGAATTTCTTTAAGACCCCCTGAGGGAATTTGTGCAGGAATTCTTTGGGGATGAATGTGTTCATCCTTGGAGGATTATCTGAAGGAAACTTTTGGAAATCCCGGAATGACTATTTGTGTCGTAGCTTGGAAAATCCTTGAAGAAAAAGATTAAGTCTTCACTGGAATTTCTTAAAGGATTCATGAACGAATCGTGAAAGAGAAATTGAAAAAAAATGCCTTGAGAATCTTTGGACGATTTTACACAGCAATGATTGGAAGAATTTTTGAAGAAATCTTTGAAATGCTTGAACAATGCTTCGTAAGAAATCCTTGAAAGGACTTCAAGAAAAACCATTTGAGGCATTGCAAAAAGAATTCTAGCTGAAATTTCTAAACACAAATCTTGAAAGAATTCCTTAAGGATTCCTCTGGGGAATTTGCTCAAGGGATCATATTGGGTTGCCCCAAAGGAATTGTTTGTTGAAATATTTAAGAAACTCTTTATGGCATTCTTGGGAATACATATTCTGAAGGAGATACCTTCAGAAACACTTGGAGGAGTTCCCGAAGCAATCGCAAAGTAACAACTTTCGAAGCAAATTTAGGAGGAGTTTGCAAAGAAGTCCTTGAAGTATTTCCTAGATGAATCGTTAAGGATATCTAAGAAAGAATTCTTGGAGTTCCTCATTTGTAACAAATGCTTGATGAAATCCTTAGAAAAAAAACTTAGAAGCTTAGTGAAGAAAATCTGGACGAAATTGGTGTTATCGCTAAGCAAATCTTTAATGGTATCAATAGATGGAACCTTGGAAGAATACCTAAAGAACTCATTGAAAAAATTCCAATAACATTTCTTGGAGGAATTTCAGCAAGAATTGTTGAAAGATTTCCTTATTTTTTATTATAATTTTCCTTTGGAAATTTCTTTTGGATCTTTTTCAGTAATTACTTTGGAAATCCGTGCAGAAATTTGTCAGGGAATATCTTTGAAAAGTTATTTCGAATTGGTTTGGAAATTCCTTAAATATTTTTTTTCTGAATTATTCCTTCATTATTTTTGAAGAAATTCTTTGGCAATTCTTTTAAAAATGGTCACAGCTATTGTGTACGCAATTCCTTTGGTAAAAATTATCAAGAATTTTTTTTGGGAACTCTGTTACAGTTTCATCGGAAATTTCTATGGCAGTTCTTTTGAGAAATTGTTAGGCAATTCCTTTGGCAACTTCTTTGATCAGTTTTCGGCAATGCTTCAGCAATGGCTTTGCAAACTTCTCCAGAATATTTTTTCTACGGAAAATTCGTTTGAGAAATCCTCTGGTAATTACTATGGGAATAACTTAGTTTGGAAATGCACTTGGCGAATTTCCTGTGAGCTACCCAATGAAAATCTTTTATATATCCATTGACGGAGATTTTTTTTGTGCAAATCCTTTGGAAATCCTATTAGCCATTTTTATTTGATTTGATCCTAAAATTCGTATAAGATTATTTTTGGGGTTTTCTTGGACAATTTTTTTGAAAACTTTTTCGACAATTCCTTTGAAATTTGGTTCGGAAACTTATTCGGAAATTTCTGGGCAGTAATATTCGAAATTGATTTAGGTTTTTATTTTTGAAAATATCTTCGGCATTACTTTTCGAAATTCTTTGGACAATAGCTTTAGAAATTTTTCAGGAAAGCCCTGCGAGATTCCCTTCTGCAATTTCTTTGGAAGTTTCACCGGCAGTCTCTTTGCTAATATTCACCTGACACTTACTTTTGTAATTCTTTCAATAGTTCCTTTAGAAATTTATTCGGCAGATTCGTAAATTGAGGCGGCAGTTTTAATAATTCCTCAGAAAATTCCTTTGGTAATTCCTCTGAAAATTTCATTTGATAAGGAATTACGGAATTCCGTCTATTGTAACTATGAGATACACTCTTGGGAATTGGAAAAAACAAGCATTTACAATGGAAAGGCCGAAGAAAATCTCAAAGAATTACCTTAGCTTTTCCCAAAAAATATAAGGAAGTTCACAAACCCTTTCCTAAAAAAAATCACAAAAAAATGTTTGAAGGAATACCAATAGAATTTTTGATTTTTATTTGCCACTGTTCTTGGGGAAATTTCTGTGAAAATTCTTGAAAGAATTCTTGCATTTTATTCTATTCTTTAAGGAAGTTTGGGAGGAATTTCTAAAGGCCTCTTTGAAGGAATTCCTTTAGATTTTTGAATAAATCCTTGGTAGAATTCCCAAATCAAGCCCTGGAATAAGCCCAAACCTCTGTAGACCTCTTGGAGAAATTATTGAATAAATAATGCAAATAATGCTTTATTAATACCTTCACAGACGGCCCTAACAAGATCTTTGAAGAAATTCCGAAAGATTTTTTTGAAGAAATATTTTAAAAATCCCGTATGAGTTTTTGAAGCGATTCCCGAAGAATTCTCGATGGGCATCCTATTTGAAATCTTAAACTTGCATTAATCACTTAAAATATGCTTCTAGGCATTCTTAAAGAATTCTTAAAGAATGTGGCAAAATAGTCTTAGGAGGAATTTTTGGAGAAACTTTTAAAGAAATTATTTGATTTTATCTTATCAAATCATTCATCTGTTCCCTTACTATTTTAACATATATGGTCCTATTTTCATCCTACTGAGAACATAGTAATGAAGTGCTTTTTTTATTTTTGATAGAAATAGCATAGCATAGCATGAATACTTGCACAAATCTTGGATGGAGTTGCAAAGTTGAATATTTCCATTGACATTGCTGATGTCGCTACTATCTACAATGTCATAGATTCACTCAGCTCCACACACCTGGCCAAGTCCTTGCAAGCATTTATAAATCCCTTCATCAACTTAGAAAGAGCCCAGAACTGAAGCATCTTCCAATAGATGAAAGGATGTTGAAAATAGCGAATTTTCAACTTATATGCAGTTAAAAAGTAAATATACTGAAGTAGAATTATTTATAAATAAAAAAATATTGGAAAGATCTCACCAATTGTTGTGGGGTTTTTGTGGTTCAATGCCGATCATCTAATTGTCTTGATTAATGTTCTTCTCTGTAAAGAACAACACAATACTCAGCAAAGAACAACACAATACTGAACACTAAACACCCGCGCATCTATTGTTTTGATTTTCACTCGAGACAATAGCGAACGCGATCGATTATGCTGCCATACTCACCCCTTACAGGAGCGTTGCATGCACAGTCAAGAACAACACAATACTCTGCTTTATTTATTTTTGATAGAAATGGGCACAAATGATATCAACAATTACGTAATCAATCGGTGCGGTAGTCGCTTTGTTTTCGAATAGGATGTTGGGTTACTAAGGCACGTTGACCCTACCAGGAATTCTCAGAAATTTTTTGAACGAATTTTCGGAGGACTTTCTGAAGGAATCAATAATAAATCCTGAAGAAATGCTTGACTAAGATGGTTGATGGCAACTTAGAATGATTTTTCAAAAGGTTTTCCAAAGAATTTCTAAGGAGTCTTATCAAAAGTCGCTTTGAAAATTTTCAGAAGAGTTCTTAGAGGAATACTAGCAAAAATTCCTGAAGGAATCCTTGGGAAAACTCCTAGAGTAGATGTATATTAATGAATTCGTTTGAAGAAATCCAGAAGGATTTTTGGAAAGAATTCCTACATAAGTTCTTCTACGAATTCTTAGAGGAACTTCTGTATGGATCCTTGGAGGATTTTTTAAAGTTATTATCGATGGATTCTTTTGAAATTTCTTGGAGGATTTCTAGGATGAATCTCCTAATGAAATTTTAGAGAAACTATTTGAAGAATCCTTGCAGAAATTTTTCAAAAGAAAAACGCTGCAGCAATTCTTGAAAGAATCCTTGGAGGAATTTCTATAGGCGTCCTTGGAAAAACATCTTCAAAGGATCGAAAAGATGAGTAATGAATGCTTGAGGAAATGTCAAGATAAATTCTTGGATAAATCAACGAAGAAATGCTTTACTCAGGTGGAAAAATAATTAAGGAGATATTTAAAGGATTTCCTGAAAGAAACTATGGAGCAATGTTTGAAGTAATTCTAGGAGGACTTCTCTTTCTCTGGCGGAATTCCGATGTAATTTCTTGCAAAAATATTTGGTACAGAAAAATCATTGGAACATTTTTTGTAGCGAATTTTTCTAGAATTTCTTAATTCTTTCATATTAAAATGAACAAATATTTCGAGAAATACGATGTAGCCTTTGCAAGAATCTTTTGAAGTACTCTGAAGTGCTTTTGAAAATATCCTCGAAGACAACACTGTAAGAATACCTGAAAGAGTGTTTAGAGAATTATTGAATGACAGCCTTGCATTAATCACTTTAAATATTCTTGAAGACAAATTATTATTCAAGAAAGTTGATTTCAAAGAAAACGGTAAAGCAATATTTGAAGGAATTCCTGAAGGATTTACTAAATAAATTTGTTAAAAAAATGTCTAATTCATTGAATAAAATCTTACGCTCATTGATGGAACTCCGGGATGTATCCCTGCAGAAATCCCCGAAGAAATTCATAGAGGAATAGAGAAAAGTCAGGATTTTTTCAACGCTTTGTACAAAATACAACGGGGTGATTATTTAAAAACTAGAACAATGGATTTATCATTGTAAAATATGTTTATCTGTTATTTTCATGGGGCCCACAAATTTGGTTCCGCACCGGGCGCCCAAATCCCTAGCTACGCCACTGGGTGGATCAAAGAATACCTCCCAACGATCACCAAACGCACTAAGTGGTTCAAGGACTACAAACCCCTTCAAGTCGGAGATCTGGTGATTGTTGTGGAAGATCGAGTCCGGAATGGCTGGCTCAGGGGCCGAGTCGTACGCGTGTTTCCAGGACGGGATGGTCGAGTACGGAATGCAGAAGTTAACACAGCCAGTGCAGGAGTGCTGGTTCGATCAGTAGCGAAGTTGGCAGTTCTGGAAGTCGGAGGTAGTGCTGAAGTCGACTTCGAGCAATACGGGTCGGGGGATGTTCCGAACGACGAAAAACCAGCACCCCGGTGCGACAGGGTCACTCGATCCACGCACCGCAAACAGTAGCAGCGAACGAGCCAATGCATTGTTTTTGACAGCGAATTGAATTGTAATAAACCTACCTATATAACTACACACACAGAACACGTTAAAATTCTCTAAAGCTAGGACGTTACACAGTGAATTAAAGCTATTTTTTGTTAAATTGATTAGTTACCCTAGTTAAAATTGTTGGACAGTTTCTTAAACACGATCGCATTTTCTTTCTTGGTGATTTCAACACCAATTTATTAGACAAAACGTTGATTAGAACTGAAAGATTGAATAATATTATGAGTACTTATGGGCTGCTTAGTCATGGAATAGAGCCAACTTTCCATCACCGCACTGGAGCATCACAATTAGATTTGTTAATTTCCAATGATGTGTCTAATGTTTTACGTTTTAATCAAATAGAAGTTCCAATTTTATCCAACCACGACTTGATTTTTGCTGCGCTCGATTTCGATGTTAATCCGCCTACTCGTTCTGAAATTTATTGGTTTGATTATAATGCTATGGATGGTAGCAGACTCATAGATGAATTTAATTCAGTTGATTGGGCTGTTTTTTTATAGAAGCATGGACTCTAATTTTTTGTTGGACTTCTTCAATTCATTAATGATGAATTTGCATGAAAAGTATGTTCCCTTTAAATCTAAATCCAACAGAATGAAGGCAAATCCTTGGTTCAACTCTGAAATATGCAGAGCCATGATTGATCGAGATATGACGTACAAAGAATGGAAGCGAATTCTAATCTAATTGGTTGTCCTCTCAAAAACTTTGCAAGAATGCGTAGCTGTTTATTTTTACACAAACTTGCTAAGCACCAAGTGCCAAGATATTTATACAACAAACTCCAGTGTGCAAGAAGTTCTAGATTAAATAAATTTATTGTTCCGTGTTTTCAATCGTCAAAGTATGGTAATTCATGTTTCGTTAGGGGAGTAGTTTTTTGGAACTCGCTACCCAATGATTTATCTCATGTAATATCTCCTATAACATTTAAAAGAAACTGTATAGAGCACTTCAATCAAGTATTGTATAATTAAAAATAGATAAGGTATTGTAAATGTGAAAATGCAAAAGATTGTAGCAAGATTACGCCTCTCATATTCTACTTCAGGGAAATCGTTGTAACAGTTAACAGTTCAACGAATTAAGATTATATCTGTATTTGTGTATGTATGTACGTATGTATGTATGTGCGCAAATTAAGTTCACTCACTTTTAAGGCACTTCCCATTGGCCGATTTTTCGGATTATAGCTTGAAAAAACCGGAATTGTTTGCTATCAATAATGGTCCAGATCGGCCAAGGCGTTCCGGAGTTATGGCCATTTCAGTGATCCGGACCAGCACTGGTAGAACTGGCCGTATATAAAACTGAACTAGCCCCATCATGCGATACATCAAGCTGCGGCGATTTTTGTAACCTTTAGCATGGTTGGCGAGTTTTGTGCGGAAATTACAACGGAGACCAGAAGCTCCACGATGTCGGCCCAAAATTCAAGATGGCAGCCAAATGTCCAAGGTGGCGGCTCAAAATTTTATATAGCGGCTGTTTAGAGATTTAGGCTCTTAAAGCATGCTATTTGGGAATATTTGATATGTGGAAGATGTCTGGACTCATAAAATGGCGACTAGAATATCTAAGATGGCGGTCTGAAATCCAAGATGGTGGCTTCAAATTGAAGATTAGGCCTGTCCAGCTTTTCAAAAATGTTCTCTGATTCTCAAGTCCACCCCCATATTTTGATTGGCATCCTAAAAGAAGTAACTGGTCAAAATTTCAGCCAAATCCATTGAAATTAAGAGGTGCATCAAATCAATTTTGTGTTTTTCGACTATTTTTGAACTTCAAAAAATCATAACTACTCTAAAACATGTCAAAACTTAATTCTTTCGGCAGAAATTGAAAGCTATACTTGTCTGCTACAACTTCTCCGAACACCGTGTGCCAATAAAATTGAAGGAAACATGTGTAATTATCACATTTGTAATCAAAAAAACCTTAAAAAGTTGATTTTTTGATAGATTTCGTTCTGGAACACCCTAATATACTTAATAAGTTGGATTTTTCAAAACGGCATCATATTCTCCAATATTTTTTGGTTATTTGCTTCTTTGACACCAATGCTGTAGGAGTTGAGCAAAAATTACTAAAATTCGTGAAAGCCAAATGTGGCCTAAAAACTAGCTTTTTGGAGGCAATCACGTTGTGGCGCGAAATTGTACTGAACGTAGTAGCTTTGCTTCCTAGTAGTTTGCCTTGGCTACCCCCTACCACGGGTGATAACAAACAAGCGCGATGACAGGTGTTGGCTATCATATCAGTGCTGACGCGATGCCACTTTTTGCGCGCCAAAGCGTGATTGCACCCGAAAAGCTAGTTTTTAGGCCACATTTGGCTTTCTCGAATTTTAGTAATTTTTGCTCAACTCCTACAGCATTGGTGCCAAAGAAGCAAATAATCAAAAAACATTGGAGAATATGATGCCGTTTTGAAAAATCCAACTTATTACGTATATTAGGGTATTCCAGAACAAAATCTATCAAAAAATCAACTTTTTAAGGTTTTTCTGATTACAAATGTGATAATTACACATGTTTCCTTCAATTTTATTGGCACACGTTGTTCGGAGAAGTTGTAGCAAACAAGTATAGCTTTCAATTTCTGCCGGAAGAATTAAGTTTTGACATGTTTTAGTGTAGTTATGATTTTTTGAAGATCAAAAATAGTCGAAAAACACAAAATTGATTTGATGCACCTCTTAATTTTAATGGATTTGGCTGAAATTTTGACCAGTTACTTCTTTTAGGATGCCAATCAAAATATGGGGGTGGACTTGAGAATCAGAGAACATTTTTGAAAAGCTGGACGGGCCTATTGAAGATGGCGTCTGTTTAAAGAAGCTTAAGGCTCTAAAACCATACAATATGGGTATTTTTGGTATGGGAAAGATGTCCGGAGTCAAAAAATGGCGACCAGAATGTACAAGATGGCGATTAGGGTGGCCCACACTTATATGAAAAACAAAAAAATCGAGAAATGCCAAGTCTTACCTCCTAAATCAGTTGTTTCGGACTTCCAGAAGCTACGTTCAAAATTTGAGCAAAATCGGTTGAGCCTAAGGGGGCGCTCAAAACGCTTGAAGTTTGTATGGGAAAACTTGGCCAAATGTATGCAGAAATTTTAAGTTTTCGATTTTTGCCGGTTGATCGATGGCGCGCGTCCTGGAAGGTTAATGGAGTTTTAGGGCCTGAAACAATGCATTTTTGGTATATTTGGTATGGGGATGATGTCTGGATTCCAAAAATGGCGACTTGATTATTCAAGATGTTGCACAGTGTTCGAAATCGATGATTTTGCGATCAAAATTGAATAACTTTTTTGAGGTTGGTTCTAGAGGTTTGGCGTGTTCTACAAAGTTTTCCTGCATGTTAAAAGGCGTCTTCTGATAAAATGTAATTAATGATTAATCCCCCTAGAAGGGAGATAAAATTTTTATTCTTTCAAAAAAAAATTTTAGAGGTTTGACGTCTTCGGCAAAGTTGTAGCTAATAATAAGAGAAAAAACTTCGTAGAACATGTCAAAGCTCCACCTCTTACAGTTTTCGAGATATAAAGCGTTTTATGCGAAGTACCCCTAAAACTAGTTTTTTCAGTGTAGCTTTAACAGATAAAATCCTACAGTTTTGTGACCTTCTACAAACTTGTTCAGAACGTCAAAATACACATTTTTTCCGAAGATGTCAAGTCATTATATCTTAAAACAAAAAAGTTATAGGCAAATTTATCATATTTGAAGGTGTACTTTCACCTTAAGTAACTATTTCCGGCGCAAAATGGCGCAGATGGCTCAGTCGGTAGGTGAAAGATTAGACTTTTTACTATCTCTTGAGAATAGGAACCCTCGTGGGCAATAGTGGGAAAGGTGTTTTAAATACAAGGCAAAAATTTATTATTTTGCCTGTAATACAAGAAAAATAAATAAAAATAATAATAATCAAGATGCTCGCAGTAATTTTTACTGCATTGCGTAATTTCCGGAAATATTTTACAACATTTATGAGCATTGTGCTTACCAAACAGAATATTTTTTGATTTTTGAATTAGGTTCGACTGTAGAATGAACTGTTTTCGGGTGGCTTTTCAGTCTAGCGTAAAATCAAGACAAGTGCTACTTGTTTAATTCCGACGTTTCGGCCATTGGACTCGGCCTTCCTCAGGGGAAGGCAAGTTTATATCCCCTGAGGAAGGCCGAGTCCAATGGCCGAAACGTCGGAATTAAACAAGTAGCACTTGTCTTGATTTTACGCTAGACTGAAAAGCCACCCGAAAACAATATTTTTTGATGATTTTGAATTCATATTGTTAACTATCAGATGGTCTGGTAATTTCTGATAAAGTTACTTTAAAATTAACTGTTTGAAGTTTTTTTTTTCGAGGCAATATTCAAGTTATGTAGCGCTAGGAATAGGAGAGAGGAAATATTAAACAGTTCAAGATGTACATCAAAACACAGAGTAGATTTTTTCATGTATTTATATTTGTTGTTGTTTGACTTTTCAACTTCGGACACAGTATCGGAAAATATCAGGAGAAGCTTTGATTCGCCCGATAGCGAATTAACAGCTTTTTGGGTAATTCACGATTTTCACTTTCAACTGGGGAGCAATTGAAATATATATATTGCTTTGTTTTCATCAGAAAATCGTCAAAATGTGAATTGAAGAGTGCGAATTTACAACTATCTTAATAGTGTTTTTAAATATTGGAAAATTTATTGATTTTTTAATTTTATACGAAAGAGCACCATTTTCTGATCCATTATATTTTTTTCAGATTTTTATAACTTTATTTCGGTACTTGAAATCAACTTCAAAGAGATTTTTCGATCAATTTTTGACAGCTAGGCAACTGCTTGACAGCTCCGCCCAGTACAAAATGCGACAAGGGGTGATTCGACAAATCGCTCTCATACAAACTTGAAATTGATTTTTAAATAGGGTCCCGGGCACAAAAATTAATGAAAATTTGAATTTCGGCTCATTTTGGCATGCAGATTCAGAATATGGAAGTGTCTCAACATCGCTAAAGAAACCAATTAGAACTGCGAAGGTATTTATCAAAACGCATTTACTATTCTAACCATTATAGCCATTCAATTGTATGACTATTGGGTAAGTAGTCAATCGTTTGAGCATATGTTGTCATAAGTTTGAAGAAATTCAAATACTTTTATTTAGAACTATCTTTAGTTATAACTCTCGGATTATAACAATATTTTCTACTGATTTTTCAATTTTTACTGATAAAAACTCACTGTTTTCTGCAAAAACTTTGTAAAGATTCTGCCGGAAGCAACATAGTGCATTAAAAATTACTGCGGGCATCTTAATTATATTTTTTTATATGTTTTTACAGTAGGGTAAATGCTCCCTTAGTGGAGGTAGTACCAATAGTGGTGGTAGTGGCAATTTAGCACTATTTCGACCAAATAGCTTGCAAATGGCATTTCTAATAGATACAGCATACCTAATTGATAACATTAATTCAGTTTTGTTTTCAGGATTGGGCGGAAAACCTATTTTAAATCATTATTTTGCTTAACTTTTTTGCTCCTTTGCACCTATAGTGGTGGTAGTGTTCCTATAGTGGTGGGTCCCATAAGAATTCAATGCGATGCGCCACTATAGGAACCAATGTTAAATTTTACCTCCATAATAGGAACCGTGTACCTATAGTTGGTGCAAGTGATTTATTAGCAAAAACTGAAATAAACAATGGTTTTTACATTTTTCGTAGCAAATTTCAGTGAAAAACTATCGATTAACGTATTTAGACTTTTTATTTTGTTGTATTATCAATTTTATTAAATTATTTTACTACAAGGAGCTACTAATAGCACCACTATTGGTACATTTACCCTATTACAGGCAAAATAATAAGTTTTTGCCTTGTATTTAAAACACCTTTCCCACTTTTGCCCACAAGGGTTTCCACCCTCAAGAGATAGCAAAAAGTCTAATCTTTCACCTACCGACTGAGCCATCTGCGCCATTTTGCGCCGGAAATAGTTACTTAAGGTGAAAGTACACCTTAAATATGATTAATTTGCCTATAACTTTTTTGTTTTAGGATATAATGACTTGTCATCTTCGGAAGAAATGTGTATTTTGACGTTCTGAACAAGTTTGTAGAAGGTCACAAAACTGTAGGATTTTATCTGTTAAAGCTACACTGAAAAAACTAGTTTTAGGGGTACTTCGCACAAAACGCTCCATATCTCGAAAACCGTAAGAGGTGGAGCTTTGAAATGTTCTACGAAGTTTTTTCTCTTATTATGAACTACAACTTTGCCTAAGACGTCAAACCTCTAAAAAATTTTTTTGAAAAAATAAAATTTTTATCTCACTTCCAGGGGGATTAATCATTAATTACATTTTATCAGAAGACGCCTTTTAACATGCAGAAAAACTTTGTAGAACACGCCAAACCTCTAGAACCAACCTCAAAAAAGTTATTTAATTTTGATCGCAAAATCATCGATTTCGAACACTGTGTGTTGGTCCAAAATCCAAAAATGGCGATCAGAATATCCAAGATGGCAATCTTAAATCCTAAATGGCAGCTTCAAATCCAAGATAGCGTCTTTTTCTTAAGAAATTGAGGCTCAAGCATTAAAAGCCAGATGATTTCTGATATCATGAAATGGATTTCTGTTAATTGTATGAAAGTGCGATATACATCAACATTCCGCTTAAGCTTTATTGAAATGGGGTTTCGAAGGCACGAGAAAGGCGCCATCACCGCTAGGTGGATTAATTAGGGTTTTTTAGTTTTATTGTGGTAATAATAAATGCCAGAAGGTTTACATATCGGAGAGTTTTGTTTACTCTTGAAATCTGGCTTTATGGATATCTTCAAGTATACTATAAAACATTTCATCAATGGTTTTCATAAAAGTAACCCATAAAACTGTAAGTTTTAATTATTGCTGTAATAAAGCCGTAATAAAAATCAAACAAAACCAATAAGCAATGGAATTGTTACTTGGGAGAGGCACTGCCATCCATTTTCCCTAATAGCTGTGGCGGGACTCGAACCCACGTTTCCAACCTCAGTGTGGCAAAATTCCCGATGACACTAGCCGTATGATCGCACAGATATATTCTTAACTTCAACTGAAAAATATCCATTTTGGAAAGCTTTTTTTATACAAATCTCAATAAATATTTTGGAATACATCTTATGAGTTTTTTTTTCAAATATATCACTGCAGGTTTTGCATTACTTACCTTGAAGGTTTCGTAGGAGAAAGAAGTGTATCAGCTACGAAGAAGCAATTGTAATGATTCAGATATGACAACCCCATTTAGCATCAATCTTTCTTTTCTCTGTTCGGAACATAAACCACTGCGACCAATATTTGATCTATTGTGGTATATCCCGTATCCCGAAGGACGAAATGTTTTTTAGACAATCGTATCCCGAAGGACGAAATGTTTTTTTTTTTTTTTAGACAATCGTTGTGTTGGGGGTGGAAGCTCAGGTAAAATATTATCTCCTGGGCGCCCATTAAAAACACCACCCCCGGCGAAGACTGGCGCTCGAGCCTAGCTTTTTAGCACTGTAGTTGGAGGAAATGCCAATGCAGAACCCGTAGCTTCCGGGAAGGTAAGCCCAGCTGCCTGGGTTAGTGGGTTGGTGCCAGGCCCTGCGAGCCAGCCGTAAAAAAGACTAGCACCGGAAAATCAACAAGAGAAGAATGCGAACCGATACCAATGGCGACGACCACAGTGACGAAAAGGGACTTGCGATTGGAAGCTCGGTACGTGGAACTGCAGATCTCTCAACTTCATCGGGAGCACCCGCATACTCGCCGATATACTGAAGGACCGCGGGTTCGGAATCGTAGCGCTGCAGGAGGTGTGTTGGACAGGATCTATGGTGTGAACGTTTAGAGGTAATCATACCATCTACCAGAGTTGCGGCAACACACGTGAGCTGGGAACAGCTTTTATAGTGATGGGCGACATGCAGAGGCGCGTGATCGGTTGGTGGCCGATCGACGAAAGAATGTGCAGGTTGAGGATCAAGGGCCGATTCTTCAACATTAGCATAATAAACGTGCACAGCCCTCACTCCGGAACCACTGATGATGACAAAGACGCATTTTACGCGCAGCTCGAACGCGAGTACGACCGCTGCCCAAACCACGACGTCAAGATCATCATAGGGGATCTAAACGCTCAGGTAGGCCAGGAGGAGGAATTCAGACCGACGATTGGAAAGTTCAGCGCCCACCAGCTGACGAACGAAAATGGCCTACGCCTCATCGATTTCACCGCCTCCAAAAATATGGCCATACGTAGCACCCTTTTCCAACACAGCCTCCCTTATCGTTACACCTGGAGATCACCACAACAAACGGAATCGCAAATCGACCACGTTTTGATTGATGGACGGCACTTCTCCGACATTATCGACGTCAGGACCTATCGTGGCGCTAATATCGACTCTGATCACTACCTGGTGATGGTTAAACTGCGCCCAAAACTCTCCGTTATTACAATGTACAGTACCGGCGTCCGCCCCGGTACAATCTAGAGCGACTGAAGCAATCGGATGTCGCCACCGCATACGCGCAGAATCTCGCGGCAGCATTGCCATACGAGGGTGTGCTCGATGTGGCCCCTCTAAAGGACTGCTGGAGTACAGTGAAAGCAGCCATCAACAACGCAGCCGAGAGCACTATCGGGTACGTAGAACGGAGTCGACGAAACGATTGGTTTGACGAGGAGTGCAGAGCGGTTCTGGAGGAGAAGGATGCAGCGCGGGCGGTAATGCTGCAGCATGGAACCCGACAGAATGTGGAGCGATACAGACAGAAGCGGAAGCAGCAGACCCGTCTCTTCCGGGAGAAAAAGCGCCGCCTGGAAGAAGCGGAGTGCGAGGAAATGGAACTGCTGTGCCGTTCACAGGAAACACGCAAGTTCTCCCAGAAGCTCAACGCATCCCGCAAAGGCTACGTGCCGCAAGCCGAAATATGCAGGGATAAGGAAGGGAGCCTCCTGACGGACAAACGTGAGGTGATCGAAAGGTGGAAGCAGCACTTCGACGAGCACCTGAATGGCGAAGAGAATGTAGGCACGGAGGACCAAGGCAGCGGAGGAAATGACTATGTTGGTGCAGCAGAGGACGGGAACGAACCAACTCCCACGCTGAGGGAAGTTAAGGATGCCATCCACCAGCTCAAAAACAACAAAGCGGCTGGTAAGGACGGTATCGCAGCAGAACTCATCAAGATGGGCCCGGAAAAGTTGGCCACCTGTCTGCACCAGTTAGTAGTCAAGATCTGGGAAACTGAACAGCTACCGGAGGAGTGGAAGGAAGGGATAATCTGTCCCATCCACAAGAAAGGCGACAAGTTAATGGGTGAGAACTTTCGAGCGATCACCGTTTTGAATGCCGCCTACAAAGTGCTATCCCAGATCATCTTCCGTCGTCTTTCACCTAAAGTAAATGAGTTCGTGGGAAGTTACCAAGCCGGTTTCATCGACGGCCGGTCGACAACGGACCAGATCTTCACCGTACGGCAAATCCTCCAGAAATGCCGTGAATACCAGGTCCCAACGCATCACCTGTTCATCGACTTCAAAGCGGCATACGACAGTATCGACCGCACAGAGCTATGGAAAATTATGGACGAGAACAGCTTTCCCGGGAAGCTGACTAGACTGATAAGAGCAACGATGGACGGTGTGCAGAACAGCGTAAGGATTTCGGGTGAGCTATCCAGTTCATTTGAATCTCGACGGGGACTACGACAAGGTGATGGACTTTCCTGCCTACTATTCAACATCGCCCTGGAAGGTGTTATGCGACGAGTCGGGCTCAACAGCCGGGGTACGATCTTCACGAAATCCAGCCAATTTGTCTGTTTTGCGGATGACATGGATATTATTGCCAGAACATTTGGAACGGTGGCAGAACTGTACACCCGCCTGAAGCAGCAAAGGTCGGACTGGTGGTGAATGCGGCTAAGACAAAGTACATGCTGGTAGGTGGGACTGAGCGAGACAGGACAAGCCTTGGCAGCAATGTTACGATAGACGGGGATACTTTCGAGGTGGTAGAAGAATTCGTCTACCTCGGTTCCTTGCAAATGGCTGACAATAACGTGAGCCGTGAAATACGAAGGCGCATCATCAGTGGAAGTCGTGCCTACTATGGGCTCCAGAAGAAACTGCGGTCAAAAAAGATTCACCCCCGCACCAAATGTACCATGTACAAGACGTTAATAAGACCGGTGGTTCTCTACGGACACGAGACATGGACGATGCTCGAGGAGGACCTGCAAGCACTCGGAGTTTTCGAGCGACGGGTGCTAAGGACGATCTTCAGCGGTGTGCAGGAGAACGGTGTGTGGCGGAGAAGGATGAACCACGAGCTCGCTGCACTTTACGGCGAACACAGTATCCAGAAAGTGGCCAAAGCTGGAAGGATACGGTGGGCAGGGCATGTTGCAAGAATGCCGGACAACAACCCTGCAAAGTTGGTGTTTGCTAACCATCCGGTTGGTACAAGAAGGCGTGGAGCGCAGAGAGCACGATGGGCGGACCAGGTGGAGCGTGATCTGGCGAGTGTTGGGCGTGACCGACGTTGGAGAGCTGCAGCTGCAAATCGAGTATTATGGCGGCAAATTGTTGATTCAGTATTACCATGAATTTGATGTGAACTAAATAAATGAAATGACAATCGTTGTGTTGTTACTGAAAATTTAACCCTCGAGGAAGTCGCGTCTTCAGCGACACTCAGTGACACCACGCTGATGCTGTGTACCACTAGCGTGCTATTTCCATGGTGTGTGTACTCAGTACAAAACGTGACCGCTCCCTGGTTAAATTACCTCAATGAGAAGAAATAATGTTGGTGTGACTGGATAAACATTAGGGACACCTTCGGAACAATTCATTCTGGCTGGCTACACGGAAGCAAGGGTATGTTCAGCGATAACGTTAATATCCTGCTGCTAAAATTGCGTAAAACAAAGTTAACTAGCACCTCGGTTAATCACGAAACTATATACTAACACCCTCGAGCGATTGCGCTGTTGTATTTTGCACAACACGTTGAAAAAAATATCGCTTTTTGAACTCAGCATTAGGGTGGTGCTGGTGGTGGTAGCCAACCGCACGAATTACGGAAGATTACCCAAAAATTTACACAACAGCCCACTAGTGGCAATAACTCGTCGCTCTCAGCAATTTAAGCTTTTCGCAGAACATCCAAAAAATGCAACCCTATAAACTCCAATATCAATTTTCAATTGAAGTACTGATAACCCCCCAGATGATTCATTTGTCTGCACCCCAACCAAGTGGGAATAATTCACATTTATCATTGACACATGATTACACTCAACGTGTTTCTCCCGCTTGCTGCACCCACTTGCGCCCGGAAGTGCTGCAGTTCCGATGATAAATGATATACTCTCCCTATAGGAAGTTCGGTCCCAGAGCAGAGCAAAAAGAATGTGGTTGGTATCCGAAAATTCGCCGCCGACAAAAGAAAGACGGCAGCACACATATATTCACGCCAGTCGGTGGTAACCATCTCCAAGGGGAATTGTGATGATGCAAGCAGTATGGCCCACATTAACCACTTCTTGGCGGGGATGAGCATTTATAAAAATTTGCATGGTACGAAGCCATAAATCATACGGCGGAAGACGACAGCCTCGGACACCGTTGAAAGAATATCTACAAATGATGGTCTCCGGAGAATTTGTAATTTGGATGGCAAATCATTAAAGTCGTCGGTAACGAAATAATTCCGAATTTTACGATAATAACCAACCTGATTCCATGCTGCCCTCCCGGAGCCATATCGTAATCGTACAAAACACGCTTTACTCCATGGGAGAACAACACGGTAATGAAGATCTGGCTCGTTGATGACGTCATAATAATAGAGTTCTGTGATGGCAAGTTGTAAGAAGAGATTGTACTGGCAACGGCTTCATAAAACTGGAAAGCACCACCACCGAAGGCACAGCAACCACCCGGCGGTTGTGCTTTGTCATACCTAGTGCGGGTTCTTTTCCAGGAACAAACCACCGTGGACCACTAAAGAATGGGATGTCTGAGCAAGGTTGAACATTATCGTTTAGGGTCGTAGCTTTGATTATTATTGGGACACTCCAGATCACACACCGGTCGGTCGGTCCGCGGTGTAACGACGGTGTGGAACTACTCTCGGCACTCGGATGGATGAAGTAAGATCGCAGCCGATGAACATCCTCGATGGTATTTCAAACAGAATGCGCAAAGTTATGAGCATCGACAATGGCAGCATAAACAATGGAATTTTTCTCCTAGTGGCCGAATTGGGGTGGTTTTACGACCGGGCGGTGGTGATGGTTACTCACCATCCGGGGGTGGTGAGCTGTTTCGTGTTTTATTTCTACTTTAAGGACATAGTTGCTAGAGTACAAAAATGGCAGCGAACATGGCACCCTGATTTTCCAGATTTTCCCACTCTCTTCCCTCCCTCTCTTACCCTACATCTTCACTTTACTCCGAAGAGCGCTCGAAAAAATCAATATTTGAACCAAATTACCTGATTACAGCAGTAAGATTTTGCTACTAGATGCGTAGCTATTCCTAATCTTCACTTTAAACTACACTTTGGATCCGAATTCCACTTCAAAACTCTAAATGGTGCTAAAATATATGTTATCAAAAAGTGTTTCTTCTTCATGCCGCATGATAGTGTTCTTTCCACTTTTATTTGCCGATTCTTCCGATTGCTTTAAAATCAACTCTTACTCACCACACCACTGTGAGAAACCATACCAACACTGATAATAGTCTAAATTTTCACTCGCGAGACTTTTTATTACAATATTTCACGGATTTTATTAGATTCGTGCTTTTAAAACCACTTGCAGTTGTAATTTTGCTGAGTAGAGATTGTTTACCCTACGCTCACTGGTTGGAAGTGATGTCAACTTCATCGAGGGGCTTAAAATTTGCAATTTATTTAAGCGTCTTCTTGTGTCATTAATTCCACGAATTAAGTATACCAAAATGAGCTCACTTATTCTACATTATCGGGAATTGCTATTCAAAGTTTAAAAAAAACTCAAAAATCAATTTAACACGACAACTGGATATGAAGTATTAGGTATCGGAATTGCTTTACGAAGAAAGATGTTCACAGCTGGCAACTATTTCTTCCAGTGAGACAAAAAAGAAGAGAGGAGTGGGCTGTCACAAAAGTAAATAAAACGGCGCACAGTGCGATGCAAATGGTTGTGGTCGGACAAAATTGAAATCAAATTACAAGTTTCACAATTTGTTAGCGCAAAAAATTTCAATTGCGTTCGATAAACTTACGATCTTTATAATAAATGTATATGCATCCAATTTGAAGCCTGTATAAATAAAATTATCTTTCATACGGCTGGATTTCAAAGTTGATTATTTATTTGTTTGGCCATGGTACGCTGCACTGTGCGCTATATAGTGGGTGGTTTGAGCGGGTGATTTGGGGGGTGATTCGAGCGGGTGGCACATTTTCTTTTCCGTACTCCAGCAACCTTCACCTTAATATGTTCATTCGTACAGTTTCTGGGATGTTTAATTTGTTGCAACGTTTGTTGTCGGCAATAGATATGCTTGCTGACAACAAACCAATATGTGAAAATGGGGAAAATATCTCTGAACGAAAACGAGAGGAGTGCAAGATATGATTATAAGTAGATGGAAAAATCTAACGAATTACATGTTCAGTTATTACTAATTGAATTACTCTGGCGTGTGCAGCATAGTTGTCCCATGTTAATAGGGATTCCCATAGTACATGGGACAACTATGCTGCACACGGTAGTACTGAAGTGCAAAATATGTATTGGTTTGATTGAGATAAGAAGTAAAAAAAATAATATCATAATCTTGTATGGAGAAGTGTTCAATAATAACTCGCAGGCGGCAATGTGGAACCCTGGAAGGGATTATCAAAACTTCTAGAATGGACTTCCCCAGCATCCTGAGAAGGGTTCTCTTGAGTTCTGAGAGGTATTGCCACATAAAACAAGAAAAATACCGCAGATTCCTGAAATACATTCCACCAGAATCTTTGAAAGGGCTCCCTTAAACTCCTGAAAGAGATTGTCCCAGAACTCTGAGAGTGATTCCTCCAGAATACTTTAAATTATTACACCTGAATCTCAAGAGAATCTTTCCATACTCTTGGTAATAACTTTCCCTGATTACTGAGACGGATTCTGCCAGAATCCTGAAAGGAATTTCTGAGAGCAACTGCTCCAGAATACAGAAAACAGAATTCTACTGGGATTCTCGTAGAATGCTAAAAAGGATTTCATCCGAACCCCATGAGAAATCACAAAATCTATGCAAGGGATTCTCCAAAATCCAAATATCTCTACAGAATTCTGCCCAGAATCTCGTGAGACTTTCTTCAATAATTGATAATTCTGAAAGAAAGTGCCCCAGAATCTTGAAAAATATAGCCCCAGAATCCCAAGAATTCCTCAGAATCATGAGACCAATTTCCCCAAAATTCCCCAAAATCCTGACGGGGATTACCCCTGAAACCTGAATTTTTGAAGAATCTAGGGAAGAGTACCCACAGAATCCTTAGTGATACACCCCCAGTATCTTAAAAAAAAAGAATCCTAAGAAATTTATTACCCACCCCCCGAATTCTGGGAGGAATTTCACCACAATTCTGAGAAAGCTGAGTATGATTCTCCAAGAAGTCTGAGAAGAGTTCCTGAGAATGCTGAGAAAGATTTTTTAGTATTCTGAATGGGATCCATCCAGAATCCTTAGAGGAATCAACCCAGATCATCCCATGGATCACACAGAAATTTCTTAGAATACTGGAGTTTCACCCTTGGTAGGGAACCCTGGTAGGAAATACCCCAAAATCCTGACATGAATTTCCTTAGAATCCAGAGATTATGATATGTATTTTCCTATAATACCTCTGAGAATTTTTTTCAAAGGGACTCTTCTATAAATCTGAGGATTCCTTTTAAAATTCAGTTTGAAAATTATCAGAGCAGCATGAGAGACCTTATCTCAGGAAAGAGAAAGACTCTTTCAATAGGAATTCTCCCTGAATTCTATTAAGGATTTCTCCAAAATCCTGTTTTCTGAGTTGGATTCTCTCAGAATCTATAGAGGAATTCTTCCAGAATCCTGAGGGATTTCCTGAGGTTCCCGAGATGGATTCTTCTTGAATTCTGTGACGGATTGCCTCAGAATCCTGAGAGAAGTTTTTCGAGATTCTCCCAGAATGCTTAGACGGATATCCCCAGAACTCTCTGGCGGATTCTTCAAGAATACTAGGAGGGATTCTCCTAGAATCCTGAAAGAAATTCTCTTGTAGTATTGAAAGACATCCCATTAGAATCCTGAAAAAGATAGTCCCAGAACCCTGAGAAGGATCCTTCACATTATTAAGAGAAATTCATCTACAATCCCGAGGGAGATTAAAAAAAAATATTCAGAATCCAGAGATGGACTGACCTATAATACTGAGAAGGATGCGGTAGAACCCTGAAAGGGACTCTCTAAACCACAGAATAAAATTCTCCAGAATCCTGAGAAAGATTCACTTAGACTCCTAGGAGGGATTGCCCAAGAAATATACAAGTACGCCTCGATTTAGTGGACCCTAGATCAACTGTAGCTCACTGTTATATGAGGGGAATAAGAGCATAAGGTTCTCCGTTTGCACAGCTCAGAAAGCAGTACATGGTATTTCACTTACATTGAACCATCTCTTTGGGTGTACGGATTCCAGTTGATCCAGAGACTTCTACAAAATTTTCTTACGGAATTTCAGCAAGAGATTTCTTCAAAACTTCTTTCATGGAGTTTTTCAGGAATTCATCCTAAAGAGTGCACAGAAATTATACCAGGATTGCTTCGGAAATTCTTACAAGAATGTTTTTTTTTGGAATATGGTTTTATGCTTCCATCTACTGGAATGTCTTCAGAGATACCTGAATAATTTGTTCAGATTTTCGTCCTGGGATTTATTTAAAGTTTTTCCAAAAAATGCACAACCATTACTAAAGAATTCGTTAAGATATCCCTGAATGAACTATATAGAAATCCCAGAAAGATTGTCTCAAAAAATTCTTATGAAACTCCTGGAGATACCTTTGAAAACTACAAGAGGAAATTTTTGGATTTTTGGGGAACTTCTTAGACAAAAAATCCAGAAGAAATTTCAGAGTTTATCTCTTCGGCAATTATAAGAAGAATTTCCAAATAACATCCCAAGAAATTCCCTAAATTAATTAATAAAAATTCTTAAAGAAGCTCTAGAGACATTCAAGCAATTTGCTGAAAAAGTTTCTTAATGTCTAGAGGAATTGCTGAAGAAGTATCCGAATCAAAATCTCTCCTGGAGATTCATATTTTGAAGAAGCGTTTGGAGGAGTTTCTGGAAAAACCCTTGGAGAAATTCTCAGAAAAATTTCATGAGACATTTCTAAAAGAATTTTTGGAAAATAAAAAAAAACTTTTGAACAAAATTCTGACAATATTTCTGCAGAAGAACCCTTAGAAATGTATGTAGAATTACATGAAAGAATGCAAGCATACATTATCTTGGAAGAAATTATCTATTGTTTCCCAGAAGGAATTTTCAGATTTATTTTAATTTCTTCCTGAAGAAGATCCAAGTAAATTTTTTAGCGGAATTCCTGAATGAATCTCTGGAGGAATCTCTGAACAAATTTAGGATGCATTCGGAAGGGATACCAAGAGGAATCTTTAGATATATTCTGGCTTAAATCATTCTGATAAATTCTATGGGAGTCTACTTTCTGTAAACATAACATTCTGGATAAAGCCTGGAAGGTTTCCCAAAGAAAACTCTGAAGACTAGAATGTTTACGACACATAACAATTTGATTATTCCTAATAAACAATTCCAAAAGACCCAGCGAAGAAACAGGGGTATGATAAGTAATAGATTACAAAAGTTCCTTAAGCAAATAAAAATTCTATAATATATCAGCAGATCATTATCCCTTTTTGCCTTTCTCGTACACCGAAGTGTACTGAATGGCTGTGATAATACATTATGTTCAGTCAAAAAAAGAATTTTCGATAGAAGGCTCGGAAATTCGAGCCACACATACCAATCAACTCTGTTTGAAGATTAGAGATGTTGTCTATCTTTGTGTGTATGTATGTGTGTATGTATGTGTGTATGTATGTATGTCTGTGCACAAAAAAGTTCACTCACTTTTAAGGCATTTCTTATTGGCCAATTTTAAGGATTATAACTAGAATCGAACTACAATTTCACCTCATTGTTTGCTATTCAAAATGATGCGGATCGGTCAAGATGTTACGGAGTTATGGCCATTTTAGTGATCCAGACCAGCACTGGTGAACTGGTCCTAAATAAAACTGGACCAAATTCTATCTTGTGACACATCAAGTTGTGCCGAACTTTGTAAACTTTAGCATGGTTGCCGAAATTGATGCGGAAATCATCAATGGAAACCATCAAACCACGATGTTGGCGGCCCAAAATTCAAGATGGCTACCTCAAATCCAAGATGGCGACCCACGGCTAGAAAAGGCGACTGTTTTAAGGAGTTTAGGGCTCTAAAACCATTCTGATTTTTTAGGATGAATAAGGCTGAAAATGTCTATTTAAAACGATTTATCGGTAAATATTTTTTTGTCAAAAATTTATGTTGTCATAATCCACAAAAAAGTGGTGTTAAAAACGGGTGTTGCCAAAATTTGTAAGAAATTGTTGACAAAAAGGGTGTTGCCAAAATCGGGAAGCAAATTTTGTCAAAAAAACGGATGTTGCCAAAATCGATAAGAAACTAACACTAGTTTACAGCATTTTTGAACTCGGTAAGCTGATGATCATTTTTGGTGTAGAATTATGCCCTGAGTTCGAAAACGCGAAGGAAAAAAATTACAGTAGAGCGGAAATTTTTTCGACTTTCCATACAAGGTTGATGATTTGAAATCGATTTTTGTTCTATTTTTAAGCAACGTCGCTCACTTCACACATCTCATTCTCCGTAATCAATGCTTCGTTTGAGCTGAATTTTTTACTGTAACTCGCCTATATATGATGTGTCAACTAAACGTCGAGAAAGAATTTTTAAGTTGGTTTTTTCTTATTGAAAAAAATACATTTCTTCAAAAAATTTTGAGAATTTGGCCAAAATTTAAGAAGATCGTCCCTAAAGCTCGCCAATATCTTGAATATCATCAATCTGAAGCAAAACCTGTATTCAGATGTTTGAATGGTATTGTATTTAGCTTTCAATTGATGAAAAAAGATTTAAAATTGGTTGAACAAAACGCAATATATTTGAATTTTAGTAAATTACATATTTTGAAAAGTTGTAAAACTCGATATTGAGCTAAAACTCAAAAACTGTTCTACTTAAAATTTTTTGAATGTCGGTTTCGAAATCAGCACTAAATTGTTATTCAAAAATTTTGGTCGTTGACAGAAGTTCACGACTTTCATTTTATTTTGTAAACTTGTGTAATCGATCGGGTATGGGAAAGAAGTCTGGAGTCCAAAAACGGTGACCTGAATTTCCAAGATGGTAGAATTATGCAAAAAATGGTGGCTCAAAATTTAGTTTAGGGCTCAAACATCAAAAGCCAGATAAACGATAAGATTTCTGGTGCCATGAAATGGATTTTTGTTACACGTATGATAGTGCAATACTCATCAACATGTCACTTGAGCTTTGTTGAAATGGATTCCCGAAGGCACGAGAAAGGCGCCATCACCGCTAGGTGGGTGAATTAGGATTTAAGGATTTAAGGATTAACCTATAATCATTTTTGCTCGGACAGCGAGCAATTGCTCGATAAACTGCACACCTAGTTATGCCATCTTTTCAGTAATTTAAGTCATGTAAGTGCAATTCAGCATTCAGTCGCCTCTTACTTTCCTGCATTTTCATTTCATGGGCAATTTAGTCGTCAATATATCGCATTTTAATAATTTTTGATTGCTCTTTAGTTTATTTTGTTTTGAAATTTCAATTTTAATAAAAAAAAATATGTAACATTCAAATGTTTTTGCTTTTTTGTCGTTTTTAATTACTCAAGAATCATCTATTTTTTAAACTATTCATTTTATTTTTTTTAATTTGTTTGTGGAACTTTTGTTATCTATTACTGATTACAACCACGTTTCTCTACTGGGAGTTTTAGAATTATTCATGGGAAATTACTTATTTATTATTGAACGTTTAATTGTCTGCTATTTGTGATTGTGTCCCTGGAGGTATTCCTGGAGATTTTTTTTTTAATTTTTAAGAAGAATTCTAGCTGAACTCATAATATGAATACAAACAAGGATGACCCTTCCACGATCATTACGGAAAATCCTGATATAATAATGCATGGGAGGGTTTTTTTTATCTAGTTCATTTATTTGGGGCTCAATCACATTTAACGCTTTGCGGAGCCAAAGTTCAATTTTTGTATGATATGTACAAATGCAATCAATGTTGCAAATTATCACCTCACGAATGCTCAATCAATTTATCAATTGTATTTTTATCGCTTCCGATTGAACTGTACACTTCTCAGCGATGACCAGAGGCAAAGTGGTGGCAAAACGAACATGATGTAACTCACATACGATTTTGCACACATCTGTCAGTGCCACCACATACTCACCCGAACAACCGAACAACACCGAATGGGTTTGTTTTTTAAGCTATGGCACGAACGCTCGACACGCACACATATGCAATATTCGCATGTACCGACACCACCGTTTCCAGCCTACGATGCTTTGCGATAAGCTAATCGAAAAGCATCGAAAACGATGAAAAGACAGGCTTTTTTTTTTTTTTTACTAGTTCGTTTATTTGAAAGGCTCAGGCATGAATTACATTTTACGGAGCCGACAACTTGTTTTACACAATAATTAATATTTCAAGAACATTATACAAAAAAACTACTTTAAAACTAATCATGATACACTTCGATTTGTTCCACAGTTATATTATACGCTGCTGCTAATCTGATTTTATCCTCTTCAATCAGCTGCTGACGTTCGTTGACATCTTCAAACCACTCATACCTCGGGATTCTGCATCTTCTCTTCGTCAAAAGAGAATTGAAGCCCGTGGTTTTGCTGCTATCACTCTCGTTCGCAGATGGATCTGTTGCGTTCTTTGTTTCGGGTGTCTGGTTATCGTGAACAATAGAAAGCTGATGATTGGGTTTCTTCTTCCTCTTACATTTCCTGTTTTTGTTGACCGGTATAACCCAGTTGGCCTTGTCATCATCAACAGCAGTCACAGTTTCTTCTTGCTTGTGCTTCTGTTCTGCCATTGGTAGTCGTTGATGTTGTACTTCACTCCGACGCTTTTGTAGCGCTGGACACAATTTTTTCAAATGGGTGTCCGATCTACATACGAAACATTTCGGCTTCCTTCCTTCGTAGAAAATTCTTCCTTTCCGGTATTGAAAATAAAGAACTTCTGGGATATCCTGCTCGATATTCATATACACTCCGCGCACTCCCGTGAACATATCCAGGTGAAATTCAATCGGGAAACGTTCACGCACAGTGCGCTTTACCTCTCCATACTTCGCCATCACTGAGGTTAAATCATGATCTGATACCTCCGGGGGCAGATCGAAAATCCGCACATAGCGGGTATTTCCTCCTGCGATGGACATGTTAACCATTACTTCCTTCCCATTTGTGTAATGGAATGGAAGAGTCTCGGGATTGTTTTCCAAGCAAAATGTCATTGCTTTTTCGCTACGAAAACGTATAAACACTGATTTCTCATCAGAGATTTTATACGCAGTATCCATCGTTGATACATCTCCGATAAGCGTCTTTATGAAGCCAGCCATATCAGCCAGAGTTGGCTGAGCGGCATTCTCGGGGAACACAAAAGCCAATGTATTTTTGACCGTCGCTTCACTGCACATTTCGATCGATGATACGGATACCGTGCACGACAGAACAAAGCAACGAAAAAAAAACAGCTACCGCACCGAGTGAACAACTCGCGTCCGCTTTGATCGAAATGTGATCATGCACTGAAAAGAAAAGACAGGCTTGGCTGGAACGTAACAGCTCAACGGCGGAAAGGAGCAGCCAACAATGCTGATCAGCGTCGAGTCTGTTCGTGTGCTATTCGTACGGGAGGTTGCTTTGATATAGCGAGGTAGAGTGAAAATGTGTTCGATGTCGAAAACGAATCGCATCATTTCGCGAATGTTTTCACCAAATAGCAAGCTTGAATGCAATCTTGTACACCATAGTTAGTATGGGTCGGGGCCAGGGTACTCGTGGCTTGGAAACGACTGGGGTTAAGGGTTCTGTGAAGCTCATTCGGGCGATATCTTTGGCTTAGCATGGGAGGGTTTCCCGGAATAATTCTTCATAAGGCGCAATAGACGAATTTCGCGCCAACTCGACCAACAGTTGGCAGCACCCTCTCAGAATCGAAGGAAACTTTGTGGGCATAAACAATAGGTCTTTCTAAGCAACTTTGCATATTTTGTTTTTCGAAATTTTTCAAGAGTAACATTTGGCCTACATTTAATACATTTAATCATTTTTTTATTAATTGAACACTTGCAGCGCCACCTAGCGGCAAAAATCAAAAGCTTAAGATTTCTGCATACATTTGGCCAAGTTTTCCCATACAAACTTCAAGCTCGTTGAGCGCCCCATTAGGGGCCATGCACAAATTACGTCACGCTTTAGAAGGGGAGCAGGCGAGGTTTTGCAGAACGTGACGACCAATACAAACAGTGGTGAGGTCCTATATAAAAAGCGTGACATAGAGAGGAGAGGAGGGGGGTTGAAAAAGGACGTATTTTGCGTGACATAATTTGTGTATCATCCCTTAGACTAACTCGTTTTTGCTCAAATGCTGAACGTAGCTCCCGGGTGTCCAAAACAATCGATACAGGAGGTAAGACTTGTCATTTTTCGAATTTTATGATTTTCATATAAGTGTGGGCCACCCTAATACGCCCTTTTCAAATGGTAGTCTAAATAAATGTTAGATTATGCAAAGTTGCTTCTTCAACAATTTTTTAAACATCCATAAAGTTTCATTGGTTGATGAGAGGCTGCTGAACCTATATATGGCCATGTTGGCACGAAACACGATGAAAAATATTCGCTCAATGTAGACATGAAAAAAGTTTTTGTTAGAAAAACTTTTTTCCCTTAAATATGTCACAGCAACATTGTTTGGAGAAAATGTAGGTAATTGAAATACCTTTCTCCAGAAAAAAAATCATCGATTTAAAAACATAGGGTTTTTTGTAAAATCGATTTAAATTTTTAAAACCTTTATTTTTCAGTGTAGGAATTAATTTTGTATTTTTTGGATATTTTTCTAAAAAACTTCATGGAATTTCACGATAGTCCGCCATACAACACTTTTTTGTAGGTCTTGTCATTTTTGAGTTACATCGATTTGAAAAAAATCTTTGAAAAAAAATTAGGCCCTCTTCAAATGTTACTCTTGAAAAATTTCGAAAAACAAAATATGCAAAGTTGCTTAGAAAGACCTATTGTTTATGCCCACAAAGTTTCGTTCGATTCTGAGAGGGTGCTGCCAGCCCCATAGAAGGGTTGGCGCGAAATTCGTCAATAGTGATTTCATTCCTTAGGGAGCGCTGAAATTTGAAAACCTTGAGTATTTAGCTCTGATTTTACCATGACAGTGCTGCAAACACCTATAAAATTACTACTTTTAAGGGGTTGTCCAAACAACATACTTACTCAGATCTTAACCCTCTAATACCCAAATTTTTGATTTTGAACTAAATATCATTTTTCGTCATCTAAAATCGATTTAAACATGTTTTGGAAGATGATTTTTTTAATTCTCGATTTCGTGAATTTCAGTTTTTGATTTTTCTAATTTTTATTTTTGAACATCCCCAAAGTTTTATATTTTTCCTGGAAGCCTATTTGGGGTACGGATTTTTTGAGATGAAAACATTTTGAGATATTATGATTGTTGTTAAAATATTTTTATTTTATTTTTTTTTTCAAAGAAAATTTTATTTTCCGTGTAATTTAAAGGAAAATAATTTTAGAGTGTATTCGATTCCCTTAAACTATAAAACTAGGATAGAATGATTTTGGAAAAATTTAAAATATGTTAATTGCAGTGATTAAATGCAAAATAAACAATGACTTCTAGAAGGTGACTAAAACATCAATTTTTCAATGATTTAAAAAAAAAAATGTAAATACGCTTTAAAATACACCAAAAACCATTTTGAGATATACAAAACAGTCCTAAATATCAGCCAAAAATATAAAAATTTTGATTTTCCACGAAACAAAAATTACAAAAATGCTCCAACTATACCCCGTCTAAAGGCGGTGGTTAAGAACTACAGCCATTGCAGGAGTTGGTTCCACTGTAATCATTAACAAGTCAACATAATTCAATGGAATTGGATAACTTTAATATTTCGTATAGCGTTTCAAATTCTACAATAAACTTCTTCGAATCTATTTATAACGTACCAACACATTTGAAAAATACAACGAACAAGAAAACCTCCATTCCGTGTACACATTTGTTCCTTCAATCATTATCAGTTTCACGGTGAATGGAAACCGAATCACTAACATTACTTTTCCATCTTCCCGACAGGAAAATCAATCGGAAGCTTCTGCTGCAGCTGTTCGTCGTCTCCGTGGAAATTCTCGCTCAAACGGAAGCCGGAAATCGACACTCGGTAGTTTTTTTGTATTCTTCCCCCCTTTAGCACACGTCAACTATCTTTCCGGCTGCACGTCGCACGTCGTCATCGTCTTCTTCCATCGCATCGCATCGCAACGGAGGAAGCACAATCTCGACGCGCACTGCATAGTTGAAATTGCAAACTTTTTAATTGCTTCCAGTATGAGGATTTATGGTTCATAAATTAAATATGAGTGCTTCGGGCTGCATCCCTTTGAGCCCCGTGCGCGCCGCCGTGTGGCGTGATTCGATCGTCTGGGGGCCCTTCCCGTCTCGAAGGGCGACGGCGAAAAGTTACCACCATGCCACCGAAGAAAAGTAGCAAGTAAAAACTTGTAAAACGAACTAGCTCGGGTGAAAATGAATCTTACGGAACGGAAAGAGTTTTTCATTTTTCTTATTAAAATTCAACACTCGCCTTGCGCCGCTGGTGCAGTGGTGGATGGCTGCTTGCCTGCGCCGTGCTTGAGCTGGAATTGGCTTGAAAGAAAGTTTTGCCTGCTTGCTGCTGTACTAGTTCCGAAGTGAAGACAATGTCTTGGTTTTGGGATTTTACTTTTCTCAGGAATATCACATGTAACTAAGGTGAGGGTGCACAGGCGGGACGTGGGATTATCAGCAATGCTTTAAAATACTAGATTCAATACGAACAAGCGTGTCTCTCTTTGGGATACATAACTGTTCATGCTTAGGAGAATTTCTTGGCTTTTCAGTCCGATTGTGAGATCAAAAACACCTTATCTGCCCATAATCGCATAGTTAACGTAAGCGCCACTGTAGTTTTCAACACACTTTTGAAATTTTAACAATGATTAATGAAATGTCTATGATTTTTTTTCACGTTGATATCTAGCTAGTGATTAGATCTTGTGCTCTATTGAATAAAACTACACATTTGAAAGACATTAGCTTGTGAGTGCTGTCATTGTCAATGGTGGTTACGTCAACTATGCGATTATGGGCAGTTATGTTCTCTTACTTCGACGTTTCGATCCGTATCGGATCTTTTTCAAGGAATCGAGTTTTTGGTCGTTTTTTCGTCATGTAGATTTTTCATTCTTTTAACCGTCATTCGATATTCTAGTTTCCCGTCCGTTTTCATCCGGAAAACCGTAACTTAAATCACTAGGGATCGGGATTCGGACCTCTTTCGCTACTGTATGTCTACGTAGCGAAAACGTAGACATACAGTAGCGAAAGAGGTCCGAATCCCGATCCCTAGTGATTTAAGTTACGGTTTTCCGGATGAAAACGGACGGGAAACTAGAATATCGAATGACGGTTGAAAGATTGAAAAATCTACATGACGAAAAAACAACCAAAAACTCGATTCCTTGAAAAAGATCCGATACGGATCGAAACGTCGGAGTAAGAGAACATAAGGTGTTTTTGATCTCACAATCGGACTGAAAAGCCAAGAAATTCTCCTAAGAATACACCAAGAACAGTCGTAATTCATCAATAACTGTTCATGAAAAAATACTTCTCTTGTGGCAGCTAGCTAGTAATGACTGAGCTCCAGAACATATCAGAATCGAAGGTATTCGATACTCGATTGTTGCTTTTTCGCTTTTTGCTGAATTGTCACACAATATTAAAACAAATATTTGAATCAGCCCAATAACAAGGACAGGCTTCCTTCCAATGCTTGTTGTTGTCCAGTTGTCCAATGTCCATTCAACATGCGCTTTTTATAGAATGGGAATTCTTATTCCCATTGACACGGTATCAGTGTGTTCGATTTCCTGAAAGCAGTTCGGCAATAAGTGGAACGCACTTTATTTGATTTCCATTTTCGATTTACTGGAAATAAAACACTTCAGCTAGCTTTACTTCAAACTGGAGATCAAAGCAATGTGAATCATGTTCAATTTTGAAATAATTTAATTTCCCGTTAACAGGCGAGGTCAGTTACAATTGCAACACCAAATAAATTGCATGGCGGATACTGTTGTAGTGAAACATTTCATACGGCTACTAAATGAATGTTAAAAATATATTAAATCGTTGATATTTGAAATGCAAATTCTTCAAAGATTTTTCCAGGAAATACTACTGGGATTTCTACAGAAATCCAAACATAAATTGTTCTGGGATTGTTCCGCAGATGCCTCCAGGGATTCCTTCTAGGGAATCTTCGAGGGATTTATCAGGGATTCCTCAAGGAAGTCCTCCTGAATTTTATTCCGATTTTTTTTCTGATTTTTGCCTTTCTCGTACACCAAAGTGTACTGAAAAGGTATGTGTTCACTTAAACAACGAAATTCGATTGAAGGCTCGGAGGGTCAAGTCACATATACCAATCAATTCAGTTCGACGAATTAAGATGATGTCTGTGTGTATGTGTGTAAAAAGGCTTGCTCATCAAACTGCGCCATTCCACGATATCGGCACAAAATTCAATATGGCGGCCTAATATTCAAGATGGTGGCTCTACAACATGCAATATTGTATATTTGGTATGGTTTGAGATATACTTGGTATGAGGAATGATGTCTGGAGTTCAAAATCGACGACCAGAATATCCAAGATGGCAGTCTACAATCTAAGATGGCGGCTCAAAATTAAAGATGGTGACTGTTTAATAGAGTTTCAGGTTCTAAAGCCATGTAATTTGGGTATACACAGCATGGAGAGGATGTTTGAAGTCCAAAAATGGTGACCAAAATATCCAACATGGCACTCTAAAATCCAAGATGGCGGCTGTTTAATGGAGTTTAAGGCTGTAAAACCATGCAATATGGAGTCTAAAACGGCGATCGGAATATCCGAGGGTTTAATGGTAAGTTCCTTGTGCCCAAGTAGACCGCCCTAGTAAAACTCCTCCTTTTTCCGTTAGTAATTTTACCATTTGATTAACTGACAGCATTTTAACAAAACGATGCTGTAAGAAAAGAAGGATATTAAGAATAATAAAATTGGCAATTCCTACAGCAGTTCTTTGTGGGATTAATCCTTGTGGAATTGCTTAAATAGTTTCTTCTGGGAATGCCCCAGTTTTTTTGTTATGTTTCTGCAACTCTTCCAGTAGTTCCTTCAGGAGCTCCTCAAGTCGTTTCTTTAGGGATTTTTACAACAGTTTCTTATGAGATTCTTCCAGATGCACTTTTTGGGTTTCCTCCTTGAGTTCTCCCAGAATACCTTCTATGATGGAATTGATTCTAAAATTGTCTCAAGCAGTTTTCCAAGAATTCCTAAGAGTTTTCCGGAATTTCTTCCATAATAAGCTTGAAAATTTCTTCAGAATCTACACAGAACTTCTGTTTCAGAAGTACCCCGAGAAGTCCTTCAGGAGTTACACGAGAATTCCTTTAGGAGTTCCTGAGAAATTCCTACAGGAGCCCCTGTGAATACCTCCATGGCTTCCCCTGGAATACTTCCAAAAATTAAATAGGATATTTCTAGAAATTCCTCAAGAATTCTTCCAACAATAATGCCACAAAATCCTCTAGTTTTAATGCCCGGAAATTCATCCAGCAGTTCCCCAAAACTATTAACACAAGTTTCTCACGAAAAAATCCTCCAGAGTTCCCCTGGAATTCCTCCAGGTGTTTCCCGAGAACTCCTCCAGAAATGTTCTGAGAATTCTTTCCGGAGTTCCCCGGCAATTTCTCCAGTAGCTCCCCGATAATTCCTCTAAGAATTCTCCGGGAATTCATCCAGGAGTTCCCTGGGATTTTTTCAAGGAGTTTTCCGGGTATTCCTCCAGTAGTTCCCCGGGCATTTCTCCAAGAGTTCTCCGAGAACTACTTCATGAGTGCCCCAGGAATTCATCCCTAAAGTACCTCCAGGAGATCCCCAGAAATTCCTCTTAAAGCTCTCTGAAAATTCTTTCAGGAGTTCCTCGCGAATTTCTCCAGGATTTCTCCAGGAATTTCTCCAAGAGTTTCCCGGGAATTCCTGTAGTAATTTCCCAAGAATTTCTTCAAGAGTTCCCCGAAAGTTCTTCCAAAAACTTTTCGAGAATACCTCCAGGAGTTAACCGGAATATCCACCAGAAGTTCCCATGAAATTCCCCCAGAAGTTCTTCGAGAATTCCTCCAGAAAGACACCGGGAATTCTAGCCAGGGGATCGTCGGGAATTCCTCCAGGAGTTCTTCGGAAATTCATCAAGAAGTTCATCGAAAATTGCTCCAGGAACCCCTCGGTAATTCCTCCAGGAGTTACTCAGGAATTCCTCCAGAAGTTCCCTGGGAATTTCTCCAAGAGTTTCTCGTAGATTCCTTAGAAAATCTTCCAAGAGTTCTCCTAGAATAGTTTTAAGGAACTCCTGGAGATATTCCCAAGGAGCTTCTGAATGAATTCATGAAGAACTTCTGCAGGATTTCCGAAGTACGCTCGATGAACTCTTATTCTCAGAAAACCTCCTAGGGAAATCTTGGAGAGGAATTCCGGAGGGAATTATGAAACAATTTACTATGAACTTCTGCAAAATTGCCAGGGATCATCTGGGAACATTGCCAAGGAACCGTGAAACTCCTTGAGGAATTCCCAAGGAGATCTTGGGCAAATTTCCGAGGAAATGCTAAAGGAATTCTCGTGGAACTTCTTCAGGTATTAACGAGGTACTCCTGGAGAAATTTCTGAGAAAAACCTTGCAGAAACTCCTTGTTTAATTCCCGAAAAAACTCGTGCAGAAAAACTCATGGAAATCCTGAATGAATTTCCTGTGAGTCCTAAAAACTACCGGGATCTCATAGGAAAATTGCCAAACTACTCCTGAAAGAATACTCGAAGTTATGCAGGAATTTCTGGTAGAACTGCTGAAAAAATTTTCGAAGAACTCCAGTAGAAATTTCCAAGGTACTCTGCAGATGTTTGCGGGGCACTCCTGAAGGAATTTTCAAGGAAGTCCTGGAGGAATTACCAAGAAACTTCTGAAAAAAATGAAACTCCTGGAGGTACTTCTGAGAAAACATCTGGGAGAATTTTTAGAAGTCCTGGATATATTCTATAGCAGAAGTCCTGGAGGAGCTTCTGCAGAAATACCCGTGCAACTTCTGGAAGCATTTCCTGGGAACTCCTGGATTACATGCTGTGGAAGTCCTGAAGAAATTACCAAGAAACTTCAGGAGGAAATCCCAAGGAACTCCTTGAGCAATTCATGTGGACATTCTGGAAGTACTCCCGAGGAACACTATAGGAATTTCCGATAAGCTTCTTTAGGAACTCCCGTGAAACTCTTTGAGGAATTCTCGATCAACTTCCGGAAAAAATTCACAAGAATTTGCTGTACCATTTTCCGAGGAGCTCCTGGAGGTATTTTCAAGCAACTCCTAAAGGAATCTTGAGGAATTTCTGGAGAAATTCCGGAGGAACTCCTTGAGGATTTCGCATGGAACTCCTGGAACTTCTGGAGAAATCCCCGGCGAACTTCTGGAGGAATTCCAAAGAACTCCTGGAGATATTCCTGGGAAAAGTAGGGATGAACTCCTTAGCAACTCCTGGTGGAACTTCCTAATATCTCCTGGTGGAATTTTCCTAGAACTCTTGAAGCATAAAGAAACTTTTGAAGTACCGTAAACCGGGGTCAAATTGATCTCCGGGTCGAAATTGATCAGACGTTTTTCTGTTAGACAAAGCTTTCTTTAAATGATTTCATTACCAATACCGTTTAGTATCAGATTCGAACAGCACGATATTTGAAATTAAATCATTTAAAGTATGCTTTATCTAACAGAAAAACGACTGATCAATTTCGACCCGGAGATCAAATTTACCCCGGTTTACGGTAACATTTGAAAAATTCTACCAATGAAAACTTTCTCACTTATTCCTAAAACTGTAAAGGAATTCCCAGTCTTCAGGAAAATAAAGAAACCTCTGAAGGAATCTTTACCCGGCATTCCACGAATACACTAGTTCATTCTTGAAATTTTCCAACTGTTAATTTGTTCCCGATAAATAACCCCAAATCGTCCCAAAATCATCAATGAAATCCCCGCCTTAAGGAAACCTTAGATTTCTTCAGATAAACCTGAATTATATTTCCTAACAATCCAAACTCCAGCAGGGATGGCTTCTTTGATTCTTCCAGGGAATCCTCCAAGGATTTATCAGAACTCCTTTCTGATTTTTTTTCAGGGATGCTAAGACTAGTATTGCAATTCCTGTCGTGATAGCATCTAGTATTTTTTCAGGTTTTTTTTTTCGGAAATCTTTCGGGGATTCCCTCAGAAATTCTACCCGGAAACTCCACAAAGTTTCCTCAGAGGCGATTCTTCTAAGAATTCTGCCTGGGATTCCCTCCAGGATTTCTTCCAAGACTTCTTAACAGATTCATCACGGGATCGAGCGATTTTTAAAATTTAGAATAAGATAATAATTTCATATTTCTTATGAGTCACGTGTCTGGTCCATATTTGCAAAAAATAAACTATAGTGGCTTTTATAACACATAGTATACACATTCTAAGCCTGCACCGGAGCAATGCACCTCAACCAGAACCGAAAATATGTACACACAATCGAAACAACTCACGACAGAACCCGCTCAGCTCACAAGCAAAAGCTGCCTCCAACAACCGGTGGTAATATAAATTCAATGAAATTCTAATTCGCTCTTAGTTAGTCGTATCTCCAGCCGAGCGTGAAGCCCCGTTCATCGTAGTCCTTCTGTTGTGTTGAAATTTACCCCAGTACCTACTAACCAAACCGCACCAAACGCAGCATCCAGCAGAAGCCCAAACGGATGAGCAGCAGCAGCAGCAGCAGAGCAGTACCAGTCCTAGTGGTCATCGTTGGTTCCGAAATGTCCCCAAGTGGTTAACCAGCGCGTTTTGCACGAATACGATATTCGCTGCACAAATATATCCTTTCTGACCATGATGTGCTGGTCCCCTCGGACTGGACTCGTGATGAACATTCCTCGGATGAAAGGAGTACGATTGGTCGACCGACCGACGACCATTCGATGCTTTTATGAACACACACGTCTCTGCGGAAATTGTACATTCCACGCGGCCTAGCCTAGCCCATGTGTGTGTACAAACTGTGTGATGTGATGTATCTCTGGCCGTCCTTGCGTTGCGTGACCGAGGCTTGGGACGGACCTTGACGACTATGCCGCGCCGCTTAACCATCAGGTCCGTATTGGCCAGGCCGGCCGCACGTTCTGCTTCAAATGAATTGGAATATAAATAAATGGTTAGAAAGCGCAAAACTGAGCTCTTCAGGCCGTTCGTTCACTCCGGTGCGGTGGACAGCGCAAAGCTCCAGGGGGATGCTGCTGCTATTGCGGAAAATGTTTGCACATCGGTTGGCGTCTGTTTCGGGACATGTAAACAGGTGGGAATTTCGATGGCATAAATTGAACCATCGTCGGTCGATCTGACCGTGTGTACCTCTAGGCCTACGATGGATTGGATACCTACCGATAACGTTTCCGGGGTGAGATCGTTTGACTTGTGGCTTTTAATGCAGTGTATTTGTTTAAATGAGGGGTCATTCGCTGCAACAAATGAACGTTTAGTTATGTTGAAGGTGGAAAGGTTGGACAGGTATGGCATTTCCTGTGCATCAAATTACGTATGTAGGGTAATCAGTATTTCGAGGAAATATGACTAAATGATTATGCATAGAGCTTCTTCTTTAGCTTTAAAACGGCTACAAAGATTTAACCCTTTGAAGCCGGAATTTTTCCAAGCGTTATTCTGGAGTTTTTTTTTTCTACGTTTTTCTGTAGTTTTGGTGGTCAATACTTTAAAAATGGTAGAATATTATGCGGAATATGTTTTCTGGATATCCTAGGTCATCCAAACTATTCTTGAGTTTAGCTCCTTAAGTCTATGGGTGTAACGGTAACTTCTTTCATTATACAAAGCTACGATTTGTAATCTGTGATGTCTAGTAAGTCTTCTGAAAGTTCAATAGACAGTATTAGATCAGTCGGTATATCCTAGGTAATTCAAACTGGTCTTGAGTTTGGATCCTAAAGACTACGGGTGTCATGATAACTTCTTTCACTATACAAAGCTACGATTTGTAATCTATCATGTCCAGTAATTCATCTGAAAGATTTGTGTATAGTATCAGATCAGATGAAATAGCCTAGGCCATCCAAACTGTTCTTGAGTTTAGATCCTAAAATCTACGGGTGTAACGGTAACTTCTTAAATTAAAAGCTAGTTAGTCTTCTGAAAGTTACAATGGTTGCTTTTATCAACTAAGCTTCACAACAATTAGAAGCCCATCCCGGGCAGAGTTCAAGTACTGACGATCAAAATGTGATATTGGTTTGTTTGAGATAAGAGGTAAAAGTACTGAAAATAATAGCAAAAATTTGTTCTTGAACCATCTAACCAATAGCAAAATATGATATTTGAAAATCAATCAAATTGCTCACTGCTATTGGCTAGATCTTACCAAGAGCTAAATGTGCTATGATGATAATGTTCCAGGAGTAAAATTGAGATATTATTTTCAGTACTTTTACCTCTTATCTCAAACAAACAAATATCACTTTTTGGTCTCCATATCAAAATATGCTATTAATGAGTTTTTTTCCTCTGCTCGGGATAATATCCCAAAAATATATAACATCGCATATTATTCCTCTAACTGCTTTGGTTAGTACAGTGGATGGTGTAACACTACTTAACGTAGTGGCAAAAGCTATTATCACAAATGTAGAACTGAAGCTATGGTCTCCGGAGTAGTTTGGTTGATCTGGAATATCTCAAAACTATCTTGAAATGACTCATGATATGCCAGGAGGATTACAGATTACAGTCTAAAGTTCATTGTGAGACTAATTACTGTTACTGTCAAGAGCTAAACTTCAGGATAGTTTGGATAACCTTAAATGTCCCAAAGGTTCATAATAATATATAGTAGACTTCAGGTTGGTCCAGTCTCCGCGATTGATTATGAAACGTTACTCAGCATGTCAGATATAGCTGATGTTACCTGTGTAGACCTGAAGACCTGAACTCATAGATAGTTTGGCTGACCTGGAACATTTCCATAGTGCCTCTAAATAACATTTGAGATTTCAAGAGCTTCGTGGATTTCAGCAGATTATGCTATGATATAACAGAGATGTCAGATTATTTTATCAAAAATCTGTATCAATACAGATTTTTCTGTATCACCGTATTTGAGGGTATAGCAGACACCAAGACTCTTCGATTTCAATAAAATCTAACAAAAATGTACTACTATTTGACGGTTTTTTTTTTAATTTTACTGATTATTATTTTTTAAACACCTGTGAAAATACACAAATTTTCATAAATTCTTCAAAGTTTAGGCAGCACTTTATAAAGTTTTATATCAATCTTTATTTTTGTGTATTTTTACTTTATAAAGTTGTATTAAATTTATCGAAAATAATTTCAAATTTTATGATTTCTGGAGAAATCTGTATCAGATTTTAAAAATCTGTTTTTCTCTGTACTCTGTATCTTATCTGTATACTACAAAGAAATCTGTGTGCTATTATTCATGGTGAAAACACAAAAAGTTTTTCTTGTTGATTTAGAGAACATCATTATAGAACAGTTTGGACAACACTAGATGTCCCAAAGGTTTATAATATGCTAGTAGACTTCAAATTGCTCTAGTAACTGCGGTTGATTATGCAACGTTACTCAGTATAACAGATATGGCTACTGTAACATGTGTAGACCTGAAGTCCTGAACTACAAGATAGTTTGGCTGAACTGAAATTTTTCAATAGTGTCTATAAATGACATTGTAAATGTTAAGATCTTCATGGATCCCAGCAGATTACGCAATACTATTATTAATAGTGAAAACACTTAAAGTTATTCTTGTAGATTTGAAGGACTTCATTATAGAACAGTTTGGACGACCCTGAATGTCCCAAAGGTTCATACTAAGCTAGTAGACTTCAGATTGCTCCAGTATCTGCGGCTGATTATGCAGCGTTACTCAGTATAACAGATATGGACACTGTTATGAGTGTAGACCTGAAGTCCTAAACTCCAAGGTAGTTTGGCTGACCTGGAATATCATTGTAGTATCTCTGAATGACATTTGAGATTTCAAGAGATTCGCGGATCCCAGCAGATTATACAATACTTTGATTTATGGTGAAAATACATAAAGTTATTCTTGTAGATATGAAGGACTTCATTATAGAATAGCTTGGACGAACCTGAATGTCCCAAAGGATTATAATAAAAAAAATACACGTCAAGTTGGTCCAGTAATCACGCTGTTGTTAGGAGTCCTGAAGTCCTGAACTCCAAAGTAGTTTGGTTGACCTGGAATATCTCTGTAATGTATCTAAATGACATTTGAGATTTCAAGAGCTTCGTGGACCTCAGCGGATTATACAATACTATGATTTATGGTGAAAATACATAAAGTTATTCTTGTAGATATGAAGGACTTCATTATAGAACAGTTTGGACAACCCTAAATGTCCCAAGGGTTCATAATAAGCTAGTAGACTTCAAATTGCTCCAGTAACTGTTAACTACACCCACGGGACACGATACGAGAACGGACACAACACGTATTGTTCTTACAATCGATTTTTAAAAAGACGCGGACACGTTCAATGCTTCCAGTGAGCTACTCGCTCTTTTAAGGAAGCACGACACTAGACAACGGGACTAGCATGCAACGCCCAGTGGCACAGCCGAAAACTTTTCCTGACAGCTGCGGCGGGAATCGAACCCGCGCTCCTCAGCACGATACGACTAAATGCTTGGTGACACTAGCCGCACGACCACGAAGCCACACATTTAAAGGGTTTTTCGGGTTTAGAGTTTAGGGTAAATTAAAAACCCTTTGAATCGTTTGTAAGAACAATACGTGTTGTGTCCATTATCGACAGACAAAACCTCTAGCGCTCTGGATATGCATCCTAGAGGTTTGGCGTCTTCTACAAAAAGGCTTGGGGTAATGTGGACCAAATTTTGGTAACTCGATATTTGATCTAGATAAGTTAGAACTGATCTAGATCAGTTCTATCTTTTTACAGAAGCCTCGTATCAAAAAAATTTCTTCGACAAAGTTGTTTGTTGTTATGTTTTTGACATATCTTCCGAAGATACTAATACTCCACAACTTACGTAGATGGCGCTACACGGTGTCAAAATTTCGATTATTATCGAACTTTCATGTACCTCGGAATTTTCTTCATAGAATGTTAGAATTTCAGCTATAATGTGTAAATGCAAAATTTGAAAATATTCTATCGGGGAAAATTTGAGTTAGATGAGTTTTTGGGTATTTTCCATACTAAAAATCAATAATTACTATTTTAGCCCAAAAAACGTCCCATACAAAATGTATGGAAAAATTTTCGCCGATGAAATATTTTCTAGTTTTCCGATTATGAATATATAGTTGAAATACTATTCATTTTCGAAGAAAAATCCGAGGTACATGAATGTTCGATAATAATCGAAATTTTGACACCGTGCGCTATCTGATATTTAATCAAAAGTACTCCAAGAAAGTAATTTTGACCATTTCTCTATGTGTTGATGTTTTATTAATCATGATTTGCATCGAATGTTCAAATATACATACTAATGGTTCTGGCTGATAAAAATTTTGAACATTTTTCAACAATTTTTTCATAAGTTTTCATCAAAGTAGTTGAAAAAGTATGTTCTACAAATTTATGAATAACTCATGAAGCAGCAGGTCCTGGCATGTGGTATTTTGTTCATGACTAGTCGAGAACCTGTATTATATCGTAAATAGCAAACAAAAGTGGGGTAATGCTTATTTTGTTATTTGCACACTATTCAAATAATGCATGTTTTTTTAAGATGATTTTAATACTATTCCTTAGCCAAAAATCTCTAGAATAATTATTACACTAGTTTACAGCATGTCTGAACTCGGTAAGCTGATGATCATTTTTGGTGTAGAATCATGCCCTGAGTTCGAAAACGTGAAGGAAAAAAAATACAGTAGAGCGGTAATTTTTTCGACTTTCCATACAAGGTTGATGATTTGAAATCGATTTTTGTTCTATTTTTAAGCAAAGTCGCTCACTTCACACATCTCATTCTCTGTTATCAATGCCCCGATTGAGCTGATTTTTTTACTGTAACTCGCCTACATATGATGTGTCAAATAAACGTTGAGGAAGAATTTGTAAATTGTTTTTTTTTCTTATTGAAATAAATACATTTCTTCATATATTTTTGGAAATTGCTAAAATTCAAGGAGATCGTCCCAAAAATTCGCCAATATCTTGAATTTTATCAATCTGACGCAAAACCTACATTCAGATGATCGCATGGTATTGTATTTAGGTTTTAATTTATGGAAAAATATTTGAAATTGATTGAACAAAGCACAAGATATTTAAATTTTAGTAAATTCCATATTTACATGATTACTGCAAGATGACATCACAACGCTGTGACCTGATAGTTTGGCGAGCTGTTTACATAGACTTAGTCTGTGGTGGAGATCCGGCGAAACTGTTTTTCGGTAGAATCTCAGTGAAATGTGATTTTGACGACTGATGTTGTGCTAGTAAAGTTGACTATAAACGATATTTGAATATCACAATGATTCCGGAACGGATAACATGAATTTATTTTCTCGTCGCTCCAGATACTAACACCTTGTAAACAGCTCGCTGAACAAAGTGAAATAGATCAGGTGCTTGCAGTACCCTACCATGGCGAATGTTCATAATATGTGAACTGCAGAAATGTTATGGCGAGAAACATAACAATGTATTGGCTCATAGAGTATGCTTCTAACAAAAACATGTAGCTGTATATACAATCCATACATATTTATTTTTTATGGTAATATCCCTTCTTAGGTATCAACTAAATATTATAATTTAGAAAACAAGGCTTTTATAGAAACAATGGATAGAAATTACATTTTATTCTAAAAATCATGGATTATTTGAATAGTGTGCAAATAACAAAATAAGCATTATCCCACTTTCGTTTGCTATTTACGATATAATACAGGTTCTTGACTAGTCATGAACAAAATACCACATGCCAGGAACTGCTGCTTCATGAGTTATTCATAGATTTATAGAACATACTTTTTCAACTACTTTGATGAAAACTTATGGAAAAATAGTTGAAAAATGTTCAAAATTTTTATCAGCCAGAACCATTAGTATGTATATTTGAACATTCGATGCAAATAATGATTAATAAAACATCAACACATGAAGAAATGGTCAAAATTATTATTTTTTGAGTACTTTTGATTAAATATCAGATAGCGCCATCTACGTAAGTTGTGGAGTATTAGTTTCTTCGGAAGATATGTCAAAAACATAACAACAAACAACTTTGTCGAAGAATTTTTTTTGATACGAGGCTTCTGTAAAAAGATAGAACTGATCTAGATCAGTTCTAACTTATCTAGATCAAATATCGAGTTACCAAAATTTGGTCCACATTACCCCAAGCCTTTTTGTAGAAGACGCCAAACCTCTAGGATGCATATCCAGAGCGCTAGAGGTTTTGTCTGTCGATAATGGCATCCTGCCCCAGTGTGTATCGTGTCCCGTGGGTGTAAGCAATTCATACTGTCGATATGTTAGGGAACATTATTCACACAAATTCAAAAGAGGAAACTTAGCATATCCAACTAACCCTTCCGAACTCTCGCTCATATGTTTCTTTCCAAAAAGCTGCCACACATGGAACGAAATTAAATTAGGCCCAACATGCCCCGACAAAATTAATTAAATGTAATCTGATGGGTTAATCAACGCTGTTAAACGACCGTTAAAGTTCATCCCAGCTTCTTTTGGGAAAAGGCCCACTTTACGCTTCAATGGAAAACTGGGTCCTGGTGGCTCTAGAACAGTATCCTCCTGTGGTTAAACGAGTCAGAGGGCGTTCAACCGGGCGTAAAATTTTACTTTTGTGAGTTAATTACGGCGGTGACTGCCACCAACTGGGAGTGGCCCACCCGCCCACTGCGCTGATTGAACGTATCCGAAACGCTTCAATTCGGACAGCCGAGCCATCATCGAAGCGCGTATTCCAGCGAAAGGAGCAACAAAAACTCTTCTGGGGCTATGAAGTGGAATGCACTTTAAAGCTCGTTCGTTTCCGGGAAACCGTGCTGCAGGTTCGCTTGCTTTCAGTTTCAGTTCAGCGTCGGGATACGAGAGGGAAAAAACCGGGGGCGGAAAAAAATGTTCGATGATGAGAGAGCAGGAAAAAATGGCTACTAGTAAATGCTTTCAACAGTTGCAAGCACAGTACAATGCATAGCATGCAACTTTTTTTTTTGTGAGACTTTGTTCTCCTCTGGTTGTATCTCCATTGGAGAATAGGAGTAAGTCTAGAGTGCAGCCACTTTGTTTTCAAATTATTCTTGATCAAGCTTAACTATTTTGTTGGATATGTAAATTACATACAAAAATGTTTCATTTTGAGTTGTATCAATGTAAATTTTAGGCCTCTATTAAATTAGCTCGGCATGGTTTCCGTAGAAAGCTTTTAGAAAAATGTCTTGTTAGAGATTTGTTTAAGTAAAGTTTATGTAAATAACTTAAATTAAAAATGTGACAAGGAAAGTATTTACTACACGAAAAAGCTGTTTCATTTTTTTTCGAATTTATCAAAATTGCCACACCCTATCGTACAATCACCGGAAGTGAGTTGCGGAAAAGCTTGCAATAAAAAAAAATCTGTAGTAAAATGCAAAAAAGTGTGTGCAAGTGCCCATGAGAAACACACAGACCGAGCACACATAAAAAGTCAGTTCATTGTAACATTTCCTCGGCGCCCGCGCGATTCCGCTAACAATGGGCGTTAAAAACCAGAACATTTACTGATGCACTGGAGCGGTCATAATTTGCTATTTTAACTTTCTAGCAAGTTGTGCAAATGATTACAAAACTCTTCACAGTGGGGAAGTGCTGCACCATCTTGCGTGTTTGGTTGGGATGAGGATATGCTGTTGCTGGCAATAATGGCACGTTCGATGGAAATTATGATGAGAATTTCGAAACACGCCTGTGTGCTCTTTCTAATGCAATGAGGTTCTCACGCTATTCAAAGCAGAGTATGTATATTGTATACATTTCTGAACCGTACTAGTTTCATGATGTACTACAAGGTAAGCTTCACTAGAGCTCATTATATGGCTTCAAATGGAAAGATAGTCCTACTGCGAACAGCCCTTTCACTTTGACACTACTAGCAGTACCCTTATGAAAAGGGATAAAGAGAAAACAGCTTTTCATACCTGGATGGTGTCGGCCCTAGGGTTGAAGATGCTTTTCTCACTGAGGGCTCTTGAAATTACTCTCTGTCTGATGCCTTCTTGGTGATGATTGTCTAGCCGGGTTAAGGCAACATCAGAATACACAGTTAACGCACTGAGTGTTTTCTTCTGGCATTAGCTAAAGGAAGTGGGAGAAGTTGAAGTGAAACTGAAAATTCAAGTTCAATCATTGTTCTGTAGCATGGTAGAATGGGAGAAAGACCCATATAGCGATAACAAAAATTAGAACAAGTGTGTGTACAAACATATATAGGGTGGAAATTTACTTCGTCATATGCGCTGATTTCCGTCATGTCAGACGGAAAATGACCAATAATTAAAAATATTCAAACTTACCTTATCCAATGGTTTATTAGATGAAAGCAAAAAGATATAGCAATGGCTTTTAGCGAAACAACGGACAGGAATGTATTAACCTTAACTCAGCAGGGTAAACTGACTAAACTGACAAGGACTAAACGAAGTCCGTTGGCCGAATTTTGGAGAACACAGATTGGCGTCGGGCCAAAGTCTGCTATACTCTAGCATACGAGACGAACACGCTCCTCGTCACCGTGGAGTTGATTTCCTGGTCAGCGCTCACGCCCACGCTGCGCTCATGAAGTACCTATACACGAGATGATAATTTTCGCCAGATTCAGAACACGGGTTCGAAACCCCACCATGATCCAATGTTACGCACCAACCGATGCTGGCGAATTGCAAGACAAACAGAACTTTTACAGTCAATTGAATACTGTCAGGGATATGATTCCAAAAGGTGATATCATGATCCTCATGTGCAACGCGAAGGTTGGTTCCGACAACTCGAACTATGAGCACGTCATGGGACGTCACGGTCTCGGTGAAATGAGCAAGAACTGTGAGCTGTTTGCTCATCGATTTCGCCGCCTCCAAGAACATGGCCATTCGTAGCACCTTCTTCCAGCACAGCCTCCCGTATCGTTACACCTGGAGATCACCACAACAAACGGAATCGCAAATCGACCACGTTCTGATTGATGGGCGGCACTTCTCCGACATTATCGACGTCAGGACCTATCGTGGCGCTAATATCGACTCTGATCACTACCTGGTGATGGTTAAACTGCCTCCAAAACTCTCCGTTATGAACAACGTACGTTACCGGCGGCCGCCCCGGTACGATCTAGAGCGACAGAAGCAACCGGATGTCGCCACCGCATACGCGCAGAATCTCGAGGCAGCGTTGCCGGACGAGGGTGTGCTCGATGTAGCCCCTCTAGAGGACTGCTAGAGTACAGTCAAAGCAGCCATCAACAACGCAGCCGAGAGCACTATCGGGTACGTAGAACGGAATCGACGAAACGATTGGTTCGACGAGGAGTGCAGAGCGGTTCTGGAGGAAAGGATGCAGTGCGGGCGGTAATGCTGCAGCATGGAACCCGGCAGAATGTGGAGCGATACAGACAGAAGCGGAAGCAGCAGACCCGTCTCTTCCGAGAGAAAAAGCGCCGCCTGGAAAAAGCGGAGTGCGAGGAAATGGAACTGCTGTGCCGTTCACAAGAACACGTAAGTTCTACCAGAAGCTCAACGCATCCCGCAAAGGCTACGCGCCGCAAGCCGAAATCTGCAGGGATAAGGACGGGAGCCTCCTGACGGACGGACGTGAGGCGATCGAAAGGTGGAAGCAGCACTTCGACGAGCACCTGAATGGCGAAGAGAATGTAGGCGCGGAGGACCAAGGCAGCGGAGGAAATGACTATGTTGGTGCAGTAGAGGACGGGAACGAACCAACTCCCACGCTGAGAGAAGATAAGGATGCCATCCACCAACTCAAAACAACAAAGCGGCTGGTAAGGACGGTATCGCAGCAGAACTCATCAAGATGGGTCCGGAAAAGTTGGCGGCCTGTCTGCACCAGTTAGTAGTCAAGATCTGGGAAACCGAACAGCTACCGGAGGAGTGGAAGGAAGGGATAATCTGTCCCATCCACAAGAAAGGCGACAAGTTAATGTGTGAGAACTTTCGATCGATCACCATTTTGAATGCCACCTACAAAGTGCTATCCCAGATCATCTTCCGTCGTCTCTCACCTAAAGTAAATGAGTTCGTGGGAAGTTACCAAGCCGGTTTCATCGACGGCCGGTCGACAACGGACCAGATCTTCACCGTACGGCAAATCCTCCAGAAATGCCGTGAATACCAGGTCCCAACGCATCACCTGTTCATCGACTTCAAAGCGGCATACGGCAGTATCGACCGCACAGAGCTATGGGAAATTATGGACGAGAACAGCTTTCCCGGGAAGCTAACTAGACTGATAAGAGCAACGATGGACGGTGTGCAGAACAGCGTAAGGATTTCGGGTGAACTATCCAGTTCATTCGAATCTCGACGGGGACTACGACAAGGTGACGGACTTTCCTGCCTACTATTCAACATCGCCCTGGAAGGTGTGATGCGACGAGCCGGGCTCAACAGCCGGGGTACGATCTTCACGAAATTCAGCCAATTTGTCTGTTTTGCGGATGACATGGATATTATTGCTAGAACATTTGGAACGGTGGCAGAACAGTACACCCGCCTGAAACGTGAAGCAGCAAAGGTCGGACTGGTGGTGAATGCGGCTAAGACAAAGTACATGCTGGTAGGTGGGACTGAGCGAGACAGGACAAGCCTTGGCAGCAATGTTACGATAGACGGGGATACTTTCGAGGTGGTAGAAGAATTCGTCTACCTCGGTTCCTTGCTAACAATAACGTGAGCCGTGAAATACGATGGCGCATCATCAGTGGAAGTCGTGCCTACTATGGGCTCCAGAAGAAACTGCGGTCAAAAAAGATTCACCCCCGCACCAAATGTACCATGTACAAGACGTTAATAAGACCGGTGGTTCTCTACGGACACGAGACATGGACGATGCTCGAGGAGGACCTGCAAGCACTCGGAGTTTTTGAGCGACGGGTGCTAAGGACGATCTTCGGCGGCGTGCAGGAGAACGGTGTGTGGCGGAGAAGGATGAACCACGAGCTCGCTGCACTTTACGGCGAACACAGTATCCAGAAAGTGGCCAAAGCTGGAAGGATACGGTGGGCAGGGCATGTTGCAAGAATGCCGGACAACAACCCTGCAAAGTTGGTGTTTGCTAACCATCCGGTTGGTACAAGAAGGCGTGGAGCGCAGAGAGCACGATGGGCGGACCAGGTGGAGCGTGATCTGGCGAGTGTTGGGCGTGACCGACGTTGGAGAGCTGCAGCTGCAAATCGAGTATTATGGCGGCAAATTGTTGATTCAGTATTATCATGAATTTGATGTTAACTAAATAAATGAATGTGAGCTGTTTGCAGAGCGGCAACAATGACATGGTGATTGGGGGATCGCTCTTTTCCCATCGACCAGTGCACGAAGTGACATGGGTTTCCCGTGATGGTGTCACGGGAAATCAAATCTATTAAATTTCCATCAGCCAAAAATGGAGACGGAGCCTTCTTGATGTGTGGAACAAACGTAGCGCCAACATTACGTTCGACCACCATCTCCAAATCGGCGGGACACGGCTGCGCATAAAGCGAGGATCCATCGACAGGAGAACACCAGGCGCCGCGGTTCAACACACGCCGACTGGAAGACGCTGCGATGAAATGGTCCTTCGTGGAGGAGTCAGAGAACGATGCTGCGGATATTCACGAAGGTGGAAGCGTAGAACATCAATGGAGCGCCATCAAGAACGACTTCATCGCCACCGGGGAGAATAATTTGGGTGAGCTACGCACCCGGAGAAAGCAGTGGATCACAGATGATACCTGGAGGAAGATAGAGGAGCGAAGGATCGCCAAATCCACGATAGAGCGAGCGAAAACACGAGGAGCCAAAGCCGTAGCTCGTCAGCACTTTTCGGCTCTCGAGAAAGATGTGAAGTGCTTATGAAGGCGGGACAAAACAGTGTGGTCAAACTGCCTAGCCGACGGAAACGAGAAAGCCGCAAATACCGGCGATATTAGTCTCCTCTACGATGTCTAACGTCGTCTTAGTCAGACTAAGATGAATGCTACGATGCCCGTGAAAGACATATCTGGACAGCTATTGACCGACCCGGCTGACCAGCTGAAACGCTGGCTAGAGCACTTAAGAAATCTTTTAAGTGTCGGCCACGCCATCAACACCTCAGCATGATGCGCCAAGGGTTCGACGCATTACCCATGTCAATACCGAAGCTCCATCATTGTCATCCGTAGCATGAAATCGAAAAGGGCCCCGGGAGTTGATCGCATATCAACCGAGATTCTCAAAGCTGACCCCGTAGTATCTGCACAACTGCTGTACACATTTCCGGTCGACTGGATGCAAGGCGTCTTAGTAAAGATGCCCGAAAAAGGTGCCCTGACTGTATGCGATACGACTGCCGGGGTATCATATTGCTTTGCATCGTTCTGAAAGTACTCTGCAAAGTGATCATCCTGTGTGGACTATATTGTCACGCTCCGTATCATTCTGGAGCAAATCAATGAATGCCAAGAGTCTCTCTAGCAGGTGTTTATCGATTACGAAAAAGTATTCGCCAGTCTCAAACATGAAAGCATGTAGGGAGCAAGTCCGTGCACAAGGGTGGGGGGGTTTGGTGTTTGTTAAACTCTCCCTCCCATTAACGAAGCTCCAAACACTAGGCGCCCCTCCATCGTTTGCCGAAATTGGGAAAAACCCCTCCCTTAGCGCCACTTCTGTGCACGGGCATGGTGGGGAGCCCTCAGGTGGAAGGGTATCCCTGAGAAAATCATCGGCCTCATTGAAGCACAGTACAGGGCATTTTCGGGCAAAGTACTGCACAATGGTGTTTTGTCCGATTCCATCCGGGTTGCTACTGTTCCTCATCGTAATCGACGAGATTCTGTTAGATGCGATTGATCGTGAACCAAATCGTGGGTTATTCTGGGATCTGGCAACCCATTACCCGCCCCATGGTAATGGGTTGCCAGAGCCCAGAAGGCACCCAGAGGCACCTAAATGACTTTGAACAGGCTGATGACGTTGCTCTCCTTGCTGATCGCAAACAGTGGAAAATGTTTAAAGCTTCCAATACGTGGTTGCCAAATAGCGGCCAATGGTGGCTTCAAGAGTGAGATACGTACACGGATTAAGATGGCATTGGCTTTTCATAAGAGTTCACAGAAGCGTGTGGGGCAGGAGCTACCAGTCCACACCTGCACGGCTAGGTGATTAGCCCCGTAAGTCGGCAGTAATGCCGATAGCTCGGATTCCAGCCAAGCGTTCCGGAAAGCTGGAAAGGGTTGCGACCATTGGTGGGTCCTCAGCAGTCACATGTTAGGACGGGTTAGGGGAAGGATGCCCTCTGGACCATTGTGGAGCAGAAGAAAAGAAAAAAAGAAGGCAATGGATGAGCAGATGGGTAGGGACACCAAACCATAAAGACGTAGGATGGTAGGTGCCAAGTGTGAGAAGGGTAACGTGTTCATCATCAAGATGGAAGAGTCTAAGTACTCGGATGTCTTGAAAGCGATGGGGAGCGACGCCAAGCTCCGTGGATCAGGGAACTGACGTGCGCATTATTAGACGTACTTGTACAGGTGAAATGATCCTCGAGCTCAAGCGCGACAAGGAGCGAAATGGCACCACCTACAAAAGTCTGGCGAAAGAGGTCCATGGCGAGGATGTTGAGGTGAGGGCTCTCACAACGGCGGCGACCCTGCAGGTGCAGAACCTAGATGAGATCACCGACGCGGAAGGACTGGCCACGGCACTGCGGCAAAAGTGTGAGGTGCAGGTGGCCACCGTAGTCGTTCGGCTACGAAAGGGTTCGGCAGGGTCACAGGTATCCTTGGTAAAGCTACCTGTGGCGGACGCGAACCAGTTAAACTAGGGAAACTGAACGTGGGCTGTTTAGTATGATAACTGACCTTGAACGAGCCACCAAAGGTTTGCTTTATGTGACTTGAATCAGGACACAGGTTATGGGACTAGGTTAATACCCCGTCCAGGATTTAGTGTCTACTACTTACGAGGGCTACGTGGTCGTCAAAGTAAACTTCTTCTGTAGCTGTTATGCGTCTCCACGGTGGTCGATCGAACAGTTTACGCAGATAATGGACTGTATGACGACCGTGCTAACAGGGCGAAGGCCAACGGGTGACTTCAATGCCGGGGCCATGAAATGGGGAAGCAGTCTTACGAACCAGTGGGGTCACAGTCTGCTAGAGATACTGGCGATGCTAGATGTCGACCTGGCTAATGTCCTACTTGGTTTAGACAGTGACGAGCTGGTAGCGGTGCTCTTGCGTGCGTACGATGCGACCATGCCTAGGCGAGTCCACTCTAGAAATGGGAAGCCACTGGCTTACCGGTGGATCGACGCGATTGCGGACCTGCGCCACACCTGCCTACGGACCAGGCGGCGGATGCCACTAGCACGATCTGAGGAAGAGCGAAATGAACGGCGGGTGGTGTTCGCCACTGCAGAAGACTGAGACAAGGGCAAGCAAAGAAAGGTCTGGCCTATGAGGGTCTCTGTCAGAGCGCAATGCGAATCCGTGGGGTGATGCCTACAGGATCGTCATGGCCAAGATCTCCAGAGAAGTTGGAGGGGATTATCGAGGGGTTTTTTCTGTGCCAGGATCCTAATCCTCGGCATCCTTTAGTAGGACAGCTGGGGACTGGGTTGGCGATGGAAAGAGGGTCACCGATGAGGAACTTGCGGGGATAGCAAAGTCTCTTAACGTAGGTGAGGTAAGGCCCCAGGTCCAGACGAGGTTCCAAACCTGGGGTAATTGAAGAAGCTCCCGGGATATTCAGGTATGCTATACAGAAATGCCTGGACGAGGGAGTTTTCCCAGAATTTTGGAAGTGACAGAGTCTGGTTCCAACGGCGTAGCCAGCTTTTTCTTTTATCTAGTTCACCCAGCCAACCACATATCGTAAATCATTGTGTGGAAAAAATCGTATATTTTCATATATTGAATCAGAATTGTATAACAATATGTATATTTGTTGACAATGATTGCATAAAATCGCATTTCATGCCAAATTAAATTTCAATTGCAATTGATTTTGTTTCATATAGCCGTCTCCGATCATAAAAGGTGCGAGATACTATCGGTAGGATCGCACAGAACCGGATAGAACAGTGAAAAAAAACATACATTCTTAGTGTCAAGCTGCAAGTTCACTTGCATCGTATATATGGTTTCTTTAAATCGTGGAAATTGTCCCTTCACATCGTATATGAATCTGCTAAATCGAGCTTGCTACCATAAGGTATGATGAAAATCGGTGAAATCGTATACAACTATAACAATGTTGTATATTGATCGTTTGCGTCACACTTGCGTCGTATACCAAGTAAATGAAATCGTAGAAATCGTATATTGATTTTTACAGTCGCATATCATTGTTACTGCACTTTTAATAGTCGAATCTTAATCTCCGAAATCGTAAATGGTTTTGTTTACATATTTGTATGATGGAGAAAAAGAAAAAATGGTATTCATCACAAATTTGTATTTTTGTTGTTGTTGACACATTCTAACCATGGTAGCAATAATGTTCACCAAATATATAGGTTTTCATACTAGCAGATGACTTACAATAAGTGATGTATAGATTCCAACAACGATGTGAATTCCGGGCCTCTTGCACGGTACCACTTTTGGTGCCACTCAATGCACAACAACGCTCCCACCACATGTCTCGCACCGTATCATGCTAATATTTATTCGTTTCATGCCATTCACTTTGAACTCTCTATTTTCAACTTGGCAATTTAGCCAATAGAGATAACGCGCAGTTCTCAATCAAAGGACCTAAGTTCGATTCCCACTGAACACCAATTGGTTTTTTTTATTTGACAATCTTGAGTCGTATATTGGTACTCTCAATCGTAATAAGATCATGCATAATCGTATATTCAGACGGATGAAATCGGCGAAATTGTAGAAATTTTTCGAGAAATCGTAAATTATGTTGGATGGAATCGCAGTAATCGTATATAGATTTCGATATGGCCTCCACTTTAGTATGTATATGCCTGTTTCGTGCAATGAATACGATTTCTCTGATGCTATATATGTGTGACTATTTCAGTTGCAATTTCAATATAGCAACCAAATTGCTGGCTGGGCATTCTCCTAAACAAACAAAAGAAAGAGTGGGATGAAACCAGGGGCGAATGGCCCCTGTCGCCATCCTTTTCTTTCTCGTGTTTGTTTAATAGTAAGGAAAAAGAAAAGGCTGGTTACGCCGTTGTCTGGTTCTACATATTACCAAAGGCGGGGAAAGCACCCGCAAACCCGTCAGGTGTATAGACCAATATGATTGATCGAAAAGGTGAGGAAGGTGCTCGAAAAGATCATCCTCAATTGAGTGATTATGTAAACCGAGGGTGTAAATGGTCTCTCAAGTAACTAATTCAGCTCCCGGAAGGGGAGGTTGACCGTAGAAGCTCCTGTCGGTTACAAAAACCGCCGAGATAGCACTCCAGCGTTAGAGAAGGAGGATTCGCTTTTGTGCAGTAGTAACTCTACATGTAAGGATCGCGTTCAATAGCGCACGTTAGGCGGCTATTGCCGATGCGCTCCAACGTCTGGGGATACCCGGGTACCTGTATAAGATTGTCGGAAGTTACTTCCAGTTCCAGAACTAGTTTACTATTACTACTAGTTTACGACACGGAGGTGGTTTGGAAGTGCTTTCACATAAACTCAGATTTCTCTCAAGGTTCAGTCCTGGGTCCGATGTTATGGAATGTCATGTACGACAAGGTGTTGAGGTTGAAGGTCCCGGTGGGAGTGGATATCTTCGGCTTCGCTAACGACATTACGCTGGAGGTCTACGGCGAATCGATCAAAGAAGTGAAATTGACTGCAGCCCATTCGTTCCTGGATGTGGAGGACAGTGTTGGTAAAAACTCAAATTCTCAAATCTCATGGTTGAGTTGTTCCACGCGCGATTCTTGAGTTGCCAAAATCACCGCCGCAAAAATCATGCATGAGTTGACTCACAATTTCACTCATTGCTTTATTTCTTGGCGTTCTTAATATTTAAATCAAAGTTTTTAGGTTTGTTTGATAGAACAAAAGCAAATCTAGCGTACAACAACATTGAATGCCGTTCAAATTGATTTGGATTCGTTTTACAAGCGAACGAGATTTCGGCGCTTGACTCGTGAGAGCGAGCTTTCGCATGAAATTCTCGCGCGTGAGAAAATGATTCAGAATCGCGCGCGAGTTTGCTCACGCAGGAGCGGTTCATGAGTGTGCTTTGGGTGTGAGTTTACCAACACTGGTGGAGGAGTGGATGAGTTAGAGGAAACTGGAATTGGCTCACCACAAAACTGAAGTGATTGTTGAGAACAACCCAAAATCGGTGCTAGCAGGCGGTGATCAGTGCCAGTGTAGCCGATTGCATTATCACTTCGAGGCGCTGAACGTAACGTTAACGTAATTATGATAGGATTGTTGACACATTCTTCAGGCCACAGAAGAATCCTTGAAGGTATTTCAAAGGCATTCTCATATTACAACGAACATTGGGCAAAAACAGTATCGGAAGATTTCCTGAACGACCAACCAGGAAGGGGCCGTCCATATACCACGTGGACAGCTTGGTGGGGGGAGGGGGTTAGGGAAAAGTCCACGTTTGTCCACGGAGAGGTGGGTGGGGGTTCGTCAAATGTCCACGTGGACAACATTAACATATAAATTAGGAAACAAGAATCAAGAAACGAAACAAATTATGTCGCATTATTGATGAGATTCTCTTCAACAGTTCTTTCATACATTTTATTTCATTATACATTGTCTTTTAGTTGTAAGTTACTTCTTCAAGGGAAAAAAGTTATGGTACTGATTCACAGACTAATTTGTTTTAAATTATCAGAATTTCTAATTACTTAGTTTTCTTCATCGAGGAATATACTGGAGATTTAAAATGGAGTGTAGACCATGCAAATGTTGGTGTTTCAGTCAGAAAATTTTCTTTGAAGTTCTGTATGATTTTTTTCTAAGTTTCATATCAATTTTTTAAGTTACTTTAAAGTTTCAAAATACATGTAGGGATGTGCAGGCTTATCTCAAAAACTTTTTTTTTTGTAGGTTCCTTTAAAATTTAAGATGTTTTTAATGGATATTGAAGTCTAAGCCTCACCAATACAATTTAGTTGCTGTAAAATTTGGTTTTTGTAAGAATCTTAGAAATATAATCTTATCTCAACAAAAATCTAAGATTTATCTCAACAAAACAATCAGACAATCATTGATTGAATAAATATTCTAAAAAACACCGTCTTCAACCACAGGCTGTACAGACTAAACATTGAACAATCACTAACATTAGGCGATAGACATTACACGAAAAACACCCAATGAAGAATTTCCGTTTGACGAAAATTTTTCATCAACTGGAGCAAGAATCGAACCCGCATTTTCACAAACATTAAGCTGAATTAAAAACAATGTTGAAAACTTGTAGGTACCTATTTTGTGCTACTTGTTTGTATTCTATGTAAAGCTATATAATATTTGTATTTTATAAAGTTTTCAATTATATTTAAGACATGATTTACGAAAAAAAAAATAAAAAAAACTTTTCAAAATCACTTTTTGTATTTTTTTTACAAATGTGAAAAAAAAACTTTTTTTCTGATGTCCACGTGGACAATGGGGGAGGGGGGTAGGGGTCAATGAAAAATCCACGCTTGTCCACGGGGAGGGGGGAGGGGGTCAAAAACCATGAATTTTCTGTCCACGTGGTATATGGACGGCCCCGAAGGTGTCCGAGAACTGATAAAAAATATTTAACACAGACATTTTTTAATTAGTCTCCAACACAGCATTTCTAAAGTCTTATTTGTCTAATTAAAAAAAAATCTCAGTATGCTTTAATCCTTCTTCAATCGTATTGTAGTTGCTCGCAAAAAGATTCCGATCCTAAATGAATCCTTAACCATCGCAAACTATAAGTGACCGATCCAGTGATTGTCACAAACCCATGAACAACGGAGGCAACAGTCTTGAGTTTGATAATACGACTGGCGCGGCGCAACAGAAACGGTCAAGATGGACAAAGACGGTTTGCGTGACTGCACGGCGTGACTTTCAAACTAAACCACATCCGAACCATTCCGCCGGAACGACAACAGACCATCACAGTCACGACGACGCGACGGCCATAGCCCAAGCAAACATCGACTATGAGCTGCCAATGACACCGAAGGCTGGCTGCTCTCCGGACGGAATTTGAACGGACAACAGAAGACAGACAGTTTGACCGTACGAGGCGGGATTTGGCGTACTTTAGTGAAACATTTAATGTCTGTTCGATGGTTCTCATGTATAATGTGGAAACACCGAGGTCCGAGACACGTGTGTGTGATTGTGGCATGCCATTTCACGATTGCTGCTTAGTTCATGGCACAATTGTTGTAGAACATGTTGATGATTTTACGCTTTGAATAGTGATGGTCTGCACACTGAAAAGGCGCTATACATTCGAAGCACGTGGGCCGTATCTGACCATATTTTTGTAAGAGTTGAGTAACCCAAATTTGGGCATTTTTAACCTCTTCACTATGAACTATTTGAATTTATAAATTAGTGCTGAAGTGAAAGCTTTAAGGGTTGGTGCTATTGCCACAGAAGCAAAATAAAATGTGAATTCGATTAATAAACTTAAAATCTAATTTCTTCCGAACAAAATAATTAACATATGCTATGATCGTTTACAATGGAAGGCATGGAATTGTTGATTTTTTAATAATTATTTCAATCTTGTACCGACTTTTCGAACCCTCTAAGCAGAATACCCTCTATGAATGAGTGTAATCAGTTTCGTACCTTTTAATTCCGCCCTATGTTGCTTATCCTTTGACAGATACGCGTATTTCGACTACCACTTGTAATCTTCCTCAGTGTCAGTTATCCAGTTAGTGGATAACTGACACTGAGGAAGATTTCAAGTGGTAGTCGAAATACGCGTATCTGTCAAAGGATAAGCAACATAGGGCGGAATTAAAAGGTACGAAACTGATTACACTCATTCATAATTATTTTAACTTTATTTTCAATTTTTCGGTAAATGAATTCCATGTAGCTCGTCAACAATGCTTAGTTTTCATGGATTGTTTCTGACGATCTCCGCCGTATTGCACAATCCGGGATATTTCGCATTGCATCCGGATCTGCATCCAGAACACACATTGCCAGCCACATAAACCGGTTGATTGACGATATTTGTGAGTCCATAGTTGCACACGAACAACTTGTTGATAAAGCTGCCTCTTTTATAGCTCACCATGGCACATCCTATCCTGCTGGTACGATCGGATACAATTTGCGTGAAGTGTCCAATGGCAGGGCTGAAAGAGAAAACGCTTCAAAATCGACATACCTAGTTCAGAAGTTCTCATTACCTACCCTCTATAGCTGGCAGGGTATGATGCGATCTGCTGCGGCGTGGTAACCGTATACTCGCTGAACCAGCTATTGATGAATTCCGTTAGCAGCTGTTCATTACTGAACTTCATTCCGTAGTACGACTTGATGGCAATGTTCTGTCCAGCGTATTTCATAGTGGCCGTATTGCGACACCGGTCGTGACCGTACACGCAACGTCTGGCATTTGTGGCAGCGATATAGGCCAGTTCCGGATCCCATTGCTTCAAAAGAACATGCTCATTGAATATATCATAAGATCAATTTGGGATCAAATAATCAATTACCAGAGTAGCCATCCTGGCGGCTTGTTTGAAGCGCTGACTGGCACCGTTGGACTGCTGTCCCATGGCAACTTTGCTACGTAGTTTGTTGTGCAAGTCCACGATCAACTGTTGGTAGCTATTGTCCATTCCAACCTCGAAGGAACCAGCACCGCAAGTGCTGCCAAGAGTTGTCAATCCATTGCATGCTATGTGGGAGACTCCTCTGGAGCACAGCGATGGGTCACAATAGTTAGCTGCTTGTGTCTCGCTTATTGCCAGAATGGCCGCAATTGAAAATACTGGTAAGAAATATTCAAAATAAGATGTATGTATTAACGAAAAGATCAGATGTTACTCGGCTCTTACCTAAAGTTGTAACCTTCATAGTTCCCAGTCAAATGAAGCTCAAACGTTATTTCGCAGACATTTTATAATACATTCATTGTTATGCATTACAGGAGAATGTTTATTCAAGCAAATTTATACGACTTCAAAGGTTGAATTCCCTTCAGCTGCGACAATAATCCATCAAGATGTTGTTAATGAAGGAATAACAATTTGATTGCAATAATTCGACTCAGTGTCAAACAAAACAGTTGACAAACAACCGTTTGAATCAGCAAGACTGAATTGCCGAACACTTCAAGAGTTAGTGTTCAAATTGAAAGTTTTATTAAAATAATATCATCCACAAAAAATTGGTGTTGTTATTACAAATTAAGGCAAACTTCAAAGTTTATATAACTGTACCTCCGGTTCATCAAAGTTTACATCGTATCCCTTTTCATCTTGAGGAACTAACTTTGAAAAAGTTTTAATAATAACTGGAACACGACATAATTTATTGTGCCAACGAAGCATCTGAGTGGGTTTCACCTATGCTTATGTAGCAGAAAAGCACAAATGAAGTCTGCAACATTGTTGACCTTCGAGAGGCAAATAAAGCTATTGCAGATAAATCGCATTCGAACAAACAACCAAGAAAATAAGCAGAAAAGAGTTTTTTATTTTATTTTATTTTTTTTTGGTTTTTTTTTTTGTGTATTTTAACTTAGATGCTAATTCTACACTCGCAGAAAAGAGTGTTTTCATCAAGTTATGCTCTGTGAAGAATATCGTTACATTACCACCTTCATATCTCCTCTGGGATTGATGCGATATAAGAGATTCATGTCTGGTTCATCTCTGGCACCAGAACTGTTATGGATGTTACTAAAAAGAAAATCGGGATCGTTGGGAACAGCTCGCTGACGTAGTGCATGGTTTAAGTCAAAATTGACTCTAACGAACAAGGAGGCCTAATTCCATTAAGATTTTGCAGCCTTTGACCGATACGTATTGCGACCTGAACTGTAAGGTCGTCTTGAGAGTCTCGTACTTGACTCGACAGTCGAGTCAAGTACGAGACACTGAAGACGACCATTTTTTTCCTCCCCTGTTGGGGAAATTAAGCCACTGCGTCCAATAAGCTGAACTTTTGTGGCATGTCCCGTTTTGATATTCGCATCTAGCCAGCTAATTACCATGTACATAGCAGGTAATCAGCTTCTGCCATGACGCGTCGTCTCCCAGTCAGGTGCAATGGAATTAATAAATTCCAAGACATTCCCAGCAACCACTATTTAGAAATCTTTGCCTGCGCGTGTATAAAGCACCACAACTGCAAAGCAGATGTTCCGAGGTTTCACGTTCCGTATAACAGAAACGACAGATATCACTCTGAATCTGGCCAATATTTTTCAAGTGATACCTGCTCGGGCAGTGTCCAGTTACTAGGCCAGTGTATGTACATAGAGCTCTCTTCTTCACTTGTTGGAATTAATGACCGTTAACTAGTATATCTCTTTATTGTTATACATATATAAATATAATATATATTATATATAATATTGTTATGGATAAAGAGATATATATATAGAGCTTTCTTGCTGAGCTCTAAGAGCTTTTTGGTTTTATAAGCATTTGGTGTTATAAATCGTTTTGATTGATTGCAATTTTTGACACCCATCCAATTGGATACCACCCTCTGCTCAGCCCAGCATTTCAGGTCCATTTTCATTGTACTGTTTGATATACCGCAGGAAGGTTCTGGGCCAACAAATTGTAGATTGGAACCACTTTTAGCAAGCTCGTCTGCCATTTCATTTCCTTCAATGCCACAGTGAGCTGGAACCCAGTATAAGTTTACTGAGTTACCTTGGCACAACCTGCGCAGTGAAAGAATGCATTTCCAGACAAGCTTTAAAGTGCATTTGTAAGCGCACAATGCTTTTAGTGCAGCTTGACTATCTGAGAAAATACAAATATTTGCATATCTGTATTTTCTCTCAAGGCAGATATTTGCGCATTTCAAAATAGCAAGAATCTCTGCTTGAAACACCGTAGGATAGTGTCCCATCGCCACTGAAATTTGTATTCCAGGGCCGTAGATTCCTGCTCCCGTTTTTATTACAACTTTTGAGCCACCTATATAGAATGTGATTGATCCTTGACGAACAGTGGGACCTCCGACTTCCCAATCTGCACGTGTTTTTTTTTTATTTTTTATTTCTTTTTTTTATTTTTTTTTTAATAATCTTCATTAGTATCTCAATCAATTTTTACATTCTTCAACTTAAACTAGGTGTTCTGTGATTATAACACACTATCATCCTAATTTGGTAAAATAAATTATCAATACTGATTAATAACATATTACATTTCATTTTCCATAGCAGTTAAGATTTATTGCAGGCTTTATTTTTCACCTGCGTGTCAGAAATACATCTGCACGAGTTGTTTCGTGCAACTTGTAGGGAACATCATGGTTCTCCACAGGTTTCATCCAGTCTTTAATCATTTTCTTCACTGGCCTATTTTGGAAGCATTGTGAAATACTCAGGTGACCTACAAGATCACCTGGGATAAACTTTTCAACTCGTTCAAGTCTCAGCAATTCCTTTTCTGCTTCTAATTGCACGTACTCGTGCAAAGGTAGCAGATTGAGAATCGCATCTTAAGCTTTTGATGGAATGCTGCGCATCGCTCCTGTAATAGCAATGGACACAAGACGTTGTATTTTCGCAAGCTTTGATTGCGTGGTAGCCTCTTTTGTTTTTGGCCACCAGACAAACGAAGCATACGTCACTTTTGGGCGGATTATGGAAGTATAAATCCACATTATCATTTTTGGTTTCAAACCCCACTTTCTGCCAATAGTTTTGGAACATAACCAGAACGCACTTGTTGCCTTACCGATCACGGACTCAATTTGAGCAATCCAGTTCAGTTTATCATCCAATATCAAACCTAAGTATTTGACTCGATCACTAGGATGAATTTGTATCCCTCCAAGCCGAAAAGCTTTTAGGTTGATCTTCCTTCTCCTAGTGAAAGGGACAATTACGACTTTTGATGGGTTGATGCTAAGGCCCTCCTTAATACACCATGAATGTGTATAGTTTAGGGCCCTTTGCATTCTTTCCGAAACAGTTTTGTCATACTTTCCTCTCACTTTTATGAATATATCGTCTGCAAAGCCCACAACTTCGAAACCTTTTTCCTTCAAGCTTCTTAGAAGATCGTCTACAACTAAGGACCACATTAGTGGTGAGAGGACTCCTCCTTGAGGGCAACCTTCCGTTGCCCTTACTGTTATAGATGAACTTCCCAGCTCAGAGGTGATTTCTCTTTTTGCAAGCACAGTATGAATTCAATGTATGATGCATTGGTCGAAGTTTTTATTCTCCATGGCACGCTTCATAGATGAATAGGAGGCTTTATCAAATGCTCCTTCTATGTCTAAAAAGGCGCATAGAGCTATTTCTTTTGCTGAAAACGTTTTTTCCACCTTTGTTACTAGCCAATGAAGTGCCGTAACCGTTGACTTACCAGATTGATAAGCAAACTGGAAGTCAGATAGGGGATGCTCTTTTATGTAAGAAGAATTGATAAAATCCTTCAAAACCTTTTCCATAGTCTTCAACAAAACTGAAGAAAGACTAATTGGCCTGTATGCTTTAGGATGCGTCTTGTCTGGCTTCCCCTTTTTTTGTATAAAGATAACTTTTACAAGTCTTCATTTTGATGGAACGTAATTCAATCTCAAACTAGCCTTGAACATCTCAATTAGTGATGGAACCAACACCGCTTCTCCGTTTTGAATCAATGCTGGAAACATCCCATCAACTCCTGCAGATTTGAAAGGCTGGAAAGATCTAATTGCATTTTCCACTCTGGCCTTCGTGAAGATTTCATCAGCTAAATCTGAGGCGATGTTTATTGTACTATTTGACTCCGTTAGGACATCCTTCACCTTCCAGAGACATAGTATCATTGGAATCCACACTTACAACAGAACCTGGAAAATGGGTTTCCATCATTAAATCCAAAGTTTCACGAGGTGTTTTGGTAAAACCTCCATCGTCACGCTTCAGATTTCCCATTTCATTTGCAAGCGTCTTTTGCAAGCGTTTTTTTTGTAGTCTAGCGACTACAGGAGTACTGTTTATGTTTTCACATGTCAGCACCCAAGATTTTCTTTTAGATTTTCGTATTTCGTTGTTGTACTCAGTCAGGGCTTTCCTATACTGAGTCCAATCTCCCGTTTGTTTCGCTCTATTGAACATTTTACGAGAAAATTTTCTTAGGCGATGCAGTTTAAAGTTCCACCATGGCACGTCTCTAGTAGAAGACGATTGTATGGTGGGACAAGTGCTGTTAAAGGAATTGATGATACTTTCATTCACCCTTTGAGAAAATGATTCCAACTTTTGGGTTGAATCGATAGTTTCTCCCATTGTAAATGAATGCGAATTCAACAATTCTACATATTGATCCCAGATTGTCTTCCTGGGATTTCTATGCGATTCTAGAATAATCTCCACCGCTCCAATTGAAGATTATGTGTTTATGATCAGATAGAGAAATCTCATCTGACACGTGCCAGTTTGTGATCTTGTCAAAGATTGCAGCATTGCACAATGTTAGATCCAAGACCTCTTGTCTGATTGCATTTGAGAAAGTAAGTTTATCACCATTATTGCAAATGTCTATATTGTTGGAAGACAGATACTCTAGTAGTGACTCACCTCGACTGTTAATATCCGTACTACCCCAAACCGTGTGATGCGCATTGGCGTCACAACCAATGATAAACGATTTATTGTTTTCTTTACAGAATTGAACAAATGATGCGATCTCAGGAGGAGGTACCTCAGGAACATCACCAGGAAAGTAAGCTGAAGCCACAGCGATCTCAGTTTTACCCCTAGTGGTTGGTACCTCTACCATGATAGCAACAATGTCCCTTCTGATAAACTCTGTAATAGGACAGCATTTTAACGTTTTACGTACTAGGACAGCAGTTCTGGGAGAATGTTGTTGCTCATCATAAAATAGTTTACTATTTTGTGTCAGAGCACCAAGAATCTTTCGTTTATTGGACCATGGCTCTTGAATAAGAGCCACTTCCAGTCCTTTTTTAAACCTTCGACTCAACACATCAGAAGCATCTTTTGCGTGATGAAGGTTTACCTGTACAAACTTGATTCCTGTCATTAAAATATACATTTACCCACTTTTGTTAAGTCTCGGAATTGAGACTTAAGAAAAGTAGCCGATTATCCCGGAGACAAATAAGGTCCATTGCGTCATTGCTCCGTTTAACACAGTAAGGGCAAAATACTGTGGAGGGTGCCCTGGTACTCCACAGGTACCGTTAGTGGCTAGGTTTTTATTAGACCCCCTAACCATTCATTCCTAGGCACGGTACGCATTAAGCCGCTTGACACCATGAATTAGGGGTCACCTGTTAGTGGACTCTTACCACCGGAACAGACGGTCCGTAGTGTTTTTCTTAGCCAGTTGAAGGAACTGCTACCGACACTATACGGAATAAAAATTAGTATTGATGATTAACTTCTTTCGAGCCCGAACAGCCTCTAAGACCATACAGTTGAGGTCGAAATACGTAGATATCTGAAAAGAATGCAAGTTCTTAGTGGAATTGAAAGGGACAGTACTCAACCCGAATTTCTTCTTACTTACACCGTATTCCACTAACACGCTCAGGTTCATCATCATCATTATGAATGTTATTTTTGCTTGGCTGATCGTATTTGAAGATGATACCCTGATTCCTACTAAAAATTTGGAGGTTATTGACTGTTAGGACCAATATGGCTAGAACAATAAAACGTTCTTTTAGCCCTCCTAGGATATTAGGCTTGGTGCACCAGGTGAGCATAGAGCACATTCAGCGAGCCTATCTGGGATTAAACTCGGAAAAAGTAGAGGCAAATGTCAAAGAACTTGATTTTCTAGGATGTTTCATCACTGAGAAAGGAATTTCACAGGAAGATGTACGAACTTTTCCAACCAACTACGACTCCTTTAAGTTTACATACACAGATGCGAAAAGGTTGCGACACTTGTGGACCAAGAAAATGGCAATTTTTGATTGAATGTCTGTCTTGATTTCAACCGGATAGACAATATATTGTGAGGCAAGTAGAATGATGCTATGCCTAGGGAGTCGAGAAAATTTTCCCGACTAGAATGGGAATCGAACCCGCCGTCTCCGGATTGGCGATCCATAGCCTTAACCACTAGGCTAGCTGGGGACCCTATCAGCCACTAAGACCGATGAAGAACTCGAGGAAATTATCAGATGGCTTCATTACAACTCGAAGCGTTGTTGGCCTAAGACGTTATGCAGATATAAAAAGTTAGTCTCACAACAGATGGAAGTGTTTTAATGGAAGATCAACACATTGTCATTCCCAGAAGTTTGCAGAACCAAGTTTTAAAGTTAGCACATGATCCACACCTCAGAATGTCATCTATGAAACATCGTTTGAGATTAAAAGTGTGGTGGACCAAATGATGGAGGGTTTTGATCATAGCTACTCGGAAGGTATTCTAATTTCTGAGCCCCATGGTGCCACAATTTCAAGAAGTGTGATACCTGATGGACCATGGAGAAGATTGCTATTGATTGGTTGTTTTGGGTCAACATCTACTCGATGTTACGGATAACTTTTCCCGATATGTAGGAACCATCCTGGTTCAATCGATGATGGCAAAGACCACTGTGATATTACCAAGAGAAGTTTTTGCCAGATTTGCTTCTTTGATTTTTGCATTCTCATTATATAGTATTAAAACGAAAATAGATAGGTTCGGCTATCGCCATCAAATTGTTTGCGATGATGATAAAACTGTGCATGCGTATGCGCGTTTTTTGCGAACCGGCTACAACTGACAAAAGCCCGTCAATAATTGCAATAGTATTTTGGGTAGCTTTTCAATCATGGAATGATCATGTTTCTTTTTCGTACTTCAAGTCAAAAAACCATTCTTGACTAGTATAATACAACTAATTCTACTTTATTCATACTTCAGTAAAGCATGACAGCAACTGTTCCGCGAGGAGGGAGGCTAGGTATTGTCGCGGTTGGAAAATGGCGCTGCTTTTCTCTAACGGTGTTTGCTCGGTCGCCGGTTTCGAACTGTTTCGTTGTAGAACCATCAATTCATCCGGAAAGCATTGCCATTGGGCGTCGCGTATAAGCAAACTCTCTGCTTTTCGGAGTTCCTCGGAGGTCAAAGGACCTACGAACCGTTCGCGCCCAGCGATTTTCTGCTTCAGATTTTCAGCGAAACGATATACATAGGCGGCAGCGCGAACTGCTCTGGATAGCCGAGAAAAGCGGGTGATGTCTACCAGCTGTTCCGGGATCTGTATCGCTTTGTGCGCATAACATGGGCGAAGCTCATCTTCCGTGGGTGGCGTAGAAATACTTTGCGTGGGCCACTCTGCTTCGGGCTTCCGAAGATATGACGGACCCTTGAACCAGACACTGTTTGCGTTAAGATCCGGACCACTTCCCCACTTCGTCGCAATGTCCGCCGGATTCTGCTTGGAGGGAACCCAACGCCAAGTTTCCACATCTGTGATCGTCAGTAGTTCTCCAATTCTACACGCGACGAACTGTTTATACCTTCGATGATCAGCTCGTAACCATGAAAGAACCGTTGCTGAATCGCTCCAAAACACCTTCCTGGTGATCCGCAGGGTATGATTCTCCTCGATGAACTTCGATAATCGTGTGCCAAGTACAGCGGCCAGCAATTCTAAGCGCGGAATCGATTGAGTCTTCAGCGGGGCCACCTTTGTTTTGGCTGCCACGAGTGCACATTCGGGAATTCCTTCATCGTTGATCGTCCGGAAATACGCAACCGCACAGTACGCCGACTCGCTGGCGTCTACAAACAGGTGTAGTTGTAGATTTTGATACCGTTCTTTGGTTGCACCTGAGAAGTAACAGCGAGGTATTTTGAGTCGACTAACAGCTTCGAACAGTTGGGTCCAATTTTTCCACCGTAGGTAAAGATCATCGTTGACCTTTTCGTCCCACTGTGCTCCCGTTCTCCACACTTCTTGCAGGAGAATCTTCCCGTGTACTACAAACAGGCTCAGGAATCCCAGTGGATCAAAAAGTGACATCAGACATTTCAGCATCTGCCTTTTTGTAGGGCGTTCGCCATTCGTAACCAGACTGGAAATATCTGGTTTCATCACGGTCGAGAAGCTGAAGGCATCTTCCAGCGTCGACCACAAGAGTCCGAGAACTCGCTCATAGTCGCCTTGTTTGTCCGCTGCAAATCTCTTATCTTCTCCTGATTTGGTTTCACCTAAAGCGGTCAGAACGTCGTTACTGTTTGACAGCCAGTTCCTCAACTCGAAACCGCCCTGTTCGTGGACATAACGCATTTCTTGGGACACCCTGATCGCCTCCTCCGTTGATTCGTAGCTTTCCAGGGAGTCGTCTACGTAATGGTTGTCCACTATGCCTTCGACTGCTCGGGGATACAGCTCTTGGAACTCCCTAGCGTTCTTGTTTTTAATGTGTTGAGCAGACGCAGGGGAACACGTTGAGCCGAATGTGGCGACATCCATGAGATACACGTCGGGATTGTCGACGGGATTCATCCGCCACAGAAACCGCTGCGAGTGACGATCCTCCTTACGTATAAAGATTTGGTGGAACATCTCTCGTATGTCGGAGGAGACGCCCACCTTGAACTGACGGAAGCGCACGAGAACACCAGGAAGTGATGTCAGCTGATCAGGACCCTTCAGCAGTACCGAATTCAGAGAAATCCCGTTTATGGCCGCTCTAGCATCCCAAATCATTCGGATCTTGCCTGGTTTTCGAGGATTTACTACCGCTCCTAGCGGCAAATACCATACTCGACGAATGTCGGCGCTAGCTAACTCCGCTTCTGTGGCACGATGCGCGTAGCCTTTCAGCTGATAGTCTTCCAGCTGACGTTGCAAAGCTTCTCGAAGATCCGGGTTCCGATCCATACGCTTTTCAAGACACTGTAAACGTCGAAGGGCCATGCTGTAGTTGTCTGGAAGCTCTACGTGGTCGAACTTCCATAATAGGCCGGTCTCGAAGTGATTGCCAACTCGGATCGTAGTTTCCTCCATTATTTGTTGAGCGCGCTTATCTGCCTCGGATACTAGGGGAACGACGGGCTGCATGATGACTTCCTCCGTAGTGAAGAAGTCCTTGACGAGATCATGTAGGGCTTGATCCGACGTACATCCGCAGGCATGGTAGTTGACTGATGATCTTTGGCCATCGCTTGCTGTCCCTCCATAGATGCACCACCCTAGCCTGGTTTTCGCAGCAACAGGTTCGCGCCGCAGTCCTTCACGCACTTTCCGAGGAACCATCAAGTCCAAGTTGTTAACTCCGATCAGCAGCTTCGGTACTGCCTTGGTGTAACTTCTAACTGGAAGACCCTTAAGGTGTTCAAATTGTTCGGACAGGCGATCATACGAGAGGGTTTGCATGGGCAACGACAACTCCTGAACAGTTTGAACTTCTTGTAGTGAGTGCTTCTTTCCACCGGCGGATGAAATGGTCAGCGACATTTGCTGCGATCCTTGTTCGGTGCGTGTAACGTTCGCCGTCCACATCAGACACAATGGCATTGTTACTCCTTCGACTCCGAGCTCCTTGACCAGACTGTCCTCAACCAGCGTTAGAGAGGACCCATCGTCGAGGAACGCGAAAGTATCCACTGTCCCCTTGGGCCCGTGCAACGTCACAGGAAGAATTCTAAAGAGCAGCGACTGTGTCACCTGACGATGAGTGTGATTTTCTGCCGTGTTCACCGACGGCTGTATCGGCGTATCGGTGTTGCTGCGATTCGAGTGTAGAAGCGGATGGTGGCGAAATCCACAACCATTTGTCCCACAGTTACTGGTTTTCCTACAGCTTCTTTTTCCATGCGAACTCAAGCAGTTTCGGCACAGTCCATTTGACTGGACACACTTCCAGCGTCCGTCCACGGAAAGCGATTTGAAGGTGCGACAATCCTGGATACGATGACCGGCGTTCTTGCAGGCGGGACACGGCTTTGCTTCATCGCGACTCGGCGGCGCATTGGTTCCGGAACTGGATGCTGGATCACTATGATGGCTGTTAACACTTCCTCTCGACTTCGAATTGTTCTTCACGTAGGCACCTGGTCTTCCACTGCTGCTAGCGTACACTGTCACTTTACTCACTGCTTTCACTACACTGGACATGAAGAGGCCGAACGTTTTGAGATTGACCTCCGAGAATCCCTGGAGGTAAGAACCCCATTCCATTTGGAGATGTGGTGGCAGTTTGGCGACAAGTTCCGCGAGGAGGGAGGGGTTTGACAGGTGTGTGGCTTGTCCTGCAACCTCTAGGTGGTCGCAGAGGCTCTGAATGGACATTCCAAAATCAATAATGGTTTGGAATTTTTCAACTTTTGGTGAGGGAGCAGAACGCACCTTGTCTAAGAGTGCTGAAATCAGCAACTCTGGTCTACCGTAAAGCATGTGGAGTGTTTCCATAATGTGTGGCACTGACTCCGGCAATAGCAATCGGCTTTGAACTGCCTCATAGGCCGCGCCTTTCAGGCTTCGCTGAAGGCGGCAAAGATTTTCGGCACTGGAGTACCCACAAGCTAGTGTAGTGTTCATAAAACTGCTTATGAATACCGGCCAATCGGCAGGATTGCCAGAAAAGGGGGGCAAGTCGCGCGGCATTACTTGTCTGGCCGCTAACTGCGAGGGAGAGGGGGCAAAAGTGGCTATATTTGCATTTAGCAATGGTGCTTGCGAAGGCGATAGAGCAATGCTACCAAATTGCTTCATTAGATGCTGAAGGTTGCCGGCGTTACTAGGCGGCTGAACATTTACTGGCAGAGGATTATTATCTGGCTTACCTGGTGGCTGAGGGAAAGATACTTCTCTATTAGGAGATTCGGATTGCGGTGGCGGGGGCGGCGATGATGGAGGCGTAGTGGCCGCGAATGAAGACGCGACTGCCGGCGGGGCTGCCGCCAGATTTCCAACGGTTGGCGCAGGTCCCGACGGTTGTGCATGTTGGTACATCGGCTGGAATACAGGATACGTTGGTATACGATATGGTACCGCAGCAGGCGGTAGCGTCGACGTGGCGTGGAGCATCGGCGGCATGGGGGCGCCAACGTGATATGGGCCCAAATTCCCTTGTTGATGGTGCGAAACGATTGGACGTGGAATCTCTGGCATCCTCTGTTCCACCAAAGACTGCGGCGGGGCCTGTACAGACGCCGAAGGAGGTCTGGCAAACGGCTGCTCGGTTGAGGGGTTCTCCGGTATAAAGTTCAACTGGTGCTGCGGGTTAGGCGGAAGCATCATAGCGGGAAACGAACTCGGATTCGACGTGAAGAATTTTGTTGAAACCGGTTCTGGTAGTGCGCACACTGGCGCCGTCGAAGGCACTGTCGTCGATTTGGACACCACGGCTGGGGCCGGCGGAGGTTGTTTATATGCCTGCTCAGTGCAAGACATTTGTGCTGGAGTAGACTGCGCTAGAGGTACGGTTCCTGTCACCTTGTTGAAGACGGCCTGCCTGATTGGGTCTCCGTCCTGGGTCGGACCGGATATGAGGGCTCCTGTCGCTGGAGCCACTCCGAACGATCGTTGATTTGGCAACGAAGGATGCTTCAGCGGACTCTGTTGATTCCCACTATCTGGCTGCTGGACTTGGGCTGTGACGTAACTGCTAGCGGTAGCGGTAACTGGCTTCGGTTGGTTGGAAGGGGCTGGCGGCAACGACGGACGGCCTGTCTCCGTTGAAGTGGGATGAATGATGGCGTCCTCCTTCTGCTCTGTGCAACTTTTCACCCAATTCGCAACCTTCGCGATGCTGGCTTGTTTACTCACTTTGCTGCGTTTGCTTCGAACACTTTCGCTCTCTTCATCTAGCTCCAGTTGGGATTCGAGCAGTTTGTACTTCTGCTCGACAAACTTCTGCTGGATTGCTTGGAGCTCATTAAGCTTCTCAAGCTGCAGATTGACTCTCGCGGACCGTCCGGATTGGTTCGAGCATCGGGATCCACGAGATGTCCGTGCGATGCTGCCCAAGTCATCCACCTGACACTTTGGGCAAGACCAAGAACGATCCTTAATCGAATCGGTTACTCCGGCGCACGAAAAGTGCCACCAAGTTTGGCAACCATCGCACTGCACCATGTTTCCGTCGCCGTTCAGGCGATCGCACTGTACGCAGTCTGACCGATGTTCGTCGAGCGTGTGTGCGTGGTGCAGCGATTGGTCACCGGGCATCTCGGGAAGAGATTTAGATGGAATTGATTCCATATCTATCGACGCGTTAATCAACTGCTGGCGATTTATCAAAAGATTTGTTCCGCGAGGAGGGAGGTTAGGTATTGTCCTACTCGAGGTCGATTTTCTTTTAGCGAATTACAACAGTTTTGTTCTGCTATAACGTAGCTTTTGCTGCAAATTTATTTACGGATTAGTGTAAGTTCAATTCATTAGTTTAAGTTTACTCACATAAATCGGTCTGCAAGTGCGGAGAGGACAATTCTCCCGTAATCTTAGCGTTTTCTGTGATTCCTGCATGCGAACTTTCTGATTAGTGTGAGAATCTTTCTCTGTAATGATTATTCAACAACTGTATTTATTATTTGTATACACTTTATTACCGATGCTTTAATATTACATACAATGATTCACACTCCAGACAACAATAACAACATCTCCACACATGACAGATACTCAATGTAAACATACACGCTAAACGTAATAGAGTAATACAATAATTTATTATGTGCATACCACAAGGTACCACATCTCGTTTTTTTCTCCAGATCCGCAGCAAGGTCACTCCACGTTGTTTTCGCTATAGTCTCCTCAGTTTATGAACGTCTCGCTTCAGTCTCACCTCAGAATTAGTACTACAGTCATCCATTTGGTCATCCATCTCTGCTCGGCATTTTGGTAAATTACTTGGCCGTTACTAATGGTTGTACCTAAAAAGAAATATTATTTTGTCCCAAGTATTTTCCCAAATCCCAAAATATTTTTAATACTGAGTGTCAAGCTAAATATTACCTTTGCTGATGAATTAATTGAATTGCTTTTCTCTTCTCAAATGTTTTCAATGACAGCTAGCATGCAAACATTGTATACTGCCCACTGATTTTTTTTTACATGTCCTTTCATAGAAGCATCTCATACAAAAGGTATGTATATTCAGATAATTATTCAGACATTTTTTTTTAACTAATATGTCGGAACACTGCACGAATGTTACAGTGGAAAAATTATCAATATCCATTAACTCGTTTTCGATCCAAAGTGTCCAAGTGTCATACAAACACTATTTCATTTTATGTTTTTTAGCGAACTTCGCTGGAACTCGTTTCTTGTTCGGAATATATTTAGAAGTTTGGTTTTACAGGTTTTGTTTTCCAAATATCGAAGGGATTGATACTTTTTTTAAATCAAATCACGATTTCGAAAAACGTCACTTGTCCAAAGCAATGTTTGTAATACTAGTTTTAGCTAAATAGTAATTTTAAAACTTGTAAACATCCAGTTTTTGAATTATATTTAATACATATTGTTTACAAAACTCGCACCCGCACTAGCTGTTTTAAAAGTATAGTAGAATATTAATATTCATTTTTTGTTTTGTTTTTCATGGTGTAATCCTATAATTATCTCAAATTCTTAATACATACAGCATCGTCGCAGTACCAAATCGAAGTCACGCATTTAAGCACATGCAAAGTTGCAGTTGTGACGTAAATTTGAACCGGTTGCTGGTATTTGCGCATCATTAAGCTACTTGGGAACTGAAATTAGCACTAATCTAAATCGATTTGCTATGTTTATAAGTAGGTTTCGCACCGCCAGTTACTTCGGCTTCCAGCCGAAAACGTAATGATAGTAGCCAATTATTATATACAAAGCAATTTTCTTCAGATAACAAAATAAATCGGTCATCTTATTGGAGCACTTTTCGACGGTTCACCTATGTAGGTGTCCACGTTTTTAGGAATCATGTTTCCGACAATTTCGGAATTCTCATGATTTACCATTTACCTTCTAAACTGAAAGAGTTTATTTTTACGGTTTGGTCGTTCAATAGGTTTACATTCTACGATGCATATTTCCCCGCATTAACTGGTGATTCGTGCTCAATCAAACCTATTTTACCATTGCAAAACCAAAAATTTGTTCCTTTGATGTCGCTCCTTTGGGTTCTGAACTGTAGGACTTATTTTAATGGTGTACTTCCAAAATATTGCAAAAGCCCCTCAACATGTTATGTTCTTACTCTAGATACCTAATGAATCTATTTCAGCAAGCCTTTTCCAAATTATTCGCATTCAATGTACCGTCAAAATTTAGAACTTTTTATCTTTAAGTAACTATGATTTTCTACATATGCTCATCATCTTGATAATATTCTCAGGTCGTTGGATCGGACTAGAATATTCTGCATTATTGCCAAGCCCAATCTATCATATCACTTATTTCACATCTTTTCGATGAAATACACCCTCATTTTTTTTTGTTAACGCTTACAAGTCTGACGTAGTGCACACTGACCATGATTGTCTGTGTCATGATGGCCCTTACGCTTGCCTCTACGATTCATTTCTATGTACTGAAACAATTTAAAGCACGTTTTTATTCAAATTTTCAATGAACTTATTAATACAAATATCACATATACATGTACACACATTTTTATTGGTAAAGTCCATGGATTTGATATATAACTTTTATTTGTACACACGTACTCGTTTTCCACGCTGGATCACACATAAAATCGATGGACCTTATATAAACTATGTGAATCTACACATGAAAAGGGTTATCTATGACAAATTGCAAAAAATCAATGTGTGCGACACATGCATACAATATTAGCAGTTTTTTTCAGTGTATGAAATCTAAAAATTCAAACAAGGTAACATGTTAGTAAATGGTACCTGTTTGCATTAATAAGCTCGACTGAAAAACAAACCTCATAATCCAGCTTTCATTAGATATATCTATTCCTGTAGTTACAGAAATGATTATCTTTTATTATTCCAATATCTTATGCTTTTGATATACTGTACGTTATTCTCCTCAATAATAGTTTCAATACTTCTTTAACTGATCAAAATTTGTCTCTTCATGTAAGGAAATTATTGTGCAGAATTTGTTGTTGAGCGTACTGCTGTACCTTGTTCTCTAACTTGTTCCACAGTTCTTGGCAAGATGGCCCACTCGTTAGCAAAAATGGCACTATATCCAGTGTTAGGCAATCATAAGCCAAAATGCCTCTCCTGATCACACCCGATACATTTTATATTCAAAGACTTCAGCAGTGATTACTCAAGAACTCACTGTACTTGAATCGCATAAACAATTAGTGGCATTCAATAGGGTATAAAGCGCTTTTTACTCGAATTCCTGAGACTTCTAGTTAAGCCGAAAAGTTTAATTTTTTTATTGTTCGATTTTTTTAAATATCCAATTCAACTAGCCATTTGACTAGCATGGTACTTAACAGGTTAGTGGTTAGCAACTGTTCTGAATATGTCGTCTAGCTTCAACGAATGCTTTATTTTGACTTCCTATCTTGCAAACTACCAAGACAGTTTAATTATTCTCACACATTGATATTAATTTTCTTGAAGTTACATTTTTAGTCTTGTAAGAGAGGACAAATCATTAGTTAAATCATGTCTTCATGTTAATTTGGTTTCAAGAACCAACTTTTTTTTCGTCTCGTAGACTTATTATACTTTACTGAGCAATGATAACTTCAATATATATCACCTGTGGTGGGTCCACAACAATCTCAGTATCTGCTCAGTTATATTCGCATTTGGAACATATTCAAATACTATTCGTTCCTGTTTTTCTAGTCACGCTCAGCCTAAAGTTTAGTTTTGTCTTTCGCCTTCTCAGCTGCCACTTAATTGGTGTGAAATTCCATTTTTAATGGTTCAATTTAACTGTAAAGCCCTGATTGGAGTTCAAGAGAAATCGCTCAAAAAACGTCTAGAACGATTCCTGGCAGAAACTTTCTACGGTAACTGCCATTTGAACTGTCATTTCTTCGCAACTGCGTGCTGCGATCGAAGAAAAAACGGTTTCTTGAGCGATTCAGCCAAGCAATTTCCCATGCATCAAGATAGGCCGAGAAATTCCTTCTGATCTGCAAACAGCTCTTAAATCTGCGTTGACTGGTAATCTGTTTCTTACGAAATTCACGACACTGTTGCGTTTTTAGTGCTTTAATTTTTAATAACACAATTCGCCTTATACGGCTCTACAAAAAATGGACTATATCTGCCTTGCAGCGCAGGTCTTACCGCCTTCAACGGCATTTCCACCTTCAACGGCTTTTTCCGCCTTCAACAGCTTTTCACTCTCCGAGGGATCTTTCCGCCATCGACAGTTTTTCGCCTTAGTCGGCTCTTCTGTCTATAACATTTTTCCTGTTTTCGAAAAGTCTTTCCGCCTTCATCGGCTTTTCTATCTGTAATCCTTTCCGCCTTTTACGGCTATTTCAAGAATGTCGCCTTCATTAGCTTTTATCGCCTTCATTGGCTTTCATCGCCTTCACTGGCTTTTAACAGCCACTGCAAAATTTGATTTCAAAATATTGTTTCACCTCTACGCCTTCCTCGGCCATCCGGTTAACAAATCAATACTTCATTCATCATTCAGCATTTAAGTCTAGATTTAGGACATCAACCCCATTCAACGAGTATCAATATCACAATCAACAAAACTTAGATTTTCTTCACAGTTATTTATTTCTTTATCTGACAATAGTGATTGTCATCGATTTGAACTAAACAATACCGATCACCATTAAAATCTCTCACAGGTTGATCATTGTCATTAGTCGAAGGTACAAATAGATTGTTTGATTCATATTGAACAATTACCTAGCACACAATATTTACCTTTTTGATTCTAATGTTGCAATTCAATCACAAGTCATCACCTGGAGGTCATCACCACTCTGCATGCACCACACACACCACTCATCTCTTTCTTTTTCCAAAGACAACACTTCCCGAACCGAAATTAAACTTATTTCACATGCACTGTTCACCGTTCTCGTCGCCAATGTGAGAATCTTTCTCTGTAATGATTATTCAACAACTGTATTTATTATTTGTATACACTTTATTACCGATGCTTTAATATTACATACAATGATTCACACTCCAGACAACAATAACAACATCTCCACACATGACAGATACTCAATGTAAACATACACGCTAAACGTAATAGAGTAATACAATAATTTATTATGTGCATACCACAAGGTACCACAATTAGGTTAAGTTATAATGATAGAAATAGGTAACTTACAATTTTGCATGAAATCACTAACACTGTAGATAAGGAACAATCAATTTTAGATAGGTAACAAATTTAGCTCGTAATTTAGCTGTAAGTAAATTAGAAATAGTTCAAATTGCATGATAATGTTTAGTTCAATTTTCACCTTATGGGTTTGTCTAACTTTAACAAGTTTCACTATAACAATGGATATTTTACTGTATGACATCATCTGATCGACACATCCGTCTTCTCATCCGTCACTTTGCCCTGTCATCCTGACAAAGCTGTCAGCGGTCGTTTTGGCCGTCACGGTATCGTGACCAACAGTGTTGCCAGTACCAACAGCAACTGTCCGAATGCAGCATGAGCACATGAAACAGTGACGTGACAGAATATAATTTCACACTAGTCAGCGTGGTTCAAAATCAAATCCCGGGTGCAACCATCATCGCGCCGGGACGCCAACAATGCATAATCCGCATACCAGATGCCACTGGCTGCTGGCAATAATTAGTGCACCAAAAGCTCATCGGTCAACACACCCACCGAGTGTCCCAGTTCGGTCGGTGATTAAATTCTTGTCAACCCCCATATCGTCGTCACTCGTCAAAATGTGAAGTGAACAACAATACATACTCGCAATCCCGCCACATGGCAAAATCTGCATTCTAATTAAAACATGTCCTACCACTCCTCGCCATTATCGTTCAAATTATTGGCGAAAGGAAGAAAAGGCAGCCCCGGTTGCAAATGTTTAATTTTTCCAGCATATGTATTACAGTCAGGCAATGCAGTGGGAGGGCGACTGCTCCGGCGGTGGTGGATTTCTAGGATCCCAGCAGTGGCATTTGAATTCCGACCACTTCCTCACTGGCCCTGACCCGACGGCGAAACAGTGACTGATGAAAGCGTGCTAAATTAATTTCCCATTTTGGTTGAAACCATCAGCACAGTTCCATTCTCCTACAGTCAGCTCTCGTAAGGGGAGAACGTTAATATCGCTGCTGTCCCAGAACAAAGCTGCTGTAGGTACATTCAAATGTGCTACACTCCTACTGCCTGCGTGAGAAAGTGTACAACGACTGACGACGACGACGACGGGAGGATTATGAGTGAAAAGCCGGTCTATAACATAATCTGATAGTTGATGGAAAAGCGCACCATTTGCGAAAAGTTGCATTTGCACAATGGTCCCTGCTGCTGCTTCGTCGATGACGGCGGCGGTCGGTGTACGATGCTCTTTCGGGATTGAAGCGATCTGTTTGGGAGTCAGAGTGGTACATCAACCACATATGGTAATGTCTGAGAGGTGAACTAGCCCCAATAAAGACAAAAAATCCAAATGAAATAAAAATGTGTTGCTCCTACAGTATCGCCATATCAGTTACTTTCACACAAGGAATCAATGAGATACCAAGCGGCTTGGGACTAACAGGCATCTTCAGTGTGTAAGTTTTGGTGATCTTCAATTTTTAGGTGACAATGGCGCCTGCTACGTCAGGTTGCAGATCAATGTAATGCAGTGATTGCAATCGCTTGTCGGCGCCTGCACAGGGCCATGCGGATGTCGGAGTGTTGCTGGGATACGTTTATTTTTGACATAGGGGTTCACGCATTGGTGCGTGAAAGTCAGGCATAAAGTTATAGATTGTGTGAAGATTACTGTGAAGCGGCGTAGTTCGGCTTGGTTGCATAACTTGTTGGCGTTATATGATAGATTTATACTGTGATGTGAAAGGTGGAAAGAAGGTAAAAGTTTTCTATCCATTTCTAGCTCTAGCGATGGCTATGAACGTTTATACACGAGATGCATGTAGGGAGAAGAGAGTATAGAGAAACAAGGGCGTAGCCAGAGGGGAGCAGGGGGGGGCCGTGGCCCCCCCTGACCGAGCAACTATATTCCAACTTAACCGAAAAACTTAGATGATCAGAGCTGTTTTTGACTAGTAAAAATAAAATTCTCCTGCATCCTCGTATTTTTTTTAATGTATGCAGGAATTTCTTCGGAAATTCTAGGAATATCTTTGAAAATTCCTGAGGGTATTCCTTCGGAAATACCTGAAGGAATTCCTTTGGAAATTCCTGAAGGAATTCCATCCAAAATTCCTGGAGGAATCCCTTCGCAAATTCCTGGAAGAATTCCTTCGGAAATACCTAGAGGAATTCCTTGGGCAGTTCCTTGGGAAAAACTTGGATGAATACCTTCGGAGATTCCTGGAGGAATTCTTTCAGAAATCCATATAGAAATTCGTGAGGAAATCTTTAGGTGAACTCCTTACGAAATTCCTGGACAAAATAATTCCAAACTTATTGGAGGAATGCTTTGGGAAATTCCTGGAGAAATTCCTTCGGAAATTGCTGGACGAATGTCATTGAAAATTCCTGGTGGAATTCCTTCGGAGAGTCGTGGAGGAATTTTTTCGGAAATACTTTTTAGATTTTTTTGGAAATTCTTGCAGGAATTCCTTCGGAAATTCCTAGCGGAATTCCTTCGGAAATTCCTAGCGGAATTCCTGGAGGAATTCCTTCGGAAATTCCTGGAGGAATTCCTTCGGAAATTCCTGGAGGAATTCCTTCGGAAATTCCAGGAGGAATTCCTTCGGAAATTCCTGCAATAATTTCTTTGGCAATTACTGGAGGAATTTCTTCGGAAATTGCTGGACGAATTCTTTTGGAAATTCCTGGAGGAATTCCTTCGAAAATTCTGGAGGAATTCCTTCAGAAATTCCTGGAGGATTTTTTTCGGAAATTCTTTTTAGATTTTTTTTTTTGGAAATTCCTGGAGGAATACCGTCGAAAATTCCTAGCAGAATTCCTTCGGAAAATCCTGAAGGAATTCTTTCGGAAATTCCGGGAGGAATTCCTTCAGAAATTCCATTAGGAATTCCTTCAAAAAATTCCTGGATGAATTCTTTTAGAAATTTCGGGAGGAATTCCTTCGGAAATTGCTGGACGAATTCCTTTCGAGATTCCTGGAGGAATTCATTTGGAAATTCTAGAAGGAATTTCTTTAGGAATTCCTTGAGGAATTCTTTCGGAAATTCCGGGAGGCTTTCCTTCGGAAATTGCTGGACGAATTCCATTGGAGATTCCTGGAGGAATTCCTTTAAAAATTCCAGAAAAAAATCCTTCCAAAATTCTTGGAGGAATCCCTTCGCAAATTCCTGGAAGAATTCCTTCGGAAATTCCTGAAGGAATTCCTTCCAAAGTTCTTGGAGGAATCCCTTCGCTAATTCCTGCAAGAATTCCTTCGGAAATTCCTGAAGGAATGCCTTCGGAAATTTCTGGAAGAATTCCTTCGGAAATTCCTTGGGGAGTTCCCTCGAAAAATCTTGGATGAATACCTCTGGAAATTTCTTGAGGAATTCTTTCAGAAATCTATAGATAAATTCCTTGGATGAATTACTTAGGACATTCCTGGAAAAAAATCAATAATAACTTTTGAGGAATGCTTTTTATGATTCCTGGAGGAATTCCTTCGGAATTTACTGGACGAATTTCTTTAGAAATTCTAGGAGGAATTCTTTCGGAAATTGCTGGAATAATTTCTTCGGAAATTACTGGAAGAATTCCTTCGGAAATTCCTGGAGGTATTCTTTCGGAAATTCCTGGAGGTACCCGGGTAGAGGCTAATGGCAAACAAAGGACAAAATAATAACTGGTTTTGCCATCAGATCTCGTTTTGCCATTCTTCTGTTATTATGAAAAACTTAAAATGGGAAATCAATAGCAAAATATACAATCATTAAATATCTTGTCATTGATATGTTATTCATGAATAATGCTAAATAACACATCAATAACAAAAATTACTATCATGGTAAAACTTGCAATTTAGCACCTTTTATAATGAATTGTATAAAATATCAAAACAATAACATAATTTACATTCCTAGCTAAATTTGCCATTATTTTGATATTGTGAGAAATTATTTATAAACATTAGGCACCATTACATATTTTACTCTTTGTATATTGTATATTTCAAGCATAACTTTTCAATTCGACGTACATCTTCAATTCGACGTGTATCTCGCAACTTTGAAATAATAACTGAGCCTACCATTATTTTAAAATTGAATTTTAACAACTAAACCTTATTCTGTTATCAATAACTCAAGAATGTCACATTTTGTTATTCACCGATAACAGTAAATTTGGGTCTTATTTTGTTATCAATATCTCAATAATAACTTATTTTGTTCTTCAATTTAATCCGCATGCTTTACCATTACTTTGTTATCACAATTGCAAAATAAGTTATTTTTAAGTTTTTCTACTACCAAAATTTTGTTATTATTTTTGTTATTTTAACTCTTATTTCAAACAAACAAATAACACATTTTGCCATTCAAATATTCTATTTTAATGGTAAAATTTGCCATTATTTTGCCATTAAGCTCTACCCGGGTATTCCTTCGGAAATTCCTGGAATTTTTTTTTCGGAAAGTCTTTTTGGATTTTATTTTTGGAAATTCCAAGAGGAATGCCCTCGAAAATTCATGGAGGAATTCCTTTACAAATTCCGTTAGGAATTCCTTCAAAAATTCCTGGAGGATTTCTTTCGGAAATTCCTGGAGGAATTCCTTCGGAAATTGCTGGAGGAATTCCTTCGGAAATTGCTGGACGAATTCTTTTGGAAATTCATGGAGGAATTCCTTCGGAAATTTCTGGAGGGATTCCTTCACAAATTCCTGGAGGATTTTTTTCGGAAATTCCTGGAGGAATACCGTCGGAAATTCCTAGCAGAATTCCTTCGGAAAATCCTGAAGGAATTCTTTCGGAAATTCCGGGAGGAATTCCTTCGGAAATTCCATTAGGAATTCCTTCAAAAAATTCCTGGATGAATTCTTTCAGAAATTTCGGGAGGAATTCCTTCGGAAATTGCTGGACGAATTCCTTTGGAGATTCCTGGAGGAATTCTTTCGGAAATTCCTGAAGGAATTCCATCGGAAATTGCTGGACGAATTCCATTGGAAATTCCTGGAGGAGTTTCTTCCAAAATTCTTGGAGGAATCCGTTCGCAGAATCCTGGAAGAATTCCTTCAGAAATTTCAGGAGAAGTTCCATCGGAAATTCCTGAAGGACTTCGTTCGGAAATTACTGGAGGAATTCCATCGAAAATTCCTTGGCGAGGTCCTTCGAAAAATCTTGGATGAATACTTTCGGAAATTTCTGGAGGAATTCTTTCAGAAATTCCGGGAGGCTTTCCTTCGGAAATTGCTGGACGAATTCCATTGGTGATTCCTGGAGGAATTCCTTAAAAAATTCCAGAAGGAATTCCTTACAAAATTCTTGGAGGAATCCCTTCGCAAATTCCTGGAAGAATTCCTTCGGAAATTCCTGAAAGAATTCCTTCGGAAATTCCTTGGGGAGTTCCCTCGAAAAATCTTGGATGAATACTTCCGGAAGTTTCTGGAGGAATTCTTTCAGAAATCTATAGAGAAATTCCTTGGATGAATTCCTTAGGACATTCCTGGGAAAAAAATCATTCTAAACTTTTTAGAGGAATGCTTTTTATGATTCCTGGAGGAATTCCTTCGGAAATTACTGGACGAATTCCAGGATCTTTTTTTTGAAATTCCAGGAAGAATTCCTTCAGAAATTCCAGGAGAAATTCTTTCGGAAATTCCAAAGGAATTTCTCCATGAATTTCCGATGTAATTCCACCAGGAATTATGCGAAGGAATTCCTTCAGGATTTTCCGAATGAATTCCTTCATGTATTTCCAAGAGAATTCCTCCAGGAATTTCCGTGGCAATTCCTCCAGGAATTTCTGAGGGAAATACTCCAGGAACTTCCGGAAAAATTCCTCCAGGAAATTTCGGAAAATTCCTCCATTATCCATTACTCTAGGAATTTCCGGAGGAATTCCTCCAGGAATTTCCGAAGGAATTCTTCCAGGAATTTTCAAGGGAATTCCTCTTGGAATTTTCAAAGGATTTCCTCCTGGAATTTCCGAAGAAATTCGTTCATGAATGTCCGAAGAAATCCCTCCATGAATTTTCGAAGGAATTCCTCCATGAATTGCCGAACAAATTCCTCCAGGAATGCCTCCATGAATTTCCGAAGGAATTCCTCCAGAAATTTTCCGACGGAATTCCTCAACAAATTTCCGAAGAAATTCCTCGAGGAATTTCCGGCGGAATTCCTCCAAGAATTTCCGAAGAAATTCTTCTAGGAATTTTCAAAGGAATTCCTCTTGGAATTTTTGAAGGAAGTCCTCCTGGAATTTCCGAAGGAATTCCTCCATGAATGTCCGAAGGAACTCCTCCATGAATTTCCGAATGAATTTCTCCAGAAATTTTCCGACGGAATCCCTCCACGAATTTCCGAAGAAATTCCTCCATGAGTTTTCAAAGGAATTCCTCCAGGAATTTCCTGAGAAATTCCTCCATGAATTTCCTGAGAAATTCCTTCATGAATTTCCGGATGAATTTCTTCAGAAATTTCCGGAGGAAATCCTCCAGGAATTTCCGAAGGAGATCCTCCAGGAATTTTCTAAGAAATTGCTTCTGCAATTTACGAAGGAATTCCTCCTGGAATTTCCGAAGGAATTCCTTCATAAATTTCCGAGAGAATTCCTACAGGAATTTCCGAAGGAAATTTTCCAGCAATTTCCGAAGGAATTCCTCCTGGAATTTCCGAGGGAATTCCTGCAGTAATTTCCGGTGGAATTCCTCCAGGGATTTTCAAAGGAATTTCACCTGGAATTTTCAACGGATTTCCTACCGGAATTTCCGAAGTAATTCTTTCAAGAATGTCCGAAGGAATTCCACCAGGAATTTTCGAAAGAATTTCTCCAGGAATTCCTTCACGATTTTCCGAAGAAGTTCCTCCATAAATTTCAGAAGGAATTCCTCCAGGACTTTTGCGAAGGAAACGCTCAAGGATTTTCTGAAGGAATTCTTCCACGAATTTGCGAAGGAATTCCTCCAGAAATTTCAGGAAGGAATTTCTCCAGGTATTTCCGAAGGAATTACTCCAGGAATTTCCGAAGAAATTCCTCCAGGAATTCCCGAATGAAATCCTCCACGAATTCTCGAAGGAATTCCTCCAAGAATTTCCGAGGGAATTCTTCCTGGATTTTCCCGAAGATTTTCTCCATGAGTTTCCGGAGGAGTTTGTCCAGGAATTTCCGTAGGAATTCCACCAGGAATTTTCAAAGGAATTTCTCCTAGAATTTTCAAAGGATTTTCTCCTGAATTTCCGAAGGCATTCCTCTACGAATTTCCAAAGAAATCCCTCCCGGATTTTCCAAAGAAATTTCTTATGGATGTGCCTTGAAATACCTCCAAAAATTTCCGTTTGTATTCCTCCAAAAATTTTTGACGGTTGTCCTCAAAAAAATTTCCTTAGGATTTTGTCACATAATCCCCAAACGTGTTTCTTAAGGAATGTTTGAAGAAGTTTCTCAAGTTTTCGTAGGAGTTCCGCAATACATTTTTGAAGGAATTTCTTGAGGAATTTAGAAAGAAACTTCTCAAGGATCTTTCGCTGGAATTCCTTGAGGAATTTCGTAAAGATCTATAAAAAAACCGAAAAAAATCCTTAACGAACTTATCAAACAATTTCTCACGGAATTTCCGAAGGAATTCCATAAGACATTTCAGACATATGTCAAAAAAAATTCCAAACGAACTCCTTTAACAATTTTCGAATTTTTCTTATCAAGGCATTTTTAAAGGAATTCTTCAAAGAATTTCCGAATCAGTTCTGCTAGGACATAAAAAATCACAAAAAGCATTTATTCAGGAATTTTCGAAATATTTTTTCAAGGAAGTTTTGAAAGATTTTTAAAGAAATTCCTTATGGAATTTCAGAAGGGATATCTCATGAGACTTTTAGTGGATTTTTTTCAATATTTTCGAAAGAATTGCTTCAGGAATTTGGGAAGGAATTCTCACAGAAATTTCCGGATGAATTCCTCCAAGAATTTTTGAAGGTATTCCTCAAGGAATTTTCGGAAGAATTCCTCACGAAAACTCCGAAGGAGTTCCTCAAGGAATATTCTAAATCTATTTCAAGAAATTCCTCAAGGAATTCCCGAAGAATCTTCTTAAGGAAATCGTAGAAGAACTCTCGAAGGAATGTCTTATGGAATTTCTCAAGAAGCTTTAGAAATGAAGGAATTCCTCAAGAAATTTCTGAAGAATTTGTCAAGGAATTTCCGGTGGAATTCTTCACGGATTTTCGAAATAAATTCCTGAAATTATTTTTTAATTGATTCCTTTAAAAAATTCCGAATGCATTCCTTTAGCAACTTCCAAAGATATTCCTCCAGGAATTTCCGAAGGAATTCCTTTACAAATTTTCAAAGATTTTTTTCCGGTAATTTCGAAGGAATTCATTAAAGGATTTTTCGAAGAAATTTCTCCAAAAATTTCTTAGGGTATTCCTCAAGGAAAGGAGTCTTAGTTTGATTGGAATTTTTGAAAGAATTCCCGGAGAAGTTCTTGAAGTGTTTTCTGGAGCTTCTCAAACGGATTTCTGGTGGAATTAAGAATGATATTTGTAAAGAATTATTGGGGAAATTCTCAAAAGAATGCATGGTGAAATTCGTAATAAAACTTCTGGAGGAATTATTGAAGAAATTTCTGAAGGTATTCCCAACGAATTACTGCAAGTTTTCCGAAGGTTATTTCTGCTGGAATATCTACATTAAAATAACCTGGAAAAATATTAAAGAAATTTCTAGAGAAACTGCTTGATAAATTCAAATTCATGATGGCATTTGTTAAGAAATTCCTGAAGCAATATCTTGAGGAATTCCTCAGGATTATAATCATATATGATTCTTCCATTGAACCATTCCTGTTAATCACCCATATTTCATACTTCACTTTTATTTTTTTTTAAATGATGAAGTATTTGAACTCCTTGTTACTGCAAAGTGGTTTTCAGTGTAAGGGTGCTCGCCCCTCCCTGGCCAAAAAGCTGGCTACGCCCTTGTAGAGAAAGTAGATAGAAAGATACAAATCAGGAGGACAGGGACGAGCCAGAGATTGAACCCAGGACCTTCTGCATATTAATCGGAAGTAGTAGCCACTAGACCACTAAGCTCGTCAGACAAAATTATTAAACGTTTTTGAACTTACTGGGATTCTAACTCATCACCCCAGTGGTGTAGCAAGGGGGGTGCGATGTGTGCGGTCCGCACTGGGCCCCCGAATTCAGGGGGCCTCAAAATCATGGAAGGTTTCTCTAACACTAGTTTGAATAAAGTTCTTTAAATAGCGAAAGTTTGCTATAAGTATGAGTTCAACGCTTCACAGAACTTCTGATAGGTATGTGGGGGCCCCTTTGTGATTATCAAGAGTTTTTTTTGGAACTGCACATAGATGGCCCCAAAATTACAAGAAAAATGTGTTAGAAATTAAAATTGGATTTTGCGAAATTTATTACCGATTTGGAAGTAAAATTTATGAGCATTGTGAAAACGTCCCTGATATCCTAATAACAGGGTCAAATATAGTTGTTGACCTGGCTTAAGGTAGCAGCTAAAATTCAGGGGCCGCATTTTAAAAAAAATATGATCAAAACACATGTCAAGTCAAAACCGTAATAACAATATACTTCTACAAAAAAATCCTCTAAGATTTACTTCAGAACTTGATTTTAATGGATTGTTTCAGAAATTCTTCTAAGCATTGATTTTGGAATACTTGAACTGATTCCTTCAGGAACACCTCCAAGAATTTCTTCAGGAATTTCTTCAAACATTTATTAAGGAATCCTTCAAATATTCTTTCAAGGATTACTTTTTTTTGCGAAATCCTTCAAGCATTATATCAGGAATACCTCTTCGCATCCCCTCATAAAGTCCTTCAATGATTATGTAATGAAGTCCTTTAACGAAACCTACAGATGAACCTTAAGGAATTTCTCCAAGGATTATTTTAGAGACTTCTCCAAGAAAGAATCTTGCAGGCAGGAGTTCCTTATGAAAAATATCTATGATGAATTTCTGAGATCATGCTTGATCAGGTATGGCTCCTGAATGGATCCTTGCGAGATTTTTAAAAGGAATTTTGGAGGAATTCCCTAAAGAATCCTTGTAGAAATGCTTGCAGGAATTTTCGATGGAATTTTTAAAGGAATCCTCGAAGAATCTTCTAGATGAACTCTAAGATGTATTCGGAAAGAATCATTGGGTATGAAGTAGTAGTAGAAGTACTAGAAGTACTATGATGAATTATGTAAAGGATTCCTGAAAAATTTTTGAAAGCAAAGGGATTTTTGGAAGAATTAATTATGAAATGCGTATATTATTTTTCCAAGAAATCAATGGCATAAACCCCTAAGAATTCCTCTCAAATTCGTTGATGCAAATCAAAAAACAATTTTAAAGAATTCTTATTGATTTCCGTGGAGAAATTTCTGCTGGAAGCCTTGGGGGAATTTCTTTAACACCCCTTGAGTGAATTTGTGCAGGAATCCTTTGGGGATGAATGTGTTCACCCTTGTAGGATTATCTGAAGGAAAACTTTGAGAAATCGCTGAAAAAATCTTGGTAACGTAGCTTGAAAAAAATCCTTGGAGAAAATGATTAAGTCTTCACTGCAATTTCTTAAAGGATTCATGAACGAATTGTGAAAAAGATTTTTTTTAAAATTACCTAAGGAATGTTTGGACGATTTCATACAGCAATTATTGGAAGACTTTCTGAAGAAATCTTTGAAATGCTTGAACAATGCTTGGTAAGAAATCCTTGAAATGAATTCAAGAAAAGTCATTTGAGGCATTTCAAAAAGAACTCTTGCAGAAATTTCTGAAAAAAAAATATTGAAGGAATTCCTAAAGGATTCCTCTGGGAAATTTGCTCACGGGATCATGTGGGGTAGCCCCAAAGAATCGTTTCTTGAAATCTTAAGAAAAAACTCTTTATTAAATTCTTGGGAATACATGTTACTGAAGAAATTGCTTCAGAAACACTTGGAGGAGTTCCCGAAGCAATCGCTGTAGCAACTTTCGAAGCAAATCTTGTAAAGAATTCCTTGAAGTGATTCCTAGATGAATCGTAAACAATATCTAAGAAAAAGTTCTTGGAATTTCCAACTTGGAACAAATGCTTGATGAAATCATTGGAAAAAATCGTGAAAGTAATCCGGATGAAATTGGTGTTATCGCTAAGTAAAGCTTTAATGGTATCAATAGATGGAAACCTTGGAAGAATACCTAAAGAAATTATTGAAAGAATTCCAATAACATTTCTTGGATGAACTTCTGTGAGAATTCTTGAAAAAAATCTTGCATTTTCATTCGGAGATTTCTTCTGGATCTTTTTCAGTAATTAATTTGGAAATCCGTGCAAGAATTCGTTAAGGAATATCTATGCAAATTTATTTGGAAACTCCTTCCCCAAACCAATCTGGGATTCCTAAATATTTTTTTTTTCTGAATGCATTCTTCATTATTTTTAAAGAAATTCTTTGGCGATTCATTTGAAAATTGTCTCAGCTATTGTGTTCGCAATTCCTTTGTTAGTAAGTTACAAGTTTCGTTTCTGTTACAAGTTTCATTGAAAATTCCTACGATTTCAGAAATTGTTAGGCGTTTCCTTTGGAAGCTTCTTTAATCATCTTGTACCGACTATTGGAACCCTCTTAGCAGAATACCCTCTTCGAATGAGTGTAATCAGTTTTGTACCTTTTAATTCCGCCATAATTGCTTATCCTTTGACAGATACGCGTATTTCGACTACCACTTGTAATCTTCATCAGTGTCAGTTATCCACGGGAATTAAAAGGTACAAAACTGATTACACTCATTCTTTAATCAGTTCTCACAATGCTTCAGCAATGGTTTTGTGAACTTCTTCAGATTTTTTTTTCTACGGAAATTTCTTTGAAAATTCCATTTAAAACTTTTCAAATATTCTGATTTGGTTTTGGATAACGATCAGCATGTTTCTATAGGCCTATGGAGATGTGTGATCGTTTTTGGGTTATCTTGAATGTAATATAAATGAGAAAACTGCATTTTTTTTGTTTTTGATTAGCACCAATTTGATTTGCTACTTAAGGGGCTGTCCATAAACCACGTGGTCATGAGGGGGGGGGGGTTCGGCCAATGACCATTTTGTATGGACAAATAAAATTTTTTGTATGGACCAATGACCACGCGGCGGGGGGGTTGAAAAGTCCCAAAAAAATGACCACGTGGTTTATGGACAGCCCCTAAGGGTGTTTCAGGAACGTTCCAGGGGTTAATGGGTTACAAGGGAGTTCCAGTGCTGTTCTAAAGGTCTCAGTGGGTTTCAAGGGGTTGCATAGTCGTTTTAGATAGTTTCAAGGGGTTTCAGGGGAGTTCCAGGAGTATTATTGGGCTTTTCCTGGAGGAATTCCTAGAGAATTCTTGAAGTAATTTCCAAAGAACCCTGGTGGAACGCCCCAAGAACTTCCATAGGAGTTTCTGAGTAACTGCTGGAGGAATTCCCGGGGAACTTCCGCACGAATTTTCAAGAAAGCCCTGAAGGAATTCCCGAAAAATTGCTAGTGAAATTCCTGAGGAACTCATAGAGATAATCCCGAAGACTTCATGGAGGAATTCCTGGGGAATACCTGGAAAAATTCCTCAGAAACTAATGGTGGGATTCCCGGAAAACTTCTGAAAGAAACCTTCTAGAAATTCTGAAATAATTCTCAAAGACTCCGGGGGGAACTCTCTAGGATTTTCTGTTGGAATTCCCGAAGAAATCCTAAAGGAATATGCGAAGAACCCTTGAAGGAATTCCAGAGGAACTCCTGAAGAAATTTTTGTGAAACTGCAGGAAAAATTCCCAGGAAGCTCCTGTAGATACTCTTGAAAAATCCCTGGAGGAATCCCCGGCCAACTTCCGGTTTAATTTCCAAGGATCTCTTGAAAGGGTTTCCTAAGAACTCCTGGAGAAATTCTCGAGAAGCTGGTGGTGGAATTCCCGGAGTACTCCTGGAGGAACTCTCGGATATACTCCTAAAGGAATGCCCCACGAACTGCTGGAGGAATTCCCGAGGAACTACTGAACGAATTTCGGAGGAAGTCCTGAAAGAATTCCAGAAAAACTGCCATTGAAATTCCCGAGAAACTCCTAGAGATATTTCCGATGAGTTTCTGGAAAAGTGCCTGGGGAATATCTGTTTAAATTTCTTCCTGAAGGGTTTTCCTAGAAACTCCTAGAGGAATTCTTCAGGATTTCATGAAGAACTTCTTAAGTTATTCCTCAGGAACTCCTCGAGGAATTCCCAAAGAAATCCTGCAAGATTTGCGAAGAACTTTTGAAGGATTTCGAGAAGAACTCTTGAAGGAATTCCCGAGGAACTCTTGAAGGAACTCCCGAGGAAACCTTGAAGGAACTTTCGAGAAATTCCTAGGAAACTCCAGCAGATATTCCTGAAGAATTCCCGGCAAATTTTTGGATAATTTTCAAAGGAACTCCTGAAAGGGTTTCCGAGGAACTCCTGAAAGAATTCCCTCGGAGTTTCTGGTGGAATTTCCGAAGAACTCCTCAAGGAATTCTCGAGGAACTCCTGAAAGAATTCCGGGAGAACCTTCCTGCCCTGCAACCTTGAAACCCAGTTAGATAATGAAGTCATTTAGGCAATAACTCCATTTGTGAATCTCCGACTCATTAACTAAATAGAGATTTTAGTGTATTTCCTAAAAATGTTTCTTGTAATTTTTTGCTCGTAAATTGATCTCCGGATAATTCACGATTGTTATGAGAGTTTGTCTCATTCCCACTGGAGCGCCGGAATTCGTCGTTATTTTCACATGATTTGCCTAAAGTTTTTGGTGATATTGCTACTGGATGTCCGGGATACACAAATGGAACTCAACATTTTCGTTTCGATAGTACTGGAATTCTTATAATTCAATGACTCTGTTCCTGTACATCGTTGTGCTGCCAAAACGTTGACCAAACGTATCCTGTGGACGCCTTCCACTAACAATACCCAAATTTCCGTGACACCTAGGCCTGAGATGACGTAGAGGTCTCTGCATACCTTTTATAGATGTCCATTTAATCTTCCTTTCCCATCCTTCTAATGTTGCAAGGACGTGGCCAGGAAAGCTTCTCAGTCGTTGGAGGTATCTGAACTGAGATATAACGGTACAGTTCCATCTTCTAACATTACAGATAATCCAAAATGACCTGTAAAGCAGAACTTGATATATTGTATTAACATTAACTGTTTTTGCTACATAACGTTACGCTACATCATCAGGATAAACACAGGACCTCAAAGCATACCAAGAATACTCAATTATAAAGTCATCCGTTATGATTGCATATGGTGTGTGCTCTGTAGGCTTGCAATTTACAAAGAGTGTTCCAGGACCGATCGAGGGATTTTCGAAAGGCTTCAGGGGCATTTCATGAGGCTTCAGAGGGTTTCAGGGGGTCCCAGGGGTGTTCCATTAGCTCACAGATGTCTTCAATAGTGATCCATGGAGTTTCAGAAGCGTTCCAGGGGTGTTCCTGGAGTATCACGGGGTATCATAGGTGTTTCATGAGGTTTCAGGAGGTTTAAAATGCGTTTCAGGTGTGTTCCAATTGGTTTAAGGGGGTTTAAGCAGCATTCCAGAGATTTCAATGGGATTCAAGAGAGTTCCAGTACTATTCTAGGAGCCTCAGTGGGTTTCAAGGGGTTTCATGGTCATTTCAGATAGAATCAAATTTCAAGGGAATCCCAGAAGTTTTCCAGGGGATCCCACGAGATTTCAGGGGCGTTCCAGGAGAATTCCTGAGCGTTTCATGAGCGTTACAAAGCGAATATTCCTTATATCACCCGAAACCCTGAAAAGCCTTGAAATGGCTTGAAACTCCTTTGAAACATCCCTGAGGGTTTAGAAGCCCAAATGAACACCCGCAAACCCCTCCGAAATTCTTCTGAAATACCTGTGAAACTTGAAAATGAAAATAACAAATTAGTAAAGTTTGAGCTACTGGAGTGAATCGTTCAACAATTAGCGAGAATTGATCAACATTAAGAAAAGCTAGTCTCATCAGTAGGTTACAAGGCTTAAAAAAAACATTCAAATTGCTAGCAAAGCCGCAATACTCAAATCAGAGATTTTCAGGGGGTCTCATGGGTGTTCCAGGTACTCACAGGGGTTTGAGGGGCGCTTCATGAAACTTCAGGGGGTTTCAGGTCCTAGAGGTATTCCAAGGGGTTCCAAAAACGTTAGAGGGATTTCAATGGACATCAAGGCCGTTCCAAGGGTGTTCCAGGAGTATCACGGAGTCTCATGGGTGTTCTATGAGGTTTCAGCAGGCTCCAGGAGCATCCCAGAGGTTTCACGGGAGTTCCAGGGCTGTTCTAGGGGTATAAGTGGGTTTCAGTAGGTTTCAGGGGGTTCCATGGTCGTTTCAGGGTTTCGGGTAGTTTAAAGGGATTTCTGGGGAGTTCCAGTAGTGTTCCTGGGCGTTCCATGGGGTTTTATGAGTGTTACAGAGCGGATATTCAGGGACATTTCATGGGGCTGCAGAGGGTTTCGTGGGGTCCCAAGGACATTCGAGGGGCGTTCCATGGAGCATTGAGGGCTCAGGTACCAGAGGTGTTCCAAGAGGTTTCAAAAGCGTTCCAGTGATTTTCAAGGGGTTTCAGGTGTGTTCCAAGGATTAATGGATTTAAAGGGAGTTCCAGAACTATTCTTCAGGCTTTGGTGGGTTCCAGGGGGTGTTATGGACATTCCAACTATTTTCAAGGGGTTTCAGGGGAGTTCCAGAATGATTCCTGCGCGTTTCATGGGGTTTCATGAGCGTTATAGAGCGGATATCCCTGATATCACCCGGAACTCTGAAAAGCCTTAAAACCAAGGAACACCCGTTAACCCGTTAGAAACTCTTTTGAAACAACTGTGAAACTTAAAAAAATGAAAATCTGACAAATTTGTTAAATTTCAATTACTGGAGTGAACCGTTAAGTAATTAGTGAGAATCGATCTCCATTAAGAAAAGGTTGTTCAACCCGTAGCCTACAGGACTTACTACTTAGGAAGTGAAGAACTAGCGTAGAAATTTTTAAAGGCCTCCAAAACATGTTCAAGTTTCAATCACATTATATGTGTGCTTGAATAAGGGTTTAATGCAAGAAAGGTGTAGTTTTTTTTTGTCCTGAGCATGCACATGATCTTCAGAAAGCAAATGAGTGACTATTAGAAAATAAGTAGATATTAAAGGTCCTCCCAAAAACCATGAAATTAAGAACTTCATGATCCATAGGCTCTACAGTGGTCAGTATGCATCCTACTCTCTTGACACCCGCCTTGGTTCTATCCGTAGACTTTCGCATTGCAACGGGAAGTGATCTACGATATATATTGAAATTTGCAATATCCAGAACATCCTGAAGTCGAAGTAGACAAAATTTTTGAACGTCATGAAAACTATCCCTTAAATCTGTTGAACTTCAACTTACTGCACGGATATTGAACCTACACCATTCTGCCGTTCAACATATCAACGGCGAGTGAGCCTTACTGCTTAAATGGACTGGGTTCCACAGTAGTGGTCCTTCAGCTGGCGCTGCTAACGAACACCAGCGCCAGGCAGCGCAACGGTAAAACACCGGCAGGTGGCACCGGGAGCGGGTTAAAAATTATAATTAAACTTTCATGAATCATGTTCCCGTATGAGTAATGCGATCCACCAAGCAGCTTCGCCATAACAGGAGCTAAACCCACTTTGTGTCCCATACGCTGCTGCCCAGTCGAGGGATTGCAACTGCATTATTGTGGCTACCTGTATGTTGCTGCTCACTGTACAGCAGTTTCAGTGCTTCAAAATGTATAATTATTTTTAAAAACTGAAAAGACTAGCTCTCAGAGCTGACACAGGGAAATGTTGATTAGGACTGGTAAATGTTTGATTGTTTTGACGGGTTTAGTTGTTTCAAGTTTCACTATCGTGTATCCACAAAGAATGCTTAACACAGCTTGCAAACCTCCAGAAATTGCTTGATCTATCCATTTATTTCTCAATTTTTCAATTTCATCGACGGGCAGTACGTCCACTTCACCATCCATATCCAGCCATCACAAGCCATAATCTATCAATCCCGAAAAGGGTCCTTGATGCTGACCGACCACTGCCACTTGAACAGCTTATCGAATCGCCACAGGGTCCTACTGGACCGACTGCTGCAAGGTTCCATTCCATGAAGGTCCTTTTATCGCTCTTTCAAATTCGTTTTTCCCACACAAGAGTATTCGATTAGCAGCAGGATTCGGCCAATCATCGATGAATATATGAATGCGCCGCGCGCAGTGGAAGGAAAGAAGAGGGGCTATAAAAGCTTTTTATTTCGTATTGAGACTACGGGAAACGGACTGCTGGTTCGCTCTCGCATCGCTCCCAGTGGGTGTCCTCCATCCACATGTGTGGCTGTGTAGCCTCTTAGCTATACCACACTTGAGCTGGCGAAGATCTATGAAAGCGATGGAATAATAAAGCACATCTTCTGCTCAGGCTCCGGGAGCTGCCGTAAAGTGGGAGTGGGGGAAGTTTCTATCCTGGGCGCATTATACAAGTTTTATAGTTATTTGCAGAGATATGGAAAGTATCATGCTGGGTTTATGGCCCGCTTTCCCATGCTGGGATGTGTATTTATTGTGCAAAGGAGTGCGAGAATCAGTCGAGACGGCGGTGTCTGGAAGTTGTATGCGTAAAAAGTTATTTATGCCATTTCGCTAAAATAAACGTTGTTATGGAAGCACTTTAAATGGAACGGTTTGTTTTTGAGTATTGAATGGTTTCCTTCTTGAGCTCTTAGTACACAATCTTGTGGAAAGTCTTTGGTAAATTTACTTTTTGAACATTCAGAAAAAAATGTAAGATATTTTATTAAGTCAACAATATTAATAAAATATCAGTCTGTACGGCAGTTTTGCCGAAGACGTAGAAATAAATAAATAAATAATAATGTTAACAATATAAAAAAGATTCACGTTAAGGAGAGACTCGTGAGAAACCCAAGATGGCCGCAACAATGGCCGACTTTTGCACCTACTCACGATTTTGAGAACACAAATCTCATTGAATAAAACTACTTCCAACGATAGTAGTTCACTGCTTGAGATTTGTGCATCTGAAGTTCTGGTGCAATATTGAGCAGGGATTTCAAGATGTTTGTCCTTAAATAATAATAATAATTCCAAGAATTTTTAAAATTTATGTTGAAATTTTTGCCGAAATATTTATTTTATCATTTGCAAAAAAAATAGTCTCCGATATGACAATTTATTAAATCGATCTTCTGCTATACCAGTCATTCGGCATGTCTGAAATAGTTAAGTGACCATATTCTTTCTAAATCGTAAATGACTGGGAGTGGCCAAAACCTTTATAACTATGCATAATTCCGATAAAAGGTTAAATAACGGTTCCAGTCACCGTCCTTGCAGTTAGTTGTGAATAGGGAAGGAATATAAGTAGGCAACGTTAACAACGTTAAGACCATGTTAACTTCTGCGTCTCCATGAAATTCCATCTTATGTATAGAGCATATAAGAAACTTCTCGTCCAAAGCATCGGAAAATCGCCCAGGTATTTTTTTTCGAATTTCTTGCAAGTTTTTATAATTTTTGCTGTTTCATATGTGAAACAATCTAACCAAGTAGGATTTCATGTAGGGATTCTCTCGGAAATTCCTCCAAAATTTCGTCCAGAAATTCTTCGAGATATTTCTGCAGAAGAGTTTTTTTTTTGAAAAGTCTTCAGCGATTACTGCAGAAATTCGTTGGAAGTTCTTTAGAAAATGTTTCAAACATTTCTTTTGGACATTCTTTCAAGTGTTCCTTCCGAACTTTCTTCGAAGATTCCTTCAGGAATTCCCCAGGCCGTCCTTCAAGGATACTTTCAAGCATCTTCCAATAATTCATTTGGAAGTTTTTCTCAATAATGAGAAATATGAGAAATGCATCAGAAACATCTTGAATGGATTGCTTTGAAATTCCTACATGATTTAACAAAAACTCCTCCCGGAATATTTTTGGGAGTTCACCCACGGAGTTCTTCGGAAGTTCTTCTAGATTTTGTTCAGTTTTTTTTTCAAGAATTCCTTCAGAATTTCTTAGGAAACCTTTCCGTTGATTTCTCCAGATACTTTCCATGGTTTCCTTAAGAAAATCCTACACGAATTGCTTCAGAAACTTGTCTACAGGGGCTCCATGAAGTTTCCCAAGAATTTTCTCTTTTTTGCCTTTCTCGTACACTAAGTGTACTGGAAAGGCTATATGTTCACTCCAAAAATGACTTTTTGATAGAGCCCGCGGAGGGGCAAGTTTCATATATCAATCGACTCAACTCGATGAGTTGAGATGATGTCTGTGTGTGTGTATATGTGTGTGTGTGTGTAATACATACACAGTATGTGTGTGTATGTGTACAAAAAAGGTCACCTCACTTTTAGATAGTAAATATCATCCGATTTTAACGATGGGTGGCTCACTCGACGCGGAATCTGGTCCCATTGTTTCCTATTGAAAATGGTTCGGATCGGTCCAGCCGTTCCGGAGTTATGGCCATTTAGGTGTTCCGGAACCGGTACCCCTGGAAGGGGCCAGACATGAAAATGCACAAACCCATGCATGCGACCCATCAAACCACGGCATTTACGATTATCTGATGAACGGTAAGCAGGAAAATAGTCTCAGACCATATCTGAACCGGTAGTGTTCCGGAACCGTTTCTGGGTGTCCCGCCGGAAGTGGCCAAATATCAAATGGAACATAACTCATGCATGCGACGCATCAAACAGCGGCTTTTTCGATAATCCGATGAACGGTTAGCAGAAAAAACAGTATCAGACCACATCTGAACCGGTAATGTTCCGGAACCGGTTCCGGATGTCCCACCGGAAGTGGCCAAATATAAAAGAGTACCAAACCCATGCATGCGACACATCAAACAGCGGCACTTTCGATAACCTGATGAACGGTTAGCTGGAAAACAATATCAGACCATATCTGAACCGGTAGTGTTCCGGAACCGGTTCCGGGGGTCCCGACGGATGTGGCCAAATATAAAAGAGTACCGAACCCATGCATGCGAAATAACAAATAACGGCTTTTCTGATAACCTGATGACTGGTTATAAAATAAATAGGTTTGGACCACATTAGAGACAGCTGGTTGTATTCCGGAACCAGTTCCGGGTGTCTCACCGGAAATGGTCAAATATAAAAGTGACCAAACCCATGCATGCGACACATCAAACAGCGGCATTCCCGATAACCTGATGAACGGTAAGCAAGAAAACAGTATCAGACCATATCTGAACCGGTAGTGTTCCGGAACCAGTTCCGGATGTTCCGTCGGAAGTGACCAAATATAAACGAGTACCAAACCGATGCTTGCGACACATCAAACAGCGGCATTTTCGATAATCTTATGAACGGTAAGCAGGACAACAGTATCAGACCATATCCGAATCGGTAGTGTTCCGGAACCGATTCCGGATGTCCCACCGGAAGTGGCCAAATATAAAAGTGAACCAAACCCATGCATGCGACACATCAAACAGCGGCATTTTCGATAACCTGATGAACGGTAAGCAGGAAAACAGTATCAGACCATATCTGAACCGGTAGTTTTCAGGAACCGGTTCCGGATGTCCCACCGGAAGTGACCAAATATAAAAGAGTACCAAACCCATGCATGCGATACAACAAATAACGGCTTTTCTGATAACCTGATGACTGGTTATCAAAGAAATAGGTTAGGACCACATTGGGGACAGCCTGTAGTGCCGTAACCAGTTCGGGTGTCCCTCCGAAAGCGGCTAAATATAAAATTGAACTGAACCTATGTATGCGACACAGCAAAGCTAGGATTTTTTTATAACCTTATGAACGTTAGCAAGCAAACAGGTTCAGACCGGTGAAAAAAATGTTTTACGCATATGGTCAAATCTCAACCGTTACGTAGTTATTGAACTTAACATGTTTTAACTTTGCTTGTCTCAAGCTGGCTATAACTTGAAAATGGTCAAACTTATCGCATTTGAAAGATTATTAAATTTGCTACCAAAAAGATCTTGGAATCTATTGGTTTAGTTAGATAACTAAAGCAAAAAAGCTCGGAAGTAGTGTTTTGCATTTTCGCACACTTAGTGTACTAAAAAACTACATGTTCACTCAAAAAACGATTTTTCGAAAAAAAAAAAAAAGGCTCGGTGGATCAAGTCGCATATACCAATCAACTCAGTTCAACGAATTGAGATTATGTCTGGATGTGTGTATGTATATATGTATGTATGTGCGCAAAATAAGTTCACTCACTTTTAAGGCACTTCCCATTGGCCGATTTTTCGGATTATAGCTTGAATCGAACCGGAATTGTTTGTTATCAAAAATGGTCCAGATCGGCCAAGGCGTTCCGGAGTTATGGCCATTTCAGTGATCCGGACCAGCACCGGTAGAACTGGCCGTATATAAAACTGAACTAGCCCCATCATGCGATGCATCAAACTGCTGCGATTTTTGTAACCTTTAGCATGGTTGACGAGTTTTGTGCGGAAATCAACACTGGAGACCAGAAGCTCCACGATGTCGGCACAAAATTCAAGATGGCAGCCAAATGTTCAAGGTGGCGGCTCAAAATTCAAGATGGTGGCTGTTTAATAGAGATTTAGGCTCTTAAAGCATGCTATATGGGAATATTTGATATGAGGAAGATGTCTAGACTCCTAAAATGGCGACTAGAATATCCAAGATGGCGATCTAAATTTATTTATTCTTTATTCGCTTCATCTGACTTGTGTCTTAATGATGGTGGTGGGGAAAAGCCTCCTGGAGTTGGCCATGAAAAAAATCCAAGATGGTGGCTTCAAATTCAAGATGGCGTCTGCTTAAAGAAGTTTAAGGCTCCAAAACCATGCAATATGGGTATATTTGGTATGGGGAAGATGTCCGAAGTCAAAAAATGGCAACCAGAATGTACAAGATGGCGATCTAAAATCTAAGATGGCGGCTTCAGTTTCAAGATGGCGGCTGTTTGATGGAGATTTAGGCTCTAACGGCTGTTTAACGAAGTTTTAGGCTCTAAACCATGCAATATTGGTATATTTGGTATGGAGAAGACTTCCAGAGTCCAAAATGGCGATCAGGATATCCAAGATGGCAATCTAAAATTTAAGATGGCGGCTCCAAATTCAATTTCGCGGCTGTTTAATGGAGTTTTGGGGCCTGAAACAATGCATTATTGATATATTTGGCATGGGGATGATGTGTGGATTCCAAAAATGGCGACTAGAATATCCAAGATGGTGGTCCAAAATCCAAGATGGCGGCTCCAAATTCAAGATGGCGGCTGTTTAATGAAGTATATTTTTCGTAGGGAAGATGCATGGACGCCAAAAATTATGACCAGAACATCCAAGATGGTATCATGAAATGGATATCTGTTAATTGTATGCAAGTGCTATACATCAACATTTCGCTTGAGTTTTATTGAAATGGGGTTTCCAAGGCACGAGAAAGCCACCATCACCGCTAGGTGGATTAATTAGGTTTTTTCCTGTTGGGTTCATTTTCCACTGCGACCAGTTTTTATTTTTATCTATTGTGGACGGCCCCGTTTTAATGATTTTGCCCATATCAGTGTGTCATTTCACTACGAGTTCTCAGATTTCTAAACAATTTCCTCAAAAAATAATTTCATAACATTTATCGTGCAATGCATTTGGAAATTTTCTTCCACGATTAAAAAAAAAACTGTCTCTGGTGATTCATACAGACATTTTTCGAGTGGTTCACTTACAAAGTCTTCCATGGCTTGCTTCATCATCATCTTCTTCTTCTGTATGGCTCTATGTTCCCACTGGAACTTGGTCTGTCTCTCTTCAACTTAGTGTTCCTGGAGGACTTCCACAGTTTTTAATTGAAGGGTTTTCTTTGCCTGCCATTGCATGGATTTGTATATTGTGAGGAGAGCACATTACGAAATTTCTCTTAGAATTCCTTTCAGGGATTATTTTATGAAATGTTCTATTGATTATTTTGGAAATTCCTTTAAAGTTTCCGTAAGAAATTCATTAAGAGAAATTCATTAAGAAATCCTCCAGGGATTAATATGAGCTTCCAGGATTTCTTGTAGGAATTCCATAAGATATTTCTAAGGGACCTTTTAGGAATGCTTTTAAAAATTTATTCAAAAGCTCCTCCAGCGATCTTTTAAAAAAACTGGAAATTCAAAATTATTTCAATTTTTTTTTAGGTTTTCTTCAAAAGTTTTTTTCAAGAACTGCTCTACAATTTTCCAAGCAAGTTCCTTAAGAGATACTTTCAAAACTTACCCCAGGACTCATGTCATAAAATCTTTCAGGCATTCTTGAAATTTCTCCAGCGATTATGCTTCAAGCAATTCATTAATTTCTCCAAAAAATGCTTCAAATAGTCTTTCATTACTGCCTTCAAAGGTTCCTTTAAACATTTCTTGAAAAATTTCTTAAGATATTCTTTTAGAAATGTTTAAAGGAATTTCTCCAGATTTTTTTTTTCAGGGATACTTTCAGAGACTCTTCCACGAATTCTTTCTGAAATTCCTTCACCGGGTGCGTTCTTCCAGGGATTGATTCCCGAGCTGCTGTGTGGATTTCTTCTGGATATTTTCCAGGGATTTTCTTCCGGTATTTTTCCAAGGATGCATACATGATTCCCTCCAGTGGTTTCAGCAGTATTTCTCCCTTGATTTCCCACAGAAGTTTATACAGAAATTCCTTTAGGAAATCCGCTTTGTATTTTCTCAGAAAAATCTTCAGGAATTCCTCGAAGGCAACCTCTAGAAATTTACCCCATAAATTGTTTTAATAGTTTATTCAGAAATGTCTCCAGATACTAGGACGTTCAACATAAATTCCTTTGGAAATACCCCATGAAATTGTTCAAGGAATGTTTTCAGAGGTTTAACTATATTCAGATATAAAACCAGAAATTCCCTCATAAATAAGTTCACAGATTCCTGTAGGATCTTCCAGGATTTTTATAAAGGGATTTCTACATGAGTTCTTCAACAAATATGTCGACAGATTCTTTTGAGAATTCCACAATTCCATCAGGGGTTTACCTACTCAAAATATTTCTTAGAGTATTTAATTAGAAATCTTTTCGGAAGATCGTCCTTTGCATTCTTCAGGAATTTTAATAGGATTTATTCAGATATTTCTCCAGGTATTATTTCAAAAATCCCTGCGGAGATTACTACACAAATTCAACTAAAGATTTGTTCGAAAATTTCTTTCAGGATTAATTTGGAAATTTCTTTAGTGATACCTTAAAACAATAATCTGGAGACTCTTCCAGTATTCCAAGGTTTTTGCCTTTCTCGTACACCAAGGTGTACCGAATGGCTATATGTTCACTCCAAAAACGAAAATTTGATAGAGCCCTCGGAGGGGTCAAGTCTTATATACCAATCGACTCAGATCGATGAGTTGAGATGATGTCTGTGTGTGTGTGTGTGTGTGTGTGTGTGTGTGTGTGTGTGTGTGTGTGTGTGTGTGTGTGTGTACAAAAAGGTTACCTCATTTTTAGATAGCCATTAAAAGTCTCCAATTAGGAATAAAGTTGGTTTACGGGATAAAAGCACTTTTACGACATGTTTAAGGTTTAAAAGTATAAGAGTATCCGAGAACTCCCAGGAGTTTAGGTTATCTGATCTACTAGTGTAATCAGTGATCTATTGGAGCATTATGGCTACAATTCATGCTTGCACAGCCTCATGTAAATATGTGTTATCAAGTGATGAGGACATCCAAGAACTCCCTTGAGTATAGGTCATCGGATCTACCAACGTATTCGGTCGACTCTAAGAGCTTTATGTCCAAGGTACATACTCACATAGCCTCAGGTAGTTGAAATCTACAGAGTGGTGAGTTCAAGGATTCTTTAAGGATCTCACTTTACTAAAGGTCATCGATCCAGCGAGAGAACATAGATGACACAGGATGTGTGAGTATGAAACTTATTCCTAATTCCTAATAGATACAACTTTTATAGTTATTAGGATTAAGGAATAAGTTTCATACTCACACATCCTCTGTCATCTATGTTCTATCAATTCTTATGTTCTCTTATTTATGGGAGTATCCGAGAACTTCCTGGAGTTTAGGCCATCTGATCTAGGCAGACAATTAAACGTTCCATAATAAATACAAAATTTCCCATAAATAATTCGAAAAGTCCCAGTGAAGAAACAGGGGTGTAAGCAATAATAAATAACAAAAGTTCCATAAACAAATAGAAAAATGCATAAATAAATCAAAAGTTTCCATAAATAATTGATTTTTGAGCAATTAAAAACGTCAAAAATGCAATGAATAAATCAACTGTTGCAATAAAAAAAGCCAATTTTCCCACCAAATAACTTCGAATTTTCCATAAATAAATTTGATTTTTCCATAATAAATAAGAAAATTCACAATAAAAAAATATCGAAAAAGCAATAAAAAATTCAAAAAATGCAATAAAAAATGACGAAATTACCCATGAAAAACAAATGCAGAAAAGTATGAGACAGTGAAATGCTGAATCGCCTTTATATGTCTGAATCGACTGAAAAGCTTGCGTAACTATGATTGCAATTCCCGAGCAATTGCTTGCTGTCCGAACTCGCTATCGCTCGTCGGACCTAAAAAAAGGGATAACATCTATGTTTGCATTATACTGGGCAAATTCTTGAATCTGTGGTTTGCCTAGAACCAAATCGATGCAGTTGCGGTACATCGGATATCGGAAACTTCGGCGGCCTTCTGCCGCCTCTGTTCCTCAATCCTCTATGCGGCTTCGCCGCATGGTCCATGTAATTTTTGGCTGAAAATGCATTTACGTTTATTGCTCGTTTTTTGACATTTACTGATAATTTATTTTTTTGTTATTGCACTTTTTGAATTATTTATTGCTTTTTCGATATTTTTGTCTTTCTCGTACACCAAGGTGTACCGAAAGGCTATATGTTCACTCCAAAAATGAAATTTTGATAGAGCCCCCGGAGGGGCAAGTTTCATATACCAATCGACTCAGCTCGACGAGTTGAGGTGATGTCTGTGTGTGTGTATGTGTGTGTGTGTGTATGTATGTGTGTGTGTATGTGTACAAAAAAGGTCACCTCACTTTTAGATAGTAAATATCAACCGATTTTAACGATCAACGGCTCATTCGACGCAGAATCTGGTCCCATTGTTTCCTATTGAAAATGGTTCGGATCGGTCCAGCCGTTCCGGAGTTATGGCCATTTAGGTGTTCCGGATCGGTCCCCCTGGAAGGGGCCAGACATGAACATGCACCAAACCCATGCATGCGACCCATCAAACCACGGCATTTACGATTATCTGATGGACGGTGAGCAGGAAAATAGTCTCAGACCATATCTGAACCGGTAGTGTTCCGGAACCGGTTCTGGGTGTCCCGCCGGAAGTGGCCAAATATCAAATTGAACATAACCCATACATGCGACACATCAAACAGCGGCTTTTTCGATAATCTGATGAACGGTTAGCAGGAAAACAGTATCAGACCACATCTGAACCGGTAGTGTTCCGGAACCGCTTCCGGATGTCCCACCGGAAGTGGCCAAATATAAAAGAGTACCAAACCTATGCATGCGACGCATCAAAGAGCGGCATTTTCGATAACCTGATGAACGGTTAGCAGGAAAACAATATTGGACCATATCTGAACCAGTAGTGTTCCGGAACCGGTTCCGGGGGTCCCGACGGATGTGGCCAAATAAAAAAGAGTACCTAACCCATGCATGCGATACAACAAATAACAGCTTTTCTGATAACCTGATGACTGGTTATCAAAGAAATAGGTTAGGACCACATTAGAGACAGCCGGTTGTATTCCGGAATCAGTTCCGGGTGTCGCACCAGAAATGGCCAAATATGAAAATGAGCCAAACCCATGCATGCGACACATCAAACAGCGGTATATTCGATAACCTAAGAAACGGTAAGCAGGAAAACAGTATCAGGTCACATCTGAACCGGTAGTGTTCCGGAACCGCTTCCGGATGTTCCGCCGGAAGTGGCCAAATATAAACGAGTACCAAACCGATGCATGCGACACATTAAACAGCGGCATTTTTGATAACCTGATGAACGGTTAGCAGGAAATCAATATTGGACCATATCTGAACCAGTAGTGTTCCGGAACCGGTTCCGGTTGTCCCACCGGAAGTGGCCAAATATAAAAGAGTACCAAATCCATGCATGCGACACATCAAACAGCGGCATTTTTGATAACCTGATGAACGATTAGCAGAAAAACAGTATCAGACCATGTTCCGGGGGTCCCGAAGGATGTGGCCAAATATAAAAGAGTACCAAACCCATGCATGAGATACAACAAATAACGGCTTTTCTGATATCCTGATGACTGGTTATCAAAGAAATAGGTTACGACCACATTGGGGACAGCCGGTAGCGCCGAAACCAGTTACGGGTGTCCCTCCGAAAGCGGCTAAATATAAAATTGAACTGAACCTATGTATGCGATACAGCAAAGCAAGGATTTTTTGATAACCTCATGAACGTTACACGCTATGTCCAAAGGGAAGTATAATAAAAAGTGAATGTAAGTACCTCAAAATTTATTCGCTAGAACCATATTTTTGGAAATCTAGATTCAGAAAATGTGTGGTTTAAAATAATTCATCTTGGGTTTTTTTTTCGTTCATTTTTATATGTGACGAAATTGACCTTAAAATAACTTTTTTCGAATTTGTATGGGAAACAGGAAAAAAATCAAAAATATCAAAAAACAGGTGAGGTACATTCGATTTTCATAATACTTCCCTTTGCACATAGCGTGCGTTAGCAAGCAAACAGGTTCAGACCGGTGAAAAAAATGTTTTCCGCATATGGTCAAAGCTAAACCGTTACGTAGAAATTGAACTTTACATGTTTTTGACTTTGCTTGTCTCAAACTGGCTATAAATTGAAAACGGTCAAACTTATCGCATTTGAAAGATTATTAAATTTGCTACCAAAAAAGATCTTGGAATCTATTGGTTTAGTTTGATAACTAAAGCAAAAAAGCTCGAAAGAAGTGTTTTGACTTTCTCGTACACTTAGTGTACTAAAAACTATATGTTCACTCAAAAAACGATTTTTCGAAAAAAAGGCTCGGAGGATCAAGTCGCATATACCAATCAACTCAGTTCAACGAATTAAGATTATGTCTGTATGTGTTTATGTATGTATGTGCGCAAAATAAGTTCACTCACTTTTAAGGCACTTCCCATTGGCCGATTTTTCGTATTATAGCTTGAATCTAACCGGAATTGTTTGCTATCAAAAATGGTCCAGATCGGCCAAGGCTTTCCGGAGTTATGGCCATTTCAGTGATCCGGACCGGTAGAACTGGCCGTATATGTGGAAGATGTCTGGACTCCTAAAATGGCGACTAGAATATCCAAGATGGCGGTCTGAAATCCAAGATGGTGGCTTCTAATTCAAGATAGCGTCTTTTTCTTAAGAGTTTGATGCTCAAACATTAAAAGCCAGATAAACGATATGATTTCTGGTATCATGAAATGGATTTCTGTTAATTGTATGAAAGTGCGATTACATCAACATTTCACTTGAGTTTTATTGAAATGGGGTTTCGAAGGCACGAGAAAGGCGCCATCACCGCTAGGTGGATTAGTTAGGGTTTTTTATTGTGAATTTTCTAATTTATTATGGAAAAATCGGATTTATTTATGGAAAATTCGAAGTTTTTTGGTGGGAAAATTGACTTTTTTTATTGCAACAGTTGATTTATTCATTGCATTTTTGACGTTTTTAATTGCTCAAAAATCAATTATTTATGGAAACTTTTGATTTATTTATGCATTTTTCTATTTGTTTATGGAACTTTTGTTATTTAATACTACTTACACCCCTGTTTCTTCACTGGGACTTTTGGAATTATTTATGACGAATGATCACTTTCTTATGAGTCGTTTATATTTTAGCCATCTGATCTACATGCGTAATCAGTGATCTGTTGGAGCATAATGAATGAAGTTTAAGCATGCATAGCCTCATGCAACTATGTACTGCCATGTGGAGAGTTCATAATCTGTTTGAGGAACTCCAAGAAACCTCATCAAACGCCCTGGAACGCATTGAAACGCGTTGAAATTGCCACGAAACCTCCGTGAAATTCACTCGTGAGCCTCTGAAGCCCCCTTAAGCCCCCGGAAACCTCCTGAAAAGCCCTGAAACGCCTTGAAGCGACTCATAAACTCCATGAAATTTATGTGAAATTCACCGGAAAGCCTCTGAAGTCTCCTAACATTCCTCTGAAATCTCCTGAAACGCCCCTGAAACCTCCATGGAGTCTCCGTAAAATTCATCGTAGAGCCTCTCCCGAGTAGCACACATGTTCTACATAGGTCTATGCAACTCTTATATGACCAAATTCAGTCACATAGGAGTTACATAAACGCCTCTGAAATCCGCCATGAAACCTCCGTGAAACTTACCTGAGAACCTCTGAAGCTTCCTAAAACCTCTCTGTAACCTTTCAAAACGCTGTAAAACGCCTTGAAACGACTCTTAAATTCCCATGAGATTTATGTGAAACTCAACTGAGAGCCTCTGATGACCCCTAAAATCCCTCTGAAACATGCCCAGAAACACCTTGGAACGCTTTGGAAGGCCTCTAAGCCTCCCTTCATGAAACCTCTGTGAAACTAGCCTGAGACACGTCCTGAAACTCATTGAAATGCTTTAAAGCGCCTCTAAAACCCCTAAGAAACCTTGACTCATATCCGCCCAGCGTCCTATTTATAGGACAGATGCCCCGAACGCCCAGCGTCCTATAAATAGGACAGTCCTTTTGATGTGAATATCTCCAGAATTATGCAAAATTTTAGAATACTTTCTTCAGAGAAGATGTTCTCCACACCCATACCTTGCTCATAGTGGACAATATAGTTTGTGACTGGTTCACTAGGTGACGTAAACGATGCTGCAAAGAATGCATATTGTCACGATCTGTGAGTTCATTTCTTCGGCAGAGTTGTTAATCAATACATACAAAAGTCGATGTATGTATGATTGTATGTTTATATGCTTGTATGTTTGTCCATTTGTTTGTTTATGTGTCTGTATGTATGTATGTATGTATATATGTATGCCGGAACATAGGCATAACTCTGAAATGCGTCAAGAAATTTCAATCAAATTTGGTATACACATTCCTTAGGATGTGGAGGTGGTAGCAGGGATATTGAAATTCAAGATGGCGGCTTAGGTTCCAAGATGGCGGTCAAAACTCCAGAATATATGTTTTTGACGGCAATGCTGCTTCGGATACTATGCAATATGGGTATTCATCGATCGGGCTTCACAAGTAGAACTCAAAAATGAATATCCGACGCCATTTTGAAATCCAAGATGGCGGACCATATTCAATATGGCGGCCACGGAATGGTAGTTTGATCTATAATACCATGCAATATCGGTATCTATCGATCGGACTTGTTGAGTAGAAGTCAAAAATCGATTATTTACGCCATTTTGAAAATTGATTGGTAGTTTGAGCTATGATACTATGCAGTATGGGTATCTATCGATCGGGCTTCATGAGAAGAAGTCAAAAAACGATATTTGACTCTATTTCGAAATCCAAGATGGCGGCCCATATCCAAGATGGTGGCCTCAGAATGAGAATTTGAGCTATGAAACCATGCAATATGGGTATCTATCGATCGGGCTTCATGAGTAGAACTCAAAAATGAATATCCGACGCCATTATGAAACCCAAGATGGCGGACCATACCTAAGATGGTGGCCACGGAATGGTAGTTTGAGCTATAATATCATGCAATATGGGTATCTACCGATCGGGCTTTATGAGACACAGGGTAGAGGGTCATGGTAGATGGTAGGGTAGCGGGTAGGATAAAGGGTGGAGCAGACGGTCAGGTAGAGGGTTTGGGTGAAGGATAGAGTAGAGGGAGTGGAGTAAAAGGTTAGGGTAGAGGATAGGGTGGACGGTAGGGAGAAGGGTAGAATAGGGAGTAGGTTTGAGGGTAGGAAAAATGTTAGGGTAGAGAGTAGGGTAGACGGTACGATTAAGCACAATATAGACTGGAGGTTACGGTAAAGGATAGGGCAGTGTTTGTGGTAGAGGATAGTTAAGAGGGTAGGGCAGATGGTAGGGTTGAAGGTTATGATAGAGCGTAGGATAGAGGCTTGGAATAGAGGGCAAAGAAGACAGTACGGTAGAGGCTAGAGAGTGGTGTGAAGAATTGAGATGAGATTAGATGAGCTGAGGTTCTTTTTGAGATATCTTCAGGAATTCTTTTCAGGAGTTCTTCAGGCATTCCTTTCGAGAATCTTCCCAGGTTTATTCCCTTAATTCCTTCAGATACTGCTTCCGAGATTGCTGTATGGATTGCTCCGGAGTTCTCTTCAAGGATTTTTGCAGGGGTTGCTTTGGAAAATCCTGAAAGGATTCTGTTAGTTATTCTTTTCTGCACTCTTCCAGGGATTTGTGCTGGAATTCCTTCAAAGATTCCTTGCAGGATTCCTGCTGTTATTCCTTCAGAGAATCCTCCCGAAAAAAAAATATGAAAAAAATATATGTTTCTTCCGAGATTGTTTTCAGGCAATCCTAGATCATAGAGACATCTTCTATGGTTCTTGCAGGAATGCCTGCTCAGCTTCTGGCCGGCATGCCTGTCATGATCTCTCTAAGGATTCCATCAGGTATTCTTTACGGGATTCCTTCAGGAATAACTTCAGGGATTTCTGCCAGAATTGCTTTGGAAAATCATGAAAGGATTCTTCCAGAAATTTTACCCAGCATTCTTTCATTTTTTTAGTATACTTTCAAAGTGATCTGTCGAAACATATTCAGAGAATCCCAATAGAATTCTTTCTATAAGCCGGGATCCTCGCTCGGGATTTATACAGCAATTCCTCCCGGGATTTCTCTGTGACTATTTCAGGGATTCCCACCAAGCTTTCAGTTGAGATTCCCTCAGAACTCTACCAGATATGCCTCTCAGAATTCCTTCTGTAAATCCTCCCGGGATTCCATCGGGGATTTCATATTATCTTTTCGATGTAACTTTGATAGTGACCAGAATAACACCATAAAAACAACATATTGTTCACGAATAAGCAATCATGGAGTAGTACAACATAAGTGGAGAAGCCTTGTCGAGTATATCTGGTTGAAATTTTATATCAAAACATGGAATGATGATGAACCTGGGCGTGTTAGTGGAATACCTGTAAATATGAGACACCGAAGACGACCTTATAGTTGAGGTCAAAATACGTATCTGTCAAAAGATACAAATTAAATGGAACAGTACGATTTTCTATGAAAAACTTCTGAAAGTTTACGTATGGGAGTACGTAAAGAGAGTTTGTGGGGTACTGAAGGAATAACTCAATTATTTTATTAGAAATCATTATCGGTGTAAAATCTAACTTCTACAGCATTTTAACGTTTGCTTATGCCACTCATTGTGGGCTCTCTTTGTTTGATTTGTTAAAAAAAAAAAAATAGAAATGTTGAACACTGCAGTCGATATTACATGAAATTACAAGAATCATGCATTGCATACTTTTAGGCGTTTATCGGGTTATATTTCTGTACCAATTTATAAGTCATTTTTCTATTCTTTTTGAGTAATTATCATCTCTCTCACTTGTTTAGAGCTGTATTGTATCTATACGGATCAGAATATAACAATAGCGTAGAAGTTGGGCTGAAATAGAACTCGAGAAAATTATCAGACATTGAGGACCTACAATGAAGAATTTTTTTGGAACTACACCATAGACTTCCATTTTTTTCATCAAATCATGCTTATTTTAATGGAACTTGACCTTTGATAACAAACTCATTTGGAGATTAAAATTGTGAGACACCTTGGGCGTTAACGGGTTAAGTTCCATTTAGGTAAAGGCCTGTCTATAAACTACGTAGAATTGTAGCAATTGTAGAATATCTAGCAAAAGTTTACGCTCCATTCAAATTTCGAAAATTTTGCATGAAAAAAGTCTACGCAGAGGGTAGGGGGATCTGAGATGGCCATGAGCCAAAAATGAGTCTAGCCTGGACCGCGCCAGATTTCTTCACCTACTCTTTGAGTTTTATTTAGATTTAGTCATGTATATGACTTATTTAGATTAAATGTCATAACATTTTCGCTTAGTCTGTCTAACGAAAAGGTATACATATTCTGTTGCAGTATCATCATCATCATCATCCAAATTTGCACCCAGTTAGCTGCTACTACCTACATGATGGTTGCATCAGCTCATACTCATCTGTTGTTGGAATAGAAAATTAATTTGATGCATCCTCGCACCAGCTGATGCTCACCGATAAAGTGGTCCCTTAAATAGTGCGGTAAAAATGTGTGATGAAAATTAATTAATCATGCATGTGCTGTAAAAACAGCGGTTTCGGTCGCTGTAGGGCCCAAATGCATCCACCCACGCACATCAACACCCTCATCAGAAAGAGCAATCTTCGGACTATCCGTTGAGGGGACTGATGTTCGTGGGTGGATGCAGTTGCGACCGAAACATGTTTGTTCCCAAGTAACACACTTGTCACCGAAGAGTCACGGCGGCGCAGGTTTTTGTTGCGCATAAGTCACTGTGACTTACTTCTAACAAATAAACACTTACTTGCTAGAAGTAAGTCTCAGTAACTTCTGCGCAACAAAAACCTGCGCCGTCGTGACTCTTCGGTGACAAGTGTGTTACTTGGGTTAACAAAAGGCACTTTGGCCCATTTCACATGTTATGCTAGAATTGGATTTGTTTACCTATGTGGATTCATCCCTTCGATAGCTTATCATGGATTTTCATGGTTACAGGGCAGTTTAAGATATGCGAGTGGCTAAAAGATTTTAAAGTAAGGCCATGTGGGGTTACAGAGAAGCTTAAAGAGGTTCTAGGGAGGTTTCAAGGCGTTTCAGAGTGTTTCGGGAGATTTCAAGAAGCGTAGAGGGTTCCACATCCCAGGAGTAGTAGTAAGAGTAGTCTAAATAAGAATTTTAATCCAAATGCTTCTAAGGAACTAGTTGCACTGTCTTATCGTCAAAATCTACAAAACTGCCAGGGGTTGAATTATCATCCTTTTAACACTTCATGGTTAGATTACATTTAGTAGTCAGCGTATCGCACCATTCGAAAAATATCTGTTCTTGGATCCCAATTTCAGCGGCTCTTTCCTGCCGCTGGGATTATTAGATTTTTCACCAGTCCGTCACTCGTCACCGCGTATGGCAGAGTCGCCAACTCTGACAATGGACGCCAAACTGGCAACGAGCATCGTCGCATGGAGCACATCTGTCAGCTCGGGTGCCACTCACTCAGTCGCGAATATGAGCCGTTAATTTGCACTTTGATGAGATGAGGCTATGTTTCTCATTTAGTGGAAATAGGGAATCGCGCCACTTGGGCGGTGGCTTCTATATTCGTCTGTTTTCCACTATAACTCAGTCAAATTTGAACCAATTGACACAACTTTTGGAATGTGGTGAGATAGGTATAGTATCTATCCGTGTACAACATTTCAAGTCAATTGGTTCAAAATTGACTGAGTTATAGTGGCAAACAGACGAATATAGAAGCCACCGCCCAAGTAGCGCGATACCCTACGGTTATATTCCTGCTGACCTAGTTCGATTGAAACCGCTGACCGATCATTTAGGGAATATGGGAAAAAGTTCGTCATTTGTTTCTTTTGTTCTGCGGACAAACCGTTTCTGCTGGTCCCTTGTCAAACAACGATGTGACACTAAGCAAAGACCCCTACACTGACTGGGTCTGTGCGACCGAAGACAAACTTCGTCGCTCCAGCACAGCCAGCGATCCCTGGCAGCAGCAGTGAGATGTAAGAAACTTTTATGCTGCTTTTGTGTTTGAATTTCGAAAGTTTTTTTTTTGTCCTGGCTTCCTTCTGTGTCGCCGATTTTCCCGTCTATCTGCCGCGCGCTAATAAAAACCTTCTCAAGCAGAGCATCTCATGCAGGATCAACAGCAGAAGGAAATAGAACAGATGGCTGTTAAATAAAGCCAAATGTTATCTTGTGTGCGATTCGTTTAATTTTTAAATAAAATTGTGAGCATAAAACTTGATACTTTTCTAGACGCGAAGAAAGACTAGGCGGGTGATGTGTGCGGAGATATCTTCTCCAAAAGATGCTACTTTCAGTTGGTGTTCTTTCTACTATTTTTACTCAATTTTCTTGCCAATGTGCACTCTTTTCATTGCAGTTGGATAACGACAGCTGTTTGACTTTGGAGCCTCTATTCATGATCAGCTCGTGAAGTGGGGCTAGAAGACTTCTATCGTCGATGTTCCGTCACCTTTCGCTACGCTCTGCGATCAGAGGTGTAGTAAGATGACTTTTGTGGAAGAAATTGTAGTTCATTACGTGATATTGAATTTATAAAGTTCTTTATGAATGACTTTTCAAATTATCTGTAGTTTTTTATTGCTTATATCCTTTGATCCTTGCTACATGTGCTACTAGTTCAGTACTAGAGGAGAATTATAGATGAGCAAAGTTGAGAAGCACGAAACTGCCGAATCCAGCAAAAGAAATGAACCTTCATCGTCCTCGATGATGTCCTTTACCTGGAACTTGAATCCGTGAAACGGAATGATTTTTATCACGCTTCCCTTATCGCAGAAAAAAAAAACAGGATACCGGAGAAAAGGAACAACTTTTCATTTCAACTGTTCCATTTTTCATCATCCTGGCTCGAAACGAAGACGGTAACCGAATGCCAATGCACAGTTGACACCGATGATATTTTTTTCTTTCTTATCGTCGAGATGAAGGATGCTCTTTTTTCTCCATTTCTCCCCTGGTGCTGGTTGTCAAAGTGTAACATTTTACTACACTGCCGATGCCAGAGCGAATGAATAGGAACTGCATTATGACAGGGCTGGCTCTACTGTTGAGCCATTAAACATACTTTTGCGAAAATGTATCATTGAGTTCTATTGAAAACCAAGAATATTCACTGGATCATCTTTTCAATAATGTTTTGCCCTTCTCGTACATCAAAGTGTACCAAAAGGGGATATGTTCACTCTTAAAACGATGTTTTGCAAGAAATATTAAACGCTCATTGATAATCAGATGATCATTACTGAAAATGTCATTTCAACATATCTAGATTCAATCACCTACAGCTCATTTCAGAAGCTGGTAATGAAAAACTTGTGTGGCGAGACCAGTTATACAAGAAAGTCACAGAAAAACCGTAAAAAACTCTCGTTTGAGAACGGTGCGAGCTCCACAAAATACGAGTCACCGTTCTTTCCGCACAGTCTATTTATTTGTTTCACCGTCTTCAGCTGGGCTGCACAGACTGATTTAATGTTTATTTATACTGCCCATAATCGCATAGTTGACGTAAGCGCCACTGTAGTTTTCAACACACTTTTGAAATTTTAACAATGATTAATGAAAAGTTTATGATTTTTTTTTTCACGTTGATATCCAGCTGGTGATTAGATCTTGTGCTCTTTTGAATAAAACTGGTCACAATTATGCACATTTGATAGATATTAGCTTGTGAGTGCTGACATTGTCAATGGTGGTTACGTCAACTATGCGATTATGGGCAGTATATACTATTCCTAATAATGTTCTTAAAACGAGTTCTACTTATATTAAAGTCAAAACAATCAACATCATTAAGTGCATTGAAACATCGCTCTAACGGATTGTTTTGGCCGTAAATTGTATGATGCCGAGCAACCATGAATGAAGTTCGCTGGCGTGTTCGGCGTGCAGGTACAAAGAAACGCGCTTGCTGAAGAAGTTCTGGGCAGTCAATCCTGTTGCTAAGCACATCGTACGCAAACATTCTTTGTAGATACAAGCGGCGCTTGCGTAATGGCTCCAGTCTTATAAGTTGACATCGGTCGTTGTACGGGGGCAGTTACAGTGGGTCAGACCACGGCAGTCTCCGTAGAGCAAAGCGAACGAATCACCGTTGGACCCTTTCTATACGTCCGATTTTAGTTTCCCTATACGGAGCCCAGATTTGAACCGCATACTCGAGAATACTTCGGACGAGTGAACAGTAAACACTTTTTAAGGCGTACGCATTCAGTCGGATGAAACCAAGCACAGCAAAAGCCTTAGCGGTTGTCGAGGTCACGAGGTTGGTAAAGCTTAACCTGCTGTCCATAATTACTCCAAGATCTTTAATGGAGTTAACTCGTGCCCGCGCTATCCCATTTGCTCTGTTATCAAAAGTCCTTGCCCTCTGAATACTTATTCTTGCTCAGAGGCATGCAGCACGTAAGGTACTGAGTGTTACACTCAATCAGTAGGCTGGACACCGTCACGTCGGTACCTGAGATCCAATACTCTCGTTATTGGTGCGTCACAGCCCTTACTTACCTTACCGGTCAGGCTAAGGCCTGAGTGACCTCTGATGTACCCGTCTCCATTCTACTCGGTTCATGGCTTCGTGTTTGTTTGTGGCTTCAGTTTCGTACTCTGCGAAGGGTCCGCAGATCGTCCTCCACCTGATCGACCCATCTAGCTCGCTGCGCACCACGTCTTCTTGTACCGGTCGGATGACGCTCAAGAACCATTTTAGTCGGGTTGCTATCCGACATCCTGATGACGTGACCCGTCCACCGTAGCCTCCCGATTTTCGCGGTGTAGACGATGGTTGATTCTCTCAGCAGCTGATGCAGCTCGTGATTCATTCGCCTTCTCTAAGCCCCGTCCTCCATCTGCACTCCACCGTAGATGGTACGCAACACCTTCCGTTCGAAAACTCCAAGGTCCTCTGCACGTAGGGCCCATAGAGAACTACCGGTCTAATAGGCGTTTTGTAGATAGTTAACTTCGTGTAACGGTGAACTTTATTCGATCGTAGAGTTCTGCGGAGTCCAAAGTAAGCACGATTTCCTGCCACAATGCGCCTCTGAATTTCTCTGCTGGTGTCGTTGTCTGCGATCACAAGTGAGCCCACACGGTGCTCCATTAACCGTTATTGTAAAATAAAATATACCATCATAACCTGAAACGCCATTCTCTTTATTTATCTATCCTACACCTCTGGACAAATTTTTAAAATCATCGTTGGGCGAAATTTTAAGTTACGCCCTTTTAAAGGGCCTAACCTCTAAAAAATCGAGTTTTCTATAGAATAACACCACATTTCATAACAGAATCATGCATTAAAGACATCAATAACAGAAATTATCATGAACAACATTGAAATTTGGTAGTATGCATCCATATGAATATCGGTGGAGTGAATTTTGTATTAAAATTTGTCATTACGTCAATATACGGTAGAAGTTCTTAGGGCCTGTAGAAAGCAAACATTACATTGGTGTAACAAATTCAATTAAAAGTATATTGTATTGTGATTCCACATGTCAATAGATGTTCATATTACTGTCAGTCATAGCGATATTATTCACATGCATATCAGCACCAACATTTCAAAAAAACGTAACTGATCTTTTAAACAATATCTTCTTCCATAGATGTAGATCGTATCTCATCTTTTCCAGGACACCAACAACCACTATCGGAAAAAAATGCATTTCCTCCGTCCAGTAGTGGATGTACATTGCAACGGAGAGATAAAGGTTTGGTTTCGGCAAGCAGTTTCGCCATTTTGAAATGTTACCACCGATATATGAAGAGCATACACTCTCTATACAGAAAATCTGCTTTAAAAACAATAGTCATATATGGGCAACCACAAGGTAAACAAAAAGAAATATGTATGTGTGCCAAACGGCTTAAGTTAAAAGTATAGAAAACCAAAACATTGAAATGCCAAGAGACAAAAAGTCGAATCAGGCTTCAAATAATCACACATAAAATGCTGCATGAAAATTATTTCTTTTTTGCCTTTCTCGTACACTAAGTGTACTGGAAAGGCTATATGTTCACTCCAAAAATGACTTTTTGATAGAAGGCCCGGAGGGTCAAGTCACATATACCAATCGACTCAGCTCGACGAATTGAGGTGATGCCTGTGTGTATGTATGTGTGTGTGTATGTATGTGTGTATGTGTGTATGTGTGTGTGTACAAAAAACTCACATCACTTTTTGGCAGTAAACCTCAACCGATTTCAATGACCGACGGTTCATTCGACGCGGAATCTGGTCCCATTGTTTCCTATTGAAAATGGTTCGGATCGGTCCAGCCGTTCCGGAGTTATGGCCATTAAGGTGTTCCGGACCGGTACCCCAGGAAGGGGCCAGATATGAAAATGCTACAACCCTATGCATGCGACACATAAAACCGCGGCATTTTCCATAAGCTGATTAACGGTATGCAGGAAAATAATCTCAGACCATATCTGAACCGGCAGTGTTCCAGAACCGGTTCCGGGTGTCCCGCCGGAAGTGGCCAAATAAAAAAGTGAACCAAATCCATGCATGCGACACATCACATAGTGGCTTTTGCGATAACCTGATTAACGGTATGCAGGAAAATAGTCTCAAACCATATCTGAACCGGTAGTATTCCAGAACCGGTTCCGGGTGTCCCGCCGGAAGTGGCCAAATATTAAAGTGGAGCAAACCTATGTACGCGACACATCAAATCGCGGCTTTCTCGATAACCTGATAAACGGTTAGCAAGAAAATAGGCTCACACCACATTAGAAACTACAGGTAGTGTTCCGGAACCGGTTCCGAGTGTCGCGCCGGAATTGGCCAAATACAAAAGTGAACCAAACCCATGCATGCGACACACCAAATTGCGGCTTTTCTGATAACCTGATGAACGGTAAGCAGGAAAAGAGTCTTAGACCATATCTTAACCGGTGGTGTTCCGGAACCGATTCCGAGTGTCCCGCCGGAAGTGGCCAAATACATAAGTGAACCAAAGTAATGCATGCAACACATCAAATTGCAGCTTTTTCGAAAACCCGATGAACGATTAGCAAGAAAATAGAACCAGACTACATAAGAAACTACCGGTAGTATTCCGGAATCGGTTCCAGTAGTCCCGCCGGAAATGGTCAAATGTAAAAGAGATCCAAACACATGCATGTGACACATCAAATCGCAGCTTTTTAGGTAATCTGATGAACGGTTAACAAAAAAAAAACTCAGACCACATTAGGGAAAACCAGTAGTGTTCCAGAACCGATTCCGGGTGTCCCGCCTGAAGAACGATCAGCAAGAAAATAGTCTCAGATCACATTAAAGACTACCGGTAGTGTTCCAGAACCAGTTCCGGGTGTCCTGCTGGAATTTGTAAAATGTAAAAATGATCCAGACCCATGCATGTGACACATCAATTCGTGGCTTTCTAGGAAATCGAGTGAACAGTTAGAGGAAACTAGTTTCATGCCATATTTGGGACAATTGGTACTGTCCTGGTTCCAGATGTCAAGCCGTAAGTGGTAAAATGTAAAATTGAAAAGAACTCATGCATTCGGTGCATCAAATCACGGCCTTTTCGATTACCTGATGAACGGTTAGTAACAAAATAGGCACAGACTACATAAGTTACTACCGGTAGTGTTTGTGGTTCCGGGTGTCCCGCCGGAAGTGGCCATATACAAAAGTTAACCAAACTAATGCATGCCACACGTCAAAACGCGGCTTTTTCGATAACCTGATTACCGGTTAGCAAGAAAATAGGCTCAAACCACATTAGAGACTACCAGCAGTATTACAGAACCAACTTTGGGTGCTTTTCCGGAACTACGAAAGTGAGCAAAATCATAGCAAGCGATAATTGTTCTCTTCATCATGACAAAACTAAAGTGATCTCAGAACTCACCAAATCACACCATTTCAGTTTCCTACTAATCCTTACAGTCAACGTTGTATGGGAAAATTAAAATTTAATCGCAACAACCCTGAACATTTTTTTTTCAATCCCCTTTTGCGTCGAAAGTTACTAGACAAAATTCTAATGTGACTGGTTGCGCCCTGGCGCTCTGTAATGTGGTTGAAATTTTATTGGGATTTAGTTTGGGAAATTCACTTGCTTGCATTTTTTTGTTCAATTTTACATGGATCTTGTAATCAGCGATAATAAAATATAGCCTGAAGTGTACAGAAAAAACTTTGTCGACGACCGCAAAGTGATCTGTGGTTGTGAAAAAGGTTATATCTTAGCTTGTAATCACCGTCTTCATATTGATTGGCCTCCAATGACAGTGAAGGTGGTCAAGCAGTCAACTGAGAGCTCTGATATTTTTAAGCTCTGCCTATACGTTGAACATAACGTCGGAATATGCGTCATCAATAAGTTTTTCTATTCGATAATGGCTTTGATAAAATTCTTGCTTTTCTCAATAAAGTATTATCAGGATTCAGGAACACTTCGGCTAACGTCGACATCATGAGTACATATTTGACGAGAAAGGCGCTATCACCACTAGGTGGATTAATCAGGGTTTTTTTTTAATATGTAGGTAAGACGTTTTATTCCTACTAATTTTTTTTTTCAACCTACTACGCATTACAAGAAAATTTATCGCGCAAAGTTATGCAAAAATGTGAATAGATATGCGCGGTTACATTTAATCGTTTTAGTGTCTTCTGCGCGGTCAATCAATATCTATTTTCCGCATTTATTATAGAAGACACGGACACGATATGATGTACTGGCGACGATCTATTCGCGATTTTGAACATTTTTGTACGATAATCTACGGCGAAACGCGCAATATTGTCTTCGATTTTTTTTTTCATTTCTACATTTTGTCCTCTCAGCCTCAGCATTTCAAGAACGCCTAACTGCTTTCCAAAACAACACCTTTTTGCCTTTCTCGTACACTAAGGGGCTGTCCATAAACCACGTGGTCATTTTTTTGGGACATTTTAACCCCCCCCCCCGCGTGGTCATTGGTCCATACAAAATTTTTTATTTGTCCATACAAAATGGTCATTGGCTGAAACCCCCCCCCCCCCCCCCCCCTAATGACCACGTGGTTTATGGACAGCCCCTAAGTGTACTGGAAAGGCTATATGTTCACTCCAAAAATGACTTTTTGATAGAAGGTCCGGAGGGTCGAGTCACATATACCAATCAACTCAGCTCGACGAATTGAGGTGTTGTCTGTGTGTGTGTATGTGTGTATGTGTGTATGTGTGTGTGTGCGTGTGCGTGTGTGTGTATGTGTGTATGTGTGTGTACAAAAAACTCACATCACTTTTTGGCAGTAAACCTCAACCGATTTCAATGACCGACGGTTCATTCGACGCGGCATATAGTCCCATTGTTTCCTATTGAAAATGGTTCGGATCGGTCCAGCCGTTCCGGAGTTATGGCCACTTAGGTGTTCCGGACCGGTACCCCTGGGAGGGGCAAGACATAAAAATGCGACAAACCCATGCATGCGACACATCAAACCACGGCATTTCCGATAACTTGATGAATGGTAAGCAGGAAAATAGTCTCAGATCATATCAGAACCAGTAGTGTTGCGGAACCAGTTCCGGATGTCCCGCCGGAAGTGGCCAAATATAAAATTGAACATAACTCATTCATGCGACTCATCAAACAGCGGCATTTTGGGTAACCTGATGAACGGTTAGCAGGCAAATAGTATCAGACCATATCTGAACCGGTAGTGTTCCGGAACCAGTTCCGGATGTCCCGCCGGAAGTGGCCAAATATAAAAGAGAACCAAACTCATGCATGCGACACATCAAACAGCGGCATTTCTGATAACCTGATGAACGGTTAGCAGGAAAACAGTATCAGACCATATCTGAACAGGTTGTGTCCCAAAACCGGTTCCGGAGGGTCCAGATGGAAGTGGCCAAATATAAAAGAGAACTAAACCCATGCATGCGACACATCAAACAGCGGCATTTCCGACAACCTGATGAACGGTTAGCAGGAAAACAGTATCAGACCATATCTGAACCGGTAGTGTTCCGGAACCGGTTGCGAATGTCCCGCCGGAAGTGGCCAAATATAAAAGAGAACCAATCCCGTGCATGCGACACATCAAACCACGGCATTTTCGATAATCTGATGAACGGTTAGCAGGGAAACAGTATCAGACCATATCTGAACTGGTAGTGATCCGGAACCGGTTCCGGATGTCCCGCCGGAAGTGGCCAAATATAAAAGAGAACCAAACCCATGCATGCGACACATTAAACAGCGGCATTTTTGATAACCTGATCAGCGGTTAGCAGGAAACAGCATCGGAACCGGTTCTGGGTGTCCCGCCGGAAGTGGCCAAATATAAAATTGAACATAACTCATTCATACGACACATCAAACAGCGGCATTTCCGATAATCTGACGAACGGTTAGCAGGAAAACAGTATCAGAACACATCTTAACCGGTAGTGTTCCGGAACCGGTTTCGGGTGGTCCCGACGGAAGTGGCCAAATATAAAAGTGAACCAGACCCATGCATGCGACGTTAGCAAGCAAATAGGTTCAGACTATGCAGGGTGTTAGGTTCGTGAATGCAAACTTTTTAAGGAGTGATAGAGGATCCTAAATGGTGAAAAAAATGTGTACCCATATTGTCAAATATCAACCGTTACGTAGTAATAGAACTTTACATGTTTTTGACTTTGCTTGCCTCAAACTGGCTACAACTTGAAAATGGTTAAACTTATCGCAGCTTTTTAACCCTCATTCGAAAGTTCATTGAATTTTCTGCTTAAAAGATCTTTCAATCTATTGATTTAGTTAAATAACTTAGTTTTCTAAAGCAATTATACTCGAAAGTATTGATTTTTATTTGTTTTTGTAAATTATCTTGTAAAAATGCGTAATAAATTTGAAATTTCTTTTAGGAAAATTCGAGGCCACTGTTCCGTTCTACTCGTTCTTTGACTTCAAACGTCTAGCTCCTCTCGTGTTCTTGTTATTCCGAATTCAACATCGTACATTTGTACATTTGCCCAAAAGTACACGCGGCAAATCTCAGAGGAAAGGAACAGCCGCGTTTTTTGCTCCCCTTTTACTCCATTCTTATGGGAGATAACATTGCGGCGTTTCCTCAAGTGCGGCTGTTCCTTTCCAAGAGGACTTGCCGCGTGGAATTTCGTGCAAATGCACGTTTGAAAACATTACAAAGGCCGCGCTGTGTATCATTCAGCACACCAGTCAATATATCGTTTTGCACCACGCACACAGTCTTGATCACCTGCCGAACCACAGCAGCTGTGCGTATTAAGTATAAGGACAACGCCGCCGATGCGCGGTACAAAAAATAAAAGTTTGCACTCACGAACTTAACACCCTGTATTAGAGACTATCGATAGTTTTCCGGAACCGGTTTCGGGTGTCCCGACGGAAGTGGCAAAATCTGAAAGTGAACCAAACCCATGCATGCGACACCACAAATCGAGGCTTTTAGGTTACATGATGAACAGTCGACAAGACAAAAGTCTCAGACTAATCAGTGCACTACGGAATCGATTCCGTCTGTCCTGCCGGAAATATAAAATGTAAAAGGGAATCAATACATGTGGCATGGCATTTATTCGGTAACCTGATGAACGGTTAGCAACAAAAAAAGTCTCAGACCAAATTTGGGACAACTGGTCCTGTCCGGGAACCGATTTTGGGAGTCTCGTCATAAGTGGTAAAATATAGAAGTGACCCAAACCTGTGCATGCGACACACCAAATCGCGGCTTTTTCAATAATCTTATTAACTGTTTGTCAGCAAAAAGTCTCAGACGCACATTTGGGAGAACCGGTAGTGTTGAAGAACAGGTAACGAGTGCCCCGCCAGAAATGGTAAAATATAGAAGTAAACCAAAGTCATGCATGAGGCCATTAAGTACGTCACGATCCTAGGGGAGAGGGGGTTGTTAAAGTGTGACAAGCAATGTATTAAGTATAGGAGAAACCCGTACGAAAGGGGCAGAGGGGAGCTTCGAACATTCCTAATTTCAACGTGACATACTTAATGGATGCTCCCCATGGAACACATCAATTCGCGGCTTTCAAGCCAGCCTGATAACCAGCTGACAAGAAAATAACCACAGACAATATTTGGGACAACCAGTAGTGTCATGGAATCGGTTCCAGGTATCCGCCGTAAATGATCAAACGTGGAATTGAACCAGACCCATGCGTGCGGTACATCAAATAGTGGAATTATGAAAGTGAACAAAACCAATGTTAGCGATAAATCAAATCTTGACTTTTTCAAAAGCCTGGTAAACGGTGGGTAAGATTAAAAGTGAAGAAATGGTCAAAGTCTTCATATATGCAAGAGAATAAAATTGTGACCAAAGCAATCTCATCAAATCACACCATTTCAAATTCCTGTGGTGTTAATATAAAGAAGGATGGATCGACGTGTCATGGGAAAATTATAATTTCATCGCATCAACACTGAATAAAGTTTTTCCAATCTCCTTTTGCGTCTGTGCACAATCTGGTTCATAAGGAGGTCAAATTTTACATGAATCGTATAAAGCGTATAAGTGTTCTCAGGATCGGCTAATGTCGACGTAAAGATCATGAGTACATATTCGACGAGAAAGGCACTATCAATACTAGGTGGATTAATCTGGGTTTTTTTCAAAGCTGTGGCGTGGCACTTCTAGACAAAAAGAATGAGTATCTTGTAGGCAGCGCTCAGTAGTGTGATCGCGCGGAAGCTCCCGCAATCCAACTTGTCGCCCTTTTTGTAGATGGGACACACGATACCTTCCATCCATTCCTCCTCCCAAATCTTGGTAATGGCCCAGTGTAGTGCTCTCACCAGTAGTGCTTCTCCACCGTATTTTAGAAGCTCGCTTGGTAGTTGATCTGCTCCAGCGGCTTTGTTGTATTTGAACCGGCCAACCTCCTCCTCAATCTCTTGAAGGTCAGGGGCCGGAAGTCTTTCGTCCTGTGCACATACTCCTAGATCTGTTACCACGCCACCTTCGGTACTTGCAACGTCGCCATTGAGGTGCTCATCGTAATGCTGCCGCCACCTCTCGACCACCTCACGCTCGCTCGTGAGAATATTCCCGTGATTATCTCGGCACATGTCGGCTTGTGGCACAAAGCCTCTGCGCGAGCGGTTCAGCTTTTCGTAGAACTTTCGTGTGTCCTTAGCGCGGTACAGCTCTTCCATCGCTTCGCGATCTCGTTCTTCCTGCTGGCGCTTCTTCATCCGGAAGACTGAGTTCTGCCTGTTCCACGCCTGTTTGTAACGTGCCTCATTCGCTCTCGTACGGTGTTGCAGCATTCTCGCCCATGCTGCATTCTTCTCGTTTTTCAACTGTTCACATTCGCCGTCGTACCAGTCGTTTCTGTGATTCGGAGTCGCGAAGCCTAGTGCTGTAGCCGAGGTACTACCTATGGAGGATCGGATGTCCCTCCAGTCATCTTCAAGTGTAGCTGCGCCAAGCTGCTCTTCCGTTGGTAGGGCGACTGCTAACTGCTTGTCGTAGTCTTAAGAGCCAGTTCGCGAGAACCGCGACCCCCTTTCCAAAGGAAGTGGAATCGATGTGCTCCGATTGAGCTGAAATTTTCAGGGTATGGTTTTCCATATAAAAGATGATATCTGACCGATTTTCAGATTTTTCCGTTAGGGGGAAGTGGGGTAAAATAGCCCTCAAAGATTTCATGTCTAAAAATAGGTAAAATCACTAAAATCGCAATAACTTCCGCAAAAGTTAACGGATACAGCTGAAATTTTGCATGGACACTCTACTCCTATGGCACTTCCATTTGAGCCGAGCGTTGGATATTCTTTGATATTTTATTTGAAGAAATAGGTTATTTTCATAATTTTTTTGACGATTTTCAGGGCGCCTGTTTTCGTACCAACAGAACTAGGATGAAAAACTGAGTACTACGTTTTGAAGGATTACCCAAGAGCTTTCATTTGATATGTGACCCAGATGCGCCAACTTAAAAACTTTCGAAAAAAAAATATTTTTCTCGGGGTATGCGTTTTACCCTATATTTTTAGCTGTCTAAAGAAGTGTTGTCGCAAATTATGACAACGTTATTTATCTTTCAGAGGTTTTTCTTAAATATTAATTCAACAGAAAAATGATGACTAAGAAATTATTAGATATTTTTCATTTGGGGAAAGTAGGGTAATTCGGACTAACTCAACCTCCTTTCGAAATAACGTTTCTTCGATGTTCTCTGATAGGACTCGAATTTTCAGAGTTCTTTATTCCACTCAAGAATAGATGCTTTATCATATATTATTTTTTTCTTGAGAAGATAACGGGGTAAAACAATTCTCAGAAAAAAAATGTTGAAAATAATCAAAATTTCAAAATTTACAAATGCTTTGGTAAAACTTTGCGAAATTTCATGAAATTAGAAGAAATTTCTTATTTTTTATTGCTTATCCAAAGGAGCAAGTCTGACAACATTTTGACGTCGAGAAATGTCACCGATTAGCACGTGGTGTGTGATTCACCGGATTCTTTCTCGATTTTTCTTTCAACATGCATCTCCGGTTCAATTTTCTCTCTTTTTTTCTCGTGAAAGTTGCTGCAATACACACGCAAAAGATTCACGAGGAAAGATGCATTTAGCGCCTTCAAATGATTTTTTGGACAAATATGGTCTTCTACAAAGTTGTTCCCAAAAATAAGGCCCTCTTTTCAATGTACATAAAAATTTGGGTGGTCCATATTTTCAAAGAAATTGGGAACCAAACTTTTTCATCTGCTAGAATAACTGTATACATTCTTCGAGAAAGTTGTAGATCTATCAATTTTGAGCAAGTTTCTTGAAAACACATTTTATGTAGCTTTGAAATTGACCGATCTAGAGATGTTTTTCTGAATAAGCTTAGGGTGGTTCAAGAAAAACCGGTTTTCTGGCGTTAACTTTTTCAGTTTCGATTTTTCATCAAAATCGCCCAAGAAACACTTGTAGAGCATTTGAAGACGCGGCGTTTCGTGCGCTGAGATGGTCGTTATCTCTTTTGGTTCAATAGTTACAGTTGTTTTTCCTAAAAAATCATATTTTTTTTTTGAAAAGCTGATAGGAACGTTTGGTGTATGAAAAATACTTAAAGAGTGCCTATTTTTTTTCTAGAAAATATGTTTTGCACGGAATGACGAAGCAATATTCCCAGCGCACGAAAATGTGCGTTATTTTTGAGTTCTAAAAATGGTTCGTAGACATTTTTGATGTGAAATTTGAAACAAAAAAGATAAAGATAAAGGGTGACGCTAGAACAAATCGTTTTATTGCTTTATCTTTTTTGTTTAAAATTTCTCATCTAAGTCGCATAAGAACCACTTTTACAGCTTCCAAAAAGCGCATTTTCGTTCGCTGAGAATGTTGCTATGTCATTCCGTTCAAAAGTTAATGATGATTATCTAGAAAAAGTAGGCACTTTTCAAGTATTTTTCACTTGAGTTACAAAAAAAACAGCCCTCTAATTGTTTGATATGTTTTGTAACAACGTTTCTCCTTTTGAATGCGGACAAAAGATAATTTTTATGATTGCCCCAACCCGTCATAACACCTTTTCAAAAAACTATGCTCTACAAGTGTTTCTTGGGCGATTTTGATGAAAAATCGAAACTGAAAAAGTTAACGCCAGAAAACCGGTTTTTCTTGAACCACCCTAAGCTTATTCAGAAAAATACCTCTAGATCGGTCAATTTCAAAGCTACATAAAATGTGTTTTCAAGAAACTTGCTCAAAATTGATAGATTTACAACTTTCTCGAAGAATGTATACAGTTATTCTAGCAGATGAAAAAGTTTGGTTCCCAATTTCTTTGAAAATATGGACCACCCTAATTTTTATGTACATTGAAAAGAGGGCCTTATTTTTGAGAACAACTTTGTAGAAGACCATAGTTGTCCAAAAAATCATTTGAAGGCGCTAAATGCATCTTTCCTCGTAAATCTTTTTCGTGGACCATTGTGTACTGCAGCAACTTTCACGAGAAAAAAAGAGAGAAAATTGAACCGGAGATGCATGTTGAAAGAAAAATCGAGAAAGAATCCGGTGAATCACACACCACGTGCTAATCGGTGACATTTCTCGACGTCAAAATGTTGTCAGTCTTGCTCCTTTGGATAAGCAATAAAAATTAAGAAATTTCTTCTAATTTCATGAAATTTCGCCAAGATTTACCAAAGCATTTGTAAATTTTGAAATTTTGATTATTTTCAACACTTTTTTTCTGAGAATTGTTTTACCCCGTTATCTTCTCAAGAAAAAAAAATAATATGTGATAAAGCATCTATTCTTGAGTAGAATAAAGAACTCTGAAAATTCGAGTCCTATCAGAGAACATCGTAGAAACGTTATTTCGAAAGGAGGTTGAGTTAGTCCGTTTTACCCTACTTTCCCCAAATGAAAAAAATCTAATAATTGCATTTCTTAGTCATCGTTTTTCTGTTGAATTAATATTGAAGAAAAACCCTTGAAAGATAAATAACGTTGTCATAATTTGCGACAACACTTCTTTAGACAGCTGTAAATATGGGGTAAAACGCATACCCCGAGAAAAAAATTTTTTTTTTCGAAAGTTTTTAAGTTGGCGCATCTGGGTCACATATCAAATGAAAGCTCTTGGGTAATCCTTCAAAACGTAGTACTCAGTTTTTCATCCTAGTTCTGTTGGTACGAAAACAGGCGCCCTGAAAATCGTCAAAAAAATTATGAAAATAACCTATTTCTTCAAATAAAATATCAAAGAATATCCAACGCTTGGCTCAAATGGAAGTGCCATAGAAGTAGAGTGTCCATGCAAAATTTCAGCTGTATCCGTTCACTTTTGCGGAAGTTATTGCGATTTTAGTGAGTTTACCTATTTTTAGACATGAAATCTTTGAGGGTTATTTTACCCCACTTCCCCCTAACGGAAAAATCTGAAAATCGGCCAGATATCATCTTTTATATGGAAAACCATACCCTGAAAATTTCAGCTCAATCGGAGCACATCGATTCAAGAAGGGGTTGCGGCTCTCGCGAACTGGCTCTTAAGTCACTTCTACGTTACGCAGCTGCTCGATGTTGAGCCGCGGCGTTCGACTTCGACGCGTGGTGATAACTGTCGAAAGTTTGTGGATATCTTTGCGGGGGAAGAAGGTGCTTCGGACTACCATACCACCACGGGAGGCTGCAAAGTTTGCGCATCGCTGGCCGTTATCATTCGATACGACGTGCAGGCTGTTTCACCCGATTACCGGTCTGTACATATCCTCCCTTCCTACCTGCGCGTTCATGTCGCCGACAACGATTTTCACGTCACGCGGCGAGAGATGCCATTGCCAAATCTTCTATTATCAGCATAATCCCAAAGAATTCTTTTTATAAATCTTCCAGAAATTTCTACAAGTATTTCTTCAGCAATTCTTCCATACATTTCCAATAATTTCTCCATTGATTCCTAGGGGCAAGACACTGTGCAAACGAGAGTAACTCTGAGCAGTTCTGAGTAACTCTTCTCACCAATGGTCGACGAAATTTGTTGAAAAACACCCCTAAAACTGCAAGAAAAGCAAGATATCGGGCAATATTGTTTTGATTTTGCGATAAATCAGGCAACACCCAAGTAAAAATGGGAGCAATTCGGAGAAATTCTGAGCAACTCTGTGAAGGAAAATGCACTCTCCAGCACAGTGTCTTGCCCCAAGATTGATTCGTTTACAAATTCTCCAGTGAATCCGTTTGAGAGAAAAAAGAGAAAATGCCTTTTACGATTTTTTGTTTTATTTACGAATGAGGCCGATGTAAATATATAATTTTTTTTATGTCACACCCCCCCCCCTTCGAAAATGCCAAAATATTGAAGGGGCAAAAACAAACAATGGCGGGCCATGACTCCATTTTCAATAGAACTATGTTTTCAAGCAACAATTTTTCAATGGTAGAAAAATATTGTTTAAATAGTGGGTATATTTTTTAAATTTTTCAATAGTATTTGATTTCTTTATCTTTTTTGTTCATTATTTATTTTTGCCCCCCCCCCCCTCGTACCCGATGAGAGGTCACGGACATAAAAAAAAAATAATATTTACATCGGTCTAACGTAAAAAAAAATCAGGGATTCTATTATTAAATCTGCCATAGATTGCTCACGAAATCCCTCTATGATTTTTTTTTTGCCAGAATGAAAAGATGAGCCAGTCTAGAGCTGGAAATCTCTATAAAAAATTAATAAAGACCGCTCCAGAAAGTATGGACGCAATAAAAAAAATACTGGCATTTTAAAATTATTGATGACTAGTTCATTTTGAAGACTATTTCATGTTGGTTAAAATACATGATCCTTCAGCGGAACATCATCGAAAAAATGTGCACAAATGATGTACAGAGCTTGAAACGTCACTTAGGAAATGAGCAAAATATGGAGGGAGTAAGTGAGAAAACCGTGAAAGCAGCAATCAGCAAACATGGTGGGGATAACACGTTTGAGGATTTACAAAAATGGGGTAAAAAATAATGATCCTTTTAATCCTCGTTTGGATAAACGTATAATGAAGATATTTCAGCACAAGAAGAAACCTTCTAACTTACACAGAGCGACATATGACCAAAAAAGCTACCATTTCGAATTCCAATCATCATCTTGGCAAAGAACGTTTGAATATTCGATATTACAGCAAGCAGAAACATCCAAAGCACGAAACAAGAACCATCGATCAGGCCCAGACAACTTAAGACTAGGTGTGTCCATACTTTCTGTCTGTATTTTTGTCAGAAATTTCTTCAGAAACCCTTCTGTATGCGAAATGAAACTAGATTGGCTCGGTATTTGAACAAAAAGGGTACGTTTATTGAGCGAAGAGATCCGAATGATCTTGGATGGTCGGTGGTCTACATAGAACTGGCAGGCCTGGCTATTCTATACTAGTTATACAATACGCACAGAGCACAATTGGGGATACGAAAGAGCTTTCGCTCACCTATCGGATGGATAGATGGTCAGAGAGGTTTATCGTTGTGCGAAGAGCGAATTTACAATTAGGGTGATTCAAAATTAATCCTATTCTTAACACCTTCCATGAGTTTTCTTTCATGGATTCTATCAAAAAATGATTCGGGGATTTTTTTTTCCAAAACCTTCCAAGGATTTCTTTAAAAACATATTCAGAAACTCCTTGATGACACCCATCAGAAAATCAGAAATTTAAAATTCGTCAGCAAATTCTTCTAGGATCAAAATATTTCAAAGTTTCCTTCAGAAATTCTTCCAGGGATTTCTTAGTAGAAACTTACAAAAAATAATTTAATAATTAATAATAATTAAAACCCAAGACTTTCAGTTATTTCTCACGAAAAATCCAACAAGAAAACTTTCAGTAATGCCTCATAGAATTGCTTCAGATTCATCACCTAAGAATGCTTCAGAAAGTCTTTCATGGTTCCTTAAGCAATTCTTCTGAAGATTGCGTCAAAAATCCTCCAAAGAATGCTTTGAAAATTTCTCTTGGGATTCATAAGGAAATTTGATCAGTGATCACTTCAAAAATTGTTCCACACATTTCTCGGTACCTTTAAAAACCTTTCAGGGATTACTTCAGAAACTTCTGCATTGATAATTCCAGAAATTCCTTCAGAGCAGCTCTCAGAAGTTTTCCAGCGATTCCTTTGGAAATTAGTTATGGAGATTCTGGCTTTCTCTGTCTAGGGAATTCAAACGACAAAATTTGCATTGCCGGACGTTTCAGCCTGGTTTATTTGACCTCTTTCAAGGGTTGTCCATAGTTTTTTTTTTATTTTTAGCATTTGTGCCACAGTTTCTTTGGAGCTTCCTGTATCTAACGTTTGCTTCGTGTAACGTTTTTAAGCAAATTGACACAAAATTTTGGGAGGGACATGGACAGTTCTTCACACTCGTTGATTCATTCTGAACTAGAAATTAGTCCACGGATACATCCAGACATTTCTTAAGACTTTTCTCCTGGAATTCTTTCTGATTTTTTTGGGAATTCTTCAAAGGATTTTTTTTTCAAAAAATCTCTTGCAGGGATTCATTTGGAAATTTTCTCAAAATATTTCTTTGAATATTTGGCTTATATCTTTTCATTCAAAATTTCCTCGAATGGTTTGGGTTATTCTTGACTTAATTCTTTTCAATTGCTTCAATTGCTCCTGTAATACCTCTTTGAATGTCTACCGATTTTTTCTTGAATTGCTTTAACAAAAACTTCTTAAGTTTTCACCAGTTATATCTCCAAACATTTCTTAAAAAAACATTTCCCAAATTATTTTTTCTTTGGATATTCCTCCACGAAATAATTTTGAAAAACCTGCAGTGATTTTTCAGAAGTTCATGCAGTGGTTCCAGAATGAATGGTGTATTCTTTAAGAAAATCTTTAGTTTCTATCCTTCAGATAGCTTTCCATGGATTTCTTTTTTAAATTGATCCATGACCGCTTCTAAAATTTATCCAGAGATTTATTACAGAATATTTTCTGCGAATTTCTATTGGATTTTTTCCGGATTTTTTTTACCAAATCTTCCGTGGACTGCTAAACCAGTTTCCTTCCATGAAATTCTCCTCAAATGATCCCTGGGACTCTTCCAGAATTCCTTCGGACATTTTTTTTCCGCAATCCTTTCAGAAAAGCAAAATTTCTTCCTAAAATGTTATGTATATTTAACTTGCATAAACTCTTTCAGAAATTTTATCCGAAAATCTACCAAGGATGTGGCCAGAAGTTGCTACAAACATTCCTTCAAGAACTTCTCTAAAGTTTTATTCCCAGAAATTTCTTTAAAGCATCTTTTAAGAAAATCTTCCTAAGTTTCCTATTAAAATTGCTCCACGGAAAGTGATTATCATGATGATGAACCTGGACGTGTTAGTGGAAGTGATTATCATTGGATTACTTATGATTGTGAAATTCTTTCAAAAAGTCTCTCAGATAAGAATTCCTTCAGACATTATTACAGGAATTATCCTGGGATTTTTTTTTGAAAGCCTTCTATACTTTTGTATTTTTTTTTCCAGGAACCAGAAATTTGCATTCCTTTAGACAATTCTTCGTTTTTTAGTACGAGTAGTAATAGCAAACTGGTTCTAGCAACGGTTCTCTGCATCATCTCACCTCTTCAAAACTCGTCTGCGTTCTCTCCAACTTCATTGTAATCGATTGTTGTCACCATTCTATTGGCATCCCACGCTGAACAGCTATCTCCACTCTTTGAAATAGTCGCCATTACTTGAATCTGAGTGAAAATCAAAAATTCGATCTTTGTCAGAATTAATCATCACTACGAACATACACGAAAAGAGAGCAAAGAAAAACCGAACCAGCGGCGACCGAGGTTCCTCACCTTTAAAAGATGAGTAGGGGTCCAAGTCGGCCATTGTGGTAGCCATATTTGTATTCCCTGATGTTTCTCGTTAAATGTTAAATCTTTTCAAAGATTGTTAGTCGCCTACAACTCCGAGGTTGTCTATGCATGCAGGCAGACCAAGCAAGTGTTGGGCATGTTTCTTCATGAGGTTCGTGTGAAAAGCCAGATCAGCGAAATAGTATGATCACACAGATGGCAAGAAATTTCGTGATACCGAAATTACATCATGGCATCATATAGAGCCACGTAAGTCAAAATAGTTAGTTCAATACACTGCAACCAAAATGAACAATAATTTATTAGTAAAATAATTCATCTAATTTAACTCGACAGTTCCTAGTGATACGGCCCTGCCCACCAGACGTGTACAAACACTTCTGAATTACACCCGCAAAGTCAAAGTTTGACAAAAAGGATCGTATAAGCTTGACGGCGTTGGCGGAGAAAGCACAAAGATGAACGCTGCTACCGCCGTGCAACAGATCTAAAAACGGAAGGCGACGCAAGGGCACAATGAGGATGAAAAGTAAAACACCTTTTTTGTTTCAGTGGCGTTCTTCATCAGGAGTGTTACGAAAAGTACACTTTGCGCAGTATCTTCTACAATAATTGCAAACAGAAAAACTTTTCAAAATATTTTTTTTTCTGGAAAGTTGAAAATAATCTAGAATCAAATTTTGAGTAAACAGTTTTTGGTACAAACTATTTCAAGATACTTAACAAGATATATAACTTCTATGACATCCATTTCTGCCTTGACTCAATGCAATGATTTATTTAACACGAATTCTGTTCCAATAACATCTAAATTTCTATAAAAAGTAAGCGGTTTTACTGAATCTTTTAAAAATTTTCAACAACCTAGTTGAGCCTAGTTTTCTAAAAAATAATTTATGAATTATAGCCCCTTATAAAGAATATCTGTTTTTTTTATTTTTTTTATCTGTATTAACGAGTTTTTTAGCCCTAGGCTAGTTCATCTCGGGACCCACGCTTTACTTCCCTTCCGAAGGAAGAACTCACATTTTGTGAGTTTGTCGGGAGTGGGATTCGATCCCAGGTCCTCAGCGTGATAGTCAAGTGTTCTAACCATCACACCAGGTCTGCTCCACAGAATATCTGTTGTTATATTAAGGGAAATCGGGTTTTCTTTAATAAATGGCACAATACTTCATGAAAGGATAACTATATTCTGATTTTTTTTTAAACTTACATGTTTTCCAAAATCAAGACTAAAAAATTCTTCACACAAGAACATTTAATTGAACTTTTTGTGACACACTCCTTACACAATTGGCACCCGCATCCGGATTATTTCTATTCGTCGTCGTCGTCGTTGGCGCTTTTACTGTCAGGGAAAAAAGTTTCGCCATTTAGATGAAATTTTTGACAAAGCAGTAGTCTGAAGTTACGATTCTTACGAAGTTTTGCCGCTTCATGTGGGCTCGTTTCGTGGCAGATCCGTGTGCTTTTGTGTCACACTTCTTTCTACGATGCTACTGTGCCTGGTTTGAGTCCAGAGCTTCAATCGAGGAAGAAATTGCTGATCGAGAGTGGGAGCGAGAAGCTGATTGGGGATATTTGTAGGAATTGTACTAAGAAAACCTTTTGAAATTGCAACAGTTTTGAAGAATGGTATTGGACTGGTAGATACTTATCACAAATCTTCTAAAAAAATTACAAGCTTGATTTGTCAAAATATCGTGAAAAAAATGAAATAAACGTGAAAAAAATTGAATTTAAAGATGAAACTGCTTCAAAGTTCTCAATTTTACCTTTTCTTTACGATTGTAACTCGTTTTATTCTTCTTGACGTTTCATCCCAACTGAGATGAAGCCTGCTTTTCAGCCTCCAAATTTTCTATAAGCTTTCTCTGCCATTGACCAGTTCACTTCTTTAAATCGTGTGATAGGCACAAAGACACTCTATGCCCAAGGAAGTCAAGGGTATTTCCTTTACGAAAAGTTCCTGGACCAACCGGGAACCGAATCTGTCATGCTGAATACTCATGCGAGTATATGTTCGCTGTAATCCTGAAATTTTAATTAAATTGCCTGTCCGATCAGTTTGCTGAATAATTGTTTTACTTCGAAGTGCTCAAACAGAGAAGCAAATGGCAGGAAAAACCGTATAAAATGGTCTAGTGTTGACACACGGTGCGCGATTGATTGTATGCCACACGGCTTCAAAGGAACCCGGTGCTGTGGAATTCAACTTCTATTTTTACATTTTGTTCAATTTTTCATCATTGGGCGTGGGCAATGTATTTACAATTGCAGCTGGGTATCTGTCCACGGTGTTTTTTCTGCATTTGAATTTACTAGGTAATACACTACCTGGATGAGAAAAAAAAACTCTCTTGAACATTCATAACAGCTAAAGTTAGCTGTTCCATTTCAATTCTATGTTTCTTTATATTCCGCCTGACTTGACTGTTTATTCTATTCTCTCTTTTAACTATTTCCTCTCTTTTCTATCTTGTGTTCTATCTTTGTTATATTTTTTCCATCGGTTTTATCTGTACTGTCTGTTTACTCTAATCCCTCCATTGGTTCTCTTTGTCCCAATTATTTTATCTTTTCTGATTTGTAGGTTTACTCTGTTTTATTATTATCTGTCAATTTACTCCGTTTCATCTATTTACTCTGTTGTTTAGGTTCTATCCTCTCTGTCTGTTCTGTCTGTTTATTTTGTTCTGTCTATCTGTTCTATTCTGTTATCTGTTCTGTCTGTTCTGTCTGTACTGTCCATACTGGCTGTACTGTCTGTACTGTCTGTTCTGTCTGTTCTGTCTGTTCTGTCTGTTCTGTCTGTTCTGTCTGTTCTGTCTGTTCTGTCTGTTCTGTCTGTTCTGTCTGTTCTGTCTGTTTTGTCTGTTCTGTCTGTTCTGTCTGTTCTGTCTGTTCTGTCTGTTCTGTCTGTTCTGTCTGTTCTGTCTGTTCTGTCTGTTCTGTCTGTTCTGTCTGTTCTGTCTGTTCTGTCTGTTCTGTCTGTTCTGTCTGTTCTGTCTGTTCTGTCTGTTCTGTCTGTTCTGTCTGTTTTGTCTGTTCTGTCTGTTCTGTCTGTTCTGTCTGTTCTGTCTGTTCTGTCTGTTCTGTCTGTTCTGTCTGTTCTGTCTGTTCTGTCTGTTCTGTCTGTTCTGTCTGTTCTGTCTGTTCTGTCTGTTCTGTCTGTTTTGTCTGTTCTGTCTGTTCTGTCTGTTCTGTCTGTTCTGTCTGTTCTGTCTGTTCTGTCTGTTCTGTCTGTTCTGTCTGTTCTGTCTGTTCTGTCTGTTCTGTCTGTTCTGTCTGTTCTGTCTGTTCTGTCTGTTCTGTCTGTTCTGTCTGTTCTGTCTGTTCTGTCTGTCATTCTCACGCTTCTTCTTTCTAGTCTGTCCTTCAATCCCTTTTATCTGTTTACTAGCTGTCCCGGCAAACTTTGTCTTGCCCGGTTGTGGTGGTTTGACAACTGTTGATGTCATTTCAGCACCGCACTCTAGATTGGTTTTATTTCGATCGTGTTGAATTTCTTCCCAACTCATCAGTAATCAGTGATTTCACAATTTTCGTACTTTTTTACTAGATTTTCTTAACTTTTTCTACTTATTAACACAGCCACCATGAATACGAATCAAACCATGCAAGTGTCATCCTGATCGGTCCACCCGTTCGTGAGTTTTGTTGCCTCAAAGGGATTTAAAACTCATTTTTATATATATAGATTCAATTCCGTTTCTTTAAACTGTTCTGCTATTTTGTATGTCTTTTTCTATTCTGTGAGATCCTTTTTTGGTTTGATGTTCCGTATATTTCCTACTTTTTCTGTTTAGGTTTTGTCTCTATTTCATACCAACTTTTCATGTTGTATTCAAAATGCTTTCCCGGAAACCATATGCACCACCAAATTCTATGTTACTTTCGATGTTTACTCTACTGCAACATCGTTTACCGGGAATGAATCAAATAACGAAAAATTGTGGAATTGTTGATTTCCCCACAGACTATTGATTCGTTTTTCCTCAAAGTTGAACCTTTTTCACGCACTGCATCAATCAGAATAAAATTACAATATTAGACCTCTCCATATGAAGGCCAATCGATAGCCCGGCCACCGGATGGACAGATGATGGAATCAACCAAAAATCAGAGCTACTGGTCTGAGAAAGGGGTTTTTGGGTCCGCAATGGAGGCCATCGAAATCATGATTTCCCCGACACCCAATGAATAATTGATGGACCGGAAACAAATCTCGGTCCTCGGACCCTCGGATATTTTGAATGCCGGTGCTATTTCTGGCCCAAAATAAAATTGCCAACGATCCAAAGCCGGGATGTGTTTTTACATGGCAGGCAAACATGGACTCACATGGTTTCACTTGAAAGAAGCTCGGCTTAGGAAGTTTACCGGCCGCTCCGCACAAAATCACCTGATTATGCTAACGAGGGAGTTTCCGTCTGAGCTGTGTGTGATGGGTTTGAGCGGTCGGTCATGGTTGGAAATAGAGCCATCTGGCATGAGGTAAAATCAAAGTTGGACGAAAGGTTAATGCTGCACTAACACAACACTGAGAATTGTGTACCATGCTGAAGTGAGAATACTTTTTCTAATGGAAGTGTTCTGATCGTAGACCTTTTATCAAAGGCTAAAAAATCCTTTAGAAGATTTCCAAATTTTCCGTTACACCTAGAATTGTAGATGCTTTTATTACAATCTCAAATATATCTAAGTAAAACGCTAAGAATTCCTCGTACATTACTTATAACCGTTTGTAAAGACAGCCTACGCATCTCGCTTATGTTGAGATAAAGTCTTGGTGTCTAGTTTTTTTTTTTAACTTTTTATTTTACCACTGGTTTTTCCTTTCTTTGTTTCAAACAATTGATTTGTTTGCTTATTAAACTTGAAAAATGGTAAACCCTTTTCACAGCATCCGAGTCATTCTGTCGTATCCTTTCAATAAAAAGCAAAACTTCTTCCATAACTCTTCAAATCCTTCTTTCACAATAAACTCCAACGCCCGACTCTAAAAAAATGTCACCATAAACGGGATATTTCGTCCCGCTGAGCCAAGCTCGTAAGAAAAGCAAAGCGAACCGTGCATTCTTCCATCATCGGATATTGAATATTTTATACACCTGAATGAGGCCAAAGGATGAAAAAGAGAAAAAAAACTCCGACTCAAACAACATAGTGGCGATCTCCCACCTCGCTCGAGCTGGAGATGGGCGCCCTGACGGCGTTGGCTTTATGAAGAGGACGTCGGAATTTCTCCCAACAGACCTCCCATCACCCGCACACACAGTGATATCGGATGAATGAGAATGGCGTGGAACGTGCCAACCCAACGCCAACTCCGGGGCGGCTCCGAATCCCTGGGGATTATGAAAAATGAAATATTTTGAAATTTCTTACGCCCGAAGATAACACGGAATTTTACTTCCATCGGATTTATTTTGCGCTTCCTCTCATCTGGTGTTGGATGAGGATGGTGACGATGACGTTGGCGGCGGAGGAGGCGATTGAAAGCGACGAATACCTATCCGCTGCCACCCCGACGACGGTGGTTGATGGTGTCAATTCAACTGTTTTTTTTTCTGGTACGAATGATGGGAGGGTTGGATTTGGGGAATGTCATTCGTGTGGATATATTGCTTTTTTTTTCTAAAGATGGGGTGGGCAAGATTGTCGCAATCGTTGCCTCATCACTTTTACAATACTCATATGGGAGCGAATGCTATTACAACTTGATTTATTTAAACTTTGCGATAAGTAGTTAGAATTATTCTAACCCCCTTTTCTCAAATTATGAATTGCTTTTAGGAAATTAACAAGAATGCCTCCTATTTTTTTTAGAAAATTTACCAGAAATACATTCAAGGATGCTGCCAGAAATTCCTTCTTTGGTGTTTCCTTTAGGGTTTGTCGCAATAATTCTGGAATGTTAACATAAAGAAGATTCTTGCAGGATTCGAATGTTTTTAAAAACAATTTATCTAAAGATTACACTTATTGTCCCTTCAGAATGCACCCTTGTTCTTCCAAGAAATATCACTGAAACTTCTACAGGAATTTCTGTAGTCGTTTCTCAAGGTGTTGTTGCCAACACTGCCTGGCATTATGTCACATCAACCAACTGATCTGTGTCAGCCTGGTAAAATTATAGCATTCAAGTTTATCGTCATCAAAAGAGACATATTAATAAAAAGTAGGAAAGAACGCGAAGGTTCAGTGGCATTCTTCGTTTATCTTCACGATTTAGAATGTAGGAGGAGATTAAATTGTAGTTACTATCAAAGTTAAACTTAAAGTTAGTACCGTAAAACGGGGTAACTTTGATAGTTTTTCAGCGAAATTTCTTAATATTTTTCCATGTAACAGTATTCCCCCTGGTTTTATATTTTTAAAACAAGTACTGGGGTATCAGTTATCAATTGCAATTGAAAGATTCGTCAATCTTAAAAATTTTGGATGACTTTTAGTTTTCCATATGGGCGAGAATCAAATTTTCATTTTGGGGTAACTTTGATAGTACCCTGAAAAACACATCAAATCTTGAAAAATCATTACAGATTGAAGTCTTCGGAGTATGAACATGATGAGAGAAGCCTTGTGGAATATACCGGATAGATTTTTCATATCAAAACATTGATTTTCTACTAAATTCTACGTATAAAAATAAATTTGCGAAGTACTGAGTGAAAAACACAGTGAATTTAGCTATCAAAAATCATTATCTTTGTAAAAGTAAATGTTCAACGGTGCATCAACATATGATTTTATGCTATTCATGATGAGTTTTCTTTTCATGGGTAGTTTTTGAATGTTTTATTAACAAATTTTGAACTACACAGATTTATCTACATGAAGTTACAAGGGTATTGCATACTTTTAGGCGTTTATCGATGTATGGGGATTTTTGTCTCAATTTACTAAGTTACTTCCATTTCGTAAAAACACACTTCGTTAAGAGATTCAAGGCCAGATTTGGATTCTACTACGATTAATCTATCGAGAATAAGAGTCCATTCATTGAAAAAATAGTCGAAACGAAGTCGTATAGCAGATTGTTTGAAGGGGTTGACAAATGACAAAAATATCAACAATTTTTAAATTTTGTCCAAAAAGTTGTATATAAACTAGGTTTTAATGAAAATACGTCTAAGATGAACTTTCATATGTATAGTATTGATCTACGTTTGCCTTTTTCTTAACTGGTTGAAGGAATCATAGTTATATGATAAATTATACAATGCCTGTCGCACTATCAAAGTTACCCGCATTATCAAAGATACCCCGTTTTACGGTACTTATAATAAATTCTACCTAAACTAAAACTAATATATCACAGTAAGTTATCACAGTTATTCCCCTCAATCTAATTGAAATCCAACCTTAAATTATACTACAGTCATACCGAAAAAATGAACACTGAGGCAATGGACAAAACAAATTTCTTGTATGTACATTTGTAGAAACCAGGTGAAATGTTATAAAAATCATGTTTACAGCTTTTAGCTGCTTCTCACCCAAGCTACGGAGATTGTGACCTGATCATTAGGCATCGGAGAAGATCCCCTCTCTTTGTTCTCACAACACAAGGAATTTATCAGAATGTTGTCTTAAGACTAACTCAAGGGATTCCTCGGAACATCACTTCGAAATTCTTCTTGGGATTTCTTAAGGAGAAGCTTCAGAGAACACAAACATGGCTACCACAATGGCCGACTTCGTCCCCTACTCACGTTTTCAAGAGCACCAATCCTGAAAATTCGTAAACAAATGCTCTCGATTTGGAAAAGCTGCCTCTTTTTGAAAGTGAGCAAAGCCAAGATAAACAAGTGCGGCTTGGTTCGATGCTTCATTCGTCAGATTTGTGCCTCTACAGTTTGTATGGAAACTTACAGTGGGATTTCTCGATGTTTCACCTTAAGGGATTCCATGGAACATTGCTCCAGGGATTACTACATGAATTCATGCATGTATTCCCTCAAACATTTCTGAAAAAGTTCCTCAGGAATATTGTCAGAAATATTCCTGTTGCGTATCTAGATATGGTAATCTAGAGATAATGATCTAGACTATAAACTGACCGGTAAATCATTTCCGCCTTGAGATCTATATTAGACCCAATCAGGCAACCCTAGTGAAATCGTATAAATAGGGAGCCTCGGCATTGTGAAGGCCTTTTTTATCTATTGCTCTTCGAGCGAACAACATTGTCAGTATTGTATAGCGTCTAAGAATAAAAACGTTAAAACCAATACCGCATGTGCAAGTGAGTCCCAACCTCCGAGATCCCCCAACACAATAAAAATTCCCAGGAATTTTTCTTTGGGATCTCTAAGAAAATTCATCTATGAATTTTGCCGGGAATTCTTCCAAACATTTCTTGAAAAGATACAATGGAGATGTTTTTCACAAAGATTCGGAAATTCCTCGAAGATTTTCATTAAGAAATTCAGAATTTTTGTCCATATGTTCTTTTTCGTAAATTATTGCTTGAATTTCTCCAGAGCTTTCTAAAGACATAACTCCATTTGTTCAGGAATTCTCTCAAACTTTTATCTGAAAAATCATCTGGAAATTCTCAGAATAGTCTTCTGAAAGTTCCTCCAGGGGTTTCTCCAATAGTTCCTTCAGATATTCCTTCAAACATTGCATTGCTTTAGATATATTTAGACCAACCTTCAGGGGTTTTTTTTTATTTTTTTTGTCCAAAGATTCTCTCAACAAATGATATACACTACCCGTCATAAGTACGGACTCACAAAAAGTATTGCAACAATATTGCATCACCCTGACTCACCTCGATATCTCCAAAACCTGAGAGCTTACAAAGATGCTGTCTTCAGGAAGGTTATTCAGAAGACCAAAAGCAACAACTTTTCTGAAGGCGGCATTTTTGTAGGCGTTCTGGTTTTAGAGATATCGAGGTGAGTCAGGGTGATGCAATATTGTTGCAATACTTTTTGTGAGTCCGTACTTATGACGGGTAGTGTAGATATTACTCCAGAATCTATTTATTAGCATTTTTCAAGGATTTCTTCTAAATTTTTTTCATGAATCTATGAAGGGAGTTTTCGAGTTCTTCGAGGTATTGGGTATTTAAACAATTTCTTCAAACATTTTTGCCTTTCTCGTACACCAAGGTGTACCGAAAGGCTATATGTTCACTCCAAAAACGAAATTTTTTTAGAGCCCTCGGAGGGGTCAAGTCTTATATACCAATCGACTCAGTTCGACGAGTTGAGATGATGTCTGTGTGTGTGTATGTGTGTGTGTGTGTATGTATGTGTGTGCGTATGTGCGTGTGTGTGTGTGTGTGTGTGTACAAAAAGGTCACCTCATTTTTAGATAGTAAATATCAACCGATTTCAACGACCGATGGTTCATTCGACGCGGCATATAGTCCCATTGTTTCCTATTGAAAATGGTTCAGATCGGTCCAGCCGTTCCGGAGTTATGGCCATTTAGGTGTTCCGGACCGGTACCCCAGGAAGGGGCCAGATATAAAAACGCTATAAACCCATGCATGCGACACATCAAACCACGGCATTTTGAATAACCTGATGAACGGTAAGCAGGAAAATAGTCTCAGACCATATCTGAACCGGTAGTGTTCCGGAACCGGTTCCGGGTGTTCCGCCGGAAGTGGCCAAATATGAAAGTGAATTAAACCCATGCATGCAACACATCAAACAGTGGCTTTTTTGATAACTTGATGAACAGTAGGCAGGAAAACATTGTCAGACCATATCTGAACCGGTAGTGTTCCGGAACCGGTTCCTGGTGTTCCACCGGAAGTGGCCAAATATGAAAGTGAACCAAACCCATGCATGCGACACATCAAACAGCGGCTTTTTTGATAACCTGATGAACAGTAGGCAGGAAAACATTCTCAGACCATATTTGAACCGGTAGTGTTACAGAACCCGTTCCAAATGTCCTTCCGGAAGTAGCCGAGTATAAAAGTTAAACAAACCCTCACATGCGACGCATCAAATCGCGGCTCTTCAGGCAACCTGATAAATCTTTAGCAAGAAAATAGTTTCATACCATATTTGGATCAACCGATACTGTTCCGGAACCGGTTCCAGGTGTCCCGCCGGATGTGGTCAAATGTGGAAGAGAACCAAACTCATGCCTGCGGCACATTAAACAGCTGATATTTTAATTATTTGATGAACGATTAGCAAGAAAATAAGCTCAGTCCATAACTAAGATCTCTTCAAAGACTACTGATAGTGTTCCGGATCCGATCTAGGGTGACCCGCCGGAAGTGGCCAAATGCCAAAAGGCACCAAACACATGCATGTGACACATCAGATAGCGGCTTTTCAGATAACTTGATGAACGGTCAGCAAGAAAATAGGCTCAGACCACATTAGACAATATCGGTAGTGTTCCAGAACCGTTTCAATTGTTACGCCAGAAGTGGTAAATTGCACAAATGAACCAAACCCTTCCATTAGACGCATCAATTCATGGCTTTTTAGGAAGCCTGATGAACAGTTAGCAAGAAACTAGTTTCAAACCATATAAGGTATAATCAGTATTGTCCCGGAATCGGTTCCAAGTGTCCCGCTGAAAGTGGTTAAATGAAAAAGTGATCCTAACCCATGCATGCTATACAACAAATCGTGACTTTTTAGATAACCCCATAAACGGTTAGCAAAAAAATTGGCTCAGACCGCATTCAAAACTACCGATAGTGTTCAGGATTGGGTTTCCCGGGTATCCTACCGAATGTGGCCAAATACAAAAGTGAACCAAACCCATGCATGCGACACATCAAACCGCGTTTTTTTTTAAATAATGGAGCGTCCATAAATTACGTCACACAAATTTTGACAATTTTCAACCCCCCTTGTCAACCCCCCTATGTCACACTTTGTATGAGGCCTATAAAATTTTAGTATGGGTCGTCACACTTTGCCGAACACCCCCTCCCCCCTCAAAGCGTGACGTAATTTATGGACGTTCCCTAACCTGAGGAACGATTAGCAAGAAAATAGGCTCAGACCATATTGGAGGCTACCGATAGTGATGCAGAACCAGCATTGGGTGCTTCACAGGAACTATAAAGGTGAACAAAGTCAATGCAAGCGATAAATATGTGTAAGAGAACAACATCTTGACTAAACTAAGACCACATATATACAGACGTCTCACTCTACTCACTAGCCATCGTGCTTGTTTCAACGGTTGAATCAAATATAAATCAAGCCTAACTTTACCAAACACCGTATGTAACATAGAGTAATGCGGGGCAAAAGTTCGCACCTAACAGTCTTTATCAAATAACTATTAAGGGCGGACGGGACGGTCGGGGAAATATCCGCCATTGCTCTGTTGCTACTAAGATGGTAATCTCAGATTCTACTTCATATTTTGCAACAAAAACCTATCACTGTGTATGCTCACTTGCAGTGCATATGCTGATTGTTTTTCAGCATCTTCAGTGCGATAGAACTCGAGATTACCATCTTCAAAATCGCGAGGCAAATTGTTAGAAAGAGAGGCAAGATAGGAAAAATAACACGGCGTCCCGTTTCACCTTAAACAAAAAGAAAATAATATCGTTGTTTCTCGTTAAACGAATCCCTGTCATGTTACCTTCGAAACGTAGTACTAGATTTTTTCACGTTCTTTTGGTAGTTTTAGTAATAATAATTTTAATTCAAGTACTCAAATGCGAACTTTTGCCCCATAGTTCGAAGTTCATTAATTTCATGTAAATTCATGTTCACCATTTCACTCTATGCACGAAATGTGTTTCTTTCAATTCATGACATTACATGCCAATTGGAACACGGCCTGGTACTTAGCTTTAGTATACAGTGTATTTTATGAACACTTCCAAAACTTATAACAAAAAGCGTTACTGAAGTTGTCAAATTACATTGTGAAGTAATTACAGTTGTAAGTGTTACACAAAATACTTGAAAAAAAAAAAACAAATATGCTGCACAAATTTTGAACGGGACTGTAATTTTAATCTAACCTTCGTCAGTATGGTGATAAATTATAAGTATGAATTTACAAACGAAGCCATGAAAACCCCAAAAAAAAGTAGAACAACATAATTATCCCAAAAACTTTCAAAGGTTGACATGAATATAGCGAAAAAATGTTCCAAAATGTTTTTCAGCTTTTTCATTTTTAAAAGGCGAACACACTGATAGCCTTATAATCGATTTTCTTCCAAAAATAAGTTCAAATCCTTTTTCAGAACGATTTAAAGAATGCGGTCTACTACACAAATTATACATAATATTAGTTTCTATACGAAATCGTCATTGCTTCAAATGTTTTGTAACTATATTGATGCTCTAGATTCAGAAATATAGTGTGAACTTTTGCCTCACAGCTACTGCGAACTTTTGCCACACTTTCGAGGATTTAAAAATGTTCATTCCTACAAGAAACACTAGAATCTTTTTGTTTATTCAAGTGCATTTCTCGAATTACTATGGAATGACGATTCTCCGACATCAAGAGATTTAGTAAATCTTCTTTCGATCATTACAAATTCTTATAACAAAAGGTCCAAAAATTACATCAAAACAGCTAGAAACACATTTGTTTACATAACTCTGCCACTACATAACAAAATCGTTCCAGTTTTTATTGACGAGTATCTGGCCTGACAATGTGTCGAATCCATACAAGTTTGCCTGGGTTTTAACTCGTGCGCAGAGAAAGACCCACTTCGAACTTTTGCCCTGTGCGAACTTTTGCCCCGCATTACTCTATGTAAACAAAATAAAAAAGATTTTCACATGAGGCGGTGAATTTCGTTAAAGATTACTTGTATCACTCATCTTTAGAGATGATTTGTGAAAAAATGCCCGGATTTTTCATGTTTCTGAAATGCTCAATGTATTAGTTGCAATGGGAACAGCGAACTTCCCCTTCGATCGTCTTCGTTCGTGGATTTTGTTAGATACGGTGTTTGGTAAAGTTAGGGTAAATCGGGGTAATTTGGCCACCTTAAGCAAAAGTTGATTGAAGATGCGGAGAACAACGTTTAATCTCTCGTACATCGTATGGTCAGAATGTTTCTGATAATACTATACTAGTTGCATAAAAATATCATAGTCTAATCGTGTTTAAATTCCAAAAAATGATTTTTGAAAAAACTGTTGTTTTTGGGTCGATTTTGAACCGTCGGGTTAATATGAGCACCCTATTTTCAATAATGAATTTATATCGCCTAATGCAATACAAACTTAATATGCTTTGCTTGAAGTTGAATCATATAGTATCGACTTAAAGTATACAGAAAACAAACAAATTTGAAAGTTATTTAAGGTATTTAAACAAGAGAAGTCTTATAAGATGTTTTTGTTCAGCCCTCGTCGGGGTAATTTGGCCAACAATTTTAAATTTTATTTTTCTTATTTACTATGAGACTAAATTACTTCGTTCTAATGTTTCGATCGCTTCAATATCAGGCCAGTATTGGAGCTCCTAGGTGGATTTTCAAAACATACTAGATTTTAGGTGATTTTCCAGTGGTGCTCAAAGTGCCCCATTGGCCAAATTACCCCGACTACCCCTATGCGTGAAATCGTTTTTGCTCGATTGACGTTCCCTCACTACCACCATCAAGCCAGCAGCGGGTTGTGAAATGCAACCTGATTAGCATTTGGCGATTATTTTTTCGTGACGATGAATATAACAGCAATATGTTCCAGGTCTCCAGTTAGCCTAGTGGTTAAGGCTATGGATCGCCAATCCGGAGACGGTGGGTTTGATTCCCGTTCCGGTCGGGAAAATTTTCTCGACTCCCTGGGCATTGTGTATCATTGTACTTGCCTCACAATATACAAATTCATGCAATGGCAGGCAAAGAAAGCCCTTCAATTAATAACTGTGGAAGTGCTCAAAGAACACTAAGTTGAAGCGAGGCAGGCCAAGTCCCAGTGCGGACGTCGAGCCATAAAGAAGAAGAAGAAGATGTTCCAAATGATATGTCTGTTTGTCTGTACTAAAGCAATCTTAACAAATCACACCATTTCAGATTCCTGAGGTGTAAAAATATACAGTAGGATGGATCAACATTATATGAGAAAATGAAAATTATCGCATCAACCTCGGACAAAGTGTTTTTCAATCCTCTTTTGCGTCTAAAACTATTAAGAACTTTTTTATGGTTTTATTGCTTGTATTTTTTGTCAAATATTATATGAATCTTGTAACCTATGATAATAAAATATAGCCTAAAGTGTGAAGAAAAAACTTTGTCGAAGACCGTAAAGTCATCTGTGATTGTGAAAAAAGTTATATCCTAGCTTGTAATTATCGTCTTGATGTTTATCGGCCTTCAGTGATAGTGAAGGTGCTCATGCAGTCAACTGAAAATTCTGATATTTTTCAGCTCTGTCTATACGTTTAACATAACGTCGGAATATGTTCCATTAATAAGTTTCCCAATTTTATTAAAATTATTGCTTTACTAAATAAAGTATTCTCAGGATTTAGGAACAGTTCGGATAACGTCGACGGAAAGATCATGCTTCGGAATGATGGCCCATGCACAGACATTTTCTAAACAAAGCAATAGTGGAAGATTCCATAAACAGGGACCGAATTGTAGACCACCCGATAGGTAGTAGATTGTCCACATCACGACGGTTTCAAACCGAACAGACTCAATATATACCAAAACTTCCGTATGACATTCTTGAGTTTAGCAAAGCCAACTTGACAAGGAAACCTTGACCGATTGAACCCCTGAAAAAGCCCCATACGGACCTAAATGTCGGAAAAAATCATAAACTAGTGTTTTCGATTTCTCCAAAAGACTGCAAAGCCAACATTCTGAAGCAAAACTATCCCAGTCGTATCCCGACCAAGGAAAGATCATGAGTACATGTTCGACGAGAAAGGCACTATCACCACTAGGTGGATTAATCTGGGTTTTTTTTTAATTTTTTCAGTGTTTCTCTAAAGAAGTCCTTCAAAAAATCCTTTCTGAAATTATACATGAAAATTGTCTGAGAATTTCTAAAGAGCTATCTCCAGCAAGTCTTCCAATGATTTCTTCCGAATATCTTCCAGTGATGCTTCATAAATTTCCTTTAAATTCATCCATTAACTTTGCCTGCGATGTCTGCATACTTATTAAGATATTCCTTCAAAAATTCATCAACTGATTTTTCAGCAATTTCTCTAAAAATTTCTTAAGCATGCTTTCCTTGCAGAGTTCCTCCAGAAATTTCTCAAGACTTTTTTCAGAGAAGGATACTTTTTATATGAAGATTCCTCAAGGTGTTTTTTTTTTATTTTCGTTTAAGGTATTACCTTATTCAGGAATCGATCAAGAAATATTTTCTAGAAATTCTTCTGTCTAGGAAACCCTCCAAAAAAAATCAAGAATATCTTCTCGAAATTACACATACATACAAAGGTATCTCCAGAAGTTTTATTAATGGATTTCTCTAAACAATTCTCTAGGGATTCCTCTTAAATGAATTCAGGGTTTAACTAACCCTTCAGGACGCGCGCCGTTGTTGAAAATAAAACATTTCCCATAAACCTCGCTCATCGTATACATCGCAAGGGCCGTGTTGTTTAAGTATTGAACAGGCGTACGTCCTGAACGATTAAATAATTCTTCAGTAGTATTTGTAAAATTTCTGGAAGAACTTCTGAAGAATCCCAGGAGGAACATCCAAACACATTCTACAGGGATCGTTAAAGACACCCCAGCAAATATTACTGATGGAACCAAAAGAGCAATTTCTAAAAAAAATCCATTTAGGAATTTCTGCAGATACCACTGGAGTAATCTCTCAAAGAATTCTTGGAGAAGTCCTGGGGAGAATTTCTGAAGCAAACCTTGCAGCATTTGTGAAGAAATGTTTTGAATAATTTCTGAAAAACCCCTTTAAATGATGAAATTCTTGAAAAAAATCATAAAATTTTGATGAATTATATAAAGGAAAGAAAACCTGAAGGAAATCTTCAGAGTTTCTTCAGGAATCCAGAAATCTGAGGATACACATTCGACTGAATCTCTGAAAAGAATATCCGAGGAAATGTCAGGGATGTTCCTGAAGGAAGCCTGGGAGAAGTTTCTTGCGAATTTCCTGGAGAAATAACTCGAGAAGCTTTTCGGAAACCCTTGGTGGAATCCCGAGGTTTGTAGGAAAATACCTTCCTTTAAATATTTCTAAAGGCATTTCCGTAGAAATTCCTGGGCAATGTTTTTGAATACATTTCTTAAATAGTCCGTTGAGGAATTATAGAAGTTATCTGTTGAGCAGAAGTAGAAAATCTTGAAGGAATATCTGTTTAAACTCCTGCAGCAATCTCTGCCTGAATTACTATTAGTGATCTCTTAAGATTTCCCAAGAAATATTATTCATGGAACTGTAAGAGCAATTTAAAAAACCCAGATTAATCCACCTAGTGGTGATAGTGCCTTTCTCGTCGAACATGTACTCATGATCTTTCCTTGGCCGGGATAGTTTTGCTTCAGAATTTTGGCTTTGCAGTCTTTTGGAGAAATCGAAAACACTATAGTTTATGATTTTTTCCGACGTTTCGGTTCGTATGGGGCTTTTTCAGGGGTTCAATCGGTCAAGGTTTCCTTGTCAAGGTGGCTTTGCTAAACTCAAAAATTTCATACGGAAGTTTTGGTATACATTGAGTCCGTTCGGTTTGAATCCGTCGTGATGCGGACAATCTACTACCTATCGGGTGGTCTAGAATTCGGTTCCTGTTTTTAGAATCTTCCACTATTACTTTGTATAGAAAATTTCTGTGCATTGGTCACCATTCCGAAGCATGATCTTTCCATCGACGTTATCCGAACTGTTCCTGAATCCTGAGAATATTTTATTATTACATAAACACAAAGGTAAGTGATACAATATTTATAAATATATAATATTTAATAATATTTATTCAGAATTTTTATTACTAGAACTACAAAAGCAACGTGAAAAAGTCTAGTAATACGTTTCGAAGGTAACATGATAGGGATTCGTTTAACGAGAAACAACGATATTATTTTCTTTTTGTTTAATAGTTATTTGATATATACTGTTAGGTGTGAACTTTTGCCCCGCATTACTCTATGTTACATACGGTGTTTGGTGAAGTTAGGCTAGATCTATATTTGATTCAACCGTTGAAACAAGCACGACGGGTAGTGAGTAGAGTGAGACGTATGTATATATGTGGCCTTAGTTCAGTCAAGATTTTGTTCTCTTCCTAATATTTATCGCTTGCATTGACATTGTTCACTTTTGTAGTTCCTGTTCCACCCAATTCTGGTTCTGCATCACTATCGGTAGCCTCCAATGTGGTCTGAGCCTATTTTCTTGCTAATCGTTCCTCAGGTTATTGAAAAAAACGCGGTTTGATGTGTCGCATGCATAGGTTTGGTTCGCTTTGTATTCGGCCACATTCGGTAGAATACACGAGAAACCCAATCCTGAATACTACTGGTAGTTTTGAATGCGGTCTGAGCCAATTTTCATGCTAACCGTTTTTCGGGTTATCTAAAAAGTCTCGATTTGATGTATAGCATGTATGGGTTAGGATCACTTTTTCATTTGGCCACTTCCGGTGGGACACCCGGAACCGATTCCGGGACAATACCGATTATCCCTTATATGGTTTGAAACTAGTTTCTTGCTACACACTTATTTCTGAATTGCCTGTTCGGTACTTTTTTAACGAGATTATAACAGCAGTACGATCTCGGTAGTTTCGGTAATCGATTTTACTGAGGCTCAGTAAAACAACTGTCAAAATCGTATGAAAAAGGTAAACAATGTATTTTTGCTGAACGAGTTCGGTGCTCAGCAGTTTTAATCTCGTTAAAAAATTACCGAACTCGGTAATCAAAATTAAGTGTGTAACTGTCCATCAGGTTTCCTAAAAATCCATGAGTTGATGCGTCTAATGGATGGGTTTTGTTCATTTTTGTACTTGACCACTTCCGGCGTAACAACTGTAACGGTTCTGGAACACTACCGATATTGTCTAATGTGGTCTGAGCCTATTTTCTTGTTAACCGTTCATCAAATTATCTGAAAAGCAGCTATCTGATGGGTTTGGTTCCTTTTGGCATTTGGCCACTTCCAACGGGACACCCTAGATCGGTTCCGGATCACTATCGGTAGTCTTTAAAAAGATCTTAGATGTGGTCTGAGCTTATTTTTTTGCTAATCGTTCATCAAGTAATTCAAATAGCCGCTTTTTAATGTGCCGCAGGCATGGGGTTGGTTCTCTTTCACATTTGACTACATCCGGCGGAACACCCGGAACCGGTTCCGGAACACTATCGGTTGATCCAAATAAGGTCTGAAACTATTTTCTTGCTAAAGGTTTATCAGGTTGCCGCGATTTGATGCGTCGCATGTGAGGGTTTGTTTAACGACGGGTCTTGAAATAACGCGGTTTTTTTTACGCGGTTTTTTTTACGCGGGACCATTACCGTCATATATCATATATAAGTCATAGTTTGATTCTTCCCGGACATGTATCAATGAAATGGAATGTCGTAATAGGCTGAAATTTTGACTAGTTATTTATCAAAGTTACTTCTCAGATCTGTGAAAATTTCAGCGGTGCACAAAATTTCATTTCAAAGATATTGTATTTCAAAAGTGTTTATGATGATTTATAAAACTCGTGTCAAACCTTCAAAAATGAATAAAATTCAAACTCATTTCAAAAAGTTTCTAGGGGTGCCCCAACAGATTTGAAAATGCCATTTTTCTACATTTTCCATGTGCTTTTATGCCCTACTAATGGGGTCTCTGATCACGGCAAAAGTTTTTTTTTTGTCGAACAGTGTAATGGTAAAGAGTCGTTAATAAAAAGTAATAATAATTATTATATTTATTATATTTATTATAATAATGGGTGTAGAATAAAATGTTATGTTTTTCACGATTATTGCTTTACAGTTTTGAATTTTCAGTTAACAGGCATTACTTTGGAAATTCTTCTGAATATTTATTCAGAATTTTCTCTAGGCTTTCGTTTGGAGAATCTTTTGGAGATTCCTTTGAAAAATCTTCCAAAAATGTCTTCAGAATTTATTTCTAAAAAATCTTTTGGAAATTTGTTCGAGTATTCGGTCAAAAATGCTCTCACGGATTCTTGAAAAAAAATCTTCCATGGATTCATTAGAATATTTTCTTTGGGGATTTGTTTAGAAATTCCTCCTCATCTACAAATTGCCCAAAAGATTCTTTCAAAGCATCCTGCATGATTTACTCCTGATATTCCTCAATGTTTTTTTTTCAAACAATATTAATTAATTTAAGCAAAGATTCTTTCAAAACTTCGTTCGGAGATTCTGTCAGAATTTCCTGTAATACAACTTTCAGCAATGCCTTAAGAAACTTTTAGCTACTTCCAGCACGACATCTGGAACGGGTTCTATAACACTACCGGTTCAAATATGGTCTGATAATGTTTTCCTGCATACTTTTCATCAGGTTATCGAAAAAGCCGCTGTTTGATGTGTCGCATGCATGGATTTGGTTCACTTTCATATTTGGCCACTTCCGGCGGGACACCCGGAACCGGTTCCGGAACACTACCGGTTCAGATATGATATGAGAATGTTTTCCTGCCTACTGTTCATCAGGTTATCTAAAAAGCCACTGTTTGATGTGTCGCATGCATGGGTTCGGTTCACTTTCATATTTGGCCACTTCCGGCGGAACACCCGGAACTGGTTCCGGAACACTACCGGTTCAGATATGGTCTGAGAATGTTTTCCTAGCCACTGTTCATCAGGTTATCGAAAAAGCCACTGTTTGATGTGTCGCATGCATGGGTTTGGTTCACTTTCATATTTGGCCACTTCCGGCGGAACACCCGGAACCGGTTCCGGAACACTACCGGTTCAGATATGATCTGAGACTATTTTCCTGCTTACCGTTCATCAGGTTATTTAAAATGCCGTGGTTTGATGTGTCGCATGCATGGGTTTGTAGCGTTTTTATATCTGGCCCCTTCCTAGGGTGCCGATCCGGAACACCTAAATGGCCATAACTCCGGAACGGCTGGACCGATTTGAACCATTTTCAATAGGAAACAATGGGACTATATACCGCGTCGAATGAACCATCGGTCGTTGAAATCGGTTGATATTTACTATCTAAAAATGAGGTGACCTTTTTGTACACATACATACACACACACGCACATACGCACACACATACACACACACACACACACATACACACACACAGACATCATCTCAACTCGTCGAGCTGAGTCGATTGGTATATAAGACTTGACCCCTCCGAGGGCTCTATAAAATTTTCGTTTTTGGAGTGAACATATAGCCTTTCGGTACACCTTGGTGTACGAGAAAGGCAAAAACCCTAATTAATCCACCTAGCGGTGATGGTGCCTTTCTCGTGCTTTAAAATGTCCTTTCAACAAAACTCGAGCGACATGTTGATGACATTGACATAAATACAAAATGAAAACTGCTTGCTAAATCTACTCAATATGGATACATTTCATTTTAGCATAACATCCAATATTCAGAAAATATAAGACAACGATCCAAAACTCAAACCAAACAAGTGTCATGAAGCCGCAAAATTTTGAAACGTCATTTTAGATTTTCCGGTCATCATTTTATGACTCCGGATATCTACCCCAACTAAACTAACCGCCATCTTGAACATTGAGACACCATCTTGGATGTTCTGGTATTCATTTTTGGACTCTGCACCTAAAATTACATAAAATAGTCGCCGTATTGAATTTTGGCATGTCGTTTATGATTTTCTGGTTACCAGTTTTAGACGAAGACCGGCATTCTTCCCCATTCAAACTATAGTCATATTGCAGACCTTGTGAAACAGCGCACAGCTTGGGTTTTCTGATTACAAATTTTGAATTCTGGGCATATTTTCATACAAAATATGCCCATAATGCAAGAATTAAAAATCCTATAAAATAGGCACTAACTTGAATACTGGGCCATTGTCTTGGACTTTGGACCGCTATTTTGGATACTCTGGTGGACTCGAAACAAATTTCCCATACCAAATACACTTATTTTACATAGTTTTAGAGCTCAAAATTCCTTAAAACAGCCACCATCTTCTGTTTACGCGATCAAATTCTTATTTTTCTATTCAACGTTGACCAATCCTGCTATAACTTTACACCTTAGGAATCTGAAATGGTACGATTTGATGAGATCGCTTTAGTTTTGTCTATATTTGTTCTCATATATGAGAACTTAGACCTATTCGTCACTGTTGTTCATACCTAATGTTTATCAGGTCATTAAACAAAGCCACGATTTAATTTTTCACATGAACGTTGGTTCTGCTACACAACAGCTAGTCTCTAATATGATCTAAGGCTATTTTCTTGCTAACCGTTCATTAGATTATCAAAAAATCTGCGATCTGATGTGTCGTATGTATGGGTTTGGTTCATTTTTATTCTTGGTAATTTCCGGTGGGATAGCCGGATCTGATTCCATGAGTCATGGACCATGACACTACCGGTTGTCCCAATTATGGTCTGAGAATATTTTATTGCTATTTATTCACCTTTACCTAATCACCGCGATTTGATATATCGCATGAATGGGTTTGCTTCACTTTTACTTCTAACCACTTTCGAAGCCACAGCTGAACCCGCAACACTACCGGGAATCTAATGTGGTCTGACCCTATTTTTCCATCAGGTTGTCGATAAGTCGTGATCAGTCTTCGTTCTACTGCTCGTGTTGTGTGTAGGTAAGAGGTAACGATAGCGCACGAATGTAACAAAGCCGACTGACACCCGACTGCGGCAACGAAATGAAGGTAGTAAAAAGTGTCGAATGTTTACAAGACTGATCGTGATTTAATGTACCGCATCCATGGGTTTGGTTAAATTTTACATTTTACTACCCGGATCTGATTCCGGGTAACTACCGGCTGAACCAAATATGGTCTAACATTATTGTCTTGTTAACTGCTCATCGGTTAACCAAAAACGCTGCAAATTGAAGGTGTCACATGCAGGGTTTGACAATTTCGACGGGACTCTCTGAACCAATTCCGGACCACTACCAGTGACGTAAGGCTATTTTCTAGCTAACTGTTCATCAGGTTATCGCAAAAGCCACGATTTGATGTGTCACATGCCTGGATTTGGTTCACTTTTACATTTGGCCTCTTCCGGCCACTCAAAACCGATTCCGAAACACTTGCTGACCGTTCATTAGGTAATCTTAGAAGCCGCTATTTGATGTGACGCATGTACGGGTTTGTTTCTCTTTCAGATTTAACGACTTCGGCGGGAATCCCGGAACGGGTTCCGGAACACTACTGGTTCAGATATGATCTGAGATGGTTTTCCTGCTCATTGTCCATCAGGTTATCGAAAATGCCGTGGTTTGATGTGCCGCATGCATGGGTTTGGTTCAATTGTATATTTGGTCACTTCCAGCGGGACGCCTAGATCCGGTTTCGGAACACTACCGGTTCAGATATAATCTGAGACTATTTTTCTGCTTACCGCTCATCAGGTTATCGAAAATGCCGTGGTTTGATGTGTCGCATGCATGGGTTTGGTTCACTTGTATATTTGGCCACCTCCAGCGGGACGCCTAGAACCGGTTCCGGAACACTACCGGTTCAGATATGGTATGAGATGATTTTCCTGCTCATTGTCTATCAGGTCATCTCAAATGCCGTGGTTTGATGTGTCGTTAGCATGGGTTTGGTACAATTGTATATTTGACCACATACAGCGGGACGCCCAGAACCGGTTCGGGAACACTACCGGTTCAGATATGGTCTTAGACTATTTTTCTGCTTACCGCTCATCAGGTTATCGAAAATGCCGTGGTTTGATGTGTCGCATGCATAGGTTTGATGCATTTTCATATTTGGTCCCTTCCTGGGGTACCGTTCCGGAACACCTAAATGGCCATATCTCCGGAACGGCTGAACCGATCCGAACCATTTTCAATAGGAAACAATGAGACCAGATTCCGCGTCGAATGAACCGTCGGTCATTGAAATCGGATGAGGATTACTGCCAAAAAGTGATGTGAGTTATTTTGTACACACACATACACACACACACACACACATACACACACACACACATACACACACACAGACATCACCTCAATTCGTCGAGCTGAGTCGATTGGTATATAAGACTTGACCCCTCCGGAGGCTCTATCAAATTTTCGTTTTTGGAGTGAACATATAGCCTTTCGGTACACCTTGGTGTACGAGAAAGGCAAAAATCCTTATAGGAATTTCCGTAAGAATCACTGCAGGAATTTTACAACAAATTCTTGAAGAAGCTCTGGGGAGAACTTCCGAAGCAATCCCTGTAGGATGTATTAAGAAATGTTTTGAAGAATTTCTGAAAAACTCTTACGGACGAACTTTTGAAGAAATTCCTTGATGAAATTTTTGAAAAAAATGCCTTAAATTTTGAAGAAATCTATGAAGATACATTCTCCAAGGTTTTATAGAACAAATCCGAGCAGCACTTTGGACCTTCAAGAGGATATCTGGAAAAATGCCTGAAGAAATTTCTCGGGAAACCCTTGATGGAAATTTCCTGGAGAAATCTGTGGATGAATTTCTGAAAAAATGTAGCAATACCTGTAAAAGCGCATAGATAAGTGTCTGTAAAGATTATTAGAAAAACCTTTTTGTATAATTCAAAAGGTATTTTCGTAGAAGTTAATGAAGCAATATCTGTGGGAAATCCTGCAGAAATTTCTGGAGGAATTTTTGCCTGTAACACTGAATATATAGCAACTCTACAAACTCAGGTGGAGTTAATGCAGGAATTTTTGGATGAATCTCTGAAAAAAATTCTGGACATTTTCATGTTGGAATTTAGAACAATTCCTCAATGAATCCGTGGTGGACTAAAGAACCATCTGAATGAATTTCCGAAGGAATATCTGGAAATAAGAAGAAACCACTGAAAGATAATGCTCAAGAATCTTAGGAAGAAACTCTAAGGAAATCCATGTAGAAAGTGCTTAAGGAGTCCGTGTAGAAATTTCCTACGATTTTTTGAAACGAACCTCTAGAAGATGTTCTCAAGTAATTCCTGTTTGAGTTTCATAAGGAACTCATGCAAATCTTCCAAAAATAAAAATTTGAGGATTTTTTAGAGAAATTCATAAGGGAATATCTGAAGCCCTGGAAAAACTATTCAAAGAATCCCTGGAAGAACTTCTAAATAAAAACAAATCGCTGGTAAAGTTTCTGAAACAAACCTTGATAGATTTGAAGACCGAATTCCTGGAGTGATTTCTGAAGTAATCAATGGATTAATTTACGAAGAAGCTCATAAAAGATTTCCTTGGACTTGGAAAAATAGAACAAATTTATGGAGGAATTTTATGAGAAATTTTTGAATGAATCTGCAGGAAATTTCTAGAAGAATCAGTTTAAAAATTGTTAAAGAAATCCTTGGAAAAAATCTGGAAGATCCTGATTTTCCTAAGGAATTGCTACAAGTATTTGTGAAGGAATATGTGGATGACTTTCCAACAGAATTTGCGTACGGATTCCTGAAAAAAAATCTATGGAGGATTTTTTTAGAAAACCAGTGGAATTTATTCTGGAGGAATTTCCAAAAAAAATATTGAGAATCCTGTAGCAAAAATACCGGAAGAAATTTCAAATGAAGTTTTGAAGCAATCCATGGAGAGCTGCAGCTGCAAATCGAGTATAATGGCGGTGGTGGATTTATTTTATTAGTTGGATTAGTTGGAGCTCTTAGTCACATCGTGTTAAGGAGCGCGGGTTCGATTCCCACCACAGTTGTCATGAAAAGTTTTCGGCTGTGCCACTAAACATTGTATGCTAGTTCGTTGTGTAGTGTCGGCTTCCTTCAAAAGCTTATTAGCATTGAATGTTTCCGTTTCTGTTTTTTTTTTTAAACAAAAGTTATTTTACTTTTTCTGCATAATGAGTACACAAATAGTCGTTGTTGTAGTGTCTATTGAAAAGAAGTTAACGAAGAAATTCCAGCAATGCTCATCATTTACCTCTAAAGCAGCTTGAAAGCTACTCGGAAATTGGTCAGAACTTTCAAGTTCTTAAACTTTAATTCCAGTAGCTTAATATTTTAAGGAACATTCAATTTTGCTAATTTTATTCGCGCGCCATTCAAAATGTCGTAAAACATCCGCATATCATTTTGTTCCATACTTTCAGCACCTTAGCAATGACCTTAGTTATCTTTCTCCTAATGCTGTTTCTTCTTTCTGCGATGTATAATTTTCTTGGCTGCTCCCGCTTCCTTGTAACGCTCTTTATTCTGCCGGGTACCAAGCACTACGAACCAGTGGTAAAATCAGAGCTGGTTACTCAAGGTTTCCAATTTTTAGCACGCCCTATACCTGTACGCCTACAAGTAAATGACTTTACTATTGTGCCTTATTAAGAATTATTCCGGTAAAACTGTTCCATGCATTCCAGCAAGGATGACCCTTTTGCGATAATTACAGGAAAATTTCGTGAATTTTCCTGTAATTATCGCAAAAGGGACATCCTTGCTGGAATTCCTTTTATGAGTTTCGCAAGAATTCTTCTTCAAACTAGGTACAAGAAAACTCTCGAGGATTACTTCCAGAGAAACCACCAGAAATTGCATTAGGGATTCCTTGAAAAGTCCTCAAGAAATTCCCAAAGGAATTTCAAAATTAATCTGAAATGTTTACAGAAACAAGATTCTCGCAGGATTTCTTAAAATACCTCTTAGTATCCCTTAAAAATGCATCGCATCCCTGTCCATGGATTTCTTTGAAAATCTCGTAAATTTCTTCTCAAACTATTCTTTCAGAAATTCCCACAGAAATTTTCTTTTGCACTTCTTCACGAGCTTCTCAAAAAAGAAATCTAAAAAGATTAGTTTTGAGTAGTTTTTTGAGACGTTCCTCCAAGGGCTACTCCAATATTAGGTATTCCTCCAGGCATGACTTTGGATTTATCCAGACCTTCCTTCTGAAGTTCTCTCAGATTTGTTTTCCAAAGATTCTCTCAACAATTCCCGCAGAAAATACTCCAAAATCTATTCCTTGGAATTTTTCATGATTTTTTTTTTCAAGAAATTCCTCTATGTATACTTGCAGAGAGTTCTTCAGTTCTTCCAGGTATTATTTCAAAGATTCCTTTAATCTCAATCATTCTTTTTTTTGTGTGTATCTCTAAAGAAGTCCTCCATTTTTTTAAGCTTCTGCAGGATGTCCAACAGCAATTTCTTCAGTAAGTAGCTTAGGGATTTTTTGTGTACAGATCCCTTTAGAAATTGTATAAGAAAGTCAATCAGAGGTATCTCTTGGAGCTTTTCCAAGGATCCCTTCAAGAAATTTTTCAAAAGGTATCTCCAGTAGTTTTTTTTAGAGATTTCTTGAAACAATCATCCAGGGATTTCTTAGAAATTCTTTCATGGATTACTTCAAGTATTCTTTAGTAATTTAGTGGAATTTTAAGAAGAAATTTTAAAAACCTCTGGAGAAATATCCGAACAAATTTTGCAGAGTTTTCTCAAGACTTCCCAGAAGATATTTCTGATCGAACCGCTAGAAGAATTTCTAAAAAGCACCGAACGATTTTTTCCGACAATACTTGTAGAAACTTTGGGAAGCTCCTTCAGAGAAGTTTAGAAGAAATAGCTGGATGAAATTTCTAAAGAAATCTCTAAAAATCTGAAGAATTCTCTTGAGATAAAAATTTCTCCACAAAGAAAGTTCAGAAGGAATCCCAGCAGGAGTATCTGAAAGAAACCCTGAGGAGTTCTGTGATCAGGAAGGTAGACTCTCCCTTGAAGTGTCAGCTTGAGCCTATCATCCCATGAACAGATGAGAACACTTCATCGAAACTCCACTTTTGGGTGCTTGTATTTTTGGTAGTGAAGAAATCTTCAGTAAAATTCCTGTAGAAATCATAGGAAGTACTTTTGAATCTCTGGAGTAATATCCAAAAAAAATCCCGGGAAGCTCTTGAAGCAATCCAAGGAGGAATGACTTTTAAACTTCCTGGAGAAACTTCTCGGTTAACAATTGACTGAATTTCTGGAAAAATAAGGAATTTATAGGAAAATTCCTAGAGAAATCCTTTAACAAAATTCTTGGAAGATCTTCTCAAAGCATTCTTTCTTCAAAAATTCGTGGAGAAATTATTGGTGTGACTCTTACAGTAAATGCTGGATAAATTTCTGGGGTAATACATCGAGAAATAATTTACGGAAATTTTTAAGGAATCTCTATTTAAACTTCTGCAGAAATCTCTAGAGGAATTCCTGCCTGAATCACTGAAGGAAATAACACCAAAATATTTCTGGAGGAGTTTCTGCAGGGTTTTTGTAGGAATCTCTTCAGAAGTTTCTGGACACATTCTTGTGAGAAATTTCAATGGAACCTCCAGAACAAATCTGTTGGAATTTCTGTAGGATCATTTGGTATTTTTTTTGAAGAAACCAATGGAAGATTTACTACAAAACCATTGAAATAATTTCTAATCCCTGTAGAAAACTCAAAAGGAATCTTTGGAGAGATTTCCGATGATTTTTTAAGCGAATCCTCCTCTTCCTAGTGGAATTTTAGAAGGAACCCATATAAATCTACTTGAAAGAACTATTGAAGGAAGCAATGGAGAAATTGCTTGAAGAATATCTAAAAATATTTCTCAAAAAACAGCCAGGGGTGTTTGGAAAAAATCCATATAAGGTACCCAGGGGCAAGTGGGACCTTAAAAATGGCTCATTTGGTTTTGTCACGACAAAAATTTTAGATCACAATTTTTTTAATAATTCCAATGAACCCAAAAGACGTTGTTGGTATATTTGTTCTTATTAAGGTGCATTAAAACTGTTTCAAAATTTTAAAATTCCATATATTATGCATATAATGAAAGTGTAGCAGATCTTCATTTACTGCGTTTCACGGGGCAAGTGGGACCTATTCAGAGTTTTTGTTCAAAGGGCTTAATATAAGTTGCAACAAATAAGGTAACATAAATCATAAATCTCTTATATGAATGACTATCTTTAGAGATTAAAATAAGAAGAGGTTTATGGTATCGTGCATAAATTACGTAACACATAAATCATCGCTGGGGAAGAAAAACTAGAATCAACTCTAGCAGCTCATGCAAAATAAACTGATTTTTTATACAAAAAGCGCCGTAAAGTGAAGAGACAAAAGATTTCGAAACTTGGTCTCTATATTATATAGTTGATGAATCTCGCCAAAAGTAAATCTGGGGTTTCGAGATTTTCAGTAATATCTTCTCCCTTACATAATCTTACGATCAATACATAATGTTTTTTTTAAATCATGATTTTTGAAAAGGTCATTTCCCTATTTTAATTTTTTATGGACGGTTCCTGAATGCTCAAAAGAATTGGTTATGCATCGTTGAGTGAAAAAATAATGGAAGATATTTAGAGAAAAACATTAAAAATACATGCTTTTGACTTTTTTTTTTGTTTTACCCAAGGTTTTACCTTTTTTAACAAGAATTTCATCATCTAAATGGAGGTAATAAAGTATAATTCAACAGTAGATTACTGAACGCGTCAATTTTCATTGACTTTCGTGCTAATTTCATCTTAGGCTGGACAAGGCGAGATGAACCCATAAAATTGTGTTTGTTTATTCTGATAGGTCCCACTTACCCCAGATAGCGAAATGCACTGGGGCAAGTGAGAGCAGAAAACTTAAGGTGATAAATAAAAATGAAATACAGCTTTTTCGCTTGAAATCATTTGCAAGAACTCCAAATAGGGTATCGGGATGCTTCGTTGGCATAGCCCCCTCGTTCGGCCTACCTCAATGTAAACCAAAAACTCAAACAAACACGCATAACTGGATATCGGAAAAGCTATGCGCCAAACAACCGTAACATTTCGTCTCAATTTTAGCACTTTGGAGCATTAAAATTGAATGAAAATGTCACTTTGTTTAACTTTTGTAGACGCCATGATTCTTCGGCTTAGTGGGTAGTCTGCACACATGATCATAAATGGCATGATTCTGGAACATTTTGAATTGACTTTTCAATAACTGAACATTTGATGCGACGGTTAAAGACGCTATTTTGAACTTGTGTATTTGTTTTCAACGAATAATAACTATTTTACAAATTGAATGTGGGCCGAATATTGAGGACATTTTTTTTCACTATGTACCCAAATCTTGGCCCATCAATAAAGTGACGTCAAAAACAACGATAAAAAGGCGTCAACAACATTTCTTGCGTAAGAACCAGAAAGAACGAACAGGAAGAAAGATTTTGTGTACGGTGACTGTAAAAATATAACACAATAATAGGGTTGCATTGTTTTCGTTACTAGATTAAGAAAGAACTTTAGTTAAAGTGATTTATTTATAGTTTTTTGAAAATTTGGCTCCGGAAATGTAATTTAAAGGTAAGATTGGTGAAGAAACAGAGATAATACTTCAGCAGAAATATTGAAAAAAATAAGATAATAAGTGGTTTTAGTGCATGGAAAACAATAGGCCAACGTTGTATCCACTAATAGGCCAATTTTTGTACCATAGACCAACGTTGCATACCATCGCATCGAATCTTTTCAGCTTAATTAAGTAAATTCTTGAATATTTACGTAAGTTTACTTCCAATTGGAGAAACATGCATTGCCTAGAGTGTGTAATAGGGTCAACACATTATTTCTAATGCTATTAATTCATGAGTTATGGTCAACATTGTCAAGGCGGTTTGCAAATTAGGCCAAGGAATGGTACACATACCCTACTATCCTGAAACCGAAAAAGTATTTGTATAATGACAAATCTATTTTTAAACGATGAATGTAGTAGAGCACGTCGATCTCACCTAGTGAATTGAAAATTACATATGAACAACAATAACGTATATGGTCTCTTTATGGTTGAAACAATAAAATTTTTTGTATTCAAAGTATCCGTAGGTGTGATACCTATGTTTTCCATGAAGAATGTTAGTCTTAAAAATAAATAATAATAAAAATACTAGCTATAGGTCTCACTTGCCCCCGATTCTCACTTGCCCCGGGGTACATTTTCCATGGACTTGCAATCCTTGGACAAATTTATGGAGGAATCTCATAAGCAATTTTTGAGAAAATTTTTATACGAATCCCTGGAAGATTATTTGAAGTTATTTATCTTTGTATGAACTTCTGGATAAGTCTGTGAATGATTTTCTTAATAAATTCTTGGAGAAATTTATGGAGGAACCTTTGATTTTCTTAAAATAAAATCACTGAATGAATTTCTGCAGGAATCCGTGGACGATTCCCAGAAAGAATTCTAGAACGGATTCTTGATTATTTGTTAAAGAAAACCTATGTAAGCTGTATTTAGATGCATTTTTGGAAGTTTAGAATAAGCCCAAGCTCAAATACACGTAAATTAAAATTTTAAAAAGAAAATGCATTTTTGGAGAATTTTTTGGAGAATCCTCTAACGTAAATTCTGGTGGAAACTCTAAAGCAAATCTAAAGCGATACATGGTAGCAAAGATGTTCTAAAGAACTTTCAAAAGAAATCCGTGGAAGACTTTCCGAAAGGAATTCCAGGAGGATTTTTTGAAGAGTTCTATGGAACAATATCGAAAGGAATGCAGGGAGGGCTTCTTAAAAAAAATCTGGGGTTATCTCTAGAAAAATTTTGAGAATTTTTTTAAAGAATATATGAATTTTCTAGAGAAATCAATGGAAGAATTCCTGAAGGATTTCTCATGGAAATCTCCGATGGTAGAATATCCTAATATTTCCCTGAAATATTTTCTGAATTTATTATTATTATCTGAAATTATTTCTGAAAGACGCTCCGAAATATTTTTTTTTATTTCTGAGGATTTCTAATGGAATCCATGGAAGAGTTTTTTTTCATGTGTGGGGGCGCAAAGGTAGTTTACTTTTTCTACATATATGAGGCCACAAAAAGCATAGACGGTTTCTTTTAGTAAATGGAGAAATTTCCGTTATGTTCGAAGCCACAAAAACTGTAATATTCACCTGAATCATGTAAATCTTGTTTGTGAGAGCGCAGAAAGATAAGGAAAATGATATAAGTGAACACATGATATTCTTGAGGGCGGAACAAAAATTCCCTAGTATGAAAAACGTAATGAATCTTTTAAAATAATGATTGCACAACATTTTGAAAAATAATACAGGTAACTTCTCATATATTTATATGGTTGCATAACATTTTCTAAAAAATCATATGAGCAATCACTAAGAGGCTCTTCCGCCCTTCAATCATTATTGTATATGTGATTGAATCAGGATGAAAATTTTTCTTTTAACGCAACAATATCGATTAAATTAGAAAGGTAATAGAAAAATGAAAGAAAAATTCCAAATTCCCTATTCCATAAAAGAGCACCTCTTCGGGGGCGCTCAAGCTTAAAATATTCACAAGGGTAATTTTTCGTAAATTCTTAAGCTTGAGCTTGATTGACCGCCCGTGGATGCTACTCTCACACAAGGAAAAAATGAGATTATCTGCCAGGGACTAGCAAGCATCTTCAGTGTGTGAGCGTTGGTGATCTTCCATTTGGGCGACAATGGCGCCTGCCACGTCAGGTTGCAGGTCAATGTGGGGAAGGGGAAGGAAGTGATGATTGCAATCATTTATATCCACATCAGACCGAATATACCTCTGCGTCTGCACAAACTCATGCGGATGTCGGATTGTTGGTGGGAAATGGTTGGCAGATGGCTCACTCATTGGTGCGTGGATGCCAGGCGTAAGCTAAAGCTAAAGCGGCACAGTTCGCTTGATTGCATAACTTGTAGGCGATATCTGATAGATCGACACAGTGCTGTGAACGTTGGAAGGAGGAAGTGTAGAATAAGCGTGATGTTAAAATACACATAAATAAAAACAAAACAAATAAAGTTGGAAGGAGGGGAATCGGCTTTTCAACCGTTTCTGGTTGTAGCGATGGCTATGAACATATGAATATACATGAGTTGTATATATAGAGAAGAGTATAGAGAAAGTGGATAGAAAGATACAAAGTAGAAAGGGACGAACCCAGGACCTTCTACATATGAATCAGAAGCGGTAGCCGCAATAATTTTCCGTAAATTCTTGAACACAATAGGACAGATCGGTGAAGTACTAGATTTGTAGTAATGAGCTGAATTTTAGTATGGTGAGAAGGTCAATTCTCCGTTTCTGCAATGAAATTGTGCAAAAAGCGTGGGTATTATGATTCATTGCCTAATTTGATGCTGTTAGAGCAAAACGTTGGACAACAGTGTTGTTGTTTTCTTCATTTCTTGCGACATAAACAACATAGTTATCCAAAGTTTTGCTCAAACAGCATCAATTTAAGCAAGGAATCATAATACCCACGCTTTTTGCGCCATCTCATTGCAGAAACGGAGAATCGACCTTCTCACCATACTAAAATTCAGCTCGTTACTACAAATCTAGTACTACACCGAACGTGCCCCATTCTTGCACAAACATATGGAAATGAAATAGGAGATTTTCTAATATTTAAACTCATCCAATATCACAAAAGATTTGAGGCCTACTTTTAGATCAACGGGTTTCAAAGACCCTAAAACTTCCGAAAATATATATGTTTCTCTATACGAGGGCGCCAAGCTTGTACCCTAAGGACTGATTTTGTGGGTTAAACCTTTAAAATGATCCAGGTTCCATATAGTAGGCGCTCCTCCGCCTTTTACTGAAAATACGAAAAATCTGTGCACGGGCCTGGAGGGCGCGATAAACATCCAAAAAACACCAAGGGCGGAAACAATTTCTAATTTCTCTAAGAAACTGTCTGCTTGTACAGAAGAACAAAAAACATGGGTTGTTTTTTGTTATATTGCGAGGGCGCTCATACTGGGAGTTTTTTTTTTTTAATAATTTGACCACAAGAGCTGGTTACTCAGCGAGTAACTTGGAGTAACCACGATGACACCACTGCTACGAACCGGTTGTCAGGATACGTCCTTCTCTTTCGTCATCTTCTGGCACTTCTCATAGAACCGTTTTTTGGTTGTCTTCGGACAGCACCAAACCAATCACTTCCCGTGCTGCTGTGTTCACTACTCCCTGGATAGATTCCCAAAGGTGGTTGAGGTTATCGTCTACATCGATTCCTTTTATCCGCTCTTATAGCTTTTGGTGGTACTTATCTTCCACATTCTCCTGAGCATTGAAACGCAACGATCGCTGAGTTCTGAGTTCACTACGCATGGTTGAATCTTACTGACAACAAGACAGTAATCAGTATCGATGTTTGGTTGTCACAAGATTCTCCTATTAATAGACCAGAACCATTCGATCAATCAAACAGATTATAATGTATTCTGGTGCGGTGCAATTATCACATTTTTGGTGCATCCAGATGTGCTGTCCTAGGTTTGTGTGCGTAATTAAAAAGTAAGTGCTACTCTTAGCTGCAACAAAGTTCTCTAGTCTTTGGTTATTATTATGATCATGCATGGTTAAATATGTGCATGATTTCTAAGAACGCATTCTATTGAACCTCTTAGAATTCATCTATTGATATGAGTGTAACTTGTCGATAAAAAAAATGATATGAAAACATCTACCGTATTGTATATTTACTCTTGAACAAAGTAGAATAGAATACAATGTTTCATTTCTTCATCATGTACCGAAGTAATTGTGCTTTGCTTCTTTGTAGATGAGCATCCAACCCACAAGGTTTCATCGTCCGTACTGAAGAGGATTGAAGTGTCAATAAAGATTTCTTCATTTCATCTGGTATGTGTTTCTTTACGGTTCAGTTGGTTTTTGTACTGCATTGATTGGAATTCAATTTCAAGAAAAACCCAATCAAATGAAGTTCTCTTTGTTTTTCCATTCACAGACGGCCTCATTTCGCCGACAAACATTCAATTAATTACCCACTCAGAAGTGATGACCTGAAAGAACCTATGAATTTCAATTAAGCGCGGCCTAATGGGTGATAAATGGCGGCCAGGCCGATGAAATTATCATAAATCACTGCCAAAGGAGATTCAATCAAGCACGAATTAAATTATTCCAGTTTTTCCCTCCTCCATCATGCCATCCGACCACGACGCGACGGGACGGATGGCCATACTGGGACGCCGAAGTTGGTTGGTCCAGGTGAACGCATTTACACAATGATCGACCTGGTTACAGTCGCAAATGCTTTTCGGGGGGAATCAGCCCAGATGGTCGAAGGAAAACACAGTTAAAAGCCAGACAATTGTCGAATGAATAAAGATGAAAAATTAATAGGTTTTCACTGGATCCATTGTATATTCAGTAGACCAAAAATGAACTGCTGTTTTGCATTAAAGAAATAAACATGTCGTTCGGTATGTTATTCGAGCGAGTGGCATCATTTAGCTTCAAACTTTCCTTTGCTTGCAATTCTTTGGAGAATATAATCAATTTATCGAACACAAACAATAAACTTCCCATCATACCGAGGTATGCCCAGTCCTCCCTCCAGTAAAGAAAACCAGCAGTCACTCGCTTCTGATACCCAGCCAAAACGAGCAAACCCATATGAAAAGTTTCCATGTACATCGTTTTAAACTTTCCCCTGGGTAAGTATCGAAACTAAATAGCAATCCATCCAGGTCCACCCACCTCATCCGCCTTAGTAAAACAGACTGGACCAGCATCCGAGCAGAGCTAACAAGGCTAGCCGGTTCCTGTATCTGAAGTATGCAAATAGGTAGCTGCCGCAGGGAATTTGACCTCTTCTTCGATTCGGTCTGTTGAATTGATGCAAATGTTGGGAGCTTCGTTGGAGAGTTAGTTCCGGGGAAACCGTTTCATATGAGGTTTGTCAAATTGAAAATGTCGGTACGATTGTATATTAGTTCTATTTAATGGCAGCTTTTGAATGGTTTCCGAGTTTTTAAAACTTTTCCCATTACCTGTGGTGCCTCGTAGTGTAACTGTTGGTAATAATTCGAAGTTGGACATCTTTGAATTCTATTTTCAAATTTGCTTACGATAGTCAGAGGCATAGATTTGAAATTGAACAGGTTCATTGGAAATCTGCTGATGAGATACCCATGAGGTGGTTCCTCGGGTAATGAGGAAATTGACTCACTAAAACTCATTCTATTTTCCTCACCTTCGCGGTACGCCCGTTTGCGATGATTTCGATAAGGGGGGCGTACATGAATACTCTATATTGGTAAGCGTTCCACCAGCTACCGTCTTAAGTTGTCCTCTCTCCCCTCTATGCTTGGGTCCTGATTAGTACCGTAGACTTCCCGTTGTGCTCAAGCTCCGGATGGAAAGGAGGGCTAACTTGTTGTCGGTCGGCTCGCCATTTTCTTTGTAGTTCTAGTACGATTCAAAAGACCATGGAAGTATGGGAATCCCACTTGTCCGACTCCGTACACATCCTTTCAACAATGTTGTCCGGAGTGATATCTCTACCGCATATCTCCTGCATACTCGACCTTTGCTCCACGGAGCGTGGGCATACAAAGAGTACATGCTCCGCGGTTTCGTCGCAGTTTGCGCATTCTGGATATGCGTCAATTGAAAGTTCACCTCGCCATGGAGCGTGCTCGTCCATTTAGATACGCACGGTATGAGCCTGTGTGTCCATCTACCCTTGCTGGAGGAATCCCATACCCTCTGCCACTTCAACATAGACGATGTTCTGGCGATCGTCTCGCACCTCTTGTGCAGCGTCGCTCGAAGTACTCTTCATCCTCTACCACCACTAGTGCTATGGGCATCTTGCCCGCTAGCATGCATACCGCGTCCTTTGAGACCGTGCGGTATGCGCTGACCACCCTAGGACACATCAGCCTGTGGGTATTCTCGAGTCGCTTCACGTTTAGATTGACCACTAGCGCACTCGACCATGCAGCTGTGCCATACCGTAGTATGGAGACGGGTACTACCGCGAGCAGCTTACGCTTACTCGAGCCTATTGTCGAGATATTTGACATTATTTTTAACAGTGCCACTATCGCCATGCTTGCCCTTTTGCAGGCATATTCTACGTAGCTTCCGAATTTCAGCTTATCGTCGATCATGACCCCCAATTGCTTCAGTGAGCGCTTAGAGTTGATCGTGCAGCCGCCTGTGGTAACCAATGCCTGTTGTTCAGACTCTCCGTTGTTTGCCACCACCACCTCCGGTTTGTGGTGTGCGAGTACCAACTGCCTCGACCTCATCCAGTCCTCCACTATGCCAATTCTAGACGAAAATTTGAAAAAGGTCTATCTGCTTTTTGTAAACAAACATGTTTTGTCTCTGCAGGGCCCATCGGCATCCACCTACGCACATCAACACCCTTAACAGCTTGAAGAACACTCTTTCTGATACAAAAACACTCTTTCTCAGTACAAAAAGTGGTTCATAATTGGTGAAAGGCCGTTTTCGTGCAGTTTTTCGGAAAGAACATCGACACAAACTGAATCAAAAGCCCCCTTGATATCCAAAAACACTGAGCCTATTTGCTGCTTTTGCGCAAAGGCAAGTTGAATTTCTGAAGAAAGCAACGCAAGACAGTCGTTTGTTCCTTTGTCTCTGCGGAAACCAAACTGTGTATCTGGCAACATGCCATTCGATTCAACCCATTTGTCCAGTCGAAAGAGAATCATCTTCTCCAACAACTTCCGTAGACAAGACAACATCGTGATTGGACGGTATGAATTATGATCCGACGCGAGTTTACCGGGTTTTTGGATAGCTATCACTCTCACTTGCCCCCAATCATCCGGAATGATGTTGTTATCCAGGAACTGATTGAACAAGTTCAACAAGCGCCTCTTAGCGACGTCGGGGAGGTTTTTAAGCAAGTTGAAGTTAAGGCGAAACTGGAAGCATTTCCTCATTTTTTTTGGTTTTTGATTTCAATTAAATATCGAAGCAATATTTTCAAAATCGGTTTTCGTGCCATGGATCAAAGTATCTTATGAATTTTTTTGTAGTGGAAAAAGTTTTCCATTTTTTCAGAAACCATTTTTTTTTGTGAAATTATATTCAAAAATGGTTTTCATATACAGAGACGAACCAGCCAAGGGCTGAAAGTCTCTTTAATAAAGATATTAATTAATTAATCAAAAATGGTTTCTGCAAAAACGAAAAACATTTTCCACCACGAAAAAAAATCAGGAGATACCCTGATCCATACTCTACATGTGCACGAAAACCAATTTTGAACACATTGCTTGTCGCTGCCACAACAAACACACTTGAGCGGCGTTTTACACGCACCGTCCACATGTCTCTCCCCGCATGTTGCACAGCGAGGTTTATTGCTGCAGAACTGGGCGGTGTGGCCCAGCTGCTTGCAATGGATGCAGTTCATTACCTTCGGTACATACAGCCTCACCGGTAGCCGAAGTTTGCCAATCGCCAGCAGATCTGGTAATGCTGATCCGGAGAAGGTCACACAAAATTCATCAGATGGTGTGTAAACCTTCTCTCGCCCTCCTGGGAGACCGAATGCAGTTTCCGGTAATCCAGTATCTGGACAGGAGGTAGAGAAGGGTTATGGAAACGACCACAGCCTTGCATGATCGTTTCGCAGGTCAAAGATCCTTCAGCGACCTTCGCCGAAATCTCGATCTGGTGGCTTGGAAGGTACACGTGATACTCAAGCGTAAATAACTCACAGGCCAGAATCTCATTAGCCTGTTTTCGGTCGCCTACTGTCACCCGAAGCTTAGCTGTACCGACCATGTCAATGGAGACAACGGAAGAATACCGCTTAGTCAGATCCTTGCTTATTTGAACAGTGTTCGAACGTTTTCCTTTGCATTAGCATTAGCATTAGCATTAGCATTTAGCGAGTCGCACAAATTCGTAGGTGGTACAGTCCTAGACCGGTGTTATGAGGGTTGCCTCCTTCCCGTCCGAACCAAAGCACAAAGATTGGGGACTAATCTCTGACTCTTAGACAAGACTGACACAATCCTCCAATGGTCGAGCACTGTCCTGGCCACGTCCTTGCGACTGCTGAGAAATGGGAAAGGATGGTTAATTTTGGACACCTATGGAAAATGTAGACTACTCTACGATCTCTCAGGCCTAGGTGTCACGGGAATTTGGGTGTTGTTAATGGAAGGGTAAACTCTAAAGGATACGCTTGGTTAACGTTCAGGCACACCATTGTTAGACTGCTTCGAATCAGTTGTCTGCCCAATTCATCCTGGTTTCCTCGTCATCTTGTTGGCATTTGGTTGAATTACTAGATTCTTCGATTGATAATCTGGAATATAAAATAATATTAACATCGTACGTCAAATAAGCTGCATATTAGTGATACGCTAGCCACAGTGACATATTTTTAAAATATTATTTATAGCTGATGATAAATCGACTGATTTGGTGGAATTGATTATGTTTGGCTACGCAGTCATTTATTGAACAAACGACGTTCTTTATTTGCCCGACGTTTCGACACGGGGATTGTGTCTTCCTCAGGGGGTAAATATTTGTGTCGACTAAACATAGGACAAATAACGACACAAATATTTACCCCCTGAGGAAGACACAATCCCCGTGTCGAAACGTCGGGCAAATAAAGAACGTCGTTTGTTCAATAAATGACTGCGTAGCCAAACATAATCAATTATTTATAGCGTACGATACATTTACCTGAAACCTGCTGAAATAAAATGTTAATTAGCAGTACATTGAAACACAAATACTTCAAAACACAAGGAAAAGAGCATCAAACTTTGATCTTGGACTATTTAAAAATACGGTAAATATCAAGATCAAAATTTGATTTGGTAGATCTTACACCGCAACGCACCATTCTAAGGTGATCTACCCACGTTACGGAGTGGAGTGCTCGAACGTTTTCCTTTGGGTCGAAAAAAACAACATATGGCCCTTCAAAGTCGGGAGGGTAGGCCTTGAGGCGGGGGGACGTTGGAGGAGTTTTATTTGCGTCCATTGCAGAAACGTCAGATTGAGGGGTGCTAAAGGGGTTCACATTTTGCTGGATCGGTGCACCCGAAGCCAACAGCAAGGCTTCATTGATGGGATAAGACGTACCCCCGCCATCATCATCATCACCTATTGCGGCAGGTAACCACCGCCACGAAGCACACACTCAAAAACAACAACGATCACGAAGATCAAAAATGAATCGAACACTAACACAAAGTATCAATACAAATGGGCAAGCGAAAAAACTACTAATTTACTTGATAAAAACTCTTCAAAGGAGACGGTAAAGTGGGGGGAAACCACGAAAGAGAACGGGGTACTTAACTTTACTACGCTGCGCTAGTGCCGACGGGTTGTTGGTTGTGCACACACTATGATCTGGCGACGAAGGCCGGCCGCACCGCGGAGGCACACGATGATTTGCACTCTCTGCTCTCACTGCTGCTGCGTTGGTGTTGGTCGAAGACTGCTCACACACACGTTGATCGGACACTCACCAATGTGGTCTAAGTGTGCGCGTGGGTACGCTGAGAAAAAAAACCGGACCACGTGGACGGCTATACGCACAAAAACTGCACTTTTCGACGGGTAATGCCTCTGCCAATGAATTCTTCTTGCAAGCGCGGCTTGGGACAACCACTGCTTGCACACTGCTGCATTTCCACCTCTTAAAACCACTGGATTTGGAAAAAACGAGGAGAATCCCAGATGCGTAAAACTGTCGACTGTCTCCCGCGGTAGCTCAACAACGAATGAGTGCTATCTTATCCGAGCCTGGTTAAAGTCCTAATAGCGTCCACCGTCGGTCGACCATTCCGGAAGGCCAGAGTCATCGGGTTTCTCGTTATAGACCATCAGCCATCGACAGAATGATCCGTTCCAACAGTTTTCCGGCTGTGTCCAGAAGACAGATAGGTCTGAATGCCGAAGGGTCACCAGGTGGTTGGCCGGGTTTGGGTAGAAGGACCAATCTTCGCCTATTACATCTATCCAGAAATTCGCCTCTGTCTAGGCACATCTGCATAGCCATTCTGAACATGTCAGCACTTGCTTCGTTGGCCGTCTTGATGGCTTCTGTCGGGATACCATCTGAACCTGGAGCCTTGTTCAACTAAGACGACTTCGCTATTGCGATGATCTCGCCATTTATCACCCAGGCGACCTCACTTTTGGCAGTTTGGCCATAGGGGACGGGGGCATATGGTCTTGTATCGTGGCGCGGGAACAACGTCTTCTGCAGCATCTTGGGGGATCGTTCTGGGTGTGCTGACGCGCCCATGACTACTCTGGCATCACCCCTAGGGGTCGTGTTGGCTGCCTGGCAGAGATTTTCGAAGCACGTCCGCCCTCAAGGCCTAACTTCGTTCCATTCTATCCTCATCGGTGCGAACTCTTTGCATAATCATTCTAGCTCTTACATGGGAAGGTTACGATGGTGTCCCCCCGGGGATTTCAACCGGACTGTTTTTGTTGCATTCTACATGTGCAAATATGATTAAATCCATAGCCTTTCGGGTAATGGTCCAGTGGTGTAGTCAGGAGGGGCGTTCAAAGGGGCAAACTTGGCCAAATATAACATTTTTGAAAAAGCTCAAACGTCATCAATATGCTAATTTTAAAATAAAGTAGGTATAGCAGAAACAGGCAGAATATGCATGCACACGTGGTTTCTTAACAAATTTATTTACCATAGGCGTTGCCAGGGTGAGATACGTGATACACATGGTGATACACTGTTTGCCTGTCTCGAACACTAAGTGTACTGGAAAGGCTATACACCAAAACCTCCATTAAGGTAATGGGTCGGGACTGCCTAAATAGAATTTTTACCTAAATGGATTCATTACCTAAATGGATTCAGTTCATTACCTAAATGGAGTACAAGGTTGCAAAGAAGTTTAACTAGGGAGAGTAATTCGAATAGGAGATTTAAAGATGGTCATGCGGAGTTTCAGAGAACTTTCAAGGGAGTTTCTGTAGGGGAGGGGCTTCAGGGGCGTTTTCGGGGGTTTTGAAGGGTCTCAGGTGAGAATTGTCATGCAAATGACTAGCTGGGCGCGGAACACAAAAAACCCTGAAAAATTCCGCCAGACTGAAAAATTGTTGAATGTCGGGTCAATGTCGGGTAAATTTTTATCGTATGTTGGGCCACTGTTGGACCAACATCGAACAACTGTTGGGTCTATGTTGGGTTTGGAGGCCAAAATAAAAACAGGTGAATGATAGGTTAATGTCGGGTATGACGTCATCAATCATAAGTACTCCAACTGTTCTGAACACAACCAAATTCTATTTAGGTAACGTTACCTAAATGGAGGGACCTAAATAGATTTTACCTAAATGGATCCTACCTAAATGGAGGTTTGAGTGTATGTTAACTCTAAAAATGACTTTTTGATAGAAGGTCTGGAGAGTCGAGTGACATATACCAATCAACTCAGCTCGACGAAATGAAGTGATGTCTGTGTGTGTATGTGTGTGTGTATGTGTGTGTACAAATAATCTCACATCACTTTTTAACAGTAAACCTCAACCGATTTAAATGACCGACGGTTCATTCGACGCAGAATCTGGTCTCATTGTTTCCTATTGAAAATGGCTCGGATCGGTCCAGCCGTTCCGGAGTTATGGCCATTCAGGTGTTCCGGACCGGTACCCCAGGCAGGGGCCAGATATGAAAACGCTACCAATCAGAGTATCTGTACGCACAAATCTCAATACGAGATTGAGAAAAGTTGGCTGTGAGCACATGAAAATTCCTTGAGCTTGAGACTCGCGATGTTGGTGCACATCACATTAGCATTGCGAGTCTCAATGAGACATCTCAATGAGACAAGCTCCAGGTAGACTTGATACACTTTTGAACCCTGCACAACGATGACATTTACGGATAATGTTCAGCTAAGATTTGGTAGACGTTTTCCGGGGCGGAAGGGGTTTGGGTCATAAGTGTGCTGGGGCACATAGAAGGCAACCGGAGGTTGTTTTACGACGGGAAAGATGGTAGGAGGAACAATCCTGGCAGGGGTTTCTTTCAAAGTAACATTAGTATGTCCATAATGTTTTGGGAGACTTCATGCTCGTTTGATCAGTTCGTGGAAGCTCGTGGTGTTTTTTTTTGTTGTTGCTTCTGAAGAAGGTGAGATATGATGTGGGCCACAGCTTTGTTTTGTGATATAGGCATATCAATTGACACAACCAAAGCCAATAACTATTTGGCCCCCAGTTTATCCACTTATCCGCGAGCGGTAATGGCGGCGGTGGACACCAGCGAGTAGTTGCAACTTTGACGTTTAGTAAGGATATCAATCGGTTGGCGCCACCAGAAGTGTTAGCGAAGGGATTAAATGGGTGAACGGAACTGCTTTGATTTTCCCCAAGAAACGTCAAAACCCAAATCGCTCGTTTGTACTCACCGCCGCCATTAACTCTGGCGGATAAAAGGGTTCAATTTCCGGATAACTGGAGTGTAGAAGTAGGTCCACAGAATCTAATCCAGGCCTCTAAAATGATTCAATTGCAATTTGTTTTAACTGACAAACATCTCAATGAGACGAGTCTCATGAGACGTCTCATTGAGGCACGTACACTAGATTTTTCATGAGCATGCTATGATCTCAAATCACACAAATTTTCTTGAGACGCATTTCAACTAAGCGCATGGCGCACTGTCTCATTCATGTATACATGAGTTTTCAGACACTCTGCTACCAATCCATCCATGCGACACATCAAACTACGGCATGTTCGTTAACTTGATGAATGGTTACCATGAAAATGGACTCAGACTATATCTGAACCGGTAGTGTCCCGGAACCGGTTCCGGGTGTCCAGTCGGAAGTGGCCAAACATAAAAGTGAACTAAACCCATGCATGCGACATATCAAACCACGGCTTTTTCGATAACCTGATCAACAGTAAGCAGGAAAACATTTTCAGATCATATCGGAACCAGTAGTGTTCCGGAACCGGTTCCAGATGTCCCGCTGGAGGTGGCCAAGTATAAAAGTTAACCAAGTCCGACGTTATGTTCAACATGTAAGCAGAGCTGAATAATATCAGATATCTCAGTTGACTGCTCGAGCGCCTTTACTAAAACTGGAGGCTGATAAATATCAAGACGATACTCACTAGAGTGGGTCATCGTTTATATGGAAAAGTGAAAAATTCAATGGTATCCCATCAGATCAAAGCTTTTTTAATCCCATTTCAGGTCCCAAACAAGTGTGTAAAATTTGGGCACGATCGGTTATGTCTACGTTTTGCGCATCGCATTTGAAGTTTGTATGGGGTTTTACATGGGAAAACACACTTTTTTGCATTTCTCTCATAAGAAGCTCGAATTTTTCTAAAACCGTGCAACCGTTAAAGTAAAAACATAGCCTAGGGTGTCCTGAAAAACTTTGTCGAACACCGCGAAGTGATCTGATGCTTATGAGAAAAGTTATGGCGTTGGAATTGCTTGGCGAAACATCATGATTTTGTTGCTATTGTTATTCCTTTACATGTTAAAACATAAACACATGCATGCGGTTCATTGGTTATAACTATTTTTACAAGCATCGGATCGCTTTGCGGTCTTCAACAAAGTTCTTCAGAACATCCTAGGCTATCATTTAACAGTATCGGTTAAAAAGTTTCAGACAAAATTTTTCAACTTAGGGCTAAAATGCAAAAAAGTATGTTTTCCCATACAAAATCCCATACAAATTTCAATTGCAATGCGCAAAGTGTAGACGCAACCGATCGTGCTCAAATTTTGCGCAGATACTCAGGACCCGCAACGGAATCAAAAAAGCTTTGATCTGAGAAAACACTTCCGATGACCCACACTAATACTCACAAGCAAAGATATAGCTTTTTACACAATCACAGATCACTTTGCGGTCTTCAACATTTGTTTTTTCTGCACGTTTTAGGTTATATTTCATTGACCGAAGATAACAAGAACGTAGTGAAGAAGAAGTTATCAAAAAAGCTGCTATTTGATGTACTGTCAAACCCCGCGCATTCATCACTCTTTATTACGACACTTTTTAATTCGTACCCCACTCATTCGACATTTATTGAATTAAAAAATGATAAAATTTCAGAGTGCAATACACTGTAAATACGAATGATCCGATATTGTGATGTTACTCACACACCAGCGGCTCCTCGTGCAGCTGCTACTTCCGGAAGTTAAAATTTGGTGCTTTCCGACACCTGATCCGTTTGGTGATCAATCGCAGTGAACTTCGGAAGCCAACAATCGTAAAATGAACAAGCTATCATTTCGTACCACCACAATATCTGTAAGATTTGTGTTCAAAAACAAATCCTGCAATCTAAACAAAACTAAAATATAGTTCATCGAATTAAAAGTTTACCCAAGTAATTTGACAGCAATCATTGTCGAATTAGCGTACTAGCTCAATTAGAGCATATTATGATATTGAGATAAAAATGTGATATTGGTAATAATATCTAAAGCTTACTCCTGAAACATCACTATCAGATCATATTTAGATCTTGTAAGATCTAATCTATAGCAGCGAGCTTTCGTTTGATCTTGAAATATCAAATTGTGATATTGTTCGAATGTTCCAGGAACATTTTTCAGATATTATTATCAGATCTTTTATCTCTTATGTCAATCAAACCAATATCACGTTTTGATCGTCAGTACTTCACCTCTACCCGGGCTTGGTTCAATTTCACATATTATCACTTACCGATTGTCCCTGATGTGGCCCTAGACTAGTTTCATGCAAATTGTTAATTAGTTTTCCTAAAAAGTCGCAAATTGATGTAATGAATGCATGGGTTAGGTTCGTTTGTGCATTCCTCCACTTCCGACAAGGCACTCGAGGCACAATGTGCTGCGTGTATGCGTTTGGTTCCGTTCTACATTTGACCACTCCCGTCGTTGCACCTGGAACCGGTTTCGGCACACTATTGGTTTTCCAAAGTATGGCCTATGATTTTTTTTTCTTGTTAACCATTAGTCAGGTCAATCAGTCATTTATTGTGTCGAATTTATGGGTTTGGATCTTCTTCGTCAATCCGATGGGGCAACCGTAATCGATTGTCCATAATATGGCCGGAAACTTTTTTTGCCAAATCAAGATACCTAAAAATCCGCGATTTGAAGTGTCGCATGCATGGGTTAGGTTCACTTTTATATTTGGCTATTTCCGGTGGGACACCCGCAACCGGTTCCGGATCGCTACCGATTCAGATATGTTCTGAGAATATTTTCCTGCTTACTGTTTATCAGGATATCAAAAAAGCCACTATTTGATATGTCGCATGCATGGGTTTGGTTAACTTTTATACTTGGCGGGACATCTGAAACCGGTTCCGATATGGTCTGAGAATGCATTCCTGCTTCCTGTCATCAGTTTATCAAAAAAGCTGCAGTTTGATATGTCGCATGTATGATTTTAGTTCAGTTTTATATTTGGCCACTTCTGGCGGGACACCAGGAACCGGCTCCGGAACACAACCTCTCAGATATGGTCTGAGAATATTTTCCTGCTTACTGTTCATCAGGATATCGAAAAAGCCACCATTTGATATGTCGCATGCATGGGTTTGGTCTAGGGTTTGGTTAACTTTTATACTTGGCCACCTCCGGTGGGGCATTTAGTACCGGTTCCGGAGCACTACCGGTTCCAATATGGTCTGAGAATGTTTTTCTGCTTACTGTTCATCACGTTATCGAAAAAGCCGCGGTTTGATATGTCGCATGCATGGGTTTAGTTCATTTTTATGTTTGGCCACTTCCGGCGGGACACCCGGAACCGGTTCCGGGACGCTACCGGTTCAGATAGGGTCTGAGACTATTTTTCTGCTTACCAGTCATCAAGTTGTCAAAAATGCCGTAGTTTGATGTGCCGCATGGATGGGTTTGTAGCATTTTCATATCCGGCCCCTTCCTGGGGTACCGGTTCGGAACACCTAAATGGCCATAACTCCGGAACGGCTGGACCGATCCGAACCATTTTCAATGGGAAACAATGGGACCAGATTCCGCGTCGAATGAACCGTCGGTCATTAAAATCGGTTGAGGTTTAGTTCAAAAAAGTGATGTGAGTTTATTTTGACCACACACATACACATATACATACACACACACACACATACACACACACAGACATCACCTCAACTCGTCGAGCTGAGTTGATTGGTATATGTGACTCGACCCTCCGGGCCTTCTATCAAAAAGTCATTTTTGGAGTGAACATATAGCCTTTCCAGTACACTTAGTGTACGAGAAAGGCAAAACATGTGAAACAAAGTTAAAACCTAATAAAACCCTGTTGTTAATGCCAAACTCAGGTATAACATGTTTACAACAACTAGCGAAATAAAAACAATCGTCATCGTTAGTCGAAACTTGCACGACAAATTTATAACTGAGGTATAATCTGATTGTTTCGACGAAACAACCAATTACAAACAAAAACATTGATACTGATGGGTATAAACATGTTGCACTTGGAACTAATTTATAACATAATTTGAGCTGAAGCTGGAAAATGTACGACAAAAGGCTTCGACGATCATAAAAAAATATAAAATGCACTATAAAAACTGATATGTTTCAAAAATAACAAAATCATGCACAAATAAAATGTTACTTTTTCTTCATAAATTTATCGACATATTTCATAATTTTATAAAATTAAAGGGATGAAATTAAAAAAAAAAAATCTGATTGGACGTAAAACATTGTTTCAAGAAGAAAAAAAAAACAAATTCTGCGTAATTTTCGCAGTACTGAACGACTGATACCACTTGATTATGCAGAGTTGCGTTCTAATGCTTCCCAAACCATATTTGATGAAACGAACTTTGATTTGTAATCAGGCAAAATATCAGCTTTGTACAGCATTCTGTTGGTTAAATATATGGTTCGGAAGTTTAATCATCTTCATCGTACACAATATTTGGAGTTTCCTACGAAAATTTTCACAATAGATGAAGGAGAGGTCCAGAAAACGTGAAATTTCTGTTACGTAATAAAAGGACATCTCCTTGACTGACAGCAGCATATTTGTCCCATTACTATTCCCATAGACATGATTTATCAAACCCAACATTCTTAGATTATTATCAGCATTTTACGGGTGCATTGTATAAGCTGCTTAAATGTACTCCGTCAAAGCAATATGGCGAGTAATTTTCACCAAAAATTTCTAAATTTTCACTCGCTAAATGATGAGTAGACTGAGGCGCGTTGTAAATACGGAATCAGAATGCACGAGTTGCCAATAAATCTGGAGCGGCACACAAATTGACGATCTTGTTCAGATCAGATCACATGAACGAAACTGTTGATGCATAATTACTGACAGTTACGAATGTGGTGACTAGCTGACTAGTTGTCGAATTGGTCACAATTTGTAAGTCGACTATAAGTTGTAACTTGGTTATAAATCGATTGCGTATTTAAACCGTTTATAATACGAATGGATGTTTTATATTGGCTCCACCTCTTGCGCTTTTTTCGTTGCAATTTAGTTGTTAATAAGACAATTGGTTAAAGTAAAGTTATGCCACTTTAACCAATTAGCCAATTAACCAATATAGTTGCATTCAAAATTATAGGAACTTATTAATGTCCAAGTGTGTTGCTTGGGACGAGCAATCGCGCTGTTGTATTTTGAACAACATGTTGAAATAATCTCAGCATTAGCGTGGTGCTGGCGGGGTGCCAAACTGCGCGAGTAACGGAGAGTTAACAAAAATCCATTGCATGGCACCAGAAAACATATCATCTGGCTTTTGATGTTTTTGGATATTCTGGTCGCCATTTTTAAACTCCAGACCGGACATTTTCTACATATAAAATTTACCCATATTTCGTGATTTTAGGGCCTAAACCTCCATTAAACAGTCGCCATCATGAATTTTGAGCCGCCATCTTGGATTTTAGATCGCCATCTTGGATATTCTGGTCACAATTTTTGGAGTCCAGGCATCTTCTCCATACCAAATATACCCATATTTCATGAATTTAGGGCCTGAAACTCCATTAAATAGCCACCATGTTGAAATTGGAGCTGCCATATTGGATTTAAAATCGTCATTTTAGATATTTTGGTCGTCATTTTTGGACTCCAGACATATTCTCCATACAAAATATACCCAAATTGCATGGTTTTAGAGCCTAAAGCTCCATTAAACAGCCGCCATCTTGAATTTGGGGCCACCATCTTGGATTTTAGACTTCCATCTTGGATATTCTGGTCGCCACTATTGGACTATACACATCTTCCCCATACCAAATATACCCATTTTGCATGGTTTTAGGGCCTTAAACTCGATTAAACAACCGCCATCTTGAATTTGGAGCCACCATCTTGGATTTTAGACCGCCATATTGGATATTATGGTCGCCATTTTTGGACTCCGTACATCTTTTCCATTCCAAATTTACCCATATTGCATGGTTTTAGAGCCTAAAGCTTTATTGAACAGTCGCCATTTTGAATTTGGAGCCGCCATCTTGAATATTATGCAGCCATCTTGAATTTTGGGCCGACATTGTGGAATTTCCGGTCTCATGTGACGACTTCCGCACAAAATTCGTCAGCCATGCTAATGGTTACAAAAATCGCCGCAGTTTGATGTGTCGCATATGGGGCTTGATTCAGTTTTATAAGACCGCCCCAGAAAGTATGGACGCAGTGTGAAAATATGGCATTTTAAAATTATTGATGACTAGTTCTTTTTGAAGGCTACATCCTGTTGGTGAATCTATTTTCTCAGTTATTGTAAAGCGGTTTATGCGATTTCAACAGTTTGTTTCAAAATACATGAACTTTCAGTGAAACATCTTCGAAAAAATGTGCACAAATGATGTACAGATTTTGGAAGGCCACTTAGGAAATGGAAAAAATATGGAGGGAGTAAGTGTGAAAACCGTGCAAGCAACAATCAGCAAACACGGTGAGGATAACAAGTTTGAGCATATGCAAAAATTTGGTCAAAAATCATGATCCTGCTAACCGTCTTTTGTATAAACGTATAATGAAGGTATTTAAACACAAGAAAAAAAACCATCTAACTTACACAGAGCGGCATAAGGCTAAAAAGTTACTATTTCGAATTTTAATGATCCTCGTGGCAAAGAACTTTTGAATATTTGATCCTGCAGTGAGCAGAAACTGCCAAAACAAAGCCCAAAACAAGAACCATCGAGCAGGCCCAAACAACTGAAGACTAGGTGCGTCCATACTTTCTGGGGCAGTCTTTATACGGCTAGTTCTACCGGTGCTGGTCTGGATCACTGAATTGGCCATAACTCCGGAACGCCTTGACCGATCCCGGTCATTTTCAATAGCAAATAATGCGGTAAAATTCCGGTTCGATTCGGGCTATAATCCAAAAAATCGGTCAATGAAAAGTGCCTTAAAAATGAGTGAACTTTTTTTGTACACAGACATACATACACACACATACACAGACATCATCTCAATTCGTCGAACTGAGTTGATTGATATATGTGACTTGACCCTCCGAACCTTCTATCGAAAATTCGTTTTTTGAGTGAACATATAGCCTTTCAGTTCACTTAGGTAAACGAGAAAGGCAAAACATGCATATTACTGGTATCCGCAATGTAGGATACGGAATACTGTCCTGCTATTTCTGAACACATTTAGAACAGAGTTGCTGAAATACTTGACCTTGTGGAGTGGACCTGGTGTGATGGTTAGAACACTTGACTATCACGCCGAGGACCTGGGATCGAATCCCACTCCCGACAAACTCGCAAAATGTGAGTTCTTCCTTCGGAAGGGAAGTAAAACGTGGGTCCCGAGATGAACTAGCCTAGGGCTAAAAATCTCGTTAATACAGATAAAAAAAAAAAATACTTGACCTAAGAAGACAGGCTTCAAGTACAAACGAATTGATTCACCTGCATTACTTGAGAACTCACGTGAAAACAAAAGCTTCTTGCGTGATCCAGTTCACGGTCGTTCCCTAGCTTTTGCAACAAACCCACCACATCATCATCGGTAACTAGGTTCGCGTGATTGAGTAGTAGGCCGTGAACATGGGCCACGTGCCGTTTTCTCAGCGCCTTCCTGTGTTCTTCTGTGTTCAGTCGCACGCTCCTCTGCTCATTTACCCGCCTCCGACACGGATAGGGAAACCACAACAAGCGATGGGAGTTGTGGAAAATGGTTTAGATTTTATCACCTTTGTTCCGCTTGTTTGCCGTAGTTTGCTTAATAACTCTATTCCTGATGGTGCGAAGGTTCAGCCAGCAGTCACTAACTTGGGATGGGATGGGAAGTTTCGAAAGGATTAGCAAAGATACGGGGATTTTCCACAAAATATCTGGAAATATCTAACACCTCAAAGCCAATGCCGATATTGACACGTTTTCGGCAAAATAAAAATACAGTTGTTGTAGTGGGTCCAATCCTTTCTGTAAAACAACTTGATGTGACCAACTTTACCGTTTCAAGAGTCATAAAGTTTTCCACTTGAACAAACAAACGGGGCAACAACGACTAAGCTTCTCACTGCAAACAGCACTAATCGTCGGTAAATAAAAATTAAGGATAATTCCTTTGCGTGAGGGACAGAAACGCACCTTTCAAGCGTTCAAGATCTAGTATTTGATTTAGAGATGTTGACATGGTAATGGATAATCTGGTTTTTGATGGACGTTATCAGATGGTGATTTGCTAATTGTGTAATTAGAAATAGGTAGAATTGAGTTGATTCTAGGCTTTCATCTATTTCACATCAGTTTGAACCACATCTTTTGAAACCACGATTGGAGAACGAATTGTTGTCAAGAATCTTTATACACCTTCAGCGACAACGCGAAATCCACTCAAACAGCAATTACGGAACCCGTAGAAAGTTTTGCACGAACAACCTCTGAATAAAATGAAGCCTTCATTTGAGCGGAATCGAGAATTCTCCCGTGCCAATCTGGGAATCTAAATTCCACCAGAAAATATTTTACAAGCACATTCGCATCGACAAGTCATCAAATTGTTCAGACCTCCCGTAACCCGAAAATTTTATCGTGAACTTAGGGGCACTCACTGGAGAGCAATACCTATAGCCTGGGCCGGGTATGGGATGCGGTGGTAGTGAAGGGGAAAAGTTTTATCGCGCATTTCTATCCTATCTCGCGGTGAAGTGCAAAAGTTTATCCCAGAATATGATAACGTTTTTGGAAAGTATGCTTCGGTTAGACACGTTCGTGCATATTAGCATGTTTCGTGGCTAGGGTTGGCGATGTGTAATTTTGGGAGTGATGTTAGGCTGTTACAATTTCCATTTTGACTCCCCCTTCACCTTTAGCAGATAAAAATTAGTTATCAAAATATTGGCTCTTTCTAAATGTTTTTTCACAAATCAGCTTTTGATACTTTTCAGATTAAATGCGTTATTATTTGTATCTCCTCCCTCCGTGTTGTCATCGAGGATACTCCAAATTTCTCACTGACAAGGATGCCAGATGATTTTTTGAAAATTTTGTATCACTCTTCCTAAAAACCTGTATCATATAGAAAAATTAATGGGGTCTCCAGTTAGCCTAGTGGTTAAGGCTAAGGATCGCCAATCCGGAGACGGCGGGTTCGATTCCCGTTCCGGTCGGGAAAATTTTCTCGACTTCCTGGGCATAGCGTATCATTGTACTTGCCTCACAATATACAAATTCATGCAATGGCAGGCAAAGAAAGCCCTTCAATTAACAACTGTGGAAGTGCTCAAAGAACACTAAGTTGAAGCGAGGCAGGCCAAGTCCCAGTGGGGACGTAGAGCCATAAAGAAGAAGAATAGAAAAATGAAATAGTCTCTCTAACAAAATCTGTACGGAAGCTTAAAAATTGTATAATACAGATAAATCTGTATATATGGCATCCCGGCTCACTGAATAAGCAGCTCCTGAGGTCCAAAAAAATGTAACTCACAGATTGAGAACACTTGCAAATAAAGTAAAAATACCTTTATATTTTTTCCATTTATTTGCGCTTCCATACATGTAAGGAAATAATCCATTAGAAACTAGGAATTGCTTTTGCCCTATAGGATATCAAACAATCGGTTGTTTTTTTCCTTATTTTTGCATTCCCATAAGTATGAAAAAAATTCTTTCTAATTGATTATGTTCTTCCATACTTAAATCTATAATCTCTAGATATTTTTTCTCACACTTTGTCAAATACAGAAAATTAGTTATGCGATTTTTTTTTGTTTTCTTCTCATTTATAAATTTTAGAAAAGTAACATTTGTGAATAATGCATGCTTTTGCGCCCCCATAGATGTGAAAAAGCTTCTTTATGAAATGGGGATTTTATTTTTTTTTATCTGTATTAACGAGATTTTTAGCCCTAGGCTTGTCCATCTCGGAACCCACGCTTTACTTCCCTTCCGAAGGAAGAATTCACTTTTCGTGAGTTTGTCGGGAGTGGGAATCGATCCCAGGTCCTCGACGTGATAGCCACGTGCTATAACCATCACACCAGGTCCGCTCAAATAGGGATTGTTCCACTTTTCTAGTTGCAATAAAATCACTTCTTCGATTTTTTCAATATTTTTGCACCAATATCCCTTTCGGGACGGATCGTAAAATACTGATTATCTCAAATTTTCTCTTATAAACTTAGCATCCACTAGAATAAAACTTTCTTTACTTCGGCTACTTTATCCATCTATGCACTTCTCTGGGTCAAATTAGGACCAGTACAATTGTGCTGGTCCGTCCTCAAAGCGGTCGATATTGTATAAGAAATGGCTGAAAATTGCCTACTTTTAGGCGTTTTATGGTACAGAAGATTTATTGTAATTGTTAAATCACTACAAAATGTTAGTTTGTAGAAATTTAGACGATAAGAATAAGAAAATAATAATAAGAATAGCAAATCCCTGTTCCAATCTTATTCATGATTTTGATAATACGGAGTAATATTATTCACCCAAGAATTCAATGTTTTTTTCAAATACTTGTACAAGCTGATATCGTGTTCCTTGAGTTGAAATTATACGTCTAAATTTTTACAAACTAACACTTTGTAGTGATTTAATAATTAAAATCAATTAATCTTCTATACCATAAAACGCCTACGAATAGGCAATTTCCGATGGAACTCCGACCACCTTGAGGACGAACCAGCTCAATTGTGCTGGTCCCACTTTGACCACCCTGAAATCTTGTGCTTTTCAACAAAGCACAACTTTTTCTTCGCCGTTTTGCAGAACTACTCTTTTTCTATCGATTTTTATGTCTGCATACCTGGATTAAACAAATATTTATAAAAATTCGGCGGATAATTTTTATTTCAACTTCTAGGGTGATTGTTCACTTTTTGTTTGACTTATTGTGGCGTTTTTGCCTTTCTCGTACACTAAGTGTACTGGAAAGGCTATATGTTCACTCCAAAAATTACTTATTGATAGAAGGCCCGGAGGGTCGAGTCACATATACCAATCAACTCAGCTCGACGAATTGAGGTGATGTCTGTGTGTGTGTATGTGTGTGTGTATGTATGTGTGTATGTGTACAAAAAAACTCACATCACTTTTTGGCAGTAAACCTCAACCGATTTTAATGACCGACGGTTCATTCGACGCGGAATCTGGTCGAATTGTTTGCTATTGAAAATGGTTCGGATCGGTCCAGCCGTTAGCCGTTAGCGTAAACAGTTAGCAAGAAAACAGTCTCAGATCATAACTGAACCGGTAGTGTTCCGGAACCGGTTCCGGATGTCTCGCTGGAAGTGGTCAAATATAAAAGTGCTCCAAAACTATGCATGCGACACATCAAATCGCGGCTTTTTCGATAACCTGATGAACAGTTAGCAAGAAAATAGTCTGAGACCATATCTGAACCGGTAGTGTTCCGGAACCGTTTCCGGATGTTTCGCTGGTAGTGGTAAAATATAAAAGTGATTTAAACCCATGCGTGCGACACATCAAACAACGGCATTTTCGATAACTTGATGGACAGTTAGCAAGAAAACAGTCTCAGACCATATCTGAACCGGTAGTGTTCCGGAACCGGTTCCGGATGCCCCGCTGGAAGTCGCCAAATATAAAAATGATCCAAAGAAATGCATGCGACACATTAAATCGCGGCAATTTCGATATCCTGATGAACAGTTAGCAAGAAAACAGTCTTAGACCCTATCTGAACCGGTAGTGTTCTGGAACCGGTTGCTGGTGTCCCGCCAGAAGTGGCCAAATATAAAGATGAACCAAACCCATGCATGCGACATATCGAAGCGTGGCTTTTTTTATAATGAAAGGTTGGCATAAAAAAGACTCAGATCATATCTGAACCAGTAGTGTTTCGGAACTGGTTCCAGGTTTCCCGCCGGAAATGGCCGTATTTAAAAAGAACAAAACTTATGCATGCGACACATCAAATCAAGTCTTTTCCGACAACTTGATGATCGCTTATCAAGGAAGTAGGCTAAGACCACATTAGGGACTGCCAGTATGTAGTGCCGAAACTAGTTCCGGGTTTCACTCAAAAAGCGGTCAAATATAAAATTGAACCAAACACAAAATTGAATGCAACACAGCAAAGCGCGGCTTTTTTGATAACCTAATATACGTTAGCAAGCCAATAGGCTCAGATTATTTAAGAGACTACCGGTAGTATTCCGCAACCAATTCCGGGCCGGAAGTGAAACCAAACTCATGCATTGAGATATCGTGGCTTTTTAGGTAACATGATGAACAGTTGCAAGAAAATAGACGCAAGCCATATCAGTGTGTTACGGAACCGATTCCGGGTGTCCCGCCAGAAATGGTCAAATGTAAAAGAGAACTAATATATGCGACATATCAATGACTTATTCAGTAACATGATAAACGGTTAACCAGTACATAATCTCAGACCATATTTGAGAGAACCGATTCCAGAATGTCTGTGTTTGTGGGCTTCGTGGCCGTGCGGTTAGCGGCGTCAGTCGTTTAGGCGTATTGTGAGTGCCACGGAGTGAGGGTTCGATTCCCGCTCTAGCCGGAGGAAACTTTTCGTCGAACGAAAAATCCTCCACTGGTCCACTGGGTGTTCCGTGTTGTCCGTTGCCTAATGTTAGTGAATGTTCAGTCTGTGCAACCTCTGGTTGAAGACGGTGTAGTATCTTTTTTTTAAAGAACTGGTGATGAGACGAGTAACCCGCCGGAAGTGGTAAAATATAGAGGGGAACCAAACCATAGCAGCGTTTTTGATTTTTTGATGAACGGTCAACAAGAAAATAGTCTCAGGCCACATCTAGAACTAGTAATAGTATTTCGGAATCGGTTGCGGGTGTTCCATCGGAAGTGATTAAATAGAAGTGAAGCAAATTCGTGCATGCGACACATAAAATTGCAGCTTTTTCCTAAATTTGCCGAACGGTTAGCAAGAAAATAGCCTCAGATCACATTAATATTCGGCTTTTTAGGTAACCCGATGAACAGTTGACAAGAACATAGTCTCAGTCCATATGTGAGACAACCGGAATCGGTTCCAGGTGTCCCGCCGTAAGTGGTCAAACTTAAAATTGAACAAAACCCATGTAAGCTGCACATCAAATAGCGGAATTATAAAAGTGAACAAAATAAATGTCAAAGCGATAAATCAAATCGTGGCTTTTTTGATAGCATGTAAACGTTGGGAAAGATTATAAGTGAAGAAATGTTCAAAATCTTCATATATGCAATAGAACAAAATCGTGACCAAAGCGATCTCATCAAATCACACCATTTCAGATTCCTACGGTGTAAATATATAGTAGGATGGAACAACGTGGAAAAAATATAATTTGATCGCATAAACACCGAATAAAGTTTTTTCAATCCTCAATCTCCTTTTGCCTCTAAAATTACTGCTCACAATTTGGGTGCGGCATGTTGAGCCCTCACTCTTCTCATTGCTATTGAAATTTGAATGGAAAATTTCCATTTTCTGCTTTTTCCCGTAAGGAGGTCAAATTTCACATGAATCGTGTTACCAATTATACTAAAATATAGCCTAAAGTGTGCTAAAAAACTTTGTCGAGGATCACAAAGTGATCTGTGATTGTGAATAAAGTCAACCTTCTTCATGCATTTGCCGACGCTCACCCCGCTGCCGTAGTGAATAGAATTGTTGCTTTTTGAAAGTTAAAATTGTGCTTTTCTATATAAAATGATTCAGGAACATTTCGGCTAACGTCGATGGAAAGATCATGAGTACAGTTTCGACGAGAAAGGCACTATCACCACTAGGTGGATTAATCTGGGTTTTTTATAAACAATTACAATCAAAGCTGAGGCTCAGAAATACAAGTATAAGTAATCACTCGATCATAAAAAAAAATTACCTAAAAAATAAGAACTTTTGAAAGTTCTATCAGAACATTTTCAATGGTTCGCCTCAATATTTTTTTCAAGAATTCATGACTTCCTTTAGAGGATCCCCTAGAAATTTCTCCAAGATTTTCTAGAAAAGCTTCCATGAGTTTCGTCAGAAATTCCTCTATAGATTTTTTTAAGTACGATTGCTTTAAAAATGCTCTCAGGCAGGCCTGTGCACAGGAAAGGCGACAAGAGAGGGATTTTTCCTAATTTTGGCATAGGGCGGAGGGACGCCTAGTGCATGGAACATCGGCAATGGGAGTGGTTAAACCCCCAAAACCCCTCCCTTATGCACGGGCTTCCTCTCAGGAATTCCTTCAGAACAAGACTCTTTAAGACAATTTACAACTGACTCTTTCAGATTTTTTTCTTCAGCTGCTTCAGAAATTCTTCGAGCAATTGCCTTAGAAATTTGCCTGAAGGTTCCTAAGACATTTTTTGGGAGTATTTTTACATTTTTCCCAAGGATTCCTTTAAAAATCTTTCATTGATTCCTGCCAAAATTGCAACCTGAATTCTCCATAAACTACTCCAGGAATTCGGTCCAAAAATGTATCCAAGATTTTTCAAGAAACTCCTCTAGCGGGTTTTCCAGAAATTCTCCTAAGGATCTCTATGGAAATTTATCCTGGGTTCATCTCAGATACCCTTAAGAGTTTCTCTGAGAATTATTTTAGGTAGATTCGATAGCGGCTTACTTCATAAATTATTCTATGGATGTGTTTAGAAAAACATTTGGATATTTTCCCAAAAAATATTTAACAGTATTCCTTTAGAAACTAGTTTTTTTTCTTCATTTTTCATGAGTTTCCATCAGAAAATCTTCCAGATATTTCATTAAGAAGTTTACCAGAGACTTTGCGCTGAAAATGCTCTAGGGATTTCTTTGAACATTCCTGCAGAGATGCTCATACCACCTCAGTCCCTCGAAAACCTTTCCCCTTTTAGATTTTCTGGTACCTCACTGATAGTCCTTGGGACCCCTTGAAACGCCTCTGAAACCTCCCTTTGCTCTCCCCTTTAACCATCTCCTGGCCACCGTAACAATAGTTATCGCCATTATCAAATTTTCCTATACACAATATGGGTTCTCATTAGCTTCTTTTTATGCAGGGAATAAAAAAGGTGCATAGATTAAAAGTGCATAAAAATAACATGCATGAGAAGAGGCTTAAGTGTGTTACTATTTTCAAGGATTCAGACCGTAGTTCGACCTGTCAGACATTCCTTCAGAATGTCCTCCATGTATTTCCCCATAAATTTCTCAAGCATTTACTTTAAGGATACGTCTCAGAATTTTTCCACGAAAAAAGAATTTAAGGAATTTATTCAGCAATATTTTTTAGAAATTTATACTGGAATTCCTTTGCAAATATCTCGAGAGCTTTTCTTGGGATCAGTACAGAAGTTTTTCTATGCGCTTCTATCTACAGGAATTTCAACAAGAATTCCTTTACAAATTCATATACATGTTGCTCCAGAAAAATATCCAGAAAATCCTCCAAAAGTTTTTGAAGGATTTTCCCAAGAATTTTCCTAACGGCTCTGCCCCATTTGGCATAACGCCGTTTGTCATAACGCCATTTGGCAAGGCCATTTGGCACAATGCCGTTTGACATAATGCCGTTTGACATAATACGGAGTACAGCCTTCTTGGTAAGGATGTGCATAATCCTTGTTATGCCAAATGGCGTTATGCCAAATGGGGTAGAGTCAAAATTCCTTCAAGAATTTCCCTGGGGTTTTTTTTTCAGATGGTCATCAGGAGGTTCATTTAAAAATACTTTCTGAGATTTTTACAGTGATTCTGTTGGAGATTTCATCAGAAACACTTTCAGGGATCCCAAGAATCTTATAAATTAGAATTTCATAGTTTTCTTGAGAAATTTCAGCAAGGCATTCCTTAAAAAGTTCTGTGGAGTTTTTGTGAATATTTTGAAAAAATTTTCGAAAGTGTTATGAATATTCCTTCGTATATTCTGCAAAGGGCTCCTCTAATAATTCATTGAGAACATTCTTCAGGGATCTCTGGAGAATGTTCTGAATTTCTATACTTGGATTTCTTTTTGAAAATTGTTTCTGCAAACAATTGTTCCGTCAGAAACATCTGGGATTCCTTCATAGATTCATGCAGAAATTGTTTCATATATTCCTCTAGGAATTATTTTCAGGGTTACTGGAAGATTCGTGAATCCCTGGAGAATTTCCTAAAGAAAACCCTAGATCATAGTTTCTCACGAACCCCAAAACGGGGGGGGGGGGGGAGGTTGGTTCGGCGGCCTTCATACGAGGGGGGGGGGTGGTGTTAGGCGATGGACAGTTTTGTATTATGAATTTGTTCTTCCTTTCTCTATATGCATACCTTATTATGCATCGCTGGAGAATTTTCTGAAGAAACCTTTAGAAGAACTCCTGGAGATATCGCAGGAGTAATTCTTAGAGAATTTCTTATACAATCCCTGAAATCTCTCAGACTCGTGGACATTTCCAAAAGGAATCCTGCAGAAACATAAAAAATTCCTGGAGAAATTCGTTAGAGAACCACTGAATAAATTTCTAAAAAAAATTTGATGAATCTTTGGAAGACAATTTTTGAACTCGTGGAGTGATTCCTGAAAGCATCTGTGTAGAAATTCCAACAAGATAAAATCTCTTTAAAATCACAGAATCTCTGTAAAGAAATCTCTTGGAATGGCATCTTTTTAAGATATATTTCTAGGAATTTTCGGAGAAATCCATGGAAGAATTTTTAGAGAAATTTTTGGGGAAACTTCTTCAAAAATGTTTGAGGGAAGACATGCACGAATTTCTGTAAAGTATTCCAGATGGAATCACATTACAAAATCCTGAAAGAATCTCCGGAGGAATCTCTGAAGAAACTTTCAGAGAAATACACAGACAGGATAACCTTTGAAAGAGATACTTGGAGGAATTCTTGCCGAAATCAATCTTAAAAACCCTGCGAGAATCTGTAAGCATTCCCGACAAATGTTGATGAAACGTGAAAGAATCCCTCATAATATTTCTTGCGGTATCAGGGAATAATCATGAAAAAAATCAAAAGAAGTCCATGTGTAGGAATAGATTCTTAAATAATTCTCGAAGGAATCTTAAGAAGAATTCTTTCCGAACTCATGACATGAATTATAGAAACATTGTGTGAACAATTGATTCATGGAAGGGGGTTCCCCGGTGGTGAAATATTAAAGTCATTTCCAAGAAGGAGTACCTGTACTGGGCGCTAAAATTAGAAATTGACAGCCACTTTACGCCCACTGCGTTTATCAGCCTGGCTTCTTATCAATTCAGATCATTTTTTTGTAAGTGATGAGTCTCTAGTAAGCACTAACTGCACTAAAAAAATCAGCTGGATTGGATGCAAGACAGTTGAGAAATTGCGGTGGGCGTAAAGTGGGTGGCAGCGTTTTGATAGGAGACTCGACTGTATGTATTTATAATAGCCTTATTATGGGTACACGCACGCATATGTATCAACCTTTTAGGGATCGATTTTCGGTAATCTTTTAGATAACAGTTTGTAGTCCGTAAAAGAAAAAACTCTGTACCTACTTGTTCCGGTTGAGAAACTTAAAATTTGCTAAACATCTTGGTAAAAATCAGTAAGAAGCTGTGCTGCACATTTCTCTAAGGATTTCGAAAAGATAGATTTAGGTGAAACCGCAGGGCAAAGAATTCATTCAGAGATACTATACTCCAGTAGTGTGGGCAGCTTTTAAACTCAGTACTATACAAAATTTGGAAACAAGTTTACAGCATTTTTGAACTCGGTAAGCTGATGATCATTTTTGGTGTAGAATCATGCCCTGAGTTCGAAAACGCGAAGGAAAAAAATTACAGTAGAGCGGAAATTTTTTCGACTTTCCATACAAGGCTGATGATTTGAAATCGATTTTTGTTCTATTTTTAAGCAACGTCGCTCACTTCACACATTTCATTCTCTGTAATCAATGCTCCGATTGAGCAGATTTTTTTACTGTAACTCGCCTACATATGATATGTCAAATAAACGTTGAGAAAGAATTTTTAGATTGTTTTTTTTTCTTATTGAAAAAAATGAATGTCTTCATATATTTTTGGAAATTTGGCTAAAATTTAAGGAAATCGTCCCTAAAACTCGCCAATACCTTGAATTTCATCAATCTGACGCAAAACCTGCATTCAGATGATCGAATGGTATTGTATTCAGCTTTTAATTTATGGAAAAAGCTTTGAAATTGGTTGAACAAAACGCAAGATATTTGAATTTTAGTAAATTCCACATTTTTAAAAGTTGTAAAACTCGATATTCAGCTAAAACTCAAAAACTGTTTTGAAATCAGTGCTAAATTGTACTTCAAAAATTTTGGTCGTTGACAGACGTTCACGACTTTCGTTTTATTTTGTAAACTAGTGTTACAATCAAAATTCTTTGTACCGCACACCCTAGCTTTGCTGCGGTGTGGTTGCCAGAAGCCAAGCCGAGCCGAGACTTAGACAAGTGGTTCGAAAATTTTCTTCGAAAACAGACGAAGAGAAATCTACTCCAAACTGAAGAAAAAAGAGGCGATTTAATATTCACAACTCTTTTGACAACTTGCCGTTCTAATGTACAAGCTGAAGTTTCCCAAACTGTTCCAACCCAACCTACCTACCACCCGCTGAGTTCAGATTAGCCAGCTTGGTAACAATCACCCGAGAATGTTCTCAGTGTCATGTTAGTGCGGGATGTGATCCAAATAATATGTACCGTACTCACCGTATAGGTCTTATTGCATCACAACAGCACCAACGCAGCACAGAACCTGTTTCGGGGCGGGGAGGGGAAAGCTATTTTCCTGAGCCAATCCGATGGGATCATGATGCGATCCTGATGAATGTGGCCTATCCCCTTTGCAGCCGTTGCAGGGTTTCCGAGCGTATTGTAGAAAATGGAGCTACTGACACTAATGGCTGTGTTCATGTACGACGGCGACCATGTAAGTGTGTATGTGCGTGTGCTGCTTCTCGTTCTCCAGGGAGGTATAATGTGGTAATATAAATGCATTTACTTTATTCAAATTAAGCAGCTCCCAACATCAGACCGAGAACTACACATCCAACCTCCATGACATTCAACCGGCTATTAGTGATGCAAAGATGCAAATTATAAGTTAACAACCCAACAGTTTTGTGTTCTCAATGACGGGTTCCTGCCGGGAGAGCTGTCGAGCTCTCGCTAGAGCTTTCGCCTCGTCTATTCAGCTAAGCTCCTCTGGCGGAAACGTCAGCCTTGGGTCTGGCTCTGGGTCTGGTAGGGCCCGGGCTCGGTTCCGGGTTCGTTTGTGAATGGGTAACCAGCGACGATAAATTGAGTTTGCCATCTTGGAAAATTATTCCTGCTGCGCTCTGGTGTTTATCTTTCTTCTTGGTTTTCTTTACCAGTTTCCGGTGAATTTAATTGAGAACTATTCAGCTTTCAAATTGAATATAAACTTATGCGCGGCATTATATCCCGTTTGGTGGATTACGCTGCTCGGAAGTTGATTATTGTGCCAAGGCATTATTTTCTTAGCGGTGCAAAATAGATGAACTTAATTAATTCCTTTGCAAGCTGCGATGGCGTCGTTTTCGCACAGGAGCATGCTATTACGTCAATTACGGAACAATATGTTACGCTTTTAGAACTTGAATAATCAATTCACGGTGGTCGTTTAATTTCTCTAGAGTTTTATTTTCTAATTGAAACTTATCATTGTTTATGGGCAGAACGAATGTGAACTACCGGCTCAGTGTGACAGTTTTCCAGCGCAGCTTGATGCTTTTGACATAACCCTTGAAACAATTTCTTTCGTGTATCAAATACTTGGACCTACGGCTCCAACCAGCCCCTAACCACCAATCACCAAGAGGTTGAAAAACAAAAAAGGTGCAAGAGTAGATCAACTATCAAGCGAGCTTCTAAAATACGGTGGAGAAGCACTGGTGAGAGCACTACACTGGGCCATTACCAAGATTTGGGAGGAGGAAGAATTACCGGAGGAATGGATGGAAGGTATCGTGTGTCCCATCTACAAAAAGGGCGACAAGTTGGATTGCCGGAACTATCGCGCGATCACACTACTGAGCACTGCCTAAAAGATACTCTCTCAAATTTTATGCCGCCGTCTATCACCGACTGCAGGAGAGTTCGTGAGGCAACATCAGGCTGGATTTATGGGTGAACGCGCTACAACGGACCAGATGTTCGCCATACGCCAGTTGTTGCAGAAATGCCGCGAATACAACGTGCCCACACATCACTTGTTCATCGTTTTCAAATCGGCGTATGATACAATCGATCGAGAACAGCTATGGCAGATTATGCACGAATACGAATTCCCGGATAAACTGATACGATTGATCAAGGCGACGATGGATCGAGTGATGTCTGTAGTTCGAGTATCAGGGACACTCTCGAGTCCCTTCGAATCTGGCAGAGGGTTACGGCAAGGTGATGGTCTTTCGTGCTTGGTGTTCAACATTGCGTTAGAGGGTGTAATAAGGAGAGCGGGGATAAATACGAGTGGGACGATTTTCACGAAGTCCGTTCAGCTGCTTGGTTTCGCCGGGAATACATTGATATTATAGCTCGTAAATTAGAGATGATGGCGGGAACGTACATTCGTCTAAAGAGTGAAGCCAGGCGAAATGGATTAGTCATTAATGTGCCGAAGACAAGTACATGATGGCAAAGGGCTCCAGGGAGGAATCACCGCGACCACCACCCCGAATTTATATCGACGGTGTAGACGGTTGAAGAATTCGTGTACTTGGGCTCACTGGTGACCACCGACAACGACACCAGCAGAGAAATTCAGAGGCGCATTGTGGCAGGTAATCGTGCTTACTTTGGACTTCGCAGAACTCTACGATCGAATAAAGTACGCCGTAACACGAAGTTAACTTTCTACAAAACGGTCGCTGATTAGACCGGTCGTCCTCTTTGGGCACGAAGCATGGACCCTACGTGCAGAGGACCAACGTGGCCTTGCAGTTTTCGAACGGAAGGTGTTGCGTACCATCTACGGCGGAGTGCAGATGGAAGACAGGACTTGGAGAAGGCGAATGAACCACGAGCTGCATCAGCTGCTGGGAGAACCAACCATCGTCCATACCGCGAAAATCGGGAGGCTACGGAGGGCGGGTCACGTCATCAGGACGAGGAAAATTGAATTCACGATAATGCGAGATGCGATTGGACGAGTAATCGATCGACTGTCATTGGGTTTATCTAATCCGAAATTGAATAATTCTGCTCGATGGCTTGTTGTGGTTTTGCTGATTGAATGAAATTAACTGGTTTGTTTTTAAACCAAAAAGAAAAAATCATTCAAAATTGATTTCTGAAAAAATAGAGAGATTTTATCTAATTTAGACTGTTTTGAAACTAAAACCCCTGATAAATCCACCTAGTGGTGATAGTGCCTTTCTCATCAAATGTATACTCATTATCTTCCTGATTCCTCATGATCTGAATCCTGATAATACTTGATATAGAAAAGCAACAAGTTTTTTCATTGTCAGCTTTACTCTGTTCAAAACCGATTCGATGTATCAATTGCATTGATTTGTTAACTACCGTAAATCCGGTGGGGCACCGTGACAGGGATGGCATTCACCATTTGCAAAGAGTTACATTCACTTGCTACTATCTCAGTTCATAAGCATGCTATCAAAAAACAATGTATGGATGACTTTTACCTTGTAGTTTTATCTGAAAGTTTGCCGAATATCATAAGGGTCGCACACGCATGCTTAACTCGTGAGCGAGCTGTGAAAGCAACTCTCCACGCCGTGAATGTAAATTACATTCACGGCGTGGAGAGTTGCTTTCACAGCTCGCTCACGAGTTAAGCATGCGTGTGCGACCCTTATGATATTCGGCAAACTTTCAGATAAAACTACAAGGTAAAAGTCATCCATACATTGTTTTTTGATAGCATGCTTATGAACTGAGATAGTAGCAAGTGAATGTAACTCTTTGCAAATGGTGAATGCCATCCCTGACCGTGAATTCGTTCGGGAATATTACCGGTAGTAAGGAGCTGTCCATAAACCACGTGGTCATTTTTTTTGGGACTTTTCATCCCCCCCCCCCTCCGCGTGGTCAAAATTTTTTATTTGTCCATACAAAATGGTCATTGGCCGAACCCACCCGCCCCCCCCCCCTCATGACCACGTGGTTTATGGACAGCCCCTAACAAATGTGACATGAGCCTGTGTTCTTACTAATCGTACATCAAGTAATCGTAAAATTCTCTATTTGATGTGTTTCATGCATGGGTCTGGTTCATTTTTATATCAGGTGGGGCACCTGGAATCGATTACTATTTTCTTGCTGACCGTTTATTGCCACTAAAAAACTCACACACGAAAGCATTTCGTAGCAACTATTCTAATTGATGGTAAACGATGGTACATATTCTTTTCATCCGTATTCCCGACTAGAATATTCTAACAAAATTATAACATAATTATAACCAATTATGATATGTATAACTCATTGTGATATAATCGTGTTTACCATCAATGGTATTTAAAAATATTATATCTCAATTGTATCATATTATGTCATAAATGTTAGTCAATTGTGAAATAATTTAGCTCTGATTCTTTGACATTCAGATCACCATTTTACATAATTGTATCAAAATATGATAGAAACTAGTTTTCTTGAAGCTAAAATGTATATCATATTGTGTTATAATTTTGTTCTGATTATAACAAAATAGGTTATTATTTTGATTAGACCGTTGTACTTTTTGTTACAGTTTTAGTTATTTTAACATCATCCTGCATCTAGTTTATAACAAAATAAGTTATAGAAAAATGTCATATCATCATAACACAATGTGTTATACACTTGATATATTTTTCTAGTCGGGTTCCTTCGTTAACTGAAACTGCATCAAAATTAAGTTTCATAGTAGTATGATCTTCTACAAATTTGTTGCTTAGAGCAGAGGTTCCCAAACTTTTTGCTATCGCGGCGCCTTTTCAAAGTTTTGAAAATGTCGCGGCGAACCAATATATTTTGTACAGAATATTTTTTACAATTTCAAAAAAATTTTAAGGTCATAAGTTTGAATGATAAATTGTCAATAATTTTCAGTAGCTACTTTGTTTACTCAACACCCAAATAAAATTAAGTTTCTCAACATGTCTTTCTAAGATAAATTGCTTGCGACTTTCATAAATATTTGTTAGATATCAAATGTCATATTTATTTATCGCACAAACTAAACAAATAGGACAGAAACTTATACATCTCAAGTAAGCTGCTGATTTCTTATAAATCAACCAAAAACAGTATTATTGTTGCAGTACTTCGATATTTCCGGTTTTTGCCTTTCTCGTACACTAAGTGTACTGGAAAGGCTATATGTTCACTCCAAAAATGACTTTTTGATAGAAGGCCCGGAGGGTCGAGTCACATATACCAATCGACTCAGCTCGACGAATTGAGGTGATGTCTGTGTGTGTGTATGTGTGTATGTGTGTGTGTGCGTGTGTGTGTATGTGTGTATGTGTGTGTACAAAAAACTCACATCACTTTTTGGCAGTAAACCTCAACCGATTTTAATGACCGATGGTTCATTCGACGCGGCATACAGTCCCATTGTTTCCTATTGAAAATGGTTCAGATCGGTCCAGCCGTTCCGGAGTTATGGCCATTTAGGTGTTCCGGACCGGTACCCCTGGAAGGGGCCAGACATGAAAATGCAACAAACCCAAGCATTCGACATATCAAACCACGGGATTTTCGATCATCTGATGAACGGTTAGCAGGAAAATAGTCTCAGATCATATCAGAACCGGTAGTGTTCCGGAACCGGTTCCGGATGCCCCGCCGGAAGTGGCCAAATATAAAAGAGAACCACACCCATGCATGCGACACATCAAACAGCGGCATTTTCAATAACCTGATGAACTATTAGCATGAAAACAGTCTCAGACCATATCTGAACCGGTAGTGTTCCGGAACCGGTTCTGGGTGTCCCGCCTGAAGTGGCCAAATATAAAATTTAACATAACTAATTCATGCGACACATCAAACAGCGGCATTTTCGATTACCTGATGAACGATTAGCAGGAAAATAGTTTCAGACCATATCTGAACCGGTAGTGCTCCGGAACCGGTTCTTGGTGTCCCGCCGGAATTGGCCAAATATAAAATTGAACATAACTCATTCATGCGACACATCAAACACCGGCGTTTTCAATAACCTGATGAACGGTAAGCAGGAAAATAGTTTCAGACCATATCTCAACCGGTAGTGTTCCGGAACCGGTTCCGGATGTCCCGCCGGAAGTGGCCAAATATAAAAGATAACCAAACCCATGCATGCGACACGTCAAACTACGGCGTTTTCGATAACCTGATGAACGGTTAGCATGAAAACAGTCTCAGACCATATCTGAACCGGTAGTGTTCCGGAACCGGTTCTGGGTGTTTCGCCTGAAGTGGCCAAATATAAAATTTAACATAACTCATTCATGCGACACATCAAACAGTGGCATTTTCGATTACCTAAGCAGGAAAATAGTCTCAGACCATATCTGAACCAGGAATGTTCCGGAACCGGTTCCGGATGGCTCGCCGGAAGTGGCCAAATATCAAAGATAACCAAACCCATGCATGCGACACATCAAACAGCGGCATTTTCGATTACCTGATGAACGGTAAGCAGGAAAATAGTTTCAGACCATATCTGAACCGGTAGTGTTCCGAAGTGGTTCTTGGTGCCCCGCCGGAATCGGCCAAATATAAAATTGAACATAACTCATTCATGCGACACATCAAACAGCGGCGTTTTCAGTAACCTGATGAACGGTAAGCAGGAACATAGTTTCAGACCATATCAGATCCGGGAGTGTTCCGGAACCAATTCCGGATGTCCCGCCGGAAGTGGCCAAATATAAAAGATAACCAAACCCATGCATGCGACACATCAAACAGCGGCATTTTCAATAACCTGATGAACGGTTAGCATGAAAACAGTCTCAGACCATATCTGAACCGGTAGTGCTCCGGAACCGGATCTGGAAGTTCCGCCTGAAGTGGCCAAATATACAATTTAACATAACTCATTCATGCGACACATCAAACAGTGGCATTTTTGATTACCTAAGCAGGAAAATAGTCTCAGACCATATCAGAACCGGGAGTGTTCCAGAACCGGTTCCGGATGTCCCGCTGGAAGTTGCCAAATATAAAAGAGAACCAAACCCATGTATGCGACACATCAAACAGCGACATTTTCGATAACCTGATGAAATGCTAGCAGGAAAATAGTATCAGACTATATTTGAACAGGTAATGTTCCGGAACTGATTCTGGGTGTCCCGCTGGAAGTGGCCAAATATTAGAGGCCGAAATTGAACATAACTCATTCATGCGACACATCAAACAGCGGCATTTTCGGTAACCTGATGAACGGTTAGCAGGAAAACAGTATCAAACCATATCTGAACCGGTAGTGTTCCGGAACCGGTTCTGGGGGGTCCCGATGGGTGGATGCAAACTTTTTAAGGAGTGATAGAGGGGTCTCCAGTTAGGCTAATGGATAAGGCTATGGATCGCCAATCCGGAGACGGCGGGTTCGATTCCCGTTCCGGTCGGGAAAATTTTCTCGACTCCCTGGGCATAATATACCATTGTACTTGCCACACAATGTACAAATTCATGCAATGGCGGGCGAAGAAAGCCCTTCAATTAATAACTGTGGAAGTGCTCTAAGAACACTAAGTCGAGTCACATATACCAATCAACTCAGTTCGACGAATTGAGATGATGTCTGTATGTGTGTATTAGAGTGGATCAACATTGTATAGAGCTAAAAAAGCGTTGCTTGTTCAATCTGTATTAGCGTCCAAAGCAACTGTGCAAAATTTGGAAGCGATTGGTTGCGTCCCCGTAATCCGCATTGCGATTGAAATTTGTATGGAATTTAGTATGGAAAAACGTACTTTTTTGCATTGTATTCCCAATTTGAATTCTTTTGTCTAACACCATGTAACTAATGACGTTAAAATATAGCCTAGAATATGCCGAAAAACTTTGCCGAAGACCGCAAAGTGATCCGACGCTTGTGAAAAAAAGTTATTTCTTCGGTTACTTAGGCCAAACGTTGAGATTTTATTGATGTTATTCCTTTACATGTTAAATGTTAAGCACCACTGGGCAATCTGCACGTTATACCTTTTTTCACAAGTGTCGGATTATTTTGCGGTCCTAGGCAAAGTTTTTCAGCATGTAGGCTAGGCTATACTTCAACGTCATTAGTTGGATCGTTTTAGACAAAAAAAAAATCAATTTAGGAGAAAAATGCAAAAAAACACACGTTTTTCCATACAAATTTCGATCGCAATGCAGAATACGGGAACGCAACCTATCGCTCCCAAATTTTGCACAGTTGTTTTGGATGCCAAAAGGAATCTAAAAAGCTGTGTTCCAAAAAATCGACTTTGTTGATCCAGTCTATTGTGTATTGCACGGTGTGTCTGGTAGAACAAATTTATTACAAAAAAATGGGCATCGCTAATTTTTACGCTACGTGAAAGTTGACGCTACCAGCTTTCATTCAAGCCCAACATCGAAATATTTCATCGGGGGAACTTTTTCATACAAAAATTGGGTATGTTTGTTAAGTAGAAATAGGGATTAATTTGGAACCGTGCATTTTGTATGGGGAAAAACAGTATTCTGAAAAAGTTGTTCGGGATCCCTCGGTGGATTTTTTTGGGGAACACGTTAAATGAAAGCTAGAAGTCCATATTTTCGAAAAACGGCGGATTTGGCGATGCCTAATTTTTTGTGATAAACCTTCACCATATGCACGCCGTGTATTGCTATTAAAAATGGTACGGATAGGTCGAAGCGTTCCGGAGTTATGGCCATTTCAGTGATTCAGACCAGCACCGGTGGAACTGGCCGTATATAAAACTGAACCAAGCCCCATTATGCGACTTATCAAACTGCGGCGATTCTTGTAACCTTTAGCATGGTTTACGAATTTTATGCGAAAATGAAAACTGGAGACCAGAAATTCCACGATATCGGTCCAAAATTCAAGATGGCATCCTAATATTCAAGATGGCGGCTGTTTAAAGGAGTTTCAGGCTTTAAAACCATGCAATATTTGGTATTGGAAAGATGTGGGAAGTCCAAAAATGACGATTAAAATATCCTAGATGGCGACCAAAATATCCGAGATCGCGTCTCAAAACTCAAGATGGCGACTGTTTAATTGAGTTTTAGGACTTGAAACCATGCAATGGTGGGGAAGAAATATTTACTCCAAAAATGACAAACAGAGTATCCAAGATGGTGGTCTACAATCCAAGATGGCAGTTCAAAACTTAAAATGACTTCTGTTTAATGGAGTTTTGGGCTCTAAAACCGTACAATATGGGTGTATCTTGTATGGGGAAGAAGTCTGGAGTCCAAAAATAGCGACCAGAATTTCCAAGCTGCCGGACTTTAATCCAGATAAACGATATGGTCTCTGATGCCATGAAATGGATTTCTGTTAAATGTATGAAAGTGCAATATCCATCAACATATCACTTGAGTTGTGTTGAAATGTGTTTTCGAAGGCACGAGAAAGGCGCCATCACCGCTAGGTGGATTAATTAGGTTTTTTTTATTTATTTTTATTCGCAAACATTATCTATTGTCAATTTTTCACACTTAATTCCGAAATAATGTTACCGAATTTTATGAAAATCTTACAAAATTACACAGAATTACACAACTTTCAAAGATGTTTAATTAAATAAGAATGCCTTTGATGCCCAAAATTCATAAATTATAGCCCTAATCACGCGTTTCTCAAAGAACTTCGGAACGGATCTTAATGAGATCAATAATTACGTAGTTTTCGATCATTTTTCATCAAGATCTCAAAAATAATAAATTTGCAGAAGTATTTTGTGATAGTGACGTTAGTAAAAATTCGTCCCGAAAAGCAGGATACAACATAAAGACCAGGAGACGACAAAAATTATTCTGAAAAGAACTTTTTGAGATTTTTGAAATAATTACTTCTAACTACATACTGGTGGTAGAATTGAAAACTCACCTGAAGTATTAGAAATCCAAAAGCAATGTTAGAATCTCAACAAAATTTGGTAAAAAATAAAATGTTTTCAGAGGATACTGGAAATTCCATAGAATATTCGAAGGATGGGATAAGTTTTGGAAAATGCCTTGAAGTAATACTTCCATGTTCCATACAACAAAAAAAAAGACGTTTTCATATTGATTTTTTTTATTTTGACTCAAGAGCCTGCGGCGCACCTGCGAAATGTTCACGGCGCACCAGGGCGCCGCAGCGCACAGTTTGGGAAGCACAGCCTTAGAGTATGCAAATATGAGCCAAACTGAACTTTACATCCAGCGTGCAGAGCGATGGACTGGAGGTAATCTAGTGTCCCAGGTATTTGACTTGAAAACCCCATGTACAAAATTCCACTCATTTGTGCCAGCTTTATCTTTACAAAGTGTGCTGAATCTTTTACAGATTGCTCCTCTTATCCAAAGGCACAATTATAGATGGTGCCTCATAGAACTTCTCGTCGTTTTTGCGTTTGGGCCAGTCTAATGACCCAGCGAGAAAAAAAGGTTTTTGAACATAAGTGGTAGTCTTAAATGTGATATGAGCCTATTTTCTTGCAAACCGATTAACAGGTTATCGAAAAAGCCGCGATTTGATAATTTGCTTACATGTTTTACCACTTTCGACGGTATACCCGCAACCGGTTTAGGAACACTACCAGTAGTTTCAAATATGGTCCGAACCTGATTTCTTGCTAATTGATCATCAGGTTTTTAAAAAAATCCCCGTTTTTATGTTTCACAAGTATAGGTTCAGCTCACTTACATGCTTGGCCACTTCCGGCGGGACACCCGGAGCCGGTTCCGGAACACAACCAATATGGTCTGAGTCTATTTTCTTACTAACCGTTCATCAGATTATCAAAAAAGCCGCAATTTGATGTGTCGCATGCATGGGTTTGCTGCGTTTTCATATCTTCCTGGGGTACTGGTCCGGAACACCGAAATGACCATAACTCCGGACCGCTTGACCGATCCGAACCATTTTCAATAGTAAACAATCGGACAAAATGCTTACTTGATTGCTATAGTATAATTTCAAGTTGTTTTGTGGCCAAGCTGAATTAATGCTTCGGACTAGCGATATAAAGTCGTGGATTGGAGTTCCCCAGGTTTATGTTAACAGAAAAATATATCTTTTGATTTGTTAATAAAATTTAGATTGTGTTCGACTTGTATGGCTTCCTGCCTACTTCATGTGATAAGAATGTTCATAATATTCGTTTAATTTTCACAATAAAACAATAACATGAAACGAGCTCATCCATTTGTGTGCACCCATCTAGCTCTGCATCGCTGGTTGCCTGTATTTTCCGCCAGAGTAAGAAGAAAAATATGAAAAAAAAAGTCACGGAATACACGTGCAAAGCTATGATTTGGCATGCTGAAAACCCTCCACGCATTTCTCACAATGAGGTGAATATTAGGAAACATTGTTCTACAAGTATACTCGTGTAACGTAATTATTGAACGTCCTGTAGTCTTGTAGTATGTAGTTGGCAGCAGCTTGCTGCCGTAGTGTACGGTTTGGGCCTTGTGGAGAGCTGTTCTATCCGATCCGTGGCTACATGCAGCATGTCGGATGACATTCTCCAAGCCAGGGCGTCGTTGTTGATCATGGTGACCTTTTGTTTGATTTGGCCCTGCTGATGAATAACGATCTTCAAGTCATCCATCTCCGCTTTCTTCTTGTTGTAATGCAGTGTGTGGCTCATAATGCACATTTCTCTTTGTCACACGTAATTCATTAGTTCTTCTGGAAGAACTCTGGACGTAATTCCAAAGAAAAATTGCTTGAGAAATTTTTTGAGTAATTCTTGGAGGAATTATTAGAAGAAGTTCTTATACAGTTCTGAATGAAGTTGTATACAAAAATCTCTGAAGGGAGAAATTTCTGAAGAAAATCTTGCAGAAATAAAAAATTCTAGAGGAATTCTTTCAAGAACTTTTTAATGAAGAATTTTTTGAGGAAAATAAATCTTTGAAAAAAATACCTTAAATACTTAAGAACCCTCTGCAGGTACGAATTTCTTGCAAATTTCTTTAAAAACGTCAACGAATACACTCTGTAATAATTTCTGCAGGAATTGCATAGAAATTCTTTGGAGAAATTCCTAAAGCATCACCGGTTTGAAAAAAGTCTGAAAAGAAGAAAGCAATCCCTGGTGGATTACCTGGAGGAACTTCCACGAAAATTACTTGCGAGTTTCCAAGAGGAATTTACAAATAAACACCTGAGAGAATCTCCAAATATTTGAAGGAATCAACCAGATTTAAAAATTTGCCCCTCATTCTCAACGTATAGAATAATTGTCCTTAATTCGTTGTCTGGTGTGCTGCCGTTGAATCATTCCATTTGCTCAACTTTTGCATTCTTGATAGTTGAAGGATTCCAGTAAACTACCTTACCGGACCCTGATGCTTAACTTACACTGAAGAAACTGTCCAACTGGCTCGTCAGTTATAGCAATACAATATTTCATACTCATTCGCTTGATAGCCGTTGATTGTGAATCGCACCTCTTAGATGAACAGATGCTCCTTCCAGGTTGTCGAGTTACCATTTTACTGCTTATTATTAATGGCATACTTTACCATTCAATAGGTATAACCTTTTTGTCACGGATCGGGTCGTTTTGCGTTTTTTTTATTTAAGTTTTTCGAATCTTTTTCGGCTACTTTTCTGCATCTACGGTTATGTTTCCCTATATTAAAAAGTAAGTGCTCCCCTATGTAAAGTCCCTGGAAATTTTCATCTGTAATGTACAAACCGTACATACAGTAAAGAGTTCACTCGATCGGTGTAAAATCTTGTTAAGAACTGGCGACAAACTATCGATAGAGCAATGGTGTTATGCACATAAACCGTGTAGTGGCGAGCTCGTTCCATACTATTATTTTATAATGAAAATTTCATGAATATTCCTCTCACTATGGTCATGGTTTGCAAAAACAACAATAATTTTGACGACGACATAAGTTTTGTCTATCGGTAATGTTGCACGGAAGTAGACTTTAACAACCTATTATACTCCTCTAACGGTTATTGGTTGATAAGCCACCATTTTCCTGATCATTCCCAAAACGTTGACAACCTAAGCAGACGCGACCAACAGTGCCACCCCTCGATAACTTTCTGTCAACTATAATCCAATCTCGCTTTCATCAACATCCCATCAAATTAAGCACCGACCGGAATTTCCTTTCATCCATAATGTACCTCCTTCATTTCGCGGGGAGGCGAGCACCCTCTCAAGTTCCAGCCGGAGCGCGTTTTTCACTATAGGTACTACAAGTACCAAGTGCCCAGGTATTTGCAAGTTGATTAAAAAAGTTTCATTCACGATTTTTTTGTTATCACCTTGTGTTTTGGCACCGTGGCGCTGCTTTTCGGAATGCACCGGAGGCCCTCCTCTCGTTTCGACGTGGCAGGTCACGAAATTCATGGGAGTACAAATTTTCATATTTTTCCCATAGACCTTCTTGGAACAGAATGAGAGAAAAAGAAACGGAACCGTCCAGATATTGGGAGACGATGGAAGTGCTGCCGGCAAGTTTTGACGTGGGTTGGTGCATTCAGCGAAAAAAGCCAGGTAAGGTAGTTACTAATTCATACAAGAACGTAGGAAAAGGATCTTCCAAGATTGCGATGATGTGGACAGGGGGCGGAGGATTCCTTTATTATTAGTGAATAACAATTAAAATTTCATAAACACTCTGCGCCGAAAGTCAGAAAAGGTATCGTAGGCTTTTGGTGGGAGATTTTTTTTTCTCTGTTTTTCGACGTTTTCTATAGTGGAAATGACGAGGGTGGATTTTGGGAGGTATATAATGAAAAAGAAGAAAATTAGTTCTTTTAAAGAGGATCCTTGAAAGGATTCGCGTTCCATTATTAATTTGGCGAAGGGAAACTCGACTTTGTTGTACTGATTAAAGTTTATGGGGAACCAAAGTCTGCAACTGGTACCCTCCCTCCCCTCAAGTAGCAGGTAATGAATCATTCGAAAAGGTGATTCATAACCGGCACCTTGGGAGACGTACGAAGACAACGACACGGCAAATGAATTGAATCGCAAACTTGCATGTCAGTCGGTAGTTAGGCTGCTTGCTGAAATCTGTTCCGATGGCTGTAGGCTGATAAATCGCATACCATTCGCAACCGAGTCAGACGGGAGGCAGCCTTTTCCAACGAATAAATGAAGAAATATGAGTCGGAACACTAGAGCATTATGATCCAACGCAAATTTAAGAAACCGTTATACACCGGATACATGCAATAGAGCTGATTGATATGGAGCGGAATGTGGATGCTCGAAAGGTGACAGTTCGTTGTATGTTGAGTTGGGTTCATGGCTTCGACCACCATTAATCCTGCTAGCTTCGAAGCTCCATCGGAGTCGGACTCCTACGCGTAGCTAGAACGGTGGCCACGGCAAGCGCAAAGGTCACACAATGTTTCAATGATTCAATAGCTCAAGCAGAAAATCTAATTTCGTCGGAATGAATAATAGAACAAAACAGAAATTTGTTCTAGCGAAATTGGCTTAATCTCGTTATAGTCCATAAGAGAGTCGGTCCTGGTGCAACAGTGGAAACAGCAGGAGCACCAAACCAAGCTGCTGCACAGAATAGAAACGACGGCAACATCGTAGATCAGCGTAGTGCACAGCTAACTTTCTTGTTATGAGTATATATAGCGATACGGTTTCTGCTTTTCGGTGGCATCATCGCGCTTTCGGTGAAAAATTCAAAGCTGGAGGTTTATAAAGCCTGTATCCGTAATAATCGGGACACAGAAGTACGTCAGTAGCTCTGTAATGAATCGGTAAAATTGGCCAAATAATTGACTGAGAACTCTTTGGTGTATGTTTATTATTTGTGCAAAATTTCATAAAAATCGATGCATTACTTTTAACTGTGGATGAAAAACAAACAGACGTGGTTTTAAGCATTTTGTACAATCATGACCAATTTTCATTCACATAGTAGAGGGTTCTTTTACGCTACAGTTCAAAGTTCTGTGATGATAATCATGAAATTTCGTTAGCAGTTATGATACTTATAGAGACACTTTCTTGCAAAATTTCATCAACTTTGACCACTTGGTTTGAAAGCTACTGGTGTTGATAGGGATGAGTGTTAGTGAAAATTTTTCGTGTTTTTCATGTGCGATTTTTGCCTATTCATGACTTTTTAACTTCTCTACCAATTTTCATGAAATTTTCACAGAAGCTAGTTTATTATGTGTATATTTTGCCTGCAAAATATGATGATTATTGGTATAGTACTTTCAATATTACAATCAAAACAATAAAGGGTGCTGACTAATTGCTGTCTGAGAGGCTAAAATCACGTTCAGTCCCAAAACATGTTTCGACTATAAAATTGTTGATAGTGCATCGATTTTTTTGAAATTTTGCCCATGCAACAAATGTAGATTGAGAGGTTTGTGTTCAAAATTTCAGCCGTTTCCTTTGCCAAATTCAAAAGTTACAGCGTTGACAAGCAAAACTTGGGGCTGTACAAAATTCAATGGCGCACATTTTACTCTTTCGTTGCTACAACAAAAAGTACTGCATCGATTCACATGAAATTTTGTAGGTGAAATGAACACATCTTAAGATGTTATTAGACAAAATTTAAACAATTTTAATGCATCTATTGCAGAGTTACAGCTGTGTTTCTATGTCCCGAATATTGCGGATACAGGCTTTATTTGGTATTAGTTGCACTGGATGCTAAAACTGTTGACCGTAAGGTCGAATCTGAAACTTAATACGCGTTTTGTTCTTATAATTTTAAATACAAACAGTGGAGTAAGGGGTGCCACAAATTTCACAAATGGAGGAGAACGTGTCTCTAGAGTCGACCTACTAAAGGGGTTGCTATGTGGAAACGACCGACTTATTACCAAAATATAAACGAGCGATATTATTTCTTCCGATGTTTCAACCCTTGGCTTGGGCCTTCTTTAGGGTGGTTATAAAGATACCGGCAAACAAGTAGTGATATTTCAATAACCTCACTGAAGAAGGCTCAAATCAAGGGTCGAAACGTCGGATAAAATAGTATCACCTCGCTTATAATTTAATCTTTACTGAAAAGCCAACCAAATGAGGCTGATTTTGTCCATTAGATAAAGAAACTCATTCGTTTCGGATGACAAACGACGGAAGATCTGAGATAGGTGGCATTCAAAAAGTAGATCTCTGGGAAGCTTCCACATCCTAAATAGTCGCCTCTCTTGTGAATGAAGCAGATACTCCTTCCATTCCCTTCTCCGGCAGCAGTTCGGTATCTACATTCTCTCCATTAGTGGTGCCAAGAAGTTAATTCCCATTGTCTGCAGCACCAAAGTGCTCGGTTCGTCCATCCATTACCATTACCTTGATCTCCCGGGCTCATCAAAGTGCTGCTTTCACCTTTAAGTCACCACACTTCCGTCCGATAAGAGGCTTATTCTATATTTTAGCCTTGTTCGGATGAAGAGTGCTTCTGGTGGAACTAGCGCATTTCTTTATAACGGCACAGCAGCTACATTTCCTCGCAGTCCACTTCAAGGTGACTGAGCTTTACTTCGCAAATTCCGTCAGTAATGTGTCCAGAGATTCCTCCAGAAATTCCACCAGGAATTCCTTCAGGATTTCTCCAGGAGATCCTGCAGAATTACAGAGAGACTTCCTCCCGGGATTGCTCTAGGAATTCTTCTTGTGATTCAGCTTCAGAAACTCTTTATGAAATCTCTTCAAAAGTTAATTCACGGGCTTCTTCAGAAATTTCAAAAAATCTTCCAGCATATTTTCCAGAGATGCACCCAAGAATTTCTCTAGGAATGCCTCCAGCCATTCCTGTAGAGTGTTGTGAATTACTTCAAGGATTCTGATTTCTGATTCTCCAAGAAGCCGCACAATTTTCTACAAAAAAATCCATAAAGAGTTCATCCACGGGTTCGTTCAGGAATTCATCCATGAATTCCCTCGAGTATCCTCTCTAGCTCTTGCAAAAGAATTCCAGAGTTTTCATCAAAAAATTTCCAATAGATTCCTTCCAAAATCCAGTAGGGATATCTTCAGAAATAATTCAAACCATTTTTAAAGGATTCTTTCAAAAGCTCTTCAAGTGAATCTCTAAGATTTTTTTTGGTGAAGCTAAGAATTTCTTCAGAAATTTCACCAAGTATTCGTTAAGGAAATTTTCCATGGATTCCTTCTGGAACTTCTCCTAGGATGGCTTCAGAAATTATTCTATGTTGGTTTTTGAAAACCCTTCTAAAGGAATCTGAAGCTTTTCCAGGAAATTCTTCATAAATTTCTCAAGAGATTCAGAAATTTTAGATTTCTTTAAATATTATTAAAGTTTTCAGCACTAGACTGGTTTTGGCCAGTGATTTTTTTTTCGGAAAATATAACAGTGGTTCTTTCAGAAATTCGTACAGAAATTCTCCAGAGGTTTCCTCGAAAATTTCTGCATGGATTCCAATTTTCGTCTAATGGAATTACTTCGAGGATTCATCCAGAAAATCCAACAATAATTCCTCCAGCGATTTTTGCATTATTACTTTCAGCGATTCTAGCAGGAATTTCACCAGAGCTTCCTGCAGAATTTCATATAGAGATTCATTCAAGAGTTCCAACAGAATTCGTCCGCACAGTTTCCCAGGAATTTCTCATGCATTTCCTCCAAGGATACCTCTTGTATGTTTTCCACGGATTAAGAAATTTCCCCAGAAATTTCTCTTAGGAATTTCAACATTAATTCCATTGAAAGTTTCTCAAAAGATTTTTGGATTCCTCCAGGGTTTCTTTAAGAAAATCTTTAGGTTCTCTACTGATGGATTTTTCCAGTTTTTTTTAAATATCTCAATATATTCTCTACGAGTTGCATCTAACGTTTCACAAGAAGTTTTATCTGGTGTATCAGTTGGAATTTTATGAGAAATTCCTTATGAGAGATCTCCAGAAATTTAGTTGGAATTGTTTCAGAAATACCTCCAGGGATTTTTACAGGATTCCTACTATAGATTTTTTCAAAAATCCCTTGAGGGATTTTTTAGTAATTACTCCATGGATTCCATCTTAAATTTCTTCGGGAATCTTTTAGTATTTTAAGTATTTCTTTACAAATTTCAGAAATTCATAAAACTCTACTTAAAAAAATTGTGCGGGAATTCCTCCAAATATACCTCCAAAAATTTCTACTGGGATTTCTGCAAAATTTCTGGCAAAAATTATTTTTAAAATTTCTCCTGCGTCAGAAATATTACTAGGGATCCCTTCAAAGACTTTTCAGGCAGTTCTTCCAGAAATTGCACATAACATTAATGAATGAGGCTTTAAATTACAAAATTAATCCCTTGAGAATTTTTTGAAGGAATACTTAAAAAAAACCCAAATGCCGGTTGAGAAAATTCCTTGAAGAAATTTTTGAAAATATTTTGGAAGCATACCAGGGACTTGAAGCAATTTCTGGTAATTCCTAGAACAATCCTTGGTGGAATACCTGAAGGAATTCCCTCTGATACCACTGAAGGAGTTCTCTAAAGAATTTCAATAGAAACTTCTGAAAATAATCCCAAGAGCAAACTCTTGGAAAGAGTTTTCTTTAGTGATTTCCGAAGAAATGCCTAGAGAGATTTCTATCGGACACCCTTGAGGATCTGAAGGAATCCTTGGTAAGTTTTCCTAAGCAATCCCGGAAAGAACTCAACAGAAAAATGTTTTGAAGAATTTCTTGTACAACTTCTCAAAATATGAGTAGAAGTCCTTCTGATTTTTTTTTGCAAATTTAAGTCCTGAAAGATTTTTTTGTATTTTTCTGATTCCGTCAGAAATTTGTTCAACAATTCCTCCAGAAATTTCCGTTTGGTTTCTTCTGGAGTTTTTGTTAAGAAATGTTTCAAAAAGTACATGTTAAAACTAGTACACAGTTTTTTTTTCAGCAATTCCTTCAAAAATTCCACCTGGGATTTGGAGAAAATACCATCAAGGATTATTGAGTATTGCAGCTTATATTTCTTCAGATATTTCCGAAGGAATTCCTTGTGAATTTTTCTAAAATTTACCCCAGGATTTTCTCTATGGGGCTGTCCATAAACCACGTGGTCATGAGGGAAATTCTTCGAATTTTTCACAGAGATACGCGGAGATTCTTCCAGGGTTATCTTTTAGAAATTCAGAAAGTTTCCAGTACCTCCATGTGTTCGCGGATACTATCCGGAGAGAATTAAATTACGAAAAAATAAACTTCTACTACAACGGTTTATTTCAGACTGTTCTCATACATTTCATGGTGTCCTATTTATATGCGGCTCTACCCTATTGACATGGTTTACAATGCTCTGGATCCGTATTGTTGTATAGAAATGTTGAATAGAAGATTGTTTATAAACTGTTATGCAATATCTCAATATGGGATCTTCAAACAAAGAAAAACAATACTGAGAATAAACAATAGCAATATTGATCTATAGCGATAATAGAGGAAAGTAAGTTTAAACGGGAAGGAGCTGTAGTGTAGCCTGGCAGCATAAGGCGTGGTATCTACTAATTCGGTGCACTTCACCCCGGTAGTAAGCTATTGGCCTCGACACTCCATCAGAAATTATTTTTATAATTTTTCCAAAGATTTTTTCAGGTACTACCATATGTTCATAAGATCGCTTGGATATTTATTGTGCCAGAATTCAGGGATTTCTTTAAAGATTCTCTCAACAACTTCTGCATAAATAACTCCAGAATCCATTCGTTATCATGTTTGTTTTAAATAAATTCTTCTATGAATACCTGCAGAGGATTTTCAAACTATTCCATTTTCATTCAAAGAGTCGTTTAAGAAATTCATTTTATTTTCAGGAAATTCTTCAACGGTTCTCTAATGAATTCCTCCAGATTTTTTTGTCGTTTCTGCTGAATTTTCCCCAAAAATTTCTCCAGATAGTACATCAAAGATTTGTACTAACCACTTCAGAAATTATATCTGAACGTTCATCCAGACGCATATTCAGGAGATTGCCCAAGGACTCCTTCAGAATATCCTCCAGAAAATCTTAAGAGAGAGATTGAGAGATTTCTTCAAGAATTCCACCAGTATCTTGTCTTCAATTTTACAATTTAAGCAGACGATTTTAGGAGATTTCTTCAGAAATTTCTCAAGGTATTTTCCTTTGAATTACTGCCAGAATCCCCCCAGAAGTTCATCATGATTATTGTTAGGAATTTATGAGATATCTTAAGAATTTCCCTCGTGTATTCTACCAGGAGTTCACCCTCCAGTTTCTGCGAAAATAGCTGCAAAAATTGATTCAGCACTGTTTTCAGTGTTTAGAAACTCGTTTTGAACATTTTCAACAATTTCTTTTAAGAATCTGTAAAAGTACCAGAAGTTTTTGAGTTTCTCCTTTGGAGACTTCAGAAGGGATTTATTTAGGAATTCTTCTTCCAATTAAAAATCTCTTGGGAAATATCTAAAACATTTTTAGCACGAATCTCTGAAAGAATATTTCTGACTTAGCCGACTTTCTGGGAGAAACCATTGGGAAAATTTCCGAAGAAATTTCTGTAAGATTTTAGGAAAAAAAGAAGAACATCTAAAAAAAAACCGTGGAAGATTATTTGAAGAAATTCTTTGCTGAATTCCTGAAAATACGTCTTAAATTTTAAAGAAGTTTCTGGAGATATGTAATTTCAAAAGAAATCACAGAAAGAGTTTGAGCAGGATTCCAACTGGGAATTCTAAGAAAATTTGAAGTAGGTACCCTGTAGAAATCTTAAAAAGAACTTGTAGAGCAATATCACAAGAAATTCCATTCCTTCAAGACATCCGAGAGAAATTTCTGAAGAACATTCTGAAGAAATGCCAAGTGGTACACAACCTGTTGGGTTCGGATATCTTTTTGCCACGCTCGAACACCTATTGATAGCAGCTTTTGGTATAGCAGCTTCAATGCTGTAAAACATAATTTATTATCAAATTGTTAATACTATTTCTATAAACTTACATCTTAGTGTTGCTCGCGGCCTGCAAACGATCCTACTTCCAATCATTAACTGTCTATAGAAAAGTTTATTGATAGTTGTTGGAACATTCCTGGAATAAATCCTTTGATGTTGTTTTTTAATTATCTGTAGGATCATCAAGGATATTTTTAGTCCAAGGTTAGTTTATCTCGGGACCCATGCTTTACTTCCCTTCCGAAGAAAGAACTCACATTTTGTGAGTTTGTCGGGAGTGGGACTCGATCCCTAGTCCTCGGCGTGATAGTCACCTGTTCGAACCCTCACACCAAGTCCGCTCCAAATCCTTCAATAAAATTCTCCAAGGATGTTGTGATTGTATTACTAGAGCAGTCACATGTGCCATTTTGCTCTATTCAACAGAGCGTAAGAAAAATGTCCAATATCACAAAAGTGATTTTGAATACAATTATCGGAAGCCCAAACAAAAATATATAAAAAATCCCAAAATTGAAACAATTCTCAATCTCTCTTTTTTACATGTATGGAACCACAAAAAAAATAAACAAAAAATATATAGGTTATAATATGAATTCAAATCTCATGAGCCGGTTACTCAGTGAGTAACTTGGAGTAACCCTCTTTGACACCACTGCTCAAGGGCGTACCATTATAGAGGGCATTGAAATTTGCAAACCTTGAGTAACCAACATTGATTTTACTATGACAGCACTAATTATTCGCCATATTATCCATTTTCGTGTTGTCTGCCAACTTGTGTATTAAAGCTCAAAACCTGGTTTTACATCATCGTAACCGCAACGTCACAACGATACTTACTCATCCACTCGATTGTGGTTTGGAAAACACTTTTACGATAGAAGATAGAACTATTCCTGAAACGTACGGTTCATTTACTGATAATGACCACATAGAAACGTGCTTTGGATACATCCACAGTAATTTATTCACGTGAAATCTTTTAGCATTCATTCATGCGTAAATCAAAAGTAAAGGAGAAGTGAAGAGGATTCAGCTGTTGCTTGAAAAATGGACGCATTCAGTTTTCGCATCAAATGTAATGCATTGAAAATGTTGTAAATTTAAGTGTTTTCATTGCTAGTGACACGACAGCAAATAGCTGCAGCATGTTCTTGATCGGTGGAAACTGTCTTACACTTAAAACTTTCCCTTCTTGTACGTTTTACTGTCAACTTACGACGAGTTTCCCTTTTACAGTTCATAAACCACTTTATGATTCCACTAGATTCCATTACTTTACACATTTTCAACTTTCGCAAAACTAAAACCATAAATTAAAATTTCTTAATTTAACTTACCCCCCAACCGTGCGCGCTCATCCTACCTCCCAGAGGAACGGCTAAGCTGCATGGGAAAATTGTAGTTAAAAGAACGAATATCCAAAGAAGAAAAAAAAACAGCAAGAAGATAGCAAAGTGGTGCTACCAGAAGCAGCAGCAGCAAGCAGCGTGCTACCACTTGATAGAATCCAGAACCGGAAAAGCTTTTAACACCCGCCGCCGCACTTACGGATGTTGGAAAACTTAACCCCAAAGCGTGGTGCATCCGGTGCGTTGCGTTGCTTGCTTGCTTGCCGCCAGGCCGGGCCCGGGTCGGTCGCCTCCTCCTGTGTGGTTGTTGAAGATGTGGCCATGGCGCGGCGTGGTGCACTCCAGCTTTATGACCGCACGGTTCGGTGAGCAATTTTAAAAGGATAAGTTTAAAGTTTCCCAGCTCTTGACATTTCTCTGTGGTGATTAAAAATGAAGGCGGCATCTTGGGCGTGGGGATGAGAGACGAGAGACATAAGGCACACGATCGATTTAGAGTGTTCTTTTTCAATCTATGACATAGATAAATTAAGGAAAGTAAGGTTCAATAACGTATGCTTTCAGATGTTTTAGGATTTAAGCATTAAGATGAAGAGTTTGAACAGCTTTATGGTGTAAAAAGAGCACTATCGCTTAGTACTTAAAGATTATGTGGGAAAATTGAAGTAATTTATGAAGTCAGCTTAACAGTTTTACTTGAGATAGACATACTGTTGGGACATTATCCAACTCCCTCCCCAATACTGCTTTCTTATAAATTTACTAACTATCTCACAGAAAACAAAACTCTGCAACACAATATCCGAACTCCCAAGTCATTGCCATCCGAAGGGTGGTGGGTGATGGTAGAATTTTAATTATCTTTTCATTTGCATATAAATTGCCTTGCAGGGCCAATGCTTCGCTGCCCTGGCCACAGCCAGTAATGAAGTAAGAATGCAGCTTTAAAGTCAAACAATGGAGGTAAGTAATAAAGACGTTTTCGGTTTCGGTCGTCTGTCACCCTTCTTTTCGTCCAATCCGAGCTTTATTGGGGATCGTTCCCCTTTTTATTAAGGAGATTGTCTACATAATTTAAAGCACTGTGTTGGCTTTGCGGTGCAGCACTTAATGGCTACTGAACACTAGCGCCAAATTGACAAATGTATCCTCGGAGATTACAGCAAATCCATTACAGCGAAAGAAAGAAAAATGTTAACGAATGGGGAAGAATAAGCTTGTAAGATGATTTTAATGGACTCAGCGCTAATGCTGCGGAGTTGAACCTCTCTATTGAATGAAATGAAGCTTTAATGCAAAATCTTTTTGGTTAAGTTTTTCTAGTAACGGATTCTTTTTCTAATAACAGTGAAAAATAAAGTATTTCATTGACCTATGGATCTTCAGCGATAACTTTGACTAACCAGCGATAATGGTTTCCTTTGGCCATGTTATACGAAACTGCGAAGCCGTTCTTGACAGCTGATCCCCACTATTCATCAGCAGCCCCTCAGGAAATGAACATCCCTGTTGTGGTGAACTTTCGTCCGGCAGTCCCCCGAAGCCATGGATGGGAAACAATAACAATCGGTTGTGTCATCATTCCCATAAATCTACCCTACCCTGACAAGATTATCTCCGGCTACTTTCCGCCAAACTGTCCGCAACAAAGAAAGATGAAGAAACGATGATGCTGGCTTCTAAAACAGGAAATAACGTCCACCCACCTAGCTTCCTCTCGATGGCAGTGAAGAAACATAGATATCTTCAACGAGAAGGACGAGGAAAATTGAATTCACGATAATGCGAGATGCGATTGGACGAGCAATCAATCGACTTGGCCAATCAATTGGCTTTATCTAATCCGAAATTGAATAATTCTGCTGGGTGGCTTGTTGTGGTTTTGCCGATTGAATGAAATTTACTGGTTTGTTTTTAAACCAAGGAGAAGAAAATCACACAAAATTGATTTCTGTAAACTTGAACTTCCCTATTTTAGATTGTTTCGAAATAATTTTAGCCCTTGCCTAGTTCATCTCGGGACCCACGCTTTACATTTTGTGAGTTTGTCGGGAGTGGGATTCGATCCCAGGTCCTCGGCGTGAAAGGCATGCGCTTTAACCATGGTCCACTCCCTGTTTTGAAATATGTAAAACTAAATTTTTATACCCTTGAGCAGTTTCATGATTCTTGAAACTTGAACTTGAACTTGAAGAATAAGAAATGTGCAGCTGTTTATGAATCAGTTCAGTAGGCCAGAGAAAGTATAGCACCTATCAGGTATCAGTAGGTCGGCTCTAGAGGCACGTTTTCCTCCATTCGGGAGGAATTCATCATTTACCTGACGGAGAAGGGAAGGAAAAAGGATAGGACATGGGAAAGGACAGGTAAGGGAATATGACGATACTCACAAAAGCGTGCCACAATGGGTTCACATAGCGTCCTGAAAAGGACACTGTAATAACGCATAAGCGTACCAAAATGGGTTCAAACAATGCCCTGAGAAGGGCACTGTGATAACGCATAAAGCGAAAAGACAGCCTATAGCTCTTTACCACAGCGGGTCAAAAGCAACAGAACGTCCTGAAGATTCAGGTTTCTGAAGTCAGTTTCACTTAATGTCTTAAAGTGTTTCCCGAGTACTCGGAAACGCAATTGAGCAAAAACTGGACAGTTACATATTAAATGATACAAAGTTCCATAATCGGATTCACAGCTATCATAGGCAAATGAATCAGCTTGCTGAATATTCGCCATGTGATAACTGAGTCGGCAGTGGCCAGTCAATGCTTTGACCAGAATGCTGCAATTCTGCTTTGACAGATTTGTTAGATAATTTGCCACCCCTAGAGATGGCTCAGTACAATACAATTTTGTTTGACGACATGACTCCAAACTATTCCAGTATTGTTTGTGCTGAGTGGCAGCCCAGGTGTCAATCTGAAGCTTCACCCAACACTTGGATACCGGAATAGCTGGCTCAGGACCAATGAAGTCATGTGATGCTCCAGAGCGAGCTAACTCATCAGCCAATTCATTTCCAGCGATGGGAGAATGGCCAGGTACCCATACAAGGTGAACAGCGTTTGCTGAATTCAGCTGCTCGATTTGAGTTCGACAAGCGATAACTATCTTCGACCTGGAGTTGGCCGAAGCAAGTGCTTTAATAGCAGCCTGGCTATCTGAACAGAAGTATATTACTTTGCCCATTACGTGCTGCTGAAGTGCTGATTGCACTCCGCACATAAGAGCAAATAATTTCGGCCTGAAAAACGGTACAGTGTCTACCAAGTGAATAAGACTGATACAGCCTTAGCTCACGAGAATAAACACCAGCACCTGCTCGACCTTTGAGAAGGGAGCCATCAGTGTAACATACGATGCCGTCTGAAATACTTCTCTCCAGATAACCAGATGTCCACTCTTCCCGGGAAGGGAATTTCGTGGAAAATGTCCTATATGGAAAATTACAAGCAATTGTTAGATCGCTTGGAGCAAGGAGAACTTTGTCCCAACTCACCAAAAGTGGAAACAACGAGGTGTGGGAGTTGAAGAGAACGCTGCAGACATCGCCATTAAGCACACCCTTTGGAGATGGCCTAATTTGGTTGGGACCGTTCTCACTTCGCCCTTTTGCCACCACACCAGACATCCAAAAGCCAATATTGGACGAACAACAGTTGTGTAAATCCATTTGATATACTTGGGTTCAAGACCCCAAGTTGTACCAAAGGTTCGCCGGCATTGCCCGAAGGCCATACAAGCTTTCTTGATTTTGAACTCAACATGAGGTATCCAGGTAAGCTTGGAATCAAGAATGACTCCAACGTACTTTACCTGTTCAGTCACATTGATTTCAGAATCAAAGAATGTTGAAGGTGCGACTGAAAACCTCAGCATGCCATGACTTTAGTTTATAGATTTGAATTTTTGAATAAAATTTAGTTATTATTTGACCGTCTAGCAATCAAGTTGTTTTATTGCATTCGGTCCGACCTACGGCCACATCCCATAGGTTATGGGCCATTTGGAAGAAAATTCCAAAAATTTTCAAGTTTTATAGTTTCCTCAAGATTTTTTCACGATCCCGATATGGACGGAAGCAAGTTCGGCCTGGAGAAGCTGAAGAGCGGCGGCTACGAATGCTGGCAATTCAAGGTGGAGATGCTGCTGGTGCGCGAAAACCTTTGGAAACACGTGACGGAGGCCACCCCAGAACCTCTGACGGACGCGTGGAAGGACGGAGACGCCAAAGCACGGGCCACCATCGTTTTGCTGGTCGACGACAGCCAACACCCGCTAATCCGGAACTGCAAGACCGCCAAGGAGACCTGGGAAGAGTTGCGGAAACACCACCAGAAGACGACGATGTGCACCCGCGTGTCGTACCTGAAAAAGCTGTGCAAAGCTGAGTACGCCGACGACGGGGACATGGAGGGCCATCTGTTCCGCATGGAGGAGCTGTTCGCTAGCCTCGCAAACGCAGGACAGGAGCTGGAGCCAAGTCTGAAGGTGGCGATGGTGCTGAATAGCATGCCGTATTCGTTCGACATCCTGACGACAGCGTTGGAAAGCCGTTCCGACGACGAGCTCACCATGGAGCTGGTGAAGCGAAAGCTGCTGGATGAAGCACAGAAGCGAGCCGAAAAAAGCCACCGAGGTGAGTCGATTCTGCGTGCTGGTGGGGACAAAAAGTCAATTGTCTGCCACAATTGCCACAAGCCCGGACATTTCAAGCGCGAATGCCCAGCGTCAAGAGCTGAACGGGAACCCACAAATGGCGGTGCTAGCCAGAGCCACGTGTCGAAGAAAAAATCGAAACCGAAGGCGACGGTTGGCATGGCAACGCCATTCGCATTCATGGTTGCTGCGACCGAGAGAGCATCGAACGTGTGGATTGTCGACTCTGGAGCAACATCGCACATGTGCTGTGTGACCGTGCGTTTTTCGACGAGATAAAGCCAAGCACGGGGATTTCCATCACGCTGGCCGATGGGAACGAGACGTTGGTGAGAGGTGTCGGTTCGGGGCGCCTATTCTGCCAGGATGAAGAAGGTAAGCCACAAGAAGTTATTTTGTCTGAAGTGTTCTACGTCCCGGATTTGGAGTCGAACCTGATATCGGTCGGAAGACTGGTAGCCAAAGGAGCCGAGGTAATATTTTCTGGTCACCGGGGGTGTGTCATCCAACGCAACGGTGTTGTCGCTGCAGTAGCGAAGAAAATCGGTGGGCTCTACCAGTTGAAGACTGCTAAGGAGTGCGGTATGGTTGCGTCCCTGCACAACAAAAATTGCATCCACCATTGGCACCGCAAATTAGGCCACCGTGATCCTGATGCAATACATCGAGCGGCGCATGACGGTTTGGCTACCGGCGTGAACATCCAGAAATGTAGCGTGTTCCAAACGTGCGAGTGCTGCGTCGAAGGTAAGATTTCTCGGCTGCCATTTCCGAGGAAGGAGGACCGACAATCTGCGAAGGTGCTGGACATTATCCACACGGACATCTGTGGGCCGATGAACACCGTGTCGCCTGGTGGTTCACGGTATTTCCTCACGATGATTGACGACCACAGCCGGTACACCGTCGTGTATTTCCTCAAGAAGAAGTCGGAGGCTGCGGATGTAATAGAGGATTACGTGAGTATGGTTAAAAATCGATTTGGAAGATGTCCGACTGTTGTTCGTTCCGACCAGGGAGGCGAATACAAATCGAAGCGTTTGGGACGATTCTATCGTGTCAATGGGATCGCTCCCCAGTACACGGCTGGCTACGCACCGGAGCAAAACGGTGTCACGGAGAGGAAAAACCGTTCGATCGTCGAGATGGCTCGATGCATGCTGATCGACGCGAAGATGGGCTACGAGTTCTGGGCGGAAGCGGTCAACACGGCCGTGCATTTGCAGAATATGCTACCATCGAGGTCCGTCAAGAGGACACCCTTCGAGCTCTGGTTTGGGAAGAAACCGGATTACGGACGATTGCACATTTTTGGGTGCACTGCGTTCGTTCACATTCCTCAAGAGAAGCGAAGCAAGTTGGCACCGAAGGCGCAAAAGTTGACGTTCGTCGGCTACTCGGACTGCCACAAGGCGTTCCGCTTCATCGACAAAGCGACGAAGAAGGTAGTCATAAGTCGTGATGTACGTTTCGTGGAAATGGAAGACGAAGTCGAAAACGAGGGTTCGACGCACCGGTCACCGTCAGCGACGATGGTGGAGTACGAGTCAGTGCTTTCACGACCAGCTGTGGAAGACGAATCCGACGATGATGATGCCTCGGTTCAGGAGGAGTACGAGTCCGATTCCTCATCCTATGACTCACCGTGTGAAGATGTGCTCGACGACGATGATTGCCATGGCAACGGGAATGAAGAAGAAGAGATGCCACTCCGGCGTTCTACTAGAAGCACGATGGGACAGAAACCAGTTCGATTCCGGGAGACCACCGGCTTGGCGCGCAAGCTTGTGGCGGAACCGAGAAGTTTCGCTGAAGCAGTCAACGGTCCAGAGGCGGCGCAGTGGCGTGCTGCAATGGATGATGAAATCAAGTCACTGAAGATGCACGGTACCTGGAAGCTGGCGAATCTGCCCGCTGATCGCAAACCCGTAGGCAGCAAGTGGATTTTCAAGCGCAAGGTCGACGAGAATGGCAACGTTGCGCAGTACAAGGCCAGACTGGTTGCGCAAGGATTCTCCCAGAAATTCGGGACGGACTTCGACGAGGTGTTCGCCCCGGTAGTGCGACAGGTAACGTTCAGGGCGTTGCTCACAGTTGCCAGTGCGAAGAACATGCTAGTGAAACATGCCGACGTCAAAACGGCCTACCTCAACGGCGACCTGGATGAGATGGTCTACATGCGGCAACCGCCCGGCTACGAGGTGGGTGACAAGAGCTCCGTATGTTTGCTGCAGAAGAGTCTGTACGGTCTCAAGCAAGCGGGACACGTGTGGAACCGGAAATTTGATGGCGTCCTGAAGCAGCTAGGCTTCACGCAGTCAGCCAACGATCCGTGCTTGTACGTTCGACGACGAGGCAACCAGTGTACGTATCTGGTCGTGTATGTGGACGATATGGTCATCGCTTGCCACACCGAAGAAGAGTATGCCGAACTGATGACAGCTCTAAACCGCAGCTTTACGGTAAAATCGTTGGGGGATATTAGCCATTTCCTAGGCATCCAAGTCCGGCGCAGCGAGGAGCAGTTTTCCCTCAATCAACGGATCTACATCCAGACGTTGTTGGAGCGTTTTGGGTTGACCGAAGCGAAGTCGTCGAAGATTCCTTTGGACCCTGGCCACCTGCAACAAAAGGAGGAGAGTGAGAAGCTGCCGAACAATCACCAGTACTCAAGCTTGATTGGTGGTTTGTTGTATGTGGCAGTGAACACCCGACCGGACATCGCGGTCAGCGTATCGATCCTTGGCCGATCAGTGAGCAACCCGTCACAGGCGGATTGGATGGAGGCGAAACGAATCCTCCGGTATCTCAAGCTCACCCAGGATCATGAGCTTGTACTGGGGCCAGGACAAGCGAGCATGGAGGTCTACGTCGACGCCGACTGGGCCGGTGATGCGAAAACCCGGAAGTCGAATTCCGGATTCTTGGTGACGTTCGGTGGTGGACCAATCCACTGGGCATCCCGGAAGCAAACATGTGTTGCGTTAAGCAGCACCGAAGCGGAATTTGTAGCGCTCGCCGAGTGCTGCCAAGAGGTGCAGTGGATCGACCGGTTGCTGAGCGATTTCGACGTGAACGTAGCGAAGCCAATTCGTATTCATGAGGAAAACCAATCGTGCATGAAGCAGCTGGAATCCGGTAAGGTAAACAACCGATCGAAGCACATCGACACGAAGTACCATTTCGTTCGCCAGATGTACCAGGAGGGCAAGATCTCGGTGCAATACTGTCCAACCGACAGCATGGTTGCCGACATGCTAACGAAGCCGTTGACCAACCAGAAGCTGTCGAGGTTCCGCGTGGCAGCTGGTGTTCTTCCGTCGAGGAGGAGTGTTGAAGGTGCGACTGAAAACCTCAGCATGCCATGACTTTAGTTTATAGATTTGAATTTTTGAATAAAATTTAGTTATTATTTGACCGTCTAGCAATCAAGTTGTTTTATTGCATTCGGTCCGACCTACGGCCACATCCCATAAAGAAACGTAAAGGTCGAACACCATTACGGTTTCGCTTTTCCGTGAAAAGAACAATAGATGTTTTACTCGGATTAACCGAAAGGCCATATTGGCGACACCAACCCTCAACTACCTGAAGAGCGTTTTGCATCAGGTCGAAAGGGTGCTGATGCACATACCGACTAACAATGTTAGGTAGTCGTCGGCGAAACCATAAGTAGGAAAACCGCTATTATTGAGTTGTATCTGCGTATCTGCTACGTTGTGTGCGTATCTGCTACGAGATTCCACAAAAGTGGGGAAAAGACTCCCCCTTGGGGGCATCCACAAACACTCAATTTCCTAATCCCTACTTGATGCAATGTCGAGAAGAGATGTCGGTTTTGAGCATTTGGTGAATCCAATTGGAAATCATTGGAGATATACCATGACCCCGTGCGGCTTCCAATATGCCATCGAAGGGCACGTTGTCAAAGGCACCCTCGATATCTAAGACACCTAACATCTAACACCCAAGCAAGATTGCTTTTGAGCGAATTGTTTCTCGATATCGTAAACAACTTTGTGTAAAAGAGTCACAGTGGACTTTCCAGATTGGTAAACATGTTGGTTCACATGAAGAGGCACGTTGGCCAGATGAACATCACGGATGTGATGATCGACTATGCGTTCTAAGCATTTCAGAAAAAAAAAGAGGTCAAACTGATAGGTCTGAAGCTCTTTGCTTCGTCATACCACGCGCGACCCACTTTCGGAATAAACTTAACAGTAATATCCCGCCAGGATTTGGGAATATACCCTGTAGCAAAACTGCCAACAAGTAGTTGTTTCAAAATATGTTTGAAATGATCAAATCTCTTCTGAAGCAAAATAGGATAAATCCCATCTGCCCCAGGAGATTTGAAAGGAGCAAAGCTATTAAGTGCCCATTCAATCGATTCTAAAGTTATACTACTCGAAGCCGAAGCTAAAGAATCATAACTACAAGAAAAGAAATCAGGTTCATCCGAAAATGTAATATCCACACATCCGGGGAAGTGTGTACTGAATAAACATTCCAAAAATACCTCATCAGAGAAAGTGAAAACACCATTTGGCAAACGAAGTTCGTTCACTTGAAAATCCTTAGATTTTGCAAGGATTTTGTTCAATCGACTGGCTTCACTCAGACTGGAAACATTTGTACCAAGGTTTTTCCAGCCGGATCGTTCAGCAGACCGGAGAGCTTTCTGGTAGGCCTTGCGAGCCGACCTGAAAGCCTCCGATCCAGCCGAACGTCGTCTGTTCCAACTCTTTCTACATTGTTTCCTGAGCTTCGCCAGATCGTAGTTCCACCAAGGGGTTCCTCTTGTGATCTTCACAGACCGTAGAGGGCATGCTTCTTCAAAAGCTTCCATGATGAAGGCCGTTGTAGTATCAACGGCATCATCTAAATCACTTGGAGTGTCAATTGATGGTGAGTATCCATGAAATTTGGCTGCAACCAAATCGGTAAAGAAATCCCAGTTGGTTGACCGGGGATTCCTGAAACGCAAAGTTTGCGAAGTAACATTCACATGTTCAAACAAGATGTAGCGATGGTCAGATAAAGATTCTTCATCTGACACATGCCAATTGGTCAGCTCATGATTAATTCTGCTAGAGCAAAGCGTTATGTCTAACACTTCCTCTCTACCAGATACCATGAAGGTTGGACGGTTGCCTATGTTAAGTAATCCAAGATCTGTACTACTTAAGTATTCCATCAAACTGGAGCCTCTCAAATTGATGTCTGAGCTGCCCCAGATTATATGGTGAGCATTAGCATCACTACCAATAATTAGCGGAAGACCTTTTGAAGTGCAGTATGCAATGACTTGCTTGAAGGCATCCGTTGGGGATGGTTCATCATGCGGTAATTAAACCGAACAATAGACGTATTTCCTGTTGAGGTTTCTAACAGATACATCGATTGTGATAGCACATACATCTCTGGTAGTTAGTTCAGAGATGAGTGTAACAACGATTGCGTTGTTGAAAGCACACATGCTCGAGGCATGACACGTGAGTTTGCCATTTCATTTTTACTGAAAGCAGCAAGCACCGGGTTCACAAGGTTTCCTAGATAGAAATTTCCCTTACGAAAGTAAGGTTCTTGGACTAACGCCACTTGGGCTGTACCATTTTGCATAAGTCTACAAAGATTGATCATTGCTGTTCTTTTGTGCTGAAGATTGATCTGAGCTATCCTAACCGTAGCCACTACCCAAACTAGGCAAGATTAAACTCTTAACAATCACAGCACAAAAAAGAACAGCAACAATAAAGCCAGATCGGTGTCGATTTGAGTGCGCCAAAGGCGAGGATGCACAGAATACACTGTGTAAAACGCATAATGCGAAACCATACAGGTGAAAATTTAAACAAATTAATAACATCTTCATAATCCCGCCCTTATTCAGCCTCAAGTATGGGATTGAAGAAGGGCAGCCTGATTGTCTCGGAGAAACACAAGGTCCACCGCGCTATTGCTCCGGTTAACACAGTAAGGCATCCGTATTAAGCATCCGTATTAAGCATGTGGCTCCCATTTTCATCCCACGAAAAACAAAGGATTGAAGCGCTGTTTGTTTTGTTTTTTTTTTGTATTTTTTGTTAGAAGTGAGCACTCATGAAAACAAAAAGAACGGAGTCAATCGGTGTCGTAATCGCTTGTTTTCGAATAGGATGAGAATGGGAGCATAAGATTACTGATGGCACACATACCCTAGTTAAAGTACATTTTATGTTTTATTTGTCTAAATAAATTCAATATCAAAATTTGAAATTGCACATCGAACATTTAGCGACTCTGAACGCGACTCGAAAACGGATATAACGTTAAGACAGTGCATCTTGAAAAAAAAATGAAATTCAATAATTTTGAATCGAATGAAAAATCGTGAGATCCTGAGATTCCCCAGAACTCTGAGAAGTATATTTCCGAATAGTACTGAGATAAATTCCCGCAGAATCTTATAGAGACTCCTTTAGAATTCTGAATGCAGTTCCCCTAGAATTATGAGAGTGGTTTCTTCAGAATGCTGAAAATGATTACACCAGAACCCTTAGCAACATTATCCAGACAAGAAAGCAAGACTCTTCCGGTATCTTGGTAGGAATACTCTCTGAATTCTATTAAGGATTTTCCTAGAATCCTGAGAGAGATTTCTCCATATCTATGAGACGGATTGTCTCAGAGTCCAGAGAGGAATTCTCCCAGAATCCTGTGATAGATTGTCTCAGAATCATAAGAGAAGCTTTCCTTGGCCGTTTGTTCCAGAATCCTAAGAGGGATTATCCCAGAGTTCTAAGATGAATTCTCCCAGAATCCTGCGATGAATTTCATGAGCAGTTCTTCCACATTCTTGAGATAAATTCATCTAGAATATTGAGAGAGGTTCTTACAAAAAAAATCGGAATTCTAAGATGAATTCCCCAAGAAAATTAAAAGATATGACCCAGAAACCTGAAAAGGGTAGCTTAGAACCCTAAGAACGATTACTCCAGAATCCTGAGAAAGGTTCCTACAAAATACTGGGCGGAATTGTCAAAGAAACCTGAGATATTCTCTCACAGTATTCTGGGAGATAGAATCCTAACAGAATCCTGAGAAGAATACCTCCAGAATCCTTTTAAGTATTCTCCCAGACTTCCCCTAAAATCCTGGGTAGAATCCTTAAGAATGCTGAGAATAATTCTGCCAGAATCCCGAAAGGTATTCCCCAGAATTCTACGAGTGATTCCCTCAGAATCCTGAGTGGAATCATAAGAGGGGTTCTTCCAGATTCTTGAGAGGAATATATCTAGAAACCTTGCCGGGGCTTGTGGCGTAGTGGCTACACGTTTGTTTCATAAACAGATGGTCATGGGTTCAATCCCAACCCCGGCAAGTGATTGAAGAATAAAAAAAAAAATACTAGAAACCTAAGAAGAGTTTTTTCGAAAATCTAATAAGGATTCTCCCTGGAATGGATTACGAAAACTTCTAGAATGGACTTCCCCGGCATCCTGAGAAGGATTTTTTGGAATTCTGGAATTCCCACATAAAACAGAAAAATTACCACAGATTCCTGAAAGACATTCCCTTAGAATTTTTGAAAGGACTCCCCTAAACTCCTGAAAGGGATTTTCCCAGAACTCTGAGTGATTCCTCTAGAACACTTTAAAAAAATTCACCAGAATCTCAAGAGAATCTTCCCATAATCTTGTCAGGGTTTTTCCCTGATTAGTAAGAGAGATTCCCCCAGAATCCTGAAAGGAATTTCTGAGAGCAACTGCTCAAGAATACAGAAAACAGAGTTCTACTGGGATTCTCGTAGAATGCTGAGAAAGATTTCTTCGGAACCCTAAGAGGAATCACAAAATCTATGCGAGGGATTCTCCAAAATACAAATTTCTGGAGAGAATTCTGCTCAGAATCTCGTGAGAGATTCTTCAATAGTTTATAATTCTGAAAGAAAGTACCCTAGAACCTTGATAAATATAGCTCCAGAATCTCAAGGATTTCTCCAGAATCATGAGACAAATTCCCCAGAATCTTGAAAGAAATTTCCTCAGAATCTTGACGGGGATTAACCCAGAAAGCCGAATTTTCAGAGAATCTTAGGAACAGTATCCGCAAAATACTTAGTAACCTGAGAAGGATACCACTAGAATCGTGTGTGGTATTCCCCCAGAATCCTAAGAAATATTTCCCTTGAATCCTGAGAGGAATTTCGCCACAATTCTGAGAATGCTGGGTATGATTCCCCAAGAAGTCTGGGAGTAGTTCCTGAGAATGCTGAGAAAGATTTTCTCAGTATGCTGAGTGGAATCCTAAGTGAGGGTCTTCCACAATCCTTAGAGAAATCAACCCAAATCATTTCTTAGAATTTTGAAAGAAATTTCACCCTTGGTAGAGAACCCTGGTAGGAAATACCCCAAAATCCTGAAGTGAATTCCCTTAGAATCCAGAGATTCCCCAGAATTCTGATAGGTATTCCCCTATAAAACTGCTGAGAAAAATTCCTCCAGAATTTTCAAAGGGACTCTTCCATAATTCTGAGGACTCCTTTAAAATTATGTGAAAGATTCCTTCAAAATGCTAAAAGTTATCACACCAGCAACCTGAGAGACCTCATCCCAGAAAAGAGAGAAAGACTCTTCCAATAGGAATTTTCCCTGAATTCTTTTGAGGATTTCCCTAGAATCCTGGGTGAGATTTCTCCAGTTCCTGAGATGGATTCTCTCAGAATCTTTAGAGGAATTCTTCCAGAATCCAGAGGGTTTTCCTCAGATTTCCGAGATGGATTCTCCCTGAATTCAGTGACGGATTGCCTCAGAATCCTGAGAGAAGTTTTCCCTCGGGATTATCCCAGAATGCTTAGACGTATATCCCCAGAGATGGACTCCAGAGATGGACTGACCTAGAATCCTGAGAAGGATGTGCTAGAATCCTGAAAGGGACTCTCTAGACCATAAGAAGGATTCCTCCAGAATCCTGAGAAGATTCACTTAGACTCGGGAGGCATTGCCCATGAAACCTGAGATACACAGGTATGCCTCGATAGTGGACCCTTATATAGACCCTCGATTTTATGTACTTTGATTTTATGTACATTTTTTTATGGTTAAATTTCACAGTGCATTCTAAAAAAAAGTAATTGAATATTTTTGAATCGAAAGAAAAATCGATTTGGTCGATTTCGTGGGGCTTCAACATCGATTCAAAAAATCGAATAATCGGAACAAAAACATCGATGTTGCGAACATCGATTCAAAAATGCCCAACGCTACTCTGAATCCTCCTGGAACTACTCAAGGGAGATCACTGAAGAAATTTCTGAAAATCCCTGAAGGAATTACTATACTGCACGAGTCTTCAAAGGTACTTCTGGATTAATCCCTGGAGGAACTTTTGTAGGGATATCTCCTACATAACCGGGGTCTCCAGTTAGCCCAGTGGTTAAGGCTATGGATGGCCAATCCGGAGACGGCTGGTTCGATTCCCTGTAAAAAAAAATCCTGTAGCAACCCGATGGTTTCTCCAGGTAGGCTATGGATCGCCAATCCGGAGACGGCGGGTTTGATTCCCGTTCCAGTCGGGAAAAATTTCTCGACTCCCTGGGCATAGCGTATCATTGTGCTTGTCCCACAAAATACATATTCATGCAATGGCAGGCAAAGAAAGCCCTTCAATTCATAACTGTGGAAGTGCTCAAAGAACACTAAGTTGAAGTGAGCCCGGACAAGTCCCAGTACGGACGTTGAGCCATAAAGAAGAAGAACAAGGAACCCGTGATGAAACTTCTGGATTGATCCCTGAAGGATCTCATTGAGCAATCCCTTAGGGAACGTCAGGAGAATTCCCCAATTGGAATTGAAGAGAAATTCCTGAAGGATTTCATGGAGGAAGCTAGGGACTCCTAAACAAATTCCTAAAAGAACTCTTGTAGGAATTCCTGAAGGAATTTGAGAAAAAAAACCCTGAAGGTTCTTTTATGGATATCCCTGAATGATTATCTGGATGAATCAATGATGTATTATTAGGAGACATGAATCACCCTGATGAAGTTTTGAAGGAACTCCTGGAGCTATCTCTCTACTTACTCCTGTCGGAGTTCCTGAAAGATCTTCTGAAAAATAGTTCCATGATGAAGCTCCTAGAGGGATTCCTGAATCCTCCTAGATGAATCTCTGAAGGAACTAGCGCAGACATCTCTGAAACCACTTCCTTCTGGGAAAATCCTTGATTGGAAACTCCTGTATACAAGAATCCCTGAAGGATCTCCTAGAGCAGGGGTTCTCAAACATTTCGAGTAGGCGACCATTGTTGTGCTGGGAAGCGTCGAGAAAGCTATTCTTGGAGATCCAGCTGTGAGGGCTCTACTAGGCACGAATTTTACACAGGCATCTGTTGATGAAGACCTGCATATGCATCAATAGACGTATTATTCATTGGTTTTACATATCAGCAACGAGTCTCCCGATTTAAATCTAATGTGGAGGTAATTCTACTCATTGAATGAAATAATCCACATAAAGTATTCAATCTAATCAACCTCACTCATGAACAAGCGCACATGTCGAAACTACACCCAACAGAGCAAAATTGCTTCCACATGCTGCCGTTTCTTCCTGGCGCGAACAAAAGAACTTGTGCCGCTGTTGGCAACCCGCAAACATTGCCAACATCCGGCACGGAGCAGACGAAGGATTACCACCACGAGCTCCATCCTGGTCCACGTTAAACCAGACCAGCCAGCAGCGCAAGGACTGACGAAAGGAGCACACTATTTGGACTGCGGATTTTCGATTACACTGGTTAACCCCATGCCCTTTTCGCATTGTTGAAGAATTAGCGCTCGCTCGCACCCATCATCGCAACCGCCGACAGTCGGTACTGAGTGAGTGAGAGATGGTCTGTCGGATTGAGTTCATGGGGCAAGTTTTGCCAGTCCACATTTTCCGCAAACGCGGTTAACAGAGAAGAAACTCCAAGAAAAGCTTGCACCATCAATTACTCTGGTTGGCGGCGGCGATGTGAGTGGTTTGATGTAGTGCAGAGCTGACGGTGCACCATTCGGGAATTTGACCCAGAAACCTCATCCTTTGGTAAATTGAGCCAACAAGGAGTGGTGTGCCGATAGATCCACAGGCTAAACCACACTACAGACAACTTTTTAGGTTTACTATCTGAGGTTTAGATTTCAATAAGCTTCGAGATAATGCGGTTGAACCGGGGGAAGTAGTTGCCCTGGCGACACTGATGGCTATAAACCTTTCTATACAATACATACTCTTATTTAACAAACTAAATTGAATTTAGTTACAATTTTATTTACCTGGAACAACCTGGAACAGATCGCCAAAGGTAGAATTCCGTACGTCACCAGAAGAAACAGAATTTTTAATTAAACCGTTCACGTCGTCAGTGTCCTCTTGGTAGTCGCCGAGGCCTTCCCTTTCAGGTGCAGACTCTCCTCCTATTCAGCTCGAGAATAAGAAACGACGTCGTCGTGGGCGCTGAGAGTCTCAGGATGCTTCATTTGTAATCCAATCTCGTGTCTTCTTCTCCGAAGGGGGGCTTTCAAAGGCATTGAACGATGGAAGCTGAATACCAAGTAGAAATGCTCAGCATTTGAAAAGTGGACGCATGAGATACTGTTTCTTTGCACAATTTGGCACACATAGCTTGAGTGGGAAGTTGCAGGAAAATGCAATTGCCCTAGGGACGATTTTACTAATCTATTAACAAATGAAAAACAGACTGAGTTCGTGGAACAATGTTGGGTTTTTCTTCGTTACAAATTCAAACTGTTTGACTTATAATTTCATGAATTGGCCCTGCAAAATTTCTTTTGATCTGATCCCTTCTTTTATCTCCCGAAATACCATTATTTACCCAAATCCAAGCCCTTCCACAAATCAATTTGGAAACACTTAAGGAAAACACCGGGTCGGGAAATCGGTGCGGTACCGACCCGTCTGGAAAGTTTAGAAACCCCCTCGACCCTTTCCACAAGCGATTATCTTCCACTCAGACCCAAACTGCGCTGCAATTGGATAGCCTAAACTCTTCGGAGGTGGGCGAAAAGATCACAATGCACAGCGAACTTTGCGGCACAATCGACCTAATCAGCAAATTTACAACAGCTTCTTAGCTTGCATATCTGGTGGGTGTGGAAGTGGAAGGATTCTTGTTCGTGATTCGAAGATAATTGCTTCGGTATCAGTTTTAAATTTCTTCCCAAATTTTAGAGATACGACGAATGGATCAGTGAACTACAGAATATTTTTGAGTCTGGATTAGATTCTGACTATCCTCACTTTGTTTCACAAGTGCAGTTTCAGTGACAACTGTTGTGGATTATGTAGACCTCGATAGACCTGAGCTTCAGGACATTTTGCAAACCTTACAATAGGGGATTTTTTTTTAATTCGTACAAATTGGTACCAAGGTTCTCAGAATTCAGTGAAATTTTTTTCACTGGTAGGGATCATATATGAACAAAAACAAAATTGAAAAAAAAACAGGGTCGCCTAATTTTCCGAAAAACTCCAGTGGAAAACCAACATTTTCCACAGACACCACCTACTTTTAAAAAATCATAACTCAAGAACGAAGCATCGTAAACACAATATTTTTTTTGTGAAATCATAAGCAAATTTTCTGAGCAATTGAAAAAAAATACAAAATGAAAATTGCTTTCCACAAAATTTTCCACTGTTGAGGAAAATCGGTTGGAAATACGGAAAAACTATTTTCGAACTCCGGAAAAATTCTAAAAAAAAATTATTTTGGAAAGGAAATAACATAAGCTGTATTCTGTGAAATTTTCAAGATGTGGGTTTTCTCCGTTCTTGAGTTTTGACCAATTTTGTGTAAATTTTCCAGATGTGCTATATGAGCCGTTTTTTGTAAAATCATAACTTAAGAACGAAGCATCGTAGACACAATGTTTCTTTGTGAAATCGTAAGCAGGATTTCTCAGCAATAAAAAAAAATACAAAATGAAAATTGTTTTCCACTAAATTTTCCACTGTTGAGGAAAATCGGTTGGAAAAGTCGGCAAAAAAAACTATTTTCGAAGTCCGGAAAAATACTAAATAAAATATTTTTGGAAAGGAATTACATAAGCTATATTCTGTAATATTTTCAAGATGTGGTTTTTCTCCGTTCCTGAGTTATGACCAATTTGAATATAGCTTAAGTAATTCCCTTCCAAAAATATTTTTTTTTAGAATTTTCCTGGACTGCGAAAATAGTTTTTGCCTTTCTCGTACACTAAGTGTACTGGAAAGGCTATATGTTCACTCCAGAAATTACTTTTTGATAGAAGGCCCGGAGGGTCTTGTCACATATACCAATCGACTCAACTCGACGAATTGAGGTGATGTCTGTGTGTGTGTGTATGTGTGTGTGCGTATGTGTGTATGTGTGTGTACAAAATAAACTCACATCACTTTTAGGCAGTAAACCTCAACCGATTTTAACGACCGACGGTTCATTCGAAGCGGAATCTGGTCCCATTGTTTCCTATCGAAAATGGTTCGGATCGGCGTAGCCGTTCCGGAGTTATGGCCATATCCCTTTCGTGACGAACCAGCACAATTGTGCTGTTGAGCAATAACAGTTTTGTGTAATTTTTTCAACTGTTTAGTCTTTGGTTTACCTTATGTAAATTGTTTTGATGATTGAGCCACAGACAAACAGACGTAACACCTTGAACGATTTTCATGGAAATCCATCGCCCAGTTCACACTACCATCACCTGGTGGAAATGTTGCACGAATTACTGTGTTGTGCAATATCGTCAACAGAAGGCGCTAGTGTGAAACGTCAAACGCATAGAAAAAACGATGCGCGCGCCTCTGGTTGTGAAAGCCACAACTATGAAAATTTAAAATTATCGTTAAAAGTGTGGTCGATGGAAATTTTGCAAGTGTTACGTCTGTTTGTCTGTGATTGACCCATTACTTATACTTGCATGTGTGTAAACAAACTTTTGTTTATGTTTTGTGCGAAATTTACCACAACAAGTTAAACAAAAAGTGAGCAAATATTGTAAAACATGAAAAAGTTTTATCCGTCGCATATTTTTTCTTTTTCATTTATCTAGGTGGACAAAGCTAGGAATCGAAAGACAAGGAGTAGCTCTAGCAAATGCCAAAGAAAAAGTATTGATATGTTAAAAAGTTTGAGAGTTCTAGAGATCCAAATTTGATCAATTTGTATGGAAATTTCACTTTTTTGAGCTCCGTCACGAAAGGGATATAGGTGTTTCAGACCGGTACCCCTGGAAGGGGTCAGACATGAAAATGCAACAAACCCATGCATGCGACATCTCAAATTGCGGCTTTTTCGGTAACCTGATGAACGGTAAGCAGGAAAATAGTCTCAGACTATATCTGAACCGGTAGTGTTCTGAAATCGGTTCCGGATGATCCGTTGGAAGTGGCCAAAGATAAAAGTGTACCAAACCCAAGCAAGCGACACATCAAACCGTGGCATTTTCGATAACCTGATGAACGGTTAGCAAGAAAATTGGATCAGACCACATTTGAAAGTACCGATAGTTTTCTGGAACCGGTTCGGGGTGTCTTGACGGAAGTGAATCATGGGGGTGCATGGGACACCCCAAATCACGGCTTTTTAAGTAACGCGATGAACAGTTAGCAAGAAAATAGTCTCAGACCATAGTTGAGATAACCGGTAGTGTTCCGGAACCGGTTCAGGGTACCCCGCCGGAAGTGAGAAAATAACATCAGAACCAAACCCATGCATGCGACACATTAAATCAATGCATTTTGACAACCTGATGACCAGTTATCTAGAGAATAGGCTCAGAGCCCATTAGAGACTACCGGTTGTGTCCTAGAATCGGTTTCGGTTATCCTGATGGAAGTGGTTGAATATAAAATTACACCAAATTCATGCATAAGCAACCTGATAAACAAGTCAGAAAATAGCCTCAGACCATATTTGGGAGATCTCGTAGTGTTTCGGAATCGGTTATGGTGTCCCGTCAGAAGTTGTAAAATGTAGAAGCGAACCATACCATGTGGCACATTGAATAGCAGGCTTTTTTGATAGTCCGATGAACGATCAGCAAGGATGGGGTCAAATGTAAAAGTGAACTTAACTCATGCAGTCGACACATCTAATCGCGGTTTTTTTTTCAATAACCTTCCGAACGGTTTGCAAGAAAATAACCTCAGATCACATTAGAAACAACCGACAGTGATCCGGAACTGGTTCCAAATGTCCCACCACGCCCTTTTCAAAAGTTGGTCTATAAATGTCTACCTATGCATGCGACAAATATATTCGGGTATTTTAGGTAACCTGCTGAACAATTATCAAGGAAATAATCTCAGACGATATTTGGGACAACCGGTAGTGTCATGGAATCGATTCCGGGTGTCCCGCTGGAAGTGGTGAAACGTAAAAATGAACTATATCCATGCATGCGGCACATCAATAGTGGCTGATAACCTAATGAGCATTGAATGGTTAGCGTAAGAAAATTATCTCAGACCACATTTAAGACTACCGATAGTGTTCCAGAAACGGTTCTGGGTATCCCGAAGGAAGTGCCAAAAAAAAAAAAAACAGTTTACCAAACCCATGGATGCGAAACATCAAATTGTGGCTATTTGATAACCTGATGAACGACTAGCGAGAAAATAGGCTCAGACCACATTGTAGACAAAATGAAAAATTTCCCTTTATTGCATTTTTCTCATAAGGGGGTCAAATTTTAGATGAATCGTTTGACCAAGAAAAATAAAATATAGCCTAAAGTGTGCAGAATAAACTTTGTCGAAACCCGCAAAAAGATCTGTGATTTTGAATAAAGTAATATCCTAGCATATTTTCTTGATATTGATCGCCCACCAGTGATAGTGAAGGTGGTGAAGCAATCAGTGATATTTTTCAGCTCTTTCTTGTCGTTGAACATAACGTCGGAGTATGTGCCATCAATTAGTTTCCCAATTCGATGATCGCTTTGCTAAAATTGTTACTCTTCTAAATAATGTATTCTCAGGATTCAGGAACACTTCGGCTAACTTAGACGGAAAGATCATGAGTGCATGTACGACGAGAAAGGCACTATCACCACTAGGTGGATTAATCAGGGGTTTTTATATAAATGAACACTACCTGTGAAACAAATTTCATTGAATTCTGAGAACCTTGGTACCAATTTGTACGATAATAAAAAAAATCCCAATATCTGTGCACCCGTGTACAAGGGAGGGGTTTCGGGGGTTAAACCCCTCCCATTGCCGATGTTCCATACACTAGACGCCCCTCCGCCCTCTGCCAAAATTAGGAAAAAATCCCTCCCTTATCACCTTTTCTGTGCACGGTCCTGCTGAGCCCCATGACATTTTTAAGCTATACAAAGTCCGAAAATCGTAAAAAGGCAATAACTGCAAACTAGCGTTGGGCATTTTTGAATCGATGTTCGCAACACGAAATCGACCAAATCGATTTTTTACATTCGATTTTTCTTTCGATTCAAAAAATATTAAATTACTTTTTTTTAGAATGCACTGTGAAATTTTACCATAAAAAAATGTACATAAAATCAAAGTACATTAAATCGAGGGTCTATATAAGGGTCCACTAAATCGAGGCATACCTGTATATCTCAGGTTTCTTGGGTAATCCATCCCGAGTCTAAGTGAATCTTTCTCAGGATTCTGGAGGAATCCTTCTTATGGTCTAGAGAGTCCTTTTCAGGATTCTAGGTCAGTCCATCTCTGGAGTCCATCTCTGGGGATATCCATCTAAGCATTCTGGGAGAATCCCGAGGAAAAACTTCTCTCAGGATTCTGAGGCAATCCGTCACTGAATTCAGGGAGAACCCATCTCGGGAATCTGAGGAAATCCCTCTGGATTCTGGAAGAATTCCTCTAAAGATTCTGAGAAAATCCATCTCAGAAACTGGAGTAATCTCTCCCACGATTCTAGGAAAACCCTCAATAGAATTCAGGGAGAATTCCTATTGGAAGAGTCTTTCATTTTTTTTCTGGGATAAGGTCTCTCAGGATGCTGGTGTGATAATTTTTAGCATTTTGAAGGAATCACTCACAGAATTTTAAAGGAGTCCTCAGAATTATGGAAGAGTCCCTTTGAAAATTCTGGAGGAATTTTTCTCAGCAGTTTTAAAGGGGAATACCTATCAGAATCTCTGGATTCTACGGGAATTCATTTCAGGATTTTGGGGTTTTTCCTACCAGGGTTCCCTACCAAGGGTGAAATCCCTTTCAGGATTCTAAGAAATGATTTGGGTTGATTTCTCTAAGGATTTTGGAAGACCCTCACTTAGGATACCACTCAGCATACTGAGAAAATCTTTCTCAGCATTCTCAGGAACTCCTCTCAGACTTCTTGGAGAATCATACTCGGCATTCTCAGAGTTGTGGCGAAATTTCTCTCAGGATTCAAGGGGAATATTTCTTAGGATTCTGGGGGAATCCCACACACGATTCTAGTGGTATCCTTCTCAGGTTACTAAGTATTCTGCGGCTACTGTTCCTAAGATTCTCTGAAAATTCGGCTTTCTGGGGTAATCCCCGTCAGGATTCTGAGGAAATTTCTCTCAAGATTCTGGGGAATTTGTCTCATGATTCTAGAGAAATCCTTGAGACGCTGGGGCTATATTTTTCAAGGTTCTAGGGCACTTTCTTTCAGAATGATTAACTATTGAAGAATCTCTCACGAGATTCTGAGCAGAATTCTCTCCAGAAATTTGGATTTTGGAGAATCCCTCGCATAGATTTTGTGATTCCTCTTAGCGTTCCGAAGAAATCCTTCTCAGCATTCTACGAGAATCCCAGTAGAACTCTGTTTTCTGTATTCTGGAGCTGTTGCTCTCAAAAATCCCTTCAGGATTCTGGGCGAATCTCTCTTAGTAATCAGGTAAAATCTCTGACAAGATTATGGGAAGATTCTCTTGAGATTCTGGTGTAATTTTTTAAAGTATTCTAGAGGAATCACTCTCAGAGTTCTGGGACAATCCCTTTCAAGAGTTTAGGGGAGTCCTTTCAAAGATTCCAAGGAAATGTCTTTCAGGAATCTGTGGTAATTTTTCTGTTTTATGTGGGAATACCTCTCAGAATTCCAGAAAATACTTCTCAGGATGCTGGGGAAGTGCATTCAAGAAGTTTTCGTAATCCATCCCAGAGAGAATCTTTATCAGATTTCCGAAAAAAAATCCTTCTTAGATTTCTAGATATATTCCTCTCAGAAATCTGGAAGAACCCCTCTTATGATTCCTCTCAGGATTCTGGGGGAATTACTCGTACAATTCTGGGGAATATCTATCGGGATTCTGGCAGAATTATTCTCAGCATTCTTAAGGATTCCACCCAGGATTTTAGGGGAATTCTGGGAGAATACTCAAAAGGATTCTGGAGGAAATCTTCTCAGGATTCTGGGGGGATTCCATCTCCCAGAATTCTGTGAGAGTATATCTCAGGTTTGTTTGACAATCCCGCCCAGTATTTTGAAGGAACCTTTCTCAGGATTCTGGAGTAATCGTTCTTAGGGTTATAAGCTACCCTTTTCAGGATTCTGGGTTTTGATTTGTCTTTATTGAAGAGACTGTCAGCCCTTGGCTGGTTCGTCTCTATCCTAAACGAATTCTGGGTCATATCTTTTAAGTTTCTTGGGAAATTCATCTTAGAATTCCGATTTTTTTTTGTAAGAATCTCTCTCAGTATTCTATATGAATTTATCTCAAGAATGTGGAAGAACTGCTTTTGAAATACTCTCAGGATTCTGGGAGAATTCATCTTAGAACTCTGGGATAATCCTATTCAGGATTCTGGGATAATCCCTCTTAGGATTTTGGAACAAACGCCCAAGGGAAAGCATCTCTTAGGATTCTGAGACAATCTATCACAGGATCCTGGGAGAGTTCCTCTCTGGTCTCATAGATATGGAGTAATCTCTCTCAGGATTCTAGGAAAATCCTTAATAGAATTCAGCGAGGATTCCTACCAAGATACCGGAAGAGTCTTGCTTTCTTGTCTAGATAATGTTGCTAAGGATTCTGGTGTAATAATTTTCAGCATTCTGAAGAAATTTCTCTCATAATTCCAGAGGAACTCCATTCAGAATTCTAGAGGAGTCTCTATAAGATTCTGCGGGAATTTATCTCAGTACTATACAGAAATACTTCTCAGAGTTCTGGGGAATCTCAGGATCTCAGGATTTTTCACTCGATTCAAAATTATTAAATTTCATTTTAGTTTTCAGAATGCACTGTCTTAACGTTATATCCATTTTCGAAACAGAGTCGCGAAATGTTCGATGTGCAATTTCAAACTTTGATATTGTACTTATTTAGACAAATTAAACATAAAATGAACTTTAACTACATGCAGCAAACGAATCATTTTATAGTTTTGTAATATTTATAATATCGATTCGATGTGAAAACATCGATTCAAAGCATTCAATTAAATCGGTGAATCGATTCTGCTGATCCGATTCGAATCGATTCACAAACATAGATGTCTCAGCCAGATTTGCCCAATGCTACTGCAAACGTAGATTGAATGGCGATTGAGGTAGTTTTTGTAGAACAGTCCTGAATTCCAGAACATTTTGCATACCTTCTAATATCGTACAACTTCAAAATTCATGTTTTTCTCCAAACGTTTCTTGAAGAACTCTTCCAGGTGTAATAGCAAATTTTCCGCCACAGTATTTCTTTGGGATTTCTCAAGAAATTCTTCTGGAAGTTACTCCAGTGATATCTCCAAGAAATTCCCCGAGGTTGTCTTCAAAAAATACGTTTCTAGGATTTTGTTTTCATGAAATTTTTCCCTTTCTCTTTCAGAAAATAAAGTTGATATTCTCCAGAGGTTCCTTTATGTATAACTCCATGTATCCAGCGAGTCTCTCTCAGGCATTCATTTAGGAAACCCTGTTAAAAAAACTTCTCAAGATATTCTTCTGGGTGTTCCTCCAGAAGTTCCTCAAGGGATTGCTAAGAATATATTAAAATTTTTCTTTAGGAATTCGTTTGGTTTTTTACAGAATTTCTCGTGCAGAAACTACTCCACACTCAAAGAGTTCTCCAGTTCTACCAGGTATTCTTCAAAAGATCCCATCTAAGATACAATTTTTTGTACGATTTTTTTTCAGTAATTCTCTAAAGAATTCCTCCAAGATTTATTTTTGTTTCTGCAGGATTGACTTCTGAAATTTTGCCAGTACTTTTTGTATACTAATCCCTTCAGAAATTGGTTAGGGCATTCTTTTAGGAGTTCCTTCCTTCCTTTGTCTGTAGTTTCTGCAGGGATTTTTGTAGACATTTTTTCTACGGGTTTCTCCAGGAATCCCTTCCGAAAATTTTCAAGTAATGTTTCCTTGGAATTAATTCCACAATTACTCTAGAAGCTTCTCATGTTTTTTTGTCGAGGAATTCCTCCAGAGACAACGGCAGAAATTGTTTTAGGAATTGTTGTCCAGTAATCCCTCCAGAAAATTTTCAAGAGGATCTGCTAGGAATTCCGCAAAGTAGCACCAGGAAAGTTTAAAATGTTTCCTCAGATAATCTTTTAGAGATTTCCTTTAAAATCCCTACGGAATTCTGTCAAGACCTCTTCCAGTATTTTTGTGCAATTTCTGGGAAAGCTTCCGAACAATCTCAGTAGAAATTTCTAACGGAACCGCCAGAGGGATTTCTAAAAAAAAATATTGTTGGAATTTCTGCAAGAATTCCTGAAGGAATTTTTCAAGAAATTTTTAAAGAAGCCTTGGAAGAATTATCGAAAGAATCTCTGTGAGACTTTTTCAGGAAATTTTTGAAAGAACCCCAGGAGGTATTTATGAAAAATGTCCTGAAGAAACTTCTTGAAAAACTCTTCGAAAAACTTTTGGTGTAATACCAAGAAAACTGTATTGAATAATTTTAGGAATGTTAAGAAAATTCTTGCAGAAATCCTTTGATATTGTTATTTAGGGATTTTCTTGAAGTATTCCTGGAATATTCTATAAATATATTTCAGACGGGATTTCTCGGAAAAGAACTCCTGAGCAAATCACTGGTGGACTTCTTGAAGAAAAAAAAAGATTTTTATGATTTTTAACCACTGGATGAATTTATAAAAGAAGCTTTAAAAGCATTTCTGAAATATTTTCTGGCAGAGTTCCAAAATGTGCCCATGGAATGTCTTGGAGAAATTTGTGTGGGAATATTTTAAGGTTACCCTGCCTGGAGCGATTTCTCAAAGTATCCCTAAAAGAATATCTGAATAAACCGATCGAGGAGCTTCTAAAAAAATCTTCGTAAATTTTCAGACCTAATCCATGAAGCAATTTTGGAAGGAATCCATAGAAGATTTCTGAAAGGGATTCCTTGAAAAAAAAAATCATGGAGCAATCTCCAGGAAAGTTTCTAAAAGAATCCCTGGAAGAACTTCTAAAGGGATCGTTGGAAGAATTGCGGAATATTTTTTAAAGAATTCCTTAGGAAAGTTCCTGGAAGTATTCTGAACTTTTGATTTTCTAAAGACATCACTGAAAGTATTTCCGAAACCATACATGATTTCCCGAAAGACTTCTTATACGGATTCCTGAATGAAACACTTTCTCAAGGAAACCGTGAAAGCATTTCTGATTAGAATTTTAAGAGGATTCTCTAAATGATTCCGTGGAAACGAAATTGCTCCAAATGGAATCCAAGAAAGGTTTTATAAAGGAGTTCTTAAATAAATTTCTGGTGTAATTTCTAATTTTTTTTCAGAAATTCTAGAGGAAAATATGATTTTCTAAAAGAATCTCTGTGGGATTTGTCAGAGAAAACTCTCCAAAGAAATTTTTGGCTGAATTTCTTAAAAATTCTATGGAAAACTTCCTGAAAAGCTGTAAAGAATTCTGATAACACATCTGGAGGATTTTTAACAGCAATCCGTGGTGGATTTTCTGAAAATATCCATGGAAGGTGTTTCAAATGAATCCTTCGATACGTTTCTGGAGGAATCTCTCAATGATTTACTGAAGAAATTCATGAAGGGATTTTTGAATCTACTTTCTAAAATAATCTTTAGTGAAATTTCTGAAGATTAGACAAGAAAAATCCGAATTGATCGCTGTAAAAAAACAACGAAAATACCTGGTGAAAATTTCAGAATAAAGATACATATAAATAGATTTTTTGAGTCCGTGGAGGAATTTCTGAGGGAATTTTTGGGGTAACCTTGAATAAATTTTAAAGAGCTCCCTTGTTTAAAAAAAAACACTAAAATATTTATTTCAATTGGAGCTGACTCAGTGAGTAAGTTGGAGGTTACCTCCATGATACCATTGCCTAGAGCATTCAAAACAAAACGAAAACAGTCGCTCGCTTGCGGCTCCAGGAGTTCTCTGAATATTTGTCTCATGAATTCTTTGCATTGATCGAATTCAGGTGCTTACAGAGCATATGATTTGAATTCAATAACGTATTGGAGGCCTTAAGGTGATCTGGGCTTTTTAGACCTGATCACCGAGTAAATCGGACATCAAGGATCTCCAAAACCAATTTTCCAATGACGACGGTCATGAATGTAAACAAATTCATGTAGCATTTTCGAATCATACGAAAAAGAAGTCACGCCACCAAAAGGGGGGAGGGTACCGAATTTCGGTTCAAAACCGCTGAGATCCCGATTTTTGAAAAATTTGGTGTGGAGAAAATTTTTCATTACGTGTAAATTTAACAAATCAATTTTTACCCTACACTGAAACCTCCATTTAGGTAAAATCTATTTAGGTCCCTCCATTTAGGTAACGTTACAAAAACGGACTGTGATTGTGTTCAGAGCAGTTGGAGTACTTAAAATTTCAAATTAAATTAGTTCACGGGAAAAAAGCAGAATTAAGAGGTCAGGGACGTTCACGGAGTGTTTAAGGGTTAAAAGTTTAAGAGAATCCGAGAACTCGCTGGAGTTTAGGCCATCTGATCTACAAGCGTAATCAGTGATCTATTGGAGCATTATGAATGGAGTTTATGCTTGCATAGCTTCATGAAATTATGTGCTGTCAAGTGGTGAGTTTATTGTCAGTTTGAGGATCGCCAAGAACTTCCTTGAGTATCGCTCATCGGATCTACCAACGTATTTGGTTGTCTCTAAGAGATTTACGACTATGGTTCATACTCACACAACCTCAGGTTCCTATGATCTATCAAGTTTTGAGTTCTAAGAATCTTTAAGGGTCTCCAAGAACTCCCTTGAGTATAAGTCATCGAATCTACGAGGGCTACTAGATGTATCTTAGAGCATTAAGAATGAGGTTTATACTCACACAGCCCCAGGCAAGCCCGAGCACTAGGGAGGGGTTTTGGGGGTTAAACTCCTCCCATTGCCGATGTTTCATATACTAGGCGCCCCTACGCCTTTTACCAAAATTAGGAAAAACCCCTCCCTTGCCACTTTTTCTGTGCACGGGCCTGGCAGGCATCTATGTTCTATCAAGTGGTGGGTTCTATGATTGTATAGGAGTATCCGAGAACTCCCTAGAGTTTAGGCCGTCTGATCTACAGGTGCACGGTGTCAAAATTTCGATTATTATCGAACATTCATGTACCTCAGATTTTTCTTCGAAAATGAATAGTATTTCGGCTATATATTCATAATCGGAAAACTAGAAAATATTTCATCGGTGAAAATTTTTCCATACATTTTGTATGGGACGTTTTTTGGGCTAAAATAGTAATTATTGATTTTTAGTATGGAAAATACCCAAAAACTCATCTAACTCAAATTTTCCCAGATAGAATATTTTCAAATTTTACATTTATACATTATTGACGAAATTCTAACATTCTACGAAGAAAAATCCGAGGTACATGAAAGTTCGATAATAATCGAAATTTTGACACCGTGAGGTGTTATCAGTGATCTATTGGAGCATTATGAATGTAATTTATGCTTACACAGCCTCATGAAGCTTTGTGCTATCAAGTGGTGAATTCATTGTCAGTTTGAAGATCTTCAATAACTTCCTTGAGTATAGGTCATCGGATCTACTAACGTATTTGGCTGTCTCTAAGAGATTTTCGCAATAAAGGAAAAGTTAAATAAGCTTTTATATTCCCTTGAAACCGCTCTGAAGACCATTGAGATCCCTTGAAATGCTTTGAAACGTCTCTAAAACCCTCATGAATCTTCATGAAATAAAACCTGCGTGAAAGTCACCTGAGACCCTCTGAAGCCCCCTAAAACCCCTGTGAAACCTCCTGAAATGCCCTTAAACGCCCTGAAACGCATTGAAATGCCTTGAAACGCCTTGAAACGCTTTGAAACGTCTCTGAAACCCCCCTAAAATACCTCTGAAACCTCCTGAAACGCTCTGAAACGCCATGGAACGCTTTGGAACGCCTCTGAAACTCCTGAAACGCCCTGAAACGCTTGGAAACGCCTCTGACCCCTTCCCTAAAAACTCAATTGAAATCCCTCTGACCATCCCCCTTTTACATCTGCAAGCTTTGACCACCTCCCCTTTGCATCTGCAAGTCACTTGCCCTTTTCAAACTTCTTTGCAACCTTGAAATCCATGAAGTTCATCACCTAAACTGAATCCATTTAGGTAAAAATTCTATTTAGGCAGTCCCGACTCGTTGATGCAAAACGAAGGTCAAGTAAACTAATCTCTAGTTTCATATTTACAAATGACCCACATCTATCATAAATCCAGATCGTAGTCCCTCTCATCATTTCATCTATCCATCACCCGGAGTACACATCGCGTTGCAGTCATAAACAATCCTATCTACAGCTCCGCTTTAATCTGCAGCAACAACAACTCGGTCACGCGTTGTTGAATCGCACTAAGCTCGACCATTTGACACAACGGAGTCAAGTTCGCCGCGCAAAACAAGACACAAATTTTGCCTGCGTGCGTTATAAAATAAATTGAAAGCTATTTCATATTTATTGGCCGACCGAAATGGAATAGTAAATCGCGTTGCAATCCCCAGCTGATGTAGCACTGCTGCTGCTGCTGCGGTAGGCTCACGGTTCTAATGTTGCAAATCCTGTCAAGGCCCGCGTACTACTCTGTTTGTATTACTCTTACCTATAACCCTATATCCCTTTCGTGACGAACCAGCACAATTGTGCTGTTGAGCGGTAACAGTTTAGCATACATTTTTCTTCTATTTATTATTTGTTTTTTGTGATGCAAACAGTTTCAATAATTCAGCCATTACTTATTGGTGATTTGATGTTGCATGAAGAAGAAGAAGAAAAACGATGATGTTTTGAAAAATCCCTATTTCTATAACACAGGGGAAGATTTTAAAATGCCTCTATAAAATCTAAAACAAAATCTAATTGAAAACGGTTTGATGTATGCTGTTAGACTTTGGACGGACTACATATTGAACGTATAAATTTAACATTTTTTTTCCTTGATAAGGTTCTTAATTTGTGGTCCGTCCTAAGTCCAACATCGTACATAAAACCGTTTTTAATTAGATTTTGTTTCACATTTTATAGAGGCATTTTAAAATCTTCCCATGTGTAATAGGAATAGGGATTTTTCAAAACATCATCGCTTTTCTTCTTCTTCTTCTTCATGCAACATCAAATCACCAATACTTCAAGCCTAACTTTACCAAACACCGTTAGGCTTGACTTGTATGTGTGCAAACAATCTTTTGTTTACGTTGCCTGTGAGATTTACCACACCAAGGTAAACAAAAAGTGTACAAAAACCGTAAAACATGAAGAGTGTAGAATTAGCATTTAAGTTAAAATACACGTTAATGAAAATTTAAAAAAAAAAGTAAAACATGAAATAGTTTTATCTGTCTCATGTTTTTTTTTATTTCCGATTCATCTCGGTAATCAAAGTTAGAAATCAAAAGATAAAGAGTAGTTCTATCGAATCAGGAAAATAATAGATGTTTTGTTAGGAAATCTAAGAGTTCTGGAGAGCCAAAGTTGAGCAATTTGTATGGAGATTTCTTTTTTTGCGCTCCGTCCCGAAAGGGATATAGAGGATTATACTAGGGTCAGTACATTGTGGGATCTGGGATAAACGATGGTGTTTGGTGACTGCGTGTGCCCGTTCGTGTGCATGTGCACTGCATTTCGCCAGGATTGGCCAGTTGGTTCGTGTACACGCGCTTGACACCAGTGAGGATTTTATCGTTATGGTGGGGTTGAATTATTAGCAGTTGGTGTTAAATTTATTGTCATGCACGCGTTGATGAATGAGCTTTAAGTTGAACTTTCGTGGAATTAGATTTTTAGATGGTGAAAACAGTTTCGGTTGAAATGAACGCTTCAACATCCTTCATGAATTTAATAATTACTACCTACCTTGTTGGCCAACGCCGAGCGTAAATATAGTAGATCACCATCTTCGTCGGTCTTGGACGGTGTTCTTTCAGTTTCCCCGAACGTGTAGGGATCGCAGATCTTCTTTAACCGCGTGCAGCCCATCAATCACTATCTCAGCACAAACACCACTTGGCCTGCCTCTGTCTCTACCCGCTATCATGTACTTCGTCCTGGTAGAGTTATTCGTCAAGCCTGTCTTCGCTGTCTCTTTCTTCAGCTTCCTCCACTGCCCTTCGATCAATGCCAATGAGATCAATATCGTTCGCAAAGCCGAAGAGCACGTGTATGTGTAACCGTGTGATAATAGTGCCATTCCATCCAAGAGGTAGGCACTTAATCTGCGATCCGAATACTTGATTTTGGTCCATCTAGCGTTGTGCGTATCAGCCTAATTAGAGAAATTACACTCCAGTACTCCAAAAGTTTATTCTACTTCCAGTCCAGAGCACCCACGGTGGTGCAGAGGGCCGAGTTAAAAGATCTCCTTTCTGGGCGATTGCCAGCCATCGCCTTGACCGGAGGCCAGGTCAAATTTCTGTCGACTTCCTTTATTTCCTTGTTGAAGCTGCGGCCTGGGTTTGCCTCTGCTGAGATGTCCTGCTAGGTTCCAATCGAACGCATGTTTGCAGCTTTCGTTTCCGCCCCTGCGTAGAGTGTGGCCGACCCACCTCCACTTTCGCTCCCGAATTTCTGTCGCTATCGGCTTTTGATGATATCGACGATGGAACTCCATGTTGGAGATCTAATTGTGAGGCCACAATGCACGAATTATATACATGCGTGCTGCGGAACCTAAATATTATCGAACTTGCATGAACCTGAAATCTTTTTCTATAGGGTTTCAGCTTATGGTCTTACCTTTCAGAAAAGCCTTTGTTCAAAATATTCTATCGGTAAAAATTGAAGTAAATCAAGTTTGAAGATTTTCTATCAAATGGAGTATATACAGAGCATACCCAGACAACCAATTTGCATGTATAATGAAGTTTATGTTCATGTTATACGTACTTTTATGCGTTAAAGTTACATCGCATAAGATGTGTGTGTGTGTGTGTGTGTACTCCATCTAACACCCACTGTCCGGCAGTGATATTATGGAAGAAAGCAGCCTGCAATACCGTTTTGATGTCGTTGCAAATTGCTTTAGTCCGGGAGTTAGACAGTGATAGCTCTATTGCAGCTCCGGTGACCCATTTCAGAATGGTTGGAGAGACACTCCATTCAGAAGTCACTTTCGCTTACAATAAGCCCCGCATGTGTGCACTACCGTTATCAAATGGATAATGATAATACAAACACACTTCCTGTTTTAAAGAAAATGTCTTTAAAACTGGCACGTATTTAGTGAATCATAATAGCATCATTAATAATCAGAACAATCTCACCAAATATGATGTGGGGTGCCGGTGCAATCATCATTGAACTGTATATTTCAATTTCCTCCGGATTCCCTCGCTGCATCTTGGTCACGCGCATAATTGGTCATCATTAAACCACATATTCGCTCCATACATTTTTAAATTTTTCACTCACAGCATTAAAGCAAATCACATAATATCATCACAAGATCAGAGCGCGTCATTTTTTTTTCATTTTTTTGCCGAACTTTCAACGCAATGTGCATCGAAATTATGCAGCACAGGCAGCACACCCTTAAACCAACCTCACTTCACTTCCCGTTTCTAGATGGCACTACACACGTTTGCGCTGCGACATAAATAACGCGCGTCAGAGAATTGTCGCCCCACCAGCGAGCAGTTGCTGGAGAAGACAGACACTCATGCAACCGAAACTTCCACGCGACACGAAAATCAGCCGCATTCATCGCACACACTGCCATGAGCGCATGCGCAATCGCGGTGCTGAAAGAGAAACCCCAAGAGCACACACATACCACCATCACTAACACGCGAGCCAAGTTGAAAAAAGAATACAACTCGCCGCCGTGCATCCCCGGTAATGGAAGCCGAAAAAGTTTCGTGAAAAAGCAAAAAAATCACTTTTTTTTTATCCACGGATAGTTGAAAACACTATGTTTGCAATCATCGCGATTTCTTCTATTCGGGAAAACACTATTTGAATTCAAAAATGCTTCTTTTCACTCGAAAAACACGATTTAATTTGCCAGCACATTATGCGCGCGACCGACCGAACGTCACTCTGCTGCTGCCAGTCTTAAAGTTACATCGCATAAGATGCAGCAAAAGTGCCTTATGCGTACAAAAGTGGAGGCGCTATACGTGCATTGACGGAAAAATAATAACGCTATATGACTTGCAGCGATATCTTATGCGATGCACCGCGTGCACTATTGCGACGCAATTTAGCATCTTATGCGATTTAATAATATTTAAAAAAAAACAATTCTGTCAGCTCGATATCAAACTAATCACCTCTGGATTGTCGAGCCACACTTCACACACAACACCAAACGCTACTTATGATACAAGCTGATTAATTATCATGATATTCTAACTCACCTCAGTGTTTGTTGGAGTGCACTTGGTTCACTTGCGCTGTGCGTGTTTGGCAGGCTAAAAACGATTTCCCGTGCAGTTTTCACTGCCCCTCTCTGGCTAGCACCTCCCATGGTTGATTATCAAGCAAACTAAACCAATAATTATAACTTTGCAACCATAATTATGGCTGTTCACTTTCTTGTAGCTTTTTGGCACTGCATCCACAGTGCAACAGAAACTCTTTAATTGTTATCACATATCAAATCGCGTTATGCCAACTTATGCGCTTCTAGCTTATGCGAGTTTGTATGCACACTTCAACGAGTTTATTTGTACTTTTATGCGATTTCATCCATACACCAATGCGAGGTAAACTGACACAACAAGAAAAGTACCAAGCGAAGTCGTATAATCATCGCAGTACGCAATTATGCGAATTCATTAGACACTTTGCGAGTTCGCTCGCACGCTTTTACGAGTAAGTAAAGTTCATCGCAATAAAACATCAGAATATCATCCACTACGATGTACTCCTTCCTTATAAAAGTTTATTTGTATTCTTATATGACTTTACCAGATACATCGTAATAAGTTCAAAAAATAACATCATACGCGATGAAGTTTGTCAGTCAGACGTACATATATGCGATAGTGACTTAAAATAGTACTTTATACGATGTAAAACGTGGTTTCTTATGCGACTCCTGGTTGTCTGGGTAATTTTGTTGATCATCCCGAACTGCAAACAACAATGCATCGTGCGTGACCTGTCACATACCCGATGGTCTCTTCTTAGATTTCTACACATTATATTCACTTGTCATTTCTCCGGTATCTGTTTTATTTGATCAGCCTATGGGAGTCTGCCGTGGTTAATTGTTTCATTTTTTCTATTTTGTGGGCTTCGTGGTCATGCGGTTAGTGGTGGTAAACGTTTAGGTGTATATGTAGTAAGTCATGGAGTAAGGCTCTGAAGTAACTTTTCGTGAAACGAAAAATTCCTAACTAGCTTCTGTGTGTTGTCGGTTATATGATGATAGTGATATTCAGTCTGTTCAGCGTCTGGCTGAAGACGGTGTGAATTGCCATATTTGTTTAATATTTTAAGTAACATGAACATTCGCCGGTACGATTTCCACACCAGCCATCTTCTTTACCCCTACCGCAATATCGCAGCTTTTCCATCAGACTTTATTTACGTGGTTAGCTTAACCTTCCTTTCGCATCTCGTTGGCAACAGCTCACTGACGTAGTGTACGGTTTGGGTCAAAAATGACCCTAATGCCAAAGGAGGGTTAAGTTATGTCATCGTCCTGCTAACAATTGGGTGGAAAACAACTAAGAAGCATTAACGAAGGCAGCAATGTGTGTGTGGTGAGGCACACAGTATACCAGAAGACGAGGCACGCTATTTAGCAATGTAAACTTCAATTTTGGACGTCAACTTGTGACGTCATCCCAAGTAACATTTTAAGTTTTGTTCGGCTCTCTAAGAGACCTTCATGACCAACTTGCAATAAAACCGATTTATACATCAAAACCTCTTGATAACCTCTTTAAGAGCATCTTCTGGCTAAGTGGACCACTCTCGGAGAGGTTTTGCAAACCACATTAAGAGTAGCAATAAAACTGGTTTTAAACCTAGTTGAAAAAATTTCATTTCTCGAAAGGAGGTTATGATGATTGTTGTTGTTTTTTTTTTTCAAAAACTATGACGGCTCAAGATGCAGAGGAGCTTCTTCGATGGCACGTAAAGTTCAGCAGGATACATCATTCGTAAGTAGAAAGCGATCATTTCAAAGTAATATTTGAGTAGTTATTGTGTTGGAAGGCTTATGCGCGTTCAATTTTACCGTGAATGTTGGGGTTGCAGAAACATAGAATTAATGTGCTCCGAAAATAATGAATATTATCATCTTGAAATAAAATACATCAATTTCTTAATTTAGTAAAACTATCTCGAATCACAAGAAAACTCAGCTGAGAGAGTTTTTTTATGTGGGTATGTCATGGAGATAACGGAAAACTATCAATTCATTGCTTATTTGAGCAAAATTAACTATTTTCCATTCACGTCAGCTAATTCTTCAATATGGCGATGACCCTAATTAGCGAAAATAAAACGAAAGCAAGTTTACTTTTATGATGACCGCAATAAACCTAGCAGTGTCGTAGTTTCTGCTTTCCACCATGTCGTTACTAATCGAACGGATCGCCATCTGTTGAGAGTTTGAATAGTTTTATTGTGGTAATAATGAATGCCAAAAGGATTACATATTGGAAAGTTTTGTTTACTCTTAAAATCTGGCTTTATGCATATCTTCAAGTATACTATAAAACATTTCATCAATGGTTTTCATAAAAGTAGCCATAAAACTGTTGAGCAGACGTCTGCAAACGATCGCTTCTGGCTCTTTCTATCAAGAGTTAAGAATCGAGTTGTTGAACGACAAATCTCCCAGCTCGTCTCCGATGCCTTAGGGACTACTGATGTGATAGTGAAGAAGCTTGTACCACCATGGAAGGATCCCTGTTCAATGCCATTTATTTCTTTCAAAGTAGCAGTCCATGTAAGTTTCAAAGAAGCGGCACTGCTTCCGTCTACGTGGCCTTCGGGAATGCATTTTTAAAAATTTCGAAATGGTTATTAAGAACCCCTGCAGATCAGACGGTTGAGAAGAAGTGTTGTTTCGAATTGGTATAATTTCACGTTGTATGTATTCTGTTGATTATTGTCATTCCGTAATTGTCATTAGATAAGGATCAATGTATGTATTTGTTGCTCGATATTGGCGTTAGATTGTAGCTTTCGAAATGTTAAATAATTAAAATTCAATTAGACAAAAAGATGTCCGTTGAATAAAATAAAATAAATGAATAAATAAATAAATAAATAAATTATTGCTGAAATAAAACCCTCATAAAAATCAAACAAAACCAATCAGCAATGGAATTGTTACTTGGGATCCTTATAGTCCTTTTACTTGGATGAAATTGATGAGGAGCAATCGATCCTTCAAAAAGTCATTTTTGAACATATTATTTTCAAAAACCCGTATTTTAGTGAAAAATTGAAGTTGCTCTATGAAAATTTCACTGCAACGTCAGAAAATATAGGAAATGATGTGGTCGAAATTTGAATAATTGAAATCCAGTGATTTGGGCCACAACCATCGTCAAAGTTGAAGTACTTATCGGATGAATTTGGCACTCTCAGTCTTGAAAATCCAACGATTTATTTTATTCTGCCCCACCGATGGCCATAACACACAAACAGCAATCCAAAACTCGCCAACACCCATCGAAATCGCCTACAAATCCATCCCGTTCATTCCACAGCTCACTAGCAACATCGCACACAGCCTGAAAAAAGATTATCCGCAGGTTAGATTAGCATACAAAACCATAAAAACAACAAAAAATATCCTAAAACAGGTGAAAGACCCAATTCCTAAAACACAACAATCCAATGTTATTTACAACATCCCATGCAAAGACTGTGAAATGACATACATAGGAATGACAAAAAATCAACGAAAAACAAGACTCAGTGGACACCAAACACTCATCAACAAACACAAACGCCTTGTAGAAGTAAACACAACACATGCAAACGAAGAGATATGCAGGCTTAATGAAATGACTGCACTTATGAAACACACTATTGACCATGATCATGAATTCGACCTAACCAAAACAACCATCCTAGATCAAACACGGAGAGCTTCAGCTCTCCCGATATTAGAGATGTGTCACACAAGTTCCCACAAAATCACCACAAAAGTAGGCTAAAATAGTAAAAGTTTATGTATGTTGACCACTAATTCAATTTAACCCTCAGAAGCCCAGACCATGACCAACCGACAACCACAAAACCAGACAATTTAGGACAAAAACGATAGACCAAGTAAGACTAGTTTAAGAACTTTAGAAGTGATATTGTGACCAACCAAAATCCCCTTTTTTAAAATATAGTCTTTCCCTTGAAAAAGGCCACATCCCATGGCCGAAACGTCGGGCAGAATAAAATAAATCGTTGGATTTTCAAGACTAAGAGTGCCAAATTCATCCTATCAACATAATTTCAGTGGTTTGCCAAGAACAAAAAAAAATTGAAGTACTTATTTGGATGCCCACAGTTTTCACTCCGTATTGACTATAATGAAGCACCGGTGCCGTAGAAAAGCCGACGTCAATTCGTTCCATTCCATGTTTAGTTCTAAGTTTTTAATAAACAATTAATATTGTATGACGTGTTTACTTTAAATTTCCGTATATTAGTTATTTATTTGCGATATGACATCCCACTCGTAACACTTAGTGTGTTACGCGAAATCTGTTACAAACATATGTCAATGAATAGACAATTGTCTATAATTGTCACCTTAAGTTTTGTGTATGAATTTCAAATGTTGGCTACTGTAAAAACTTTATTGTAAGCAAACAAGTGATGTTACACGCGTTACTATATATTGCAATGCGTTACCAAGTGATGCCCGTAAACTTGCTTACAATAAGGTACACTGGATGAAAATTGGATCCTATATTTTCTGACGCCGCAGTGAAATTTTCTTGAAGCTACTTCAATTTTTCACTAAAATACGGGAAAGGTCACTACAATGATGGTGTAATATATGATCATGGTGCGAAATAGAATCAAGGTGTTACACACAATATGAATTCCCAATATGGGGTTTCAACATGCTGTGGTGCTAACATCGCCAAGTAAATTTTTTTTGAAAAGTTTTTATAAATTGACCAGTTGATTATTATCGAGACCTGAAGAAGGTCCAATCCGAGGACCGAAACGTCGGCGAAGATAAGAAACAATCAACGCTAAAACCAAGCCGAAATCCGAAATTGTAAATCGGCAAGTACTTAACATTGGGATTCTGGAGGAGGCTTTGATAAACGTATTGTATAACTGGCAGTTTGAGTGTTCGACTGTTTGGATTCACTGAATGTTGAATTTTTCGGCTAAGCAGTCAACAAACTCTTTCAACAAATCATTTGGTTAATTCAACAGACACAGAACGAACAAAGATTTCTCCTTTGAAGATGACAAGAAACATTGCCGAAACGTAAAGAAACGCATACCAGGAACCTAAGTATTATCAAACTTGCATAAACCTAAACTCTTTTTTTTTGCATTTCTCACCGTCTTCTGCCAGACGCTGAACAGACTGAATACCACCATATAACCACCATATAACAGACAACGCACAGAAGCTAGTTAGGAATTTTGCGTTTCACGAAAAGTTTCGTCAGAGCCTTACTCCATGACTTACTACATATACACCTAAACGTTTACCACCACTAATTGCATGACCACGAAGTCCACAAAATAGAAAAAAATGAAACAATTAACCACGGCAGACTCCCATAGGCTGATCATATAACACAGATACCGGAGAAATGACAAGTGAATATAATGTGTAGAAAACTAAGAAGAGACCATCGGGTATGTGACAGGTCACGCACGATGCCTTGTTGTTTGCAGTTCGGGAATATCAACAAAATTATGCGCTGAATATACAGTAAGGACCCGATTTTGTACTCATTTGATAGAAAATCTTCAAACAAGATTTATTTCAATTTTCACCGATAGAATATTTTGAACAAAGGCTTTTCTGAAAGGTTAGACCATAAGCTGAAACCCAATGAAAAAAGATTTTAGGTTCATGCAAGTTCGATAATATTTAGGTTCCTGGTATGCGTGCGCAGGGGCATGTTCATGAAGACCTGCAGCCGTTGAGTGTTCTCCATTGATACACACCAGGTTTCACTGGTGATTTCACGTTCGAGTTTAAAACTCGGATTTTGGTGAAGGAATAATAAACTTACGTCTGCTGACGTACTTGCTGGCAGACGATCCTGATACTCCAGTCCTCACACCAAACAACCTTTTTAACCAGATTAAATCAGACCTACACACTTCATAGTCACAAAATGGATAATTCCATTCACTGGGCAAGCACTACATAGCCCAAGTTATCAATATAATCCTTTTTTGTGCCATCGTCTCTATTGCGATTTTTTCCCGTTTATGCCCGTGCCCAACACGGTGAAAACAGTCATTCAAAATGAATTGAAAGCCATTTAAAATTTATTGCCATCCAAATCAAACGTCCAATCCATGGGACGACGACGGGGAGGAAAGCCCGTACCTATTCCTCGGGTCGGTCGGGAAACATCATTTGCAGTGCTGCAGTCTCGCAAAACCATAACTGTTGCAGCCTAGAGATGTACCTAGTTCAATGAATAGATTTCATTCGCTGTGAACACAAATACAAACACACATCCGTACAAAGCAAGCGAGCGGCTCATACGGTTGTTGCGCACAAATATCCGCCTGTCCGTGACTTGCACAGTGGGATGGAGCTCGACGACTTTCAAGAATTATCCGGGCAAATCTACAATAGGTATCCAAATCATTATTTTGAAATGTTACTGGCAGAAAATTAATATATAAAAAGTTTACTGATGTGGGAATCGACTGTATTCTGTGCGTATCGAATTTAACGGCTATGCAGCCTTAATGCATCAAAACGAGTTGTTATCGAACCCGACGTTTCGACACTTTGGATAGTGTCTTCATCACGGGAATCTAAAAGGGTATATTTTTACTTATATAATGTGAATGTTGTTACTTGTTCCCTACTTACGATATGTTTTTCGTTTTTTGTTCTGTGTAGTTTTTTTTTCTAACTTTATCCCGACAGTTAAAGTCGGAAAAATCTACACAGAACAAAAAACGAAAACCATATCGTAAGTAGGGAACAAGTAAGAACATTCACATTCTAAAAGTAAAAATACACCCTATTAAATACCCAGCCAACACACGATCGCATATGCTGTTGAATAGGATGCTAAAGTGGAGGCGATATGCGTACACTTTACACGCGGTTTAATGGAAGCATGTACGCATATGGCCTCCACTTTAGGATCCTATTCTACATCATATACGACTTTGTGTTGGCTGGGTAGTTTCCCCTGAAGAAGACACTCGCACTCGGTTGATTGATTGAAAAAGGGTGGTAAAAATAAATATGTGTGATATGTGTGTTGGCCCATTTCTTGCCTCTCTATCCCAATGTGCAACGGAACGAGGCCATTCCGTGAATAATTCAGGATCCCATCACGTGTGCGCCTTGGATAAGCGTCCCGTTCCGGGATGAAATATGCGAACCTCGCCAGAACATTCGTTGCCAAACAGCCATCCGGTCGTCACCGGCCTATTCAACCACCGCCGCCCGCCACAACATGGCCACAGCGCCACCGAGCGAAGAACGAATGAACCAACTGTTGGCCACAGCCAGTAGTGTAGTGGAGGAGGACGACGAATGATCTTCCTTTGTGCAAAACGGATAGGTTAGGTATACGAGGTACCTACCGCAAACAACACACGACGAATGATGCTTTTCAGGTGCATTCAATGTTGGCAGAGCGCGCAGTGCTCCATAAATTCCGATGAATTGAACCTACCGCAAAGTCGCTCATTCTAGATTTGAAGGATTTTTTTTCGTCGTATCTTCTGCCACAGTTGTGTGTCAAAGCTCATTTGGGTCACATGGATGACATATTGCTGGAAACAAAAGCGCATATGGAGCCATTCCATTTGCCGTAATTGCATCTCTAATGATGACCTACTTAACACGACAAATGATGGCATGGATTAATGGGGTTTTGTAGAATTCACCTCGAGGGCTTATTAGCGAATTGAAATCATGATTACTAGTTCTTGTTAATATTTTTGCGGCGAAGGAAACGAGACGTATGGATTAGTACTTGGCAATTTACATTTAGGGTAACAGGTGAGCTGAGAACCATTTGTATGATGGACGATTGCCGGTGGGATTGGTTTATTGCAAAATGACGAAAGCTTTAACTTTAGAGCATGATCGAAATGCAACGTTAACATCAAGATTTTGAGCGGCGTGGCTTAATATATAGCGATAAGAACGAGTTCATTCTGACGGACCAACGAGAGGTGATCGAAAGGTAGACGCAACACTTTAACAAACACTTGAATGACGCATTTGTTTTGACATCTTAATAACTCTGATAATCATTCAACTTTTCAAGATCGATAAGCCTGCTGAAATGGCAGTGTCGAACTCTTCAAGATGAGTTCTGAATCCATTGTCCCAATGCATCACTTATCCATCGACTCCATGACAGCTTATAACAGTAATGACCGCAAAGCGCCAGATAAGGTCCAGGCTCGGGCTCAGGCTCAGGCTTCCATCTGGGACCATCCGGGATGTACTTCAAATTAGTCTTATAGGTATATGACGTATGGAAGCATTCACACTGATGCCATCGAGTCGTGTTTTGAGGGAAACTGGGGTAATGCTTTTTTCTGCTTTTTTTCATACCGTGTTTTGCCTTTCTCGTACACTAAGTGTACTGGAAAGGCTATATGTTCACTTTAAAAATGACTTTTTGATAGAAGGCCCGGAGGGTCGAGTCACATATACCAATCAACTCAGCTCGACGAATTGAGGTGATGTCTGTGTGTGTGTATGTGTGTGTGTATGTATGTGTGTATGTGTGTATGTGTACAAAAAAACTCACATCACTTTTTGGCAGTAAACCTCAACCGATTTTAATGACCGACGGATCATTCGACGCGGAATCTGGTCCCATTGTTTCCTATTGAAAATTGTTCGAATTGGTCCAGCCGTTACGGAGTTATGGTCATTTAGGTGCTCCGGACTGATACCCTTGGTAGGGACCATACATGAAAATGTAACAAACACATTCATGCGACACATCAAACTGCGGCATTTTCGATAACCTGATAAACAGTTAGCAATAAAACAGTCTCAGACCATATCTGAGCCGGTAGTGTTCCGGAACTGGTTCCAGATGTCCCGCCGGAAGTGGCCAAATATAAAAGTGATTTAAAACTATGCATGTGACACATCAAAATGCGGCAATTTCGATAACCTGATGAGCAGTTACCAAGAAAACAGTCTCAGACCATATCTGACCCAGTAGTGTTTCGCAACCGGTTCCGGGTGTCCTGCCGGAAGTGGCCGTATATAAAAGTGAACAAAACTTTTGCATGCGGCACATCAAATCACGGCTTTTCCGACAAGTTGTTGACCGGTTATCAAGGAAGTAGACTAACACCACATTAGAGACTGTCAGTAGTGCCAAAACTAGTTCCGGGTTTCCCTACGAAAGCGGCTACATATAAAATTGAACCAAATCCATGCATGCGACACAGCAAAGTGCGGCTTTTTTGATAAACTAATAAACGATAGCAAGCTAATTAGCTCGGACTGTTTAAGAAACTACCGGTAGTGTTCCGCAACCGGTTCCGGGCCGGAAGTGAATGTAAACCCTTGCATGAGATACCTCAAATCACGGCTTTTATCAACAGTTGCAAGAAAATAGAAGCAAGCCATATCAGTGTGTTACGGAACCGGTTCCGGGTGTCCCGCCAGAAATGGTCAAATGTAAAAGAGAACCAATACATGCGACATATCAATGAGTTATTCAGTAACAAAATGAACGGTTAGCCAACAAATAATCTAAGCCCATATTTGGGAGAACCGGTAGTGTTCCAGAACTAATGACGGGACGAGTAACCCGCCGAAAGTGGTAAACTGTAGAGGGGAACCAATCCATAGCGGCGTTTTTGATAATCTAATGAACGGTCAATAAGAAAATAGTCTCAGGCCACATCTAGAACTTGTAATAATATTTCGGAATCGGTTGCGAGTGTTCCATCGGAAGTGGTTCAATAAAAGTGAACCAAAACTATTCATGCGACACATGAAATCGCGGCTTTTTCAAAAATTTGCCAAATGGTTAGCAAGAAAATAGCCTCAGTTCACATTATTTTTCGAATTCGAAAAACCCGATGAACAGTTGATAAGAACATAGTCTCAGACCATATTTGAGACAACCGGAACCGGTTCCAGGTGTCCCGCCGGAAGTGGTCAAACGTAAAATTTAACAAAACCCATGCAAGCTTGATGTGCAGCGGAATTATAAAAATGAACAAAATAAATGTCAAAGCGATAAAACAAATCGTGTTTTTTTATAGCCTGTAAACGTTGGGTAAGGTTATAAGTGAAAAAATGGTCCAAGTCTTCATATATGCAATAGAACAAAATCGTGACCACCATTTCAGATTCCTGCGGTGTAAATGTATAGTAGGATGCATCAACATTTTATGGAAAATTATAATTTAATTGCATCAATACCGAATAACGTTTTTTCAGTCTTCAACTTTGGTGTGGCTGATTGAGCCCTCGCTCTTCTCATTGCGATTGAAATTTGAGTGGGAAATTTACATTTTTACATTTTTCTCGTAAGAAGGTCAAATTTTACATGAATCGTGTTACCAGTGATAATGAATCATAGCCTAAAGTGTGCAAAAATAAACATTGGCGAAGATCACAAAGTGGTTTGTGATTGTGAATATACTTCAGACTCTAGTTTAATTTAAAAACACTTCACTAATACTTCACTTTTGCAAAAGAAAATAAAAAATGAATAACTCTTTTAAAGAAAAACTAGAAAGAACGAGCAAATTCCTTTTAATTCTACTACTGTGCTTATCTTCGGACAGATAGGCCTATTTCGTCTGTGACTTACAGACTTCTTCAGTGTCAAGTCGAGCACAGTAGTAGAATTAAAAGGAATTTGCTCGTCCTTTCTAGTTTTTCTTTAAAAGAGTTATTCATTTTTTATTTTCTTTTGCAAAAGTGAAGTATTAGTGAAGTGTTTTTAAATTAAACTAGAGTCTGAAGTAACAAGTTCTACTAAAAGCTCTAAAGTAATAGTAAAGTAAATTGTGAATATAGTTAACCTTCTTCATGCATTAATTGAAGCTTACCCCGCTGTCGTAGTGCATGGAATGGGGTCATAATGACCCCAATACACGACTAGGGTTAAGGTGGTCAAGCAGTCAACTGAGATGTCTTTTATTTTTCAGCTCTGTTTTGCTGTTGAACATAACATCGGAAATGTACCATCAATAAGTATCCCAAATCGATGATGGCTTTGTTAAAATTGTTGCTTTTCTATATAAAGTGTTCTCAGGATTCAGGAACAGTTTGGCTAACGTCGACGGAAAGTTCATGAGTTAATATTCGACGAGAAAGGCACTATCACCACTAGGTGGATTAATCTGGTTTTTTTTTTAAATTACTTAGGGAATATTTCCGTCAAATTATCTAGTACATATATCGTAGATTTATTTGAAGATTTTTTCCAGCATTTCACCGCCATTTTTTAAAAGTTCCTGTGAGGATTACTCAGGATTTTATTAAGAATTCCTTGGGCAAATTATTGGGAATTTTCTCCAACAGTTTGTCAGTCAATTTCTTCAAAAGTTTTTTTTTCAGAACTTTTGCTTGAAAATTCCTCTATCCTTAAATTTAACGCAAGATATGCTCTGGAGATTCTTCAATTTCTTCTAGCATTACCCTTAAAACCCTTTGAATCCTCTGACAAATTCTTTCATGGAAATTACTGCAGTAACAACTTAAGAAATGTCTATTAAAATTCACTTATGTAGGAGTTCTGACGGCAGTTTATGAACAAATTAGACGGTATTTTTTTAAAGCTTCTTCCGAAAATTTTATCAATAATTTAGAAACAGCCTCCTTATGCATTGATCCAAACCATACATCACTCCAGCAAGCTGTTCCCATCAGGATGCATTAGGAAAGTGAATGATTTCTTTGGAATTTTCTATAGTAGTTCCTTTGGCATTTTGTTCAGATACTCCTGCTCCTGTAGTCAAACCTTCTCCATTGATTTATCTAGAAATTTTTAAAGAATTCTTTGAAAACTTTCTTCATAAATTTCGTCTCCAATTTTCTTTAGGAATCTTCCGACAGCTTTTTTCAAGAATTCCTTAAGAAATTTCTTTAGAAATGTCTCCGGGATAGCCTCTACCAATGCAATGCCTGTGGTTTGTCTATGAATTTATTTTAATATTTTCCTAGAAACTGCTCTCCACATGTTCTTCTAGAAATAGTCATGTAATTCATGTAGGAGTTTCTTAGATATATTATAAATGAATTGAATGAAGAATTTCAATTCCTTCAACAGTAAATTCAAGATCATATCCGATTTTCCAGGATTTTCACATCCTTCAAGGATTCCTCATGTTAATAACTTTGGGAATCTCTCTGCAAATTGCAAAGAATTCTCCTGATTTTTTTTCATAGTCTTCAGAATTCTCTTTTCGTAACTTTTTGTCAATTTCTTGAGATTTTTTTTCAAGAATTTTGTATGAAACTATTAGTATTATTTTAAAGTAATTCTTCACCTCTAGTTATTTTTTCACCTCTTGCGATGATTTTCAGGATTTCCTCTGGTCTTTTGTTAGGAAATCAAAAGAGAAATTCCCCTTTAAATTCAGGAATACCTCAGGTAATCTTTTTGGGAATTCCTTCCACTTTTTTTTTTGAAATTGCTTCGATAATTATCTGAGGAATTTCTTCGAATGTTTATTTACAAATTGCCTCAGATTTTTGGTTTTGAATTTTTTTAAAAATTTCCAGAGGTTGAAGAAGACGTCATCGGCATGATCGTCATCATTGAAAATTGGCTAGGAGTTTTTTTTTCCGAAATGTGTCATAGGAATATGTTTTTAGTGTACTCCATTCTTCAAACGCAATACAGTTTATAAATGTTTACTGTAAGCATTTCAGTTTTAAGCAAAGCAAATGCTTGCCAATTTACAATGATAACGATTATTCCTTGGTAAATTCCTAGAGAAAAGGTTAATATTTTGTCGAATAAATTGTAGATGTTAGAGCCGGAATGATTTTTAAAATAATTGCTGAGAATAAAATGGTAAAGTTTCTAAAATGATGTCCTTAAATAATTGTCGAAAAATGTTCTAAAGAAAACGCTGCAAGATTTCTCAGAGGAGTTAAGGAACCCCCGGGGGTTTTAAGAAACCGTAACAAATTGCCGGGAAAACTCCTTAGACAACTTCGATGGATTTTTTTTTTCATTTTTCCAAATACGTTCCGATGTATCACCAAATCTGGTACATGACAGTGAAATGCAACATGGATATGTAACTTGGTTAGAATTCTTTAAAAAAATACCAAAGCAATAAAAAACACTGGCAGAGGAAATCAAGAAATGAATCCGAAAGCTCTTTCATGAAATACTGCTCACATTCCTTGAGTAATTTCTATTAGTATTCTCTTAGGAGCTCTTCCGATAATTTATTAGGAGATTCGCCGGCCAAGAAGTTTCTCAAAAATTTATTGAAAAAAATATGTTCATTAATTCCCCATCAATTCTATTGAAAAATACTACGGAAATTCATTTAATAATTTCTTCGGAATTTACTGTAGCAATTCAACTGGATATTCTTTTCATATATTTCTCTGGCAATTTTTCAAGAAACATGTCTTGCATTTTTTTTTCGAGGAGACCATCTAATAATTGCAATATAAGTTATATTTTAATTTATTTGGGGGTTGCTCCCACAACTTCTTTTGCATTTCCACCGACAATTTGCATAGCATTTTTCCAATATTTTATTTGAAAATGCATCTGACTGTTGTTCAAAACTGAAATATGTACACAGACTATTAATGCGATTTTGCTGCAAGCATTTCAATTTGGAACGACACCATTGGCGTAGCTAGGGGGGGGGGAGTTCCAGGGGTGCCTGGCACCCCCTAGAATGAATTTGGCACCCCCTAGAATTTTTCCTTGATATTAGCCTAAAACTAAAACTTCACATGATAATTCCAACATTTATTAATGGCGCATTTGAACAAAACTAAAGCTACAAATGGAATGACTTCATTAATCATTTTACGTATTAGCGTTTTGGTCTTATGTTCTATAATTAAAGCACTAAAAATTATGTTTTTGCTGATTAATTAGTTTAGGATTATCCTGAGACGCTATATGAAATGTGTATCAGTTTTTCGGTTCTGGCAGTGGTCTGGGTGATTAACTTTAACCATTGACAATAAAACTGCACCGCGCTAGCGCTGTATACGACGAGCTTATTTATGATTTCATTTTATTTATAATTATTGCTTTTAAAAATTGCTTCGGCAATATGTCTATATTTTTTCAGCAGTTTTTTCTTATTTCATTCGGAAAATTCTTAGGGAACTCCTTTGGCTGCATCATCGATAATTTTTGCAGCGATTCCTTTGTGAATTACTTCGGTGTTCAGCACTTTCTTTGAACATTTCATTTGTTATTTGTGTGGGAAATCTTACAGTAATTCCTTTCTCATCTTCGGCAATTTTATTTCAAGCTTTTTCGTTAATTCCTCTGTAAAATCTCTAGGCAGTTAATTTGGAAGTTTCTCAAACAATTATTTTGGGAATTCCATGGGAATTCATTTCACATTTTCACAAGAATATACAAATTCTTTGGGGATTTTTCGGCTATTTCTTTGTGAATTTCTTCGGCCATTCCTTTGCAAATTCTCTGACAGTTCCTTTGGAAACTCAAAAATTCACATTTTACAACGGAATTGTGATTTCCCAAACAATAGCCGAAAAATTTTAAAATGGAGTTTCGGAATCTATTTGCAAAGAATTCTCGAATAAAAAACAACAAAGATTTACCAAAAAAAAACATCCTGAAAAATTCCCACAGAAATGGCTGGATACATTCCATCAAAGTTACTTAAAAAGTTTTCAAAACATTGGCAACTGTTTTAGAAATTTCTTAGGTAATTTTGATCCAAATTTATCCAGCTTTTCATTTGGGAATATCTCTGAGAAAAACTATTAAAGGCATTCCTGAAGAAATTATGGAAGCTTTTCGAAAAAAATGCGATCTGAACCAATGCAAAATTGAATTGCCGAAATATATTCCAAAGGGGTTACCGATGAAATTTCCATGAAACTTTCCACAAGTATTAAATACTTTTTTTCTCGAAGGGATTCTCGAAAAAAATTTGGAATAAATTTTCAAAAAGTTGCTTGAAGAATTTCCTAAGAAATTGTCGGCGAAATTCTTAAATGAATTATTGGCAAAACCATTAAAGGAATTTCTGATGGAATTTCAGAAAGAGTTTCAAAAGGAATTGCCGTAATTTTGAAAGAATTGCCGAAGATGTTTTCAAAGAAATTCCCGAGGGATATCTATAAGAAATTTGTCGAAGAAACTTCCAAAGCATTACCGAAAAAGTTCCCAAAGCAATAATAGAGCCGTAGCGTGTTCCCATGGTGCCTTTGGCAAGCGTCCATGTTGGCGCCCCACGACAAATTGACATTGTTAATTTGCTTAAATTTGTAGTTTTTCTTTTTATTCAAATTTTCTTCAAAAGTTATATTTTGATGTTTCGAAAAAAAACACATTCCCTTCGATTTTGTTTTTATTCTCTTATAGTTTTTTTTCATTCGTGTAATTTCTGTAGGAATTTCAATTGGAGTCACCCATAAACTCTCCGAAATTTGCACATTTTACATTTCAAGAATCTCACTTAGACCAGCTCAATAATTAGAAATAATATTTCAAATTCATAATATAAATACATTATGCATAATTTTTACAGGAAATCTTACAGTATTTTTGAAGTTTTGTTAATTTTGTACTTAATTGAGTTTCACGGTATTTCAGGAATCGTCAAACGAACTATTTTACTAATTTTCGGCCAGGAGAAATTTCTAAAGGAATCTCTACAGAGGTTTATGTTCTCTGGATGAATTCCTGCTGAAATCATTTGAATAAATTATGCAAGAATCTCTAAAGGAGTTTCAGCAAAAATATCCAGAGGAATACAGGATGAATATCCTGGAGAAATTTCAGCAAAAATTTCCAATTGAATTCATGGAGTAGCTCTTGCAGGAATTTCTGAAGCAATTTGTGAAGAAATGCCTGAGGGAATGCCTGTAAGAATATGTAAAGAACAACTGGAAGAATTTCTGAAATGTATTTGGAAGATTTTTTCAAGGAATCTCTGAAAAAGTTTCTCAAGTATTTTTTTTTTGGAGATCTAGAAAAAAAAATCTCTAGAAGGTTTTATGAAGAAATCCCTGGAGGAAGTCGATGGAAGCCTTTCAAAAGAAACACTTAGAGATATTTTGGATAATATCAAATGCGATTTTTTTAACGGAAAATCTGGAAAAAAAATTTAAATGAATTCCAAATTCACGGTTTTCTGGAGGAGTTTATAAGGAAATTCATGAAAGGTTTCTTAGCGCAATTCTAGCAGAAATATATGGAGCAATCCTTAGTAAACATGGAAGAGTTTCTAAGCGATGTGATAGATTTCTTGTTTTTAAAGAAATCTATAGATGACTTTCAGAAGAAAACTTTAGTTGAATTTCCAAAGTAAGCCGTTAAAAAAATAAAAAAAAAACCTTGGAAAAATTCTGAAGGAAATCTTTGGATTTCTAACTGAATCTGTACAGGATTTTCCATTTCCATTGGTTCTTAGGTTCTTATCCTTAAAGATACTTTTGCAGGAATCTCTAGAAGAGTTCCAAAGAATACTTTGTAATTCTGAGAAATCGTAGAAAATTATTCAATAAAATTCTTGGAAAGATATCGGGACAAATCCTTTGGCTAATTTCTGGATAAACTCCTAGATAACTGCCTGAAAGAATTTCTGATGGTATTTAGAAATTCCTTTGAGAAATATCAAGAAAAATCTGCAGAAGAATTCTTTATTTTATTTTTTTTAAGGATCTCTGAATGAGTTTCTGAGAGATTTTTTGAGGAATTCTTGAGGAATTTTTAAAAGAAATCTTTAGAGAAAATTTCTGAAATTTTTTGTGTAGGATTTTCTGAAGGCAACCTATTAAAAAATTCTAAAAAAATATTTGGGAAAATTGATGAAGTAATTTCTGGAATATAAAAATTTTATTTTGGGGGCTGGGAGTAAAAAAAAACTCAATGGTAGTTTTTTTTTTTGAAAACGACCTAAAAAAATCTGCTAGATTTGCAAGAGATTAAGCGCAAACAAGCATTCACTGGAAATAACAGTTGATTTTTTTTCATTTAAAATACCGTAAACCGGGGTCAAATTGATCTTCGGGTCGAAATTGAGCAGACGTTTTTCGGTTAGGTCTGGCATATTTTAAACAGTTTCCTCTCAACTATCGTGCAGTTGGGAACCGATACTTAACGATATTTGCTTGGAAACTATTTGAAGTAAACTTTATCTAACGGAAAATCGTCTGATCAATTTCGACCCGTAGATCAATTTGACCCCGGTTTACGGTTCTTTTTAACACTGAAAAATATTCCATTAAATGCGAAGAAAATCTTCGAGCTTAACCTCATGATCACACACCTAACCACAACTCTCTGTGTCAAGACCTTCCCCAGTGCCAATGTTTTGGAATTTTTACTAAACTGTCGAAAGCCTATTGATTATGTTTTGCTCAATAAAAAAACTAAAAAGTATCTAAATTCTAAGGTTATATAAATATTCAAAATAATGTAGAGAAATCTGACTTTTTGAAGAATGCGGAAGAACGTAAAAACATATGATCATTCTCAGATATTGTTAATGAAGAAATCTTGATAACATTCAAGTAAACATTAGCATACTCCTGTTTCCTTCAAGCTTTAGGTTCTTTCGGCGCCCTTGACGGGGCCAACCTGACCAACCGTACGCTACGGCTTTGAGCAATAATCGGAGAGGTTTGCCGGATAATTTTTCAGGAACTGATAATGAAATTCTAAAGAAATTTTCGAAACAATTAACATTGGAATTGCCAAATGTATTCTGAAAGAATCTGCTTAAGGAATTCCTTAAATTATTACTGAAGAAATCTAGAAGAAAATGGCAAAGTAAAACTGAATAGCACAGTTGAAACATTAAAAAAAAAATCCGACGGATTTGCAAAGGAATTTAAAGACAATTACACCGCCATCGACCTTGCGGCCTCTACAGACTGAACATTACAAACATTCGACAACGGACATCATTTGCGAGGAAGTTACTATTTAGTGTCATTGTCGAATGAATTACCAAAAAACTGCTGAGGTAATTGAAAAAATGCTGGAGAGAATACCTAATAAATCCGAATGATTTGTTGATGGAATTAAAAAAAGCCAACCAACTTCTCAAGGGATTTCCGAAGAAGTTTCCATATGGTAATTATCGATGAAATTGTCAAAGGATGTGTCGAAAGGTATTTTGTGAAAAATCTAATTCCCAAAGAAATTGCCGAATTATTCGGTCGAGTTTTGGAACTTCCCAAAACGTGTGACTTGCTAACAAAATGCTGTAATAAGCTGAAATTTTGACACTGATTACTAATCAAAATTTTACCAAAGTTGAAATTTCAGCTTCATACAGCATTTCATCTGTATTGGTGTCTTTTACTAAAAGTTTGTAATTTGGCTCAAGAAAAATGCGTTGATGCCACCAACACGATTTGACGCAGTCGCGCACATCTATTTACGATTGCGATTAGATTTACGGGTTAGTTCTTCTCGCGCAGTATATTATTATACTAGGTAATTGAGGGTATATCGGAGTTTCCTTTAAAAAAACAAACAAAAGTAAACTGGAAGCTTCTGAAACTGGCACCCCCGAGGCACCCCCTAGGAAAAAATCCTAGATACGCCAATGAACGACACAACTGATTGCCAATTTACAATGATGACAATTACGTTTGAGACGGCTTCTTCAACCTTAAGTCATTTCTCTAAATTTCCCTGCAGATATTTTGGCAAATTTCTTGAATAAATTCCCACGGTCATTTTTCTGGCAATTTGTTCATAAGTTTTTTTCTGAAAATTCCCAAAGTTCCCCAAAATATGTTTCTCTAGCGAATATAGAGTCGTAGGTTCAAATCCTACCAGAACGCGATTTTTCCACGAATTTCATCTCTCAATTTGTCAATTAGCAACATTTCGTGCCTTCTAATTACAAGTTTTTGCAGTATGTTTCAGACATACCAGCAAATCTGGTAAAATGCCAGTAAAGGGCAATACATATTTATCATTGTTGCTCAAAATACTACCAAAAAATGTAAAGGTACAAACGAAAGCAATTCACGAATAGTGTTTCAGGTAATTTCTAGATGAATTCGCAAAAGAATTGCCAAAGAAATTGCTAAAGAAATTGCAGCAGGAGCTGCTACAGGAGTTTTCGGATCAGTTTGTAAAGGTTTTGTAAAGTTTATAAAGGAATTTTCTAAGGCAGTTTCCGAAAAGTTCTGTCAAATGAATGACCAGAGGAATGCCTTAAGACAACTTCATTGGAATTCTTAAAGAAAATACCAGAGTAATTCCAAGTAGAAAACTTGGTGGAGGAAATCATCGGTGGAATCTTTGGAAAAAATCCAGGAGGAATCCCTTAAGGATTTTGTGGGGGTATTCTTCCGCGAATTTTTCCATGATTTCCTTTTGCATTTTTTAAGAAATTCATCCGAAAACTCGGAATTATCTATTGAAATTTCACAAGCATTATCTTTGAACATTTTTCCGAAAAATTCTATAAAAAATTCGATACAAATATCTCCGGAATTTCATTATGAAATATCATAATCATATTGTTAAGTATTCTGTTTTTGGAATTCTTTCGTTAATTCTCTTGAGAATTGATGTGGCAATGTTAATTGAATTCCTCAGAATATTTTTACACCAATTTCTCAAAATTTTCTGGAATATTAAAAGTGAATATTTCAAGAACAAAAAATTTCATTCATGGAATCCTTCAGCAATTTCTGTAGTCACTTATTCGGTAATACTCCAGTTTTTTTTCACAAAATTTTGTATGGATATTCCATTTTCAAGTCCTTCAATAATCCCCCAAGGATTTCTACAGCAATTGTTTTGGATTTTTTTTTCCCTGATTTTATTTTTAGTTATCCTTCGGATACCTTTACAGAGATTCCATATAGAATGTCATGAAAAGCGAAAGATTTTTTAAAGGAATTTATGGAGGAGTTTTTGAAAAAAAAATGCTGAATATATTTTTAAGAGACACTCTTGAGGAAGATCCATAGAAAACCCAAAGAAATTTCTGTAGGATTCCCGAAAAGTATTCATTTGGAATTCATGTAGAAATTCTTGGAAGAAACACTGAATAAATTTCTGAAGAATGAGGCGAATATTTCGGCCCTTGGCAACAGATGTTTTTACACATGTGGAAATAAATGGTTGATTCATTTAAGGTTTAGGCACCGTCCACAAATTACGCAACGCTTTATGGGGAGGGGGAAGTATGGCCAAGCGTTACGGTCCATACAAAAAAAAAATGGATTTTCATACAAAAAAGCGTTACGAAAGGGGGGGGGGGTCTAAAAATCTCGATTTTAGCGTTACGTAATAAATGGATGCTGCCTTATCCATGGGCGCTGTAGAGTCAAAAATCTCAGTCGTCGTCTGCATTAATATCAAAGTAGAGTTCATGACACTAAAAACAGACAATAAAAAGGTATAAAGTAAAGATTGTTTCTAGTCACGTTAGGTCAGTTGGTGCAAATTGATTGAACAAAAAAATGTTATAATGTCAGAGTTTGATTCCTGATCCAGCAGGAGTAAACTATTCGTGGAACATAAAAAATCTCCGTAGGTTCACTGTTGGTTTGTGTGTTGTCCGATGCCTAATGCTAAATCCTAAAGAACTAAATCCAGTATCTCCATATTTACACTTCGAAGTATTTGTCCATCAGGCTATTAAGCTCATCTGCAGTGTACTCTATTCCGGCTTTCCACCGTTTCCGGTTTTGATATCAATTCCTCGCAAACCAAACATCCAAATCGCGCCTGCATTCTGCTCCCCGGAAAACAAGCTTGGGTTTGGAATCCGAATCTAGGGCATGCGTTGCCAAGCTGCCGGAATTTATGGCAGTTGTTTTTGTCGTAGGATAGAATAATTTGAAAATATATGTGTCACTCCATAGGGGAGCAGCAACCCGACCGACCAGCCAGCCGCCACAGGGCACTCCGAGGGAAAAGGATGCACGTACACGTACGTTCCTACACTACTACTGTGGGACATACCCTGGTGTAACTCACCAATGTGGAACGTGGACGTTCTTTTTTTTTGTGCCAATCTTGTTTCGTTCGGAGAGTTGCACGAGTATGGGGCTGTTTGTGGGAAAGCTCCCGAGAGACATCCGGAATATGTGATCCAACTGGATTCGCCCAAACTCCCCGAGTGATATTGTGAAATCAATGCGGAATGACTGCGGAGAGGCACTTTTTTGACTGTGAAAGGACGAAACATGAACAAATAAAACGTTTGGGTGCATTGATGTGGGTAAGGAAAATGTGTTTTTTTGCTGGTTTTCCTCGAATGTCCTGAAGTGGTTTCCGAGTTTGTCCTAATGTTGACTTCGTTTTCCGCTCAGGTCTGATGAAGGTGGCATCAGGGTCGTTGCGCATGCAATGTACCAGAATGGTCCAATCCGCCAGAGTGGATTTGAACAGGAGAGTGATAAAGATAGGAAAAAAAGGAAGAAAATCATTCCGGTGATGATGCAGTAGTAGAAGGAGGCGCATGGTAGGTAGTAGGTAGCTGGAAGTTAACGGTGGCTCTGTGCAACGACAGCGAAAAGGAGGAGCTCTCGGGTGACAGCAGCAGAAATGAGATTATAAAGTAGACCAAATGGAAACAAATGGGAAATTTAACTTTGTAATTTTTCAACCCAGGGATGGGTCGCATGTACCGGATGTGCAACTGTTTGTTTGGTGCTGGTGCATTTTTCGGATGATTTGTTCGGGTTAGTTTCGTTTGGGTTTTTTTTTCCGGTCGGTGAAAATGGAATTCCTGACAAATGTGCAGTATCCAACAGAGATTTGTTTGTGCTACCGGTCTCTCCTAGTCACAGCTTGACATATGGGAATAGTTGAATGATTACTTTTGTTCCGGAAACCCCCTCTGGAGAATTTTGATCAAATGAGAGCTTTGAGTTGGAGGTGAGAAATAAATTGTGATGTGGATGAAACTCATGTAGGGAGTACATCAAAAGTTGTGTTTTTAGAATGAATTCTGTGTAACATAGAGCAAGTTTGTGGCCAATATGTGCCCACACTTGACACTCACTTAACTAGAATTTACCTTCCATGATATTCCATAACAATTTCTCAGAACACTATGCAGAAATCAATCTTCAATAGTTTCCATGCACCCATCAACAAAAACCATACTCATACTCACAATTATAAATATTTTCGCATCGTCGCTCAAATACTGCTCAAATATGGTAGCCGCATGATGGTACCGCAACAGCTTCCCCACCAAAGAGTGTGACTTTCCACCAAAGGGTCAGTGGAGCAGAAAAACCGTCATAAAATTCCACACTAATGCGCATTGCCATTGATGGATGTGGACGCGCTCGGTCGTAAAAGCAGATCCGGAAATATCGGTTGTCCGGTTGGCGATGATGATGAAGAGCTGTGAGCGATTATTGACGTGTGATGGGATATAAAATGATGAATTGCGTATGACTTTTCTGTCGATATTTACCACTGGAACAGCAAAATTCAATGATCAAATCATTTGTTTTACAAGCTTTCCAGGGAATTGTAGCTCCGTTGCAATTATCCCAACAAAATCGATAACCAACCCAAACAGCAGAAACAGCGCATCTTTTTAACAATCTTCCTCAAGGGAAGCAGACGAACAAAAAAAATCTGTTGTTCGTCTGTCTTCCTACTTCTATTAGCCGCCGCCATGATGCCGAAATTAATTTTTATTCGAAAACTTTTGCTCATTTTGTAAACTAGCTTGCCGGCTTTGGCGAGATTTTTTTCAGGCACGCGAAAAAAAAAAACTAGAAATGATGGCCACCATCAGCCAAGAGGCAGCTACCGCCACTCAGATTAATGGGGATACTTATTTTTGGAGCATCCTTATTTTCCTTTGGCCGGTAGGATGGTAGAAAGTCTCGAGGTATTGGTTTTTCAACTTTTAATTAGATAGGTTTGGTTGGTCGGAAGATATGATTTGAGCTTGTGGTGAGTTTCTTCGAATTCGCTGCAGTCGTTGAAATATATTCCGATTGTTGTTTGTAGTCTTTTGAGATTGAAATGTTAATTTTTAATATGTAATTGACAATCAATCTTCCAAGAAACAGGTGTAGTTGAATAATGGTTTTGCCTTTCTCGTACACTAAGTGTACTGGAAAGGCTATATGTTCACTCCAAAAATGACTTTTTGATAGAAGGCCCGGAGGGCCGAGTCACATATACCAATCGACTCAGCTCGACGAATTGAGGTGATGTCTGTGTGTGTGTATGTATGTATGTATGTATGTGTGTGTACAAAAAAAACTCACATCACTTTTTGGCAGTAAACCTCAACCGATTTTAATGACCGACGGTTCATTCGACGCGGAATCTGGCCCCATTGTTTCCTATTGAAAATGGTTCGGATCGGTCCAGCCGTTCCGGAGTTATGGCCATTTAGGTGTTCCGGACCGATACCCCAGGCAGAGATGGAAACACTCTCATCGTGAATCAACTCGCGAGTGTAAAAGCAACAAACGGTTTACTCACGGTGCCGAGAATAAGCCTTGTGTGAATTTATTCGCACCCGCTTGCTTCACGAGTATGAAGCAAAACAAAAACAAAAACACTCATGAATTTTTATTCGCGAAGAACAAGTGGAGATGCGGGAATTGCATTTTAGTGCGATTTTAATAGCAAAACAAGTAATTATCCATCAGATAGTAGTGTTTTGTGCTTTATTGTTCCTGAAAAGTTAATCTGTGGGCCGTGTAAATTCGTTTTTTCACAAAATTGAAAAATGTTCAGAGCTGCTTCGCGAATCAATCACGAGTGCGACCAGCTTCGTTAGCTCGCGAGTGAAGGAAGTGCGAATATATTCTGGCTTCTGTTGTTCACGAGTAGGATAGCTTTGCGTTTGTGTCTACTCAGCTGCATTCCTCACTGTTTTCCATCACTGACCCCAGGAAGGGGCCAGATATGAAAATGTTGCAAACCCATGCATGCGACCCATCAAACCGTGGCATTTGCTATTATCTGATGAACGGTTAGCAGGAAAATTGTATCAGACCATATCTGAACCGGAAGTGTTCCGGAACCGGTTCCGGATGTCCAGCCGGAAGTGGCCAAATATAAAAGAGAACCAAACCCATGCATGCGACACATCAAACAGCGGCATTTTCGATAACCTGATGAACGTTTAGCAGGGAAACACTATCAGACCATATTTGAACAGGTAGTGTTCCGGAACCGCTTCCGGGGGTCCGACGGAAGTGGCCAAATATAAAAGTGAAACAAACCCACGCATGCGACACATCAAATCACGGCTTTTCCTATAACCAGATGGCCGGTTATTAAGGAAGTAGGCTCAGACCACATTGTGAACTGCCGGTGGTATTCCGGAACCAGTTCCGGGTGTCTCCCCGGAAATGGCCTTATATAAAAGTGAAACAAACCCACGCATGCGACACACCAAACAGCGGCTTTTTCGATAACCTGATGAACGGTTAGCATGAAAATAGTTTTAGACCATACCTGATCTGGTCTAGTTCCGAAACCGTTTCCGGGTGTCCCAACGGAAATGGCCTAATATAAAAGAGAGCTAATCCCATGCATGCGATACAACAAATAACGGTTTTCCGATAACCTGATGACTGGTTATCAAGGAAGTAGGCTAAGACCATATTAGGGACTGCTGGTAGTGCCAGAATTAATTCCGGGTGTCCCTCCGAAGGCGGCCAAATATGAAATTGAACCAAACCTATGCATGCGACACAGCAAAGCGCGGCTTTTCTTTAATGATCTTACGAACGTTAGCAAGCAAATATGTTCAGACTATACAGGGTGTTAGGTTCGTGAATGCAATTTTTTTAAGGTGTTATAGAGAATCAAAAATGGTGAAAACATAATTTCTACGCGTATGGTCAAATCTCAACCGTAACCCAGTAATTGAACTTTATATGTTTTTGACTTTGCTTGCCTCAAACTGGCTATAACTTGAAAATGGGCAAGTTTAACGTAGCTTTTTAACCCTCATTCGAAAGATTATTAAATTTTCTACCAAAAAAGATCTTCGAATCTTTTGGTTTAGTTAAATAACTTAGTTTTCTAAAGCAAATAAGCTGAAAAGTAGTGTTTGTTTTTGTAAATTATCTTTGAAAAATGCATAATGAATTTGAATTATCTCTTAGGCAAATTTGTGGCCCCTGTTCCGTTCTACAATTCGTTCTTTGACATCAAACGTCTAGCTCCTCTCGTGTTCTTGTAATTCCGAATTCAACATTGTATAACATCGTAACTAACACCCTGCATTAGAGACTATCGGTAGTATTGCGGAACCGGTTTCGGGTGTCCCGACAGAAGTGGCCAAATCTGAATGTGAACCAAAGTCATGCATGCGACACCTCAAATCACGGCGTTTTAGGTAACATGATGTACAGTTGACAAGAAAAAAGTCTCAGACCATATCAGTGTTCCACGGAACCGATTCCATCTGTCACGCCAGAATATTTAAAAAAAGAGAATCAATACATGTGACATGTCACATGATTTATTCGGTAACCTAATGAATGGTTAGCAAGAAAATAATCTCAGATCAAATTTGGGACAACAGATCCTTTCCGGGAACCGATTTTTGCTTCAAAAATTCCCAATTTCAACGTGACATACTGCCGTGAATCGCATATCAGTCCCATCTTTGCTGGATTTCCTATGCAAATGGGACAGATATGCGATTCAGGGCAGCATACTTACTTAATGGATGTCCCCCGTTGCCCCCATCAATTTATTGTTCAGGCAACCTGATAACCAGTTGACAAGAAAATAGCCATAGATAATATTTGGGACAACCGGTAGTGCCATGGAATCGGTTCCAGGTGTTCGCCGGAAATGGTCAAACGTAAAATTAAAAAGAACTCATGCATGCGGCACATCAAATATGTAGTGGAATTATGAAAGAGAACAAAACCCATGTTAGCGATAAATCAAATTGTGGCTTTTCTGACAGCCTGATAAACTTTGGATAAGATTAAAATTGAAGAAATGATCAAGGTATTCATATATGCAAGAGAACAAAATCGTGACCAAAGCAATCTCATCAAATCACACCATTCCAAGTTCCTGCGGTGATAATATAATGCAGGATAAATCAACATGTTATGGAAAAATTATAATTTGATCGCATCAACACTGAATAAAGAGAAAATCGAGTTAAGTACTGTTCCTTTGAATTCCACTAAGAATTTGCATCCTTTGACAGATACGTATTTCGACCTTAACTGTAAGGTCGTCTTCAGTGTCTTGTACTTGACTCGACACTGACAAGACACTGAAGACGACCTTACAGTTGAGGTCGAAATACGTATCTGTCAAAGGATGCAAATTGTTAGTGGAATTCAAAGGAACAGTACTTAACGCGATTTTCTTTTTATTTGCAGATATTCCCCTAACAAGCCAAGGTTAATCATCATCACTGAATAAAGTTTTTCCAATCTCCTTTTGCGTCTTAAATTGCAGTGCACATTTTCGGTTCATAAGGATGTCAAATTTTACATGAATCGTATTAAGCGTATAAGTGTTCTTAGGATAGCTAATGTCATTGTAAAGATTATGAGTACATATTGGACGAGAAAGGCACTACCACCACTAGGTGGATTAATCCGGGTTTTTATGCTGAAGTTTGGTTAAAACTGGTTTGGGCTTTTTCTACACAGCAAAAAGATTACTGAGGATGCCCAGCAGTAATACATGAAGAGTGAACTTTTCTGAAGAAATTGATAGAAAAATGTTGTAACAAAACTCCTGGAAGGATTTTAGAGCAATTCCAATAAGAATTACTGGAGGAGTACTGCAGTAAAGTTTTAAGTACTACTAAGTACTAGTAGTAAAGTACTAATGAATTAAACTGAACTAAAACTGAACTGAAACTGAACTGAAACTGAACTGAAACTGAACTGAAACTGAACTGAAACTGAACTGAAACTGAACTGAAACTGAACTGAAACTGAACTGAAACTGAACTGAAACTGAACTGAAACTGAACTGAAACTGAACTGAAACTGAACTGAAACTGAACTGAAACTGAACTGAAACTGAAACTGAACTGAAACTCCGCTAGCAATGATGGTTCTCCGTAGTTGCATGTCCGAAAGATTGTGTAACTATTGAGAACTTGAGCTACAGGTCCTAAGCCCTGGTAAAGGAGGAAGGTTGCGATGGCTGTTATTCATGGCCATCGTGTAAAGCAAAAATTGATAAACCCCAAAGCCAAGGTGTCATGCGACCCGTGCCGAGGGCTGAATGGTTGAGGGGCTTCTAAACATGCTCAACCGCGAACGGAGCCTGGGGAGCACCAGGGCGAACACCCCAGTAAGCAGCCCTTACTGCACTACGGCGGGGCAATGGTGCAGCGGACATTTATTTCCCTAGCTACTCGTGGGACCAAAAATGAGTACAAATTCTACAAACAACCTCCAAGGTGACGACTGCCTCTCTCAGTCGTGTGAGAGCGAAGTGGAGAATACTCTGAGTCAGCTTGGCCTTACCGAAGATCAGCTACTCAGTAGTTCGCAGGAGAAGATGGAAATATCCTGCCCCTCAACGCCTACCTCCCGGAGCAGCACATGTTTCGACAAAGGTGATCCAGATCTACGACCCCCCCCCCCCCCTCATCGACCGACTCCAACCTGGTGGACATGGAAGATAACGACGATGATGGTATAAGGATCGTCATCAACCCCCAAGAATCATTAGCAAGTAGCAAAGGATCCGAAGATAACAAGGGTTCTACGGAAGCCAAGGGGGCTCCGAGCAAGATAATCCCCACACTCACACGCTCGCAGAGGAAGCAGCTTTGAACTCTCCGGGAGAAGGGAAAAGACCGGAATGAGGCCTTGTCCATAATCCTGAATAAGGATAGCGAGCCCACATCCTCAAAACGCTCGAGAAACGACCTAGACAAATCCGCCACAGAGCACCCCAAACAAAAAAGGGTGAAGCACCATCTGGATCCGAGAGTGCGCGCCCAACAGTCCTCAAACAGCGCACCCCAGAAAAACGTGTCTGGACAACAAAACCCACCCATGAGGAAAACAGCTGGTATCAGCTATAGTGATATGGCCAAAAGCGTGAAGGTCGGGATAATACCCAAAGACTTTCCCACCATCCAACTCACTACAGCTAGAGGTGTGCGCCGATTTGAAATCTTCGGCGGCGGCGTTTTGCAATTTTTTGGCCGGCGGCGGCGTGATCGGCGTGACGCCGAATGCATTTTCGGCGGCGGCGGCGGCGGCGGCGTGAAACGGCGTGGCCATAATTTTTATTTTATTTTTTTGCTAATTCCGTTAATCAATATCACTGTTTTATTTTTTAGTAACTCATCATGTTGAAGATTCAATGACATGTTTATAGTTACGGTTTTGTTATATTTTTTCTTATTCTCACATGTTTTTTTTAATTTATTGAAATAATTATTATGGTGAATCATCTATCAGCTGCGCAAAAATTAATCCAGAATGGCCTCGTAAAGGAATTCTCGGAAGAAATTCTAAAGGAATTCCCGGTGGAACTTCTAGAGGATTTTCCGAATAAACTAATAAAAGAATTCCCGGACGACTTCGTACAGGCATTCCCGTAGGTACACCTAGAGGAATTCCCGGATGAACCTTCTGAATGAATTTCCAAAAACATCTTAATGAGGAATGTTTGGAGAAACTCCTGGAAGAATTTCGGAAACAAATCTTAGAAGAACTCTTAGAGAAATTGCCGGAGGAACTCTCAGTGGAATTCACGGAAGAACTCCTAGAGGAATTTGCTGAGGAATTCTTAGAGGAATTACCGTAGGAAATCATAGAGGAATTTTCGGAGGACACTCTGGTCAATTTTTTGTGCAACTCTCAGAAATACTTTTAGAGCAACTAATAAGTAAATTTCCGGAACAGCTTTCTGAGGAGTTTTCGGAGGTACTCCTAGAGAAATTGCCGAAGAAATTCGGACAGGAATTCAAGGAAGAACTCGTAGAGAACTACCAGAGGTATTCCTAGATGAGTTCCCGGACGAACTCTTAAAGGAATTTCCGGAAGAATTTCTTGAGAAATTTCCAAAGAAATACGTAAAGAAATTCCCTGAGGAACTCGTAGAGGAACTCGTAGAGGAGTTCCCGGAGGTACTCCTAAAAACTCCCGGATGAACTCTCACATAAATTCCTGAGAGAAGTTGCAGAAAAATTCTCGATAGAACTCCTAGAAGAATTCCCAAGAAATTCATGAAGAAATTTCCGGAAGAACTCGTAGAGCAATACGTGGAAGGACTCATAAAGGAATTCCCGGAAGAACTTCTAGAGAAATTCCCCGAGATACTTTTAGAGAAATTGCTGGGAAAACTCCTAGAGGAGCGTTTGAGGAAACTACTGGATGTATTCCCGGAAGATATCATGAAGGAACTCCTAAGAGGAATTCCCGGAGGAACTCTCAAAGGAATTACTGAAGGAACTTTACAGGAATTTCCGGAAGAACTTCTAGAGGAACTTCCGGGAAACTCCGGCATACCCAGTGCAACTTCTAGATAAAACTTATAGAGCAACTCGTAGTGAATTTGCCTTTGGAACTTCTTCCCGGTGAAACTCGTAAACGTGTTCCCGAAGATGTTGGAATTCCCAGAAGTACTCCCAGATGAATTCCCGGAAGAACTTCTAGAGACAGTTACGGTGAAACTCTTAGTGTAACTCCCGAAAAAAAATTGGTAAGGAATCCCCGAAGGAACTCGTTGAAGAATTTCCGGAGGAATTCCTTGAGGAAATCCTAGAGTAATTCCCACAGGAACTTCTAGAGCATTCCAGAGAAGTCTCTGGAAGAAATCGTAAAGAAACTTCTGGAAGAATTCCAGGAGGAACTGCTACAGAAATTTCCGGAAGAACTCCCAGAAGAATTCCCGGTAGAACTTCTAGAGGAATTACCGGAATAAACTTCTGGTATTTCCAGTGCATTTTCTATGAACTCTTAAAGAAATTTACGTAGAAATTCGTAAAGGAATTCCCGGATGAACTCGTTGAAGAACTCGAGGAGGAATTTCCGGAGGTGCTCCTTGAGGAAGTGACGTACAAACTCCTAAAGGAATTCCCAGGAAGAACTTCTACAGGAATTGCCGGAGGATCTCCTCAAAGAATACACGGAGTAACTTTTAGAGGAATTTCTAGAGAAAGTACTATTAAAAGTCTTAGTTAAACTTCTGTAGCAATGCCCGGAGAAACTCCTAGAGGATGTCTCGGAGGAAACTCTCGGAGTTCCAGAAGAACCTTCTAGAGTTCCCGGAGAAACTCTTAGAGAAATTCTTGGGGAAATTGCTGGAAGAATCCTCAAAAGAGTTACTGGAGAAATTTAATCTCTTCTGTAGATGAACACGACAAAAACATGTTTTTTTAGAATCACTAGCATTTTCTTCGATCTTCGGAATCCGTACATTCTTTCAACAGCCATCAGTTATCTTCAGGAACCCCGGTATCTAGAATTAAAAACAAATGCCGGTGTAACTGAGCGTAATTTGATCTATTTTTCTCGTTCCAAATTTTCAGAACTGTTATAAATTTGGACCATAAAAATGGACCACCGCTGAAAACGACTCCAATGCTTGAAATATTGTAATGAAATAAATCAATAAATAATATAATTTTTCAATACGTTTTTGAGATCGGCGTAAAAAATTGGAGTTCGGCGGCGTAAGCGGCGGCGCGCCGAAAAATAATCGGCGGCGGCGTGAACCAAAAATCGGCGGCGGCGTCGGCGTGGCGCGGCGGCGCACACCTCTAACTACAGCCCAGCTAGACCTTCTACAAGAAGCACTCCTGCTCAGAGTAGTTCAACAGCGAAACGAGCCAATAAAACCCAAATTCAACAACCTCATCTACAAGTCCGGTTACATGGTTCTAATCTGTAAGGATCAAGAGACTGCTGAGTGGTTAAAGAGAATATCCCCATCCATGAAACCCTGGGAAGGTGCAGAGCTGATGGCAATGGACGAAGTGGCGATTCCACGTCCAGAGATGATCCGAGCATTCTTCCCACAAAGCTCCAGCTATGACGACGACCGAATAAAGGCTCTCATAGAAAGGCAAAATGACATCACAACAACTAATTGGCGTATTGTGAAACGATCCATTCTGAAAGACATTCATGTCGAATGGATCTTCACAGTAGAGGGTGCGTCGATGGAAAAGTTGAAGAAGTCCAAATACACCCTCAACCACCGATTTGGTGAAATCCAACTAAGGAAGATTACAGATCAACCGACTGCCGATACCGCCAATCCGACTGGAAGGCCGACCCAGGAGCAATCTGAGGAGGCCTCCTGTTCGGGCGAGGTTAGTGAATCTCACCCCAAAAGCACCATAAAGGCTAGTCTGTCAGCCTCTAAAGGAAAAGCTCGAAGCTTACATGCGACCCCCTGCTCTAGTGGTACCAAACCAAAGGTATCTAAACAGGGAAAAGGGGGTGCAAAAAGCGACAGTTTGACCACAGAGGCGAAACTGGCGGGCCAGGTCGCTACAGGGAAGAGAAACAACCCAAACTGTAACATCAAAACGACATCCTGATGATCCGCAACATCCAAAGCCGGACAGTCGTCGTCCGGAAAAAAGCGGGAACCCCAGAAATGGCGACTAAAGTTCTGAAAGTGAACCTCCACCAAGCTGAGAGCGCCACGGGTGTGCTCTGTCGGAGGTTCACCAAAGAGAAACTAACCGGGGCCCTCAATCAAGAGCCATGGGTCAATAAATCCAGAATACAAGGCAGGCCCGTGCACAGAAGTGGCGCCAAGGGAGGGGTTTTTGACAATTTCGGCAAAAGGCGGAGGGGCGCCTAGTGTAAAAAGCGTCGGTAATGGGAGGGGTTTAAACCCCAAAACCCCCCCCTTGTGCACGGGCCTGATACAAGGTATTCCACAACACTCATGTATTGGTATATGATGACAGCCAGCATCCTCCTAGAGCGGCTATTTTATTACATAACAGCGGTCAGGGTGGAGATACCTTCCGCTAGAGGGAGTAGAGAGATCTTGGTGGTCTCGGCATACTTCCCAGGTGACGTGGACGAAATCCCTCCTCCAGAAATAGCTGCGCTCGTAGCCTACAGCCACTGACACAACATCCCCTTCGTCATAGGATGCGACGCAAATGCACATCACACCGTATGGGGAAGTACCAATATAAACACCAGAGGTGAGTACCTGTTACAGTTTCTCTCTTCCAAGAACATTGACATTTGTAATGTTGGTGACAAGCCCACGTTTGAAAACTCTATTCGTCAGGAAGTTTTGGACTTGACTCTATGTAGTCGGTCTATCTCTGATAAAATAAAAAACTGGCATGTTTCTGAAGAAATATCAATGTCAGATCATAAACACATCATCTTCGAATGGGAAGGGGGTCTAACGATAGAAAAAGAAACGTTTAAAGATCCTAAGAAAACTTATTGGGAATCCTACTCAGCTATCCTACAATTCGAAAAGTACATCATAGAAAGTCACATCAAGTCCATAACACAATTAGATGATGCGTCCAAATCCATTGAAAACAAAATCCTTAACGCCTACCAAGAGAGCTGTCCAACTAAATTAATTAGTTCGAGTAGAGACGTTCCATGGTGGAATAAAACTCTTGAGAAGCTTAGGAAAACTGCGCGTAGGGAATTCAACCGTGCCAAGCGAACCGGCGGTTGGAGCCTATACAGAAAGGCCCTGACGAACTTCAACAAAGAAATAAGGTCTGCCAAACGGAAATCGTGGATTCTAATGTGTGAAAGCATAGAGAATACACCCGTAGTGGCCAGACTCCAAGAAACTCTTCCAAAGGACCACTCCAATGGTGTGGGTATCCTCCGAAATACGGATGGTTCGCTCACTGTAGAATCTAGCGATACACTGAGCGAATTGTTAAAGATTCACTTCCCTGATTCAATCCCTGAGTCGAGCATCGAAGGAAAAGGTACTATGCGAGTATATAAATCACAAATTTATGAAAGCAATGCCTTTGTGGTGGACTGTGGTGGACTCGACCATCTTGTCGGCGATCTACCACTCCTTTGTCAAAAAACCAATTCGCTTATCAAAGTGGAAAATCTACGATCTCGGCACTACATACGGTAGTTCAAAAGAGCGAAAAAACACTTAATGCAAGAGAAATTGCTCTTGTAGCATTTCTTGATATTGAGGGCGCATTCGATAACGCTTCTTATTCGTTTATAGGGTCAGCAATGTTGAGGAGCAAATTCGACCCATGCATTGTTACCTGGGTACATGCTATGCTAGCTAATCGAAACATCTCCTCTGAGCATAGCGGTTCATACATTACTGTTAAAGCAACAAGGGGGTGTCCGCAAGGCGGAGTGCTTTCTCCTTTGTTGTGGTCACTGGTGGTGGATGAGCTTCTAGACACAGCTTAGAGAGAAGAGGCTTCGAAATGGTTGAATATGCTGATGACGTTGTCATTATTGTACGAGGCAAATTCGAAAGTGTTATCGTGGAAAGAATGCAATCTGCCCTAAATCACACTTTTTCCTGGTGTCAAAAGGAACAACTAGGCATTAACCCTAAAAAAACTTCCATTATCCGTTTCACCGAACGGAGAAAGGTCTCATACTCGACGCAAAACTGAATTGGAATTTATAAATTTCTTCACAGATGGTTCGAAAATGAATAATCTGACAGGCTCCGGAATCTATGGCCCTAGAACAAAAATCTCTGTTCACTTAGGACAGTGGCCCACAGTATTTCAGGCGGAAATATATGCAATATTAGAATGCGTGTTATTATGCCTGAGGAATACTTTCGCAAAAATTTGTATTTTCTCTGACAGCCAACTTATATCGCTTAATAACTACACTTGTAACTCAAAGCTAGTGTGGGAATACATTCTGGCTTTGAAAAACTTATCCATACGCAATCGAGTCTACCTATATTGGATCCCAGGACATATGGGTCTAGAGGGAAACGAGATTGCTGATGAGCTAGCCAGGAATGGATCTAATGAAAGGTTCATTGGCCCTGAGCCCTTCTGCGGGATCTCAGACTGCTCTGTAAAAATGGAACTGAACAAATATATGGTCAGTCAAATCACATCAAACTGGAATGCACTTCCCCATACGAGCCAATCCAAAAGGCTCGTAACGATAAACCCCAAGGAAACCCAACAACTATTAGGTCTTAACGAAAGGGATCTCAACATCTACACCGGTCTAATAACTGGACACTGCCCCTGCAGATACTATCTACAAAAGATCGGAGGAATCCAAACCTCAAATTGCCGCTTCTGTGACGAGGAGAGGGAAACATCAGAACACATCCTCTGCTATTGCAGTGCACTCACCCAACGTAGGTTCAAAGTTCTCAGCAAGCCCTTTTTAGGGCCTGCTGACATATGGATCTTATCTCCCAAGCACGTGGTTGGTTTCATAAAGCTAGTCTCGCCAGAATGGGGGAGTCACATACTGTAACTCAGGATCTCTATTCATCAATAATAGAAGGTCTTGAATTCAGTCGATACCAAGGTATCACAGTGACAAACATGTTACTGAGATAACTTGCGTACCTCACAGCAAAAGGGCACAATAGTTCCACAGATAACAGACGTTTATGCTTATATTGGCAATGTGTGTAAAAACGCTCAACAGCCATTTTGTATGTAATGAGCAGCTGAAACTCATGTGGCAATCATTTAGAGATGGCGCAGTGATCGATAGTCAGTGATCGCTTTCAAGATTGCATGCACTACGCAATTTTACATTCAAGATTGTATTCGATCTTGAATGAAACTGGAACTTTGAACTATTCTTGCATTCAAGTTAGATGTAATGTCGCAATAAGTTGAGTAGATGGCGGTAGTGAGCCAACGTATATCGTTTTGAACATTTACACAGGATTCTGCGAAAAATTTGTACTAGCATAAACATCTGTTATCTGTGGCTGAACTATTATTGTGTAGTTCTCAATACAAACACTGCCAAAGTACTGTCCTATCAATATTACGCTGGGCAGATACGGGTAAATCCTAGCAAACTTTATTGCTCACACGAATATAGTTCAAAATTTAAATAAATATGTATTGTGCAGAAAAGGTTCCGAACACCGCACAGTTTGCCATCATTGCATATGAGAACATTCAGAGTTCACCTGAATTGTTTTTGCTCTCAGGTATCCACCGCTGGATTAATCACAGATCAGCATACTTTATTTCCAATTAATTCGATAGAATTCAATTGCCAAGCCACTCAATTTCACCCAGCATAAAAGAAATTATGCCCTCGGTAACGAGTTCTCGTAATGTCGCCTACATTTCCCACATGCGAGAATACCTGCATACAGAAACACACACACACCCATGCTGCTCCCCACAATTCAATTCACATACCAAACGTGAACCCATTAAAAATTAATGACATAAAGCTCGAGCCCGACGACGACGTTGACGACGACGACGACGACGGAAACTGTGTAATGTAATCCACCCAGAACAGGGACTGCATCATTCATTTCTGGTGCTGGGGATTAACTTTTACCTCCCTTCCCGAGGTTCCCTGGGTTTTTAATGTTTCAATTTTTGCTTCCCCCACTGCACAGCACTGCACAGCCAGGGGCTGACAATACAGCTGTTTTTCACTTATTGAATTTTTACAACCATTTTGGGTGGTTAAACACAGCAAATGTGATTCATAATTAAGTATTTTTCGCTGAGGGGCTGTTCGAGTGTACTGTACACTGCACATTGCATGTGCCTACTCTGCTGCAACTGTGAATAGCTCGTCGACTTATTGAAGGTCCAAAAGCTGTCGTTGCACTTTTGTGGCAGTGCAGAATGAATTCCGAGAATTGGTTTAATTTGCTGTTATGTAGAAAATATCTGCATACATTGCATCTGGTGCATTGTGAATTTCACATGACAACACAAGACCAAAGAAGGTAATGATAATACTCAAAGCAAAAGTTTTCTTAAGTCGAAAGATGGATGTTTGAATTAGATAATGAAGATTGAAAAAGCTCATAGACTTTCGTCCATACAAAAATTTAGAAATTTGTATGGAGCGTAGACTTTGGCTAGAACCCCCCCCCCCCCCATTGCCCTAAAAAGTCGAACCCAGATGTAGCAAATTCTTGCCAAACAGCTGCTTCGTCCGTTCGGGCACCTTACTACTTGCAATCTCAAAAATGGTTACATGCTTATCGCAGGGGACATTTACAAGCATTTTGTAATTTTCCTCTCTAGCGCAGACATCAACAGACTGGGCAATAACTTCTCGGCCATTCTACCCCAAAACGACATTTGTTACCCGCAAAGGATCATTTAGGAGGAAATTTCGCGAAGAAACAAAAAATGATACCACTGCTGCGCTGCGCTGTTCCACGACATGTAAACATCTTCTTCAGCTCCAAATTTGTTCGGATCGCATTTTCCAGCAAATTTACGACACGGGTCAGCCGAGGGCATTATTAATGAGGGCCATTTCGTACATCCAATAAAGCTTTTATCACGCTTTCCGTGTATAACCTGAGGTTATAACAGTCAACTTTTACTTCGCTTCCCAACTTTGCCCATTTTTTTTTTTTGCCCTTCGCTGATGCCGCGGTGTGACGACGCACCAGTGCCAGTGCTTTTGTTGAGCTGCAGAGCACGTGTGTTGTTGCTTTCTGCCCATCATCACGGTGGTGGTAATCCAAAAGGCAAATATGGAAACCATCATTCTCGCTGATTTCGGAGCGACGAGCGTCCTCTTCGCCGTATGGAAGGTAAATATTCTTCAAATTTTTGAATGTGTGATTTTTGCTCTCTTGTGCCGAAGGGTATGATGAGGACCCCCTTCCTCATTGCTGAGGAAACCAAAATGGGGAGTCGAGTGATATGGCGAAAAGCACTCTGCGGTTGATTGAAAAGCCAGTTTGGGGAGTATGGGCTGTCTTCATCGACGATTACGGGGCTTGGATGCACCTGGCTTAAGGAAATTGAATTGGAAAAACGATGAGAAATATGACGTGTTGAAACGTATCAAGTTTTAATACGTGGAAGGCAGTTCAAGATGAGAAACCCTTTGTCCAAATTTCACTCCGGGTCATACACATGAGATTTTGCATTGTCCAAAAGTCTTCCCAGACTACCAAGTATCTATGTATACGATTTTTTGAAACCTGCTGATGATCCTTCTATGTTTGACAATCTTATTTTGAATCATTCATCATGATTCCTAGAATCCATAAAACAAACTCATCAAATTGATTTCATGGTTATTGGATAATTTGACCAGGGTGCATGGGAAAAAAATCAAGGAAATGACAAGTGGGGGTTTCAAGGAGTTTCAGAGGAGTTCGCGGGGATAACTATTGGGGTACTGAGGGCTCCAGAAGTGCTCCGAGCATTGTTAGGTGTTTTAGGGGGGATTTAGGAGGCATTCAGTGGTGCTTCAGACAGCGTTCCAAACTTTCCAGAGTGTTTCAATTGAGTTTCAGTGAAAACTCAAGGGACTTCTGCAGAAATTTTTCCTTCATGTATACCTCCATAATTCCGATGGTGCGGGGTTCCGATAGTGAGTGATCCAGGTCTTGTTCCAGTAAATGCTTCAGGATTTCCTCACAGGTTTTTTTTTAAATATTTCCTGATACTTCTGCAAGGATGCATCAAAGAGTTACTCCACGAATTGCTTCCATAGTTTCTTGTAGTGACTTCATCATGGACTCCTCCAGAGATTGCTTCCAAAATTCCTCTAAGGATTTCACCACACATTCCTCCGGGAATTTCTCCTGGAATATCTTTAGAGAGTACTTCAGTGATTGTTCCAATGACTTTTTTCAAAAATTTCTTCACGATTTTCTACAGCAGGGGCTTTCAGACCAGGCGATGCACTTTTTGGAAACAAACTGCCACGCGCCACTTGATCAAAAATGTTAACCCGAGAGCTGTCGCGTCGTGTACTGAGTACACGCACCTTGAAAAATGCACCCTTATGATACACACCGTGAACGTGGTGTCTTTGAAGGTGGTCGAAGACGCGACTGCTCGAGGGTTAAAAGATGAAATTTCAAGCCTAACTTTATCAAACACCGTATTCAATAAAATCCGAAAATGGAGAAAATGGAAGGGGAAATTCACTGTTTCCATAGCAACTCATACATTGAGTATTTCAGAAACGTGAAAATCCGGGTATTTTTTCACAAATCAGCCCCAAAGGTGAACGATACAAGTAGTCCTTAACGAAACTTAGCGCCGCATGTGAAAATCTCTTTTTTGATTACATATGTTACAGTTACGGTGTTTGGTAAAGTTAGCCTTAATTGGTAGTTTGATTGAAATGTTTGTGTTTTCGGACGCGAGCATATCAACAAATTTTTGGCAATGTCTTGTAATTTTAAGAATTTTTTGAACTTAACCCTTCAGCTGCTTGATGGCGCGCGTCCTGATCGGTTAATTATTACTGATGTGATCTGGTACCTGATACCTGGTGAAATTTTTATGTCTGGTAAATATTGAAATTCCAAAGAATTTTCGGCGAGACCCTGAACGAGCCCTGTGATGATCACTGGCGAATAACATGTATGCTTTTTTTGTAAATATTCTTCCCAGATTTCTGTAGAGGTTCGTAGAAAAAATCATTTAAAACAGCAGGCTGTTCTTAAAACTCTTCAACTCTTAAAATATCTGAGGAAAAAATTCAGTAAGGTAGTCAACTTTCTTTATGATTTGTGGTAAATTTATACAAAAATAATTGAAACTCTCTTTTAAGATTCTTAGTGAAGTTCTTGAAAATACATTCCATCATAGCGTGAACGATTCATTGGATTTAAATTCATAATCTATAGAGTCCATCGGTAGTTTTTCTTCGAAATTCTTCGGAATTTTTTTTTATGTATTTTATTATACATTTATGGGCTTGCCGTTACGATGCTTTGCTCTTATTTTCTTCAAAATTTCCTAAATTTTATATTTCAGATACAATGTTCATTCATATTCTTGGCATGTTGTCGCAGTGCACTTGGCAAGGCTTCGCGGTGCGCCAAATGCACCGCGGTGCACGATCTGAGAACCCCTGTTATACAGGAATTTCCAAAAAATCACCATAGGTATATTCAAATTATTTTCCTGGAATTCTTTCAAAAATTTATACCAGAGATTATTTACAAATTAACCTATAAATTCCATCAAATTATGTACAAAAAACCCTTTTTTCATTCTAGGATTCCTTCAATAACTCGTCCTGAAATTACTGCAGACATGGATTCCTTTAGATTCCTTTTTAGGGGTTCCTACACAATTTCTTCCAGGAATGCGTTAAGACGCTCTCGTAAGATTTTCTGAGAAATTCCACACGGGATTACTTCGGGGATTCCTTCAGTTTTTTGTCAGTTTTTTTCAGGTATTTTTTTAGACTTCCTCCAGGAATTACCTCAAGAATTCCTCCAGGGATTTCCTCAGGACTTCCTCTAGGGATTCACTTGGGCAATTTTTCTGGGATTCTTTGTGGAACAACTCCAGGGATTACATACAAAATCCTCCAAGAATTTTCCCAGGAACTCTGTTACACAACTTCTTCCCGATATTCATTCAATAATTCCTACAGGAATGGTTAGGAAATCCCCTTAGGAATACTTCTTGAGATTGCTTCCGAGATTCATCCTGAGGTTTCTTCAAGAATTCCTTCAGGGATTCCTTCAGGAACTAGGGTGCCTGTACCAGTTATCGCACTACCTAAGGAAAACTACTTCTACAAAAATAAGAAGAAGACCGACGAATGTCGGCGATACATACTTTTTAATTTCGGTTCCACTTCGCACTATTTACATGCATTCCTTATGGGATTTGCCATAACTGGTACACTATGGCGAAATAGGGTGCAAGGAAGCCAAAATTTTAAGAAAAATGATTTATTTCTATCATAATTTGAGCAAAATGTGAAATTTGAATGAGTGCAATCATCTTTTATGAACGTGATCGATTGTTCACATATTTTTTCTTGATGATTTGCATCGTTAAAAGTTGAAAATCAACTATGGCGAATTTGAGGTACTATAGCCATAACTGGTACACTGAGCCTACTACAGAGATTGCTCAAGGAGTTCGTCCACAAACCCTTCTTAGGATTCCTTCAGGAATTTTCCTAGAATTACTTATGCGATTTTTTTAGTGCTTCCTACTGGAATTTCTTCAGAAAATGCTCCTGAGATACCTCCTGGAATTTCTGCAGGGGGGAAATCATCTATATTCTTGCAGGGATTCTTCAAGGAATTTCTCTAAAACAACCTCCCAAAGTTGCTTTAGATATTCCTCAAGAAATTCCTCCATGTATTCCTTCGGGGTTCTTCTAGGAATGTCTCCAAGTGTTGCTCCATTGATTTCCCATGGATTCCTCCAGGAATTCCTACAGGCATGTCTCCAGGAATTTTGGCAGGGGTTCCTCTACGAGTTCATCCTGGAATTCCTTCAGAGCTCTCTCCAGCAATTTCTACAAGAGTTCCCCCCAGAGTTTTTTTTTGAGAATATTTCCAGAAATTCCTCCAGGGATTCTTCCAGAGATTCCTCCAGAAATTCCTTCAGGGATTCTTCCAGGGATTCCAATAAGTATTCTAACACGAATTCCTCCGGAAGTTCATCCAAGAATTTCTCCTCCAGGGATTCATCCACAAAGTCCTCCAGGGATTCATCTAATGATCCCTGCAAGGATTCTAGAAGTTCCTCCAGGAAATCCTCCTGGTATTCCTCCAGGCATTTGTTCAAGAATTTCTCCAGAAATCCCTTCAGGCAAGTGTCTCAGAAAGTCCTACAGGAATTCCTTCAGGCATTCCATCAGGCATACCACCAGTCATCCCTCCAGGAATTCCTCCAGGCTTTCCTCCGGTGATTCCTTCAGGCCATCTCCCTAATGGAATTCCGCCAAAGATTCTTCGAAAATTGTATCAGAAGTTCCTCCAGGAAATTATCCAGCAGTTTCTCAGGGGTTTCTCCAGGGTTTCCTTTGTGGATTCCTCCTGGAAATACTCCGGGAATTCAATCAGAGATTCCTCCAAGAATTTGCTCAGAGAAAATGAGGACATCCTCCAGGAAATCCTTCAGGAATTCATTCAGAAATTCCCCCATGTCTACCTCCAGGAACTTTTCCAGGGATTTATCCAGGAATTCGTCCAGGAAATGCTCCGGGAATTCTTCCAGGAATTGTTCCAGGAATTCCTCGATTGATTCTTTCAGATATTCCCTTAGGGGTCTCTACAAATTTTTCAAAAATCTCGTTCACAAGTTTTTTCAAAAATTCTTCGATCATCATCCAAGAATTTCTCCAGGGATATCTCCAAGAATACCTGAAGACTTTTTTGAATTATTTCATGGATTTCAAGAGAAGTTCCTGCAGCGATTTGTATTGGAATTCTTTAAAATAATTTAACTGGAACGCATACAGGAGCCTGGAAATTCTTCAAGAAGTCATGACAGTTCACTCCAAGAAATCTCAAGAGAAATCCTTTAGAAATTCATCCACGGTTTTGTTCAGGTATTCATCCACGTATTCCTTCAGGGATACCCCCTACAGCTCCTGCAAAATAACTCAGTCAGAAATGCGACTCCTTCAGGAATATATCTAGAGATTCTTATCCTAGGATTCTTTCCAATATTTCACCAGAGCCTGGAATTTGTGTACGGATATTTCCAGAAATATCTCCAAGAAATTTCCTAAACATTTTCCAAGGATCCTTCAGCAGTTTCTTTTGAAGTTTATCCATCGATTCAGAGAGAAATTCTTACAAAAAATTTCTCCAAGGACTCACTCAAAGTGCAAATTTTCGGTAATACCAATCCGTGTGGTCAATTATGAATTTCAAATAACTCAACGTACATATGTACAGATGGGTAAATTATTGGTTAAATTGGGAAAAAAATCCACAGCTCAGGTGAGATTTGAACTCACGACCCTTATTCGCTAGATAAGTGCTTTACCAACTAAGCTACCGAGCCAATTAATGGGTATATTTGCTGTTTAGGGGAAGATGATATAGATCGATGAGATTAGAATTGAACCTTATGACAACTAAGTTGCCGGGTCATTAATTGGCTCGGTAGCTTAGTTGGTAAAGCACTTGTCTAGCGAATAAGGGTCGTGAGTTCAAATCTCACCTGAGCTATGGATTTTTTCCCAATTTAACCAATAATTTACCCATCTGTACATATGTACGTTGAGTTATTTGAAATTCATTCTCCAAGGATTTTTCAGACATTTCTCCAGGAATTCACCAAGGGAAGATTCTTTCACGAGTCTCCCAGTGATTCCTCTGCCGGCTGTTCGGGCTCGAAAGAAGTTGATCATCAATATTAATTTCTATTCCCGATCAGCCTAGATAGCCGTGTAGTGGCGGTAGCAGTTCCTTCAACTGGCTAAGAATATCACTACGGATTGTCTGATCCGGTGGTAAGAGTCCACCAAACAGGCGATCCCTAATTCATGGTGTCATGCGGCTTAATGCGTACCGTGCCTAAGAATGGATGGTTAGGGGGGTCTAATAAAAACCTAACCGCTAACGGTGCCTGTGGAGTACCAGGGTACCCTCCACAGTATTTTGCCCTTACTGTGTTAAACGGAGCAATGACGCAGTGGACCTTATTTTTCTCCTGTAAATAGTAAAAAAAAAATGAGTACCTTGAAAATTATCCAAACAAATCTTCACCACGCGAAGGGTGCTTCAGCTGTGCTCAGCAGAAGATTTATTAGAGAACAGTTAGACGTGGGCACGGTGCCCCCACAGACCGTTATTATAAAATAAAAATGTCCATCAAAACTAAGTTCAGGGGTCGAATCTTGGTGCCATTCTGCACCTCTGGGCAAATTTTTAAAATAATCCCTAGGAGGAATCTCGAGAAATCTCGATTTGATGTTTTATACTAAGAAATTTCAAAGAAATCCATGTTCAGATTCAACAATATCGCTTAAATACCTACAAAAAAAGTCCCCAAAGTATTCAAAGTTGTTTCAAACCAGTATATATTTACCAACGCAACTTTTATTATACATATTTACTACTTACCCAACTCAATTAACTGACTAAACTGACATAGGTATGTTTTTCCAAGCCATGCATCGGTTTTAACGTAAGCATTAAAAAGCGATTTTTCCCTATTGTTTTATGAACATATTACACATCCCAGTGTTATACATTAAAATTTTCCCTAATTCTACAACATGTTTACTATATTACGAGGAACCAACCCTCCGAAGACCACAAAGGGATCTAAGATATGTGGAAAAAGTTATTGACTGAAAACCGAATAGCATGGAAACGCTGTTTAACATGTAAGAAATAACAATAAATAATCAAATCTCGTCATTTTATCGATCGGGTAAGGCTTCATAACTTTTTTCCATGAACTTCGCATCGCTTTGCGGTCTTCGGAGGTCTAATTCATCGTAAAGATTGCTACAGAAATCATTCATCGAATTAGTTTTAGGGACCAAGGGGTGATCCCAAGCGATTTTTCATTGAAGAAGTAAATTTTCTCATAAAATCGTCTGAAAAACTAAGAATAACGGGCGCAAAAAAATAGTTTTCCCTATCGACCTGATATTTTGCACAGTTGATATGAGACCAAAATGGAACTCAAATGGAACTCAAATGGAACTCAAATGGAACATTACAAATGCACAAAACACAAACATGCAACAGATAACATAAATTGTGCCCAGTTATCTAAATAGATAACTAAGTCCGAACCCAGGATGACGAGGTTTCATAATTGTTCTTGGTCCATCAGTCATCCTAGAATTGTATTTTGTTTGGTAGTTCGCCTTTTAGTTCGCAGCATCTGTTGCGGCATTCATAGCTTGTTTTGGTCTAGGAATTTCTAATCCTAAGGGGGCATCTAGATTCGGGCAACAACACAAAACCGTCTACAATTTGATGTCCGTGTTAGGGGACGGCTTGTGTGTTTTGTACTAGATCACTCCTAAAATGTTTGGAGCACTACAAATGCACATTAAAGTTCAGAGACAGATGTACAAACCTTAGTATAACATACAAAATGTTCACAACAATTCACAAACGTAACAAATTTTCTAGTGTTCATGTGCAAGAATACGTAGCACTTTTCATTCAAAAAAAAATGTTCAAAATTCTAGGCAAAGCAAATCAAAGATAATCGTACACACCGTAGTTGCTACTCCGTGATTGACCAGAGTTGCACAGAGAACCAATGAAAGCAAGGCTTGGGACTAGCTAATCATTTTCAATGTGCACAATTCGAGAGTTCAACATTTGAAAGTCAATAACGGCGCTGGCCACGTCCTTACGGTCATCGGATCGATTATGTGTCATACTCACCCCATATAGGAGCGATACATTTACAGCAAGGAACAATACAATTACTAAACACTGAACGCCCCTGTTCAAAATGCTAAGCAATATCGAAAAAAAGTAAAAATTTGTGACTATTGTGACTATTGTGACTATTGTGACTGAAAACGTTATTCATTTTAACAAAACTGCCTTCAAAGACTACTCCAGTTTTTCTAACCCTAACGTTGGTAATCAAATGCACACATGATAAGCAACGTTTTTTGCATCTTTTTTTCTGATTTTTGTACACTGCCATATGTTTGGTAAGTCAGTTCAATCAGTTAATTGATTTAGATGAGTAGTAAATATGTATAATTGAAGTAACCTTATTAAAAAAATATGGGTTTGAAACAACTTTGAACACTTTAGGGAAAGTTTGTGTAGGTATTTAAGCAATATTGTCCAATCTGAACATGGATTTCTTTGAAATTTCTCAGTATAAAACATCAAATCGAGATTTCTCGAGATTCCTCCTAGGGATTATTTTAAAAATTTGCCCAGAGGTGCAGAATGGCATCAGGATTCGACCCCTGAACTTAGTTTTGATGGACATTTTTATTTTATAATAACGGTCTGTGGGGGGCACCGTGGTGGGCTTAATTCAAGAGCCCTGGGTAAATAATGGAAGGGTAATGGGTTGCTCTTCGCAGAATTGTAGGATTTTGTACGACGAAAGTCAGTCTAATCCAAGAACAGCCATTTTAGTAAGTAGGAGATCAAAATTTATCCCAATTACTGAGTTTATTACTAGAGACATTGTTGCGATTAAAATGGAGGTCCCAACAATCCTTAGCTTAGCTTAGCTTAGCTTAGACTGACTACACATATCTATGGTTGCTACTCCGTGATTGACTCGAACCAATGACAGTTGCACAATGAATCAACTGAATAATTGACTGGGAGTGGTCAACATTCTCACTGTGCACGCTTCAGAGGCTCTCTTTAACAGTACAATAACGGCGCCGGCCACGTCCTTGCAGTCAGGTTGGAAGAGTGAAGGAATGTTAATAGCAACCTTTGTTATGTGAAAGTTGGCGTTTACCGCACGTCTCCACCAAAAGCTGCAGGAAGGAGTGATTGTTAGTAGGGCAGGTATCGTTGGGTCAGGATTCACTTCGATAAGTAATATGACCTTTTGGAGTTGCAGTATGCCGTGCAAACTGCAGTGATGTTGTTCGCTTCACGCGGAAAGCAAACAACCAACCACCCTCGTCAGGTGATTGCTCAATATTGACTACAAATGAAGCAACAAAGTGCTATTGTTCGCATCACGCGGAAAGCAAACAATCGACCACCCACTCCAGGTGATCGTTTAATATTTACTATTAAAGACGCGACAACACATACAAACTTAAGCGCTATTGCTCACTCCGCGCGGCAAGTAAACAATCAGCCACCCGCGTCAGGTGGACACTCAAGATTTACAACAAAAGACGTGTCAAAACATGCAATCTGATGCGCTATTGCTCGCTTCACGCGGAAAGCAAACAATTGACCACCCACGTAAGGTGATCGCTCAATATTTATTCATAAAAATACTTGCAACAAATATACATGGACAGATACATAGAAAAATAGTATGTCGTTAAGAGATTGCACAAAAGAAATGCAATGCAATAAAAAGAAGAGATAGTTTGAAAAATGCCTTCTCGAACAGTGACAAAATGGAACAAAAATCCAAGTCGACACTCATGGTGACGAACTATACAAAGTCAATGAAAAAATATTTGAAAAGAGGATATTATAAATATATGGTATAAAATTGTATTAATATAATAATTGATGTAGAATCCATAGAAAGAGAATAACAAGGAACAAACTCACCGGATAATCGCCTGCCATCAATCGAACCAAAAATGCGAAACGAAAAAAAAAATCGGAGCACCGAAGGCAACGCGCGCGCAAATCTGGCCTCCAGCTGCCGAGCCGTCACTACACACACTGACTGAAGCCGGGTCTTCTTCCTCTGCCATCAATCGGATCAAAAAGCGCAAAAAGCAAATGGAAAAAAAACTAAATCGGGGTACCGAAGGCAACGCGCGCGCAAATCTGGCCTCCAGCTGCTGAGCCGTCACTACACACACTCATTAAAATGGAGGTCCCAACAATCCAGGGAAAAACTGAGGTATGCATTGCTTCTGCATATTTTCCGGGAGACGTTGATGATGTGCCTCCATCTTTGGTCGTAAGTTTTGTTAATTATTGCAAAAAAATAAACGCCCAATTTGTAATAGGGTGCGATGCAAATGCCCACCATACCATATGGAGCAGTACAGATATTAATAAAAGAGGTGAGGATCTCCTGAATTACATTTCGTCTAATAACATAGACATTTGCAATAAAGGGAATTCTCCAACTTTTGTTAATGCTATTCGACAGGAAGTTTTAGATCTTACGCTTTGTAGCTATCTGCTATCAGATAAGATCGCGAACTGGCATGTTTCTGATGAGGAATCATTGTCAGATCACAAACATATCAGGTTCGATTATAAAGCCGGATCTAATTTAATTGAAAGCTATAGAAACCCAAAGAAAACTAATTGGGACCTCTACAGCTTTTATTTAATGAATGGAAATTCATATAAGGGTGAGCAGATCTTGTCTGTTTCACAGTTGGAAAATGCCTCTGATGAGATTATTGATAAAATGATTTCATCATATCATGCTAGTTGCCCAATCCGACAGAGGTCATCCAACAGGGATGTCCCTTGGTGGAATGATAAGCTGGCAGATCTGAGGAAGAAATCAAGACGGTTGTTCAATAGAGCAAAAGTTACATCTGATTGGGTTCAGTATAAACAAGCCCTTACAGAATACAACAGAGAATTGAGACTAGCCAAACGCAAGGACTGGAGACGGGTATGTGAAGACATCAATAACGCTCCTACGGCTGCAAGGCTTCATAAAGTCCTTTCGAAAGACCATTCAAATGGTCTTGGAAGTCTTAAAAAGGAAGATGGCAGTTTTACTGTTGATTCTTCTGAAACATTGGAAGTAATGATGAGAACTCACTTCCCAGGATCGATTCCTTATTCGGATGAAGAACAGGACTCGGATAAGGCAAGACATGCGTGGTCGACCAATGCCTATCAAAAAGCTTGTGAAATCTTCACACCGTCGAGGGTCGAATGGGCATTGAGTTCTTTTCAACCTTTCAAATCTGCCGGGAAAGATGGAATTTTCCCAGCTTTACTTCAACATGGAAAAGAGGCGATTTGTCCGCTCTTAACCGAAATATTCAGAGCCAGTATTACTTTAGCTTACATACCTAAGGCATGGCGGAAGGTTCGTGTTGTTTTTATTCCAAAAGCTGGCAAGCGGGACAAAACAACTCCAAAAGCCTTCAGACCCATAAGCCTTTCTTGTGTTTTGTTAAAGACCATGGAGAAAATAGTGATGATTTTGTCAAGTCTACCAGCTTAGTAGAAATGCCTCTAAGCAAGTTTCAATTTGCTTATCAAACAGGCAAATCTACTATAACAGCGCTACAGTCGCTAGTCGGCAAAATTGAGAAATCATTTCAAGCCAAGGAAATAGCCGTGGTTGCTTTTCTCGACATTGAAGGAGCATTCGATAACGCATCCTACAGCTCAATGCGTTCTGCAATGGAAGCAAGGGGCTTGGATAAATGCATTATTGAATGGATAATATCGATGCTTAGAGATCGAGAGATCTCTTCCGTTCTTGGAGGTGCGCAACTATCAGTAAGATCTGTGAAGGGCTGTCCTAAAGAAGGATTACTATCGCCCTTATTGTGGTCTTTGGTAGTGGACGAACTCCTTAAAAAACTCATCAATCAAGGCTTTGAGGTTATTGGATACGCAGATGATGTAGCTATTCTGATACGTGGAAAATATGACGACACGATATCTAGCCGGCTACAATCTGCGTTGAATGTTACCATCAAATGGTGCCGAGAGGAGGGATTAAACGTAAACCCTTCAAAAACTGTAATTGTACCTTTTACTAGAAGGTTAAAAATAAATCTTACTGAACCTTCTTTAGATGGAGTTCAAATTCAGTTCTCAGAAGAAGATAAACATCTTGGGGTAACTTTGGACAAAAGACTGAATTGGAATTCTCATTTAAACAATGTTTTAACCAAGGGTACCAATGCCCTTTGGGTTTGCAGCAAAGCCTTAGGAAAAACCTGGGGTCTTAGACCTAACATGATTCACTGGATCTATGCTGCAATAGTCCGGCCTAAGCTTACTTATGCTTCACTTGTTTGGTGGCCCAAAACAAATGAGGTAACCTGTCAAAAGAAGCTAAGTAAGTTACAAAGACTTGCATGTATATCTATGACAGGAGCAATGAAAAGCACTCCATCAGTTGCTTTGGATGCCCTTCTTAATTTACTGCCATTGCATCAATTTGTTAAACTACAAGCGGCAAAAAGTGCCCTGCAGTTTATACGTTACAATAAAGTCCTAGACGAGGATCTTGCTGGATATTTGAGGATCATCAAAGACTTCAAATTAAACATAGACATAAAAACAGTAGAAGATTGGATGATAACGAAGACCAACTATGATGTTCCCTCCTTCAAAGTGGTGAAACCATGTCGCTATGTTTGGGATGCTGGTGGGCCAAGTTTACGTCCAGGTTCTATTGTATTTTATACTGATGGGTCCAAGATGGGAGAAAATACTGGAGCTGGTGTTTTTGGCCCCGGTATCAGTAAGGCTATACCAATGGGATGCAGTCCCACTGTATTTCAAGCGGAAGTTCAAGCCATTCTAGAGTGTGCCAACATTTGTCTGAAAAGAAATTTTAGGTTTGCCAAGATCTGTATTTTTTCGGATAGTCAGGCGGCTCTAAATGCGCTAAAAGCTTTCACGTGTCAATCAAAGCTAGTGTGGGAATGCATTATTTCTCTGAAGCAATTGGCCAGTAGGAACGAGGTAACTTTAAACTGGGTGCCCGGTCATTGTGGAATTCTGGGAAATGAAAACGTCGACAATTTAGCTAGACAGGGTGCGGCATCAAGCTTTGTAGGCCCTGAACCTTTCTGTGGAGTTCCTGAGTGTGCTCTTCGGATGAAACTAAAAACTTGGGAAATGTCCACGGTAGAATCTAATTGGAATGCCACGGATACATCCAAGCAAGCAAAAAGGTTCATAAAACCCAGTGCAGAAAAAGCCAGGTCCATACTGAATCTAAACAAAAGAGATCTCAGGGTAATTACTGGTCTGATGACTGGCCACTGCCCGAGTAAATATCATCTAAGTAAGATTGGAAAAATCCAATCCTCCGAGTGTCGTTTCTGTCAAACGGAAAACGAAACTGCCGAGCATTTACTCTGCAACTGCGGAGTGCTGTACCATCACAGATTGGCGATATTTGGTAAAGGGTTTCTAGAGCCCTTGGAAATTTGGAGAAGTAATCCCAACAGGGTAATAAACTTTATAAAACGAGTTGTGCCTAGTTGGGATCAGGTGTTACATCAACCATTGTCCATCACAGCTCAATTGTGACAGGATACTTGACTAGCACCAAATTAAATATGGGTTATACCACAATATTCCTAAATAATGGACGCAGTGGTTAAAAGGCTCTACAGATGAGGGAAAAAAAAGTGATTCCTCTAGGATTTTTTTAATGTACCAGGAATTCCTTCTTAAATTCCTCTAGACATTACTTTTTGAATATATTCCAGGGGTTCGTTCCGGAATTCCTTCAGGTGAGTTCAAGATTTTTTCCAAGGATTCCATTATTTAAGAGTTCTGCGGAAATACCTCCAGGAAATTCTTCAAGAATATCTCTAGGGGTACCCAAGATTGCTAATATGGAATGACAAACTAGATGATTAATTATTACAGGGGATAGATAAAATTATCGAAACAGGCAAATTTTTGACTTTTCAACAATGGTCATCTAACTGTAACTTTTGTTAGGTACATAAAAATTCTCAATCTGTAACTGTTAGTTGATCGACTAGTTGTCTATTAGGGTCCAAATTTGGGCAAGATTGGGCTATATTACATGAAGTTAGAGCGATTCTAGTGAAGTTCAATATTGTCTAACAATCATATTTAGACTGCTACATCGTCGAATTCAATATAACCAAATTTAATTTTAAACATTAAAATTTAACTTTGTAAAACGTTCGACCGCACTAAAAATGGCTAATTAGGAAATAAGTTACAGCTCTGCATAATCGTAAACGATCTAATATTTGGTCCAAACTATCCATCGGTTTTTATTCAGATAGTAACTATATGCTTAGTCTTTCGTGTATAATTTGAACATAAAAATTCTCTTGTAAATTCCCAAGAATAGTAACCGAACAGTGGCTGGTATTTTGGGCACTTTTTCGCTATAACTCAGTCCAATCCAAACCGAATGACTTTGAATTTTGTACACTGCAAGATTCGATACGTATCTCACCGCATTCTAAACCACGTGGTCATTTTTTTGCAACAAACCTGAAAAGAAAATACAACTTTTATGCAACGTACATTGCATTTCTCCAGAGTAAACTACCATCCGCATGAGTGGTTGAAATACCATGGTCAGGAGAAGTGCCATGAGGAATCTCTGTAGCTGTTCCTACTCTGCTATTCCACATTCATAATATTTTATTTGAATTTTATATCAGCTTGTTGAAATTCTGCAGCTGCGTCTGGGTTTGCTGCTCTTTTGCATTGCCTGGTCGTATCGGTTGGTTGTTGTTCTCATCTGCGTCTCTCGGTTGTCTACGGTGCATTACACCAAGAATATCTATCATATGAAAGGGACACCAATAGGGTAAATGTGCAAGCATACGTACAGCTCTAGCTTCAGATTTAGCAATTTTAATGAAAACTGTAAAATACTTGATCATCCTTTCTGACGGTAAACAACTTGTTAGGGCAACGTGGCCTATCAAAAAGAAACATTACGTACTTCTAATTTCTCCATTTGGTATAAAGGTCAAATGCGGCACTTCAATTTCAACTTTTTATAGCTTGCGTTTCACATCGCACCAATCATACTGCTGCCAGGGAAACTTTCCTGGTTTATGAAACCGGTCATAATCATAAAATAACAGAAATTATCCCACCGCAAAATATTCATAAATCAGGTTGAGAAAAACCCTAGCGCGGGAAAAAGCAACCTCTGCTGCGCTACAAGATACGACCATAGAGTCCAAACCACCACCGACCGGACGAGGAAGAGGAGGCCAAGCAGTCACATTTTACAACCGGCCAAGCAACCCGACGCGCGTCCCGGGTAACACTCTATAAACCGAAGCAGGTTGATAAAGTTTTCATCATTCTTTTTTTTTTTCTCCGCATTATCGTTACATTTTATCCCGTGTTCACTGGACCACCACGTTTTTTGACCAGAGCAAAACCAGCCAATTTTTTTCAACAAGTGTCGAACGACCAGCCAGCCAGCCAACCAATCTCAATTGCTGGCCATTCATAATGGTCTGCTCTGCCCGGCCCGCGAGGATGGCAAGGATGCGTGAATGATGTGATTGCTCCTCTCAAGCTCGGTGGTGGATGAACGCCGCCGTCGTCGTCGTCGTCGCAACGTACGCATAAAAAAGGTGCTACACTCTGGATGTAATTCTCGACTCGACCGGCGATGGTGTACACTGCTCGTTGCTCCGGGTTGCCTTCGCTACGAACCCCCATAAAATTCAACACTGCGGTGTAATTTTTCCATTTTATGTATTGGCGAATAAATTCTTCCCAATAAGCGAGGCACAGTACAGTGCGGCGAATGTTGGGAGAATGGCATCAGGTTTGTGCCATAAGCTGTGATCCATGACTCCGGTATCGTACCAGTTAGTGGAATTGCAATTTTGATGAATGTTGAAATGGTTTAGACCAGGCTTGCCCAACCTTTTTCGGCCGTGGGCCACTGGTGAAACTGCATACCAGTCGACGGGCCAGAAATAAAAATTCGTTAATAATACATTATTTTTTTTATCTTTTCTGAGCATGGCTAGATAATAGAAAAGAACTTTTTTGCAATTTAATGTTTCTAATGAAATTTGAAAGGTTTTTTTTTATTTCTTGCAGAATATTGGAGCTTGACAAAGTATTTAGGAAGTTTCAATAACATGTTTCAATGTAGTACCAGACAGAGCTATTGAATGGCAGAAAAAATCTCTGAAAGCTTCAAAAATTGTGATTAAATTTTTCATGTTTTTCCTAAATTAAGTTTATGACGTAATCTTTCTATTTTGTTTTACAATCTTATCAATCTTATATCTTATCTTCACATTACACATTATTTTATTGTTAAGAATCTTTAACTTCAATTTTGTAGGATACTCAATCAAAATGCTTGCATATTTTCAAATCTTTTAAAAATTTTACAAAATATATTATAAAAAGTCATTTTATTTTTTTAAATTTTTAAAATACATTTCCATTGAAAAAGAAAAATATTCAGAATAATAATGTCTCGGGCAAATTCTATCATTTTTGTCCAAACGTGCCGTGGGCCGCACAAAATGTTCTCGCGGGCCGGATCCGGCCCGCGGGCCCTACGTTGAGCAGCCCTGGTTTAGACTCAGGTTCTTTAACTTTTTGTTAGTATTATTATTTTTTCCACAATTATTACCTATCCGGTATCAGAAGGCCGGCTCCAGAGGTACGTCATCCTTTATTTGGGACATTTGTGCGCTTTGTGGTTGCTGAGTCGGCAGTGGCAAACCAATTCTTTGACCAGCATGCTGCAATTCCACTTGGACAGATTTGTTAGATACTTCGCCACCCCTAGAGATGGCTCTGCACAATATAATTTTGATTATCGACGTGACTACAAACTATTCCAGTATTGTATGTACCGAGTGGCAGCCCAGGTGTGAATCTGAAGCTTTACCCAACACTTCGATATCGGAATAGTTGGCTCAGGGCCAATGAAGTCATGTGATGCTTCAGTGTGAGCTAACTCATCAGCCAAATCATTTCCAGCGACAGTAGAATGGCCAGGTACCCATACAAGGTGAACAGCGTTTGCTGAATGCAACTCCTCGGTTTGAGTTCAACAAGCGATAACTAACTTTAACCTAGAATTGCCCAGAACATGTGCCTTAATAGCAGCCTGGCTATCTGAACAGAAGTATATTACTTTGCCCATTAGTTGCTTCTGAAGTGCTGATTGCACTCCGAACATAAGAGCAAAGATTTCAGCCTGAAAAACAATTCAGTTTCTACCAAGTGAGTAAGACTGATGTAGCCTTAGCTCACGAGAGCACAACCTCAACCTTCGAGAAGGGAGCCAATAGTGTAACACACGCTGCCTTCTGAAATACTTTTCTCCAAGTAACCAGATGTCCAATCATCCCGGCAAGAGAATTTCGTGGAAAATATCCTATATGGAAAATTACAAGCAATTGTAAGATCACTTGGAGCAAGGACAACAAGGACAACTCAATCCACCAAAAGTGGAAGCAACGAAATGTGTGTTGATCTGCGGTTCACAATAGCTTCCTCTAGTAGTGCGTATTAAGTGCATGCAAATGCAACACCCTTTGGAGATGGCCTTATTTTGATTGGATCGTTCTCACTTCGCTCTTTTGCCACCACACAAGACATCCATAGGCCAACATTGGACAAACAATAGTTGTGTAAATCAATTTGATTTACTTGGGCTTTAGACCCCAAATTTTACCACAAGTTCGCCGGTATTTGCTAAAGGCCATACAAGCTTTCTTGATTCTGAACTCAATGTGAGGTGTCCAGGAATGCTTGGAATCAAGAATGGGTCCAACGTATTTCACCTGTTCAGTCACATTGATTTCAGAATCAAAGAGACGCAAAGGTCGAACGCCATTACGGTTTTGCCTTTCCGTGAAAAGAACGATAGATGTTTTACTCGGATTGACCAAAAGGCCATATTGGTGACACCAACTCTCAACTACCTGAAGGGCGTTTTGCATTAGGTCGAAAAGGGTGGTGATACAAATACCAACTAACAATGCTAGGGGAGCGTCCATAAATGACGTAGCTTTTTGTAAGCAATTTTTAATACCCCCTCCCCCTCGTAGCATTTCGTCACAAATTCAGATACCCCCTAGGATACCCCCCTCTATAAATGACGTAGCTTGTTAAACAAACCCCCCCCCCCCCCTAAAAATTTTCGTGTCAAAAAGCAACAAAAAAAACTCGAACTTAGCTCTGATTTCAATTTTAACTTGTTTATAATGTGTTTATAGAATATCATGAAAAAACAACAATAGCAAGAAAACATTGCCGACTGTCAGGTTCAGATCGCCGACATCAAGACCATAGGTGCAACCAGTGGAGAATATCACTAAAGCTATAAACCACCCATCTATCTGCTTGATGCCGAAGAACAGGAAATTGATGATCCCAATACAGTTAAATACCGTGTTAGCCTAGGAGCTTTTCCGAAGATATTAGTTTTCTCACTAAAAATATATTAAAAATAACAAATTGGTTTCATTCGAATAAAATTCACCACGACATTCGAAGGACTCTGCAGGAGTTTCTCCTAAAATTCTTTCGGCAGTTCATTTTGGAATTCCTCAAGGAGTTTCTTTTGGGATTCCCATTTTTGAGATTGCCTCTCTTTTTAATTCCTCCAGCACTTCCTTCTGGGATTTCTCCTAGAATTTCCTTTGAGATTCCATCCTTCAGGGGTTCCTTCGGAGTTTCCTCCAAGAATTGCTTCCGGAGTTCTTTCTTAGATTTTTCCAGGAGTTTTTTTTTTCTAAAAGTTTATCGATGATTTCCTTCAGGAGTCCTTTCAAGGTTCTCCTTTCTTCCACCAGCAGTTCCTTCGGACATCTCTCCAGCGATTTTTTCCAGAATTTCTTTAAAGATTCCATCAGAACTTCTTTCTGGGTTTCCTAAAGAAGTTCCTTTTGGGATTCCTCCACGAGCTCCTTCTTGGTTTCCTTCAGGAATTCACTCAGATATTCATTCCGAGATCACTGGTTTCCTGCATCCGGCATTCTTTGAAAACCCTTCCAGGAGTTGCTTATGGGATTCCTCCAGGAGTTCTTTTTCGGATTCCTGGATTCTTCTGGGATTCTTCGAGGACTTCCTTCTAGGATTTACCTAGGACTTTTCCCGGGTCTACTCCAGGAACTTTTTCCGGCATCCCTCCATTTACTCCATCCAGGATAAATCCAGAGTCTCTTGGAATTCCGCGAGGAATTTCTTTACGGAGTCCTCCCATAGTTCTTTCTGGAGTTCCTCAATGATTTTCTCTCTTAGATTTCACCAGGAGTTATATCCAGATAATCTTCCGGGACTCCCCAAAAGTTATTTTCGAGATTCCTTCAGAAATTCCTTCGGGATTCTTTCAAAAATTTCTTCCGTGTTTTCTTCAGAAATTTAACCAGGATGTCCTTCTGAGAATCTACAAATATCTCCTTCTGAGATTCTTCCAGGAATTTATACAAGATTTCTCCAAAAGTTCCATCTTGAATTGCTCCAGGAACTCCTCACGGAATTTAATTTGAAATTTTCTCTATAGTTTCCTTTCAAGATAACTCCAGGAGTTCCTCCTGAAAATCTTCTGGAAGATCCTTCAGACCTTTCTTCTGAGTTTCCTCCAGATCCTTTAGCTGGGATTCCCAGTAGGAATTCTTGTGTTATTATTTTCTTGTTTTGGAAACCTATAAAGAACACCACGAGAAATTCCTTACAAAGTTACTCGAGGAGTTAAGAAATTGCTGGAGGAAGTCCTGTAGAAACTATATACGGGACCCCTGGAATAATGCCATAATGCCAAAAACAAACCATTGGTCGTGAGAAGCATTTGAGCGAAATTATTGTTTGTCTGTATACACAATACGTTATTCTTTACGCAGGATTTCAAAACCATTTTCTTATATACAGTTTTTGTTTCTGTTAGCTGCATGTCTTATGAAATGAAGTCAGTATTTGTTTCCATGATTTGTTATTTACATTAATGAGAATGAAAAAAACCTATTCATGTATTTTTTTGTGATTTACTCGATATTGATACTTAATGCAAGTAAAATTGTATTAATTACGTAATACCTTTTTCCACTAGGATTAGTAGAAAGCTACGTAGCATCTCATAAACTTCTACCCCCCTATCGTCACACTTCGTCACAAAATCACAATTTCCTAATTCCTGCTAGACGCAATGTCGAGAAGAGAAATCGTTTTTGAGCATTTGATGAATCCAATTGAAAATCATTGGAGATATACCATGACTTCATGCGGCTTCCAATATGGCATCGAAAGGCACATTGTCAAAGGCACTCTCGATATCTAAGAAAACACTCAAGCAGGATTGCTTTTGAGCGAATGCTTTCTCGATATCGTAAACAACATTGTGTAAAAGAATCACAGTGGACTTTCCAGATTGGTAAGCATGTTGGTTCACATGAAGAGGCACGTTGGCCAGATGAACATCACGGATGTGATGATCCACAATGCGTTCTAAGCATTTCAGAAGAAAAGAGGTCAAACTGATAGGTCTGAAGCTCTTTGCTTGAACAACGCGCGACCCACTTTCGGAATAAACTTCACAGTAATATCCCGCCAGGATTTGGGAATATACCCTGTAGCAAAACTGCAGACAAGTAGTGGTTTCAAAACATGTTTGAAATGATCAAATCCCTTCTGAAGCAAAATAGGATAAATCCCATCTGCCCCAGGAGATTTAAAGGAGCAAAGCTATTTAGTGCCCATTCAATCGATTCTAAAGTTATGGTAATCCGAGCTGAAGCTAAAGAATCATAACTACAAGAAAAGACATCAGGTTCATCTGAAGATGTAATATCCAGACATCCGGGGAAGTGTGTACTGAATAAACATTCCAAAACTTCCTCACCAGAGGAAGTGAAATCACCATTTGGCAAACGAAGTACCTTAGATTTTGGAAGGATTTTGTTCAACCGACTGGCTTCACTCAGACTGGAAGCATTTGTACAAAGGTTTTTCCAGCCGGATCGTTCAGCAGACCGAAGAACTTTCTATTGGGCCTTGCGAGCCGACCTGAAAGCCTCCAAACTTGCCTCCAACCGAACGTTGTCTCTTCCAACTCTTTCTATATTGTTTCCTGAGTTTCGGCAGATCAGAGTTCCACCAAGGAGTTCCTCTTGTGATCTTCACAGACCGTAGAGGGTATCCCAGTAAACATTTTGGTCTGTATAATTTGTGTTATACACTACTATATAAGAACCAATTCAATCGTATATACTGCACAAAACTGCTATATACGTACCAAAGTGGAGGCCATATACATACTTCAGACGATATTTCGCGATTTCATATGATCATCATTACGATGTCCCGAATAATCGATCGAAATAATAAAATACGACTTTGGTTGATATGTAATACGATGTCCGAAACCAGCAATAAAAAAAAGTTGACACCAAGCCTAGAACACGGCACCTCGAGATTGTGAGTCTAAGCCAATACCATTGTACTAACTGATCTGCCTTGAGAAGAGCACAAATTTTGGCCAATATAAGCTAAAGCTTTCTAAACCACCTATGAAACTTGCCTTTGCCTTCCTACATGAGTGCAGGTATGAAGAATGGGCTGCAATTTTTCCTAAGTCATTGCGATTTCATTTATTACAATGCTGTACTGATATATAGTATACCTAATGATGAGTTCTCAATTACGACATGACTTGTTTACAACATCAGTTCCGCATCGTGTGTACGTTTCGACGACGACGTCGTCGTCGACGTCGTTGTCGTCGTCGTCGTCGCGGGAAAAGTTTCCTGCTCATGTAGGAATAATAGAGCTTGCTGACGTTTATTCACCTTTCTCTTTCAAACATGCAGGCGGAATAGGATTTGTTGTCATCAGGAAAGGTTTCCCGATGAAAACAAATCCTATCCTGCCTGCATGCTTGAAAGAGAGAGGTGAATAAACGTCAGCAAGCTCTATTGTGAGACAAATGTCTTGCTTCGGTAACTATGAACACTCCCAAAGATTGCCCGAATATCATTATTGGCAAACCGAATGTTTCCAGTCCCAAAACATAATCAACGGCCAGGCGGTGATGAGCAAGGCAAGTGGGTTGCTTTTTTTTCATTTTGCATCGTCGCGGTGTCAAAATTCATTAAGTCATTACGATTCCCAACCAAGCTTTACTAACATTATATATGACTTGTAAGCGTGTGCAAACAGTGACGACTTCAATTAGCGCGATTTATGACTTGCTTTATACACAACAAACTTACTCCAAAACAAATCGCAGTTACGATTTATATACGATTGGACTTGACATTTTTTATCACAGCATCCAACGGTTTTTACGATTTTGATTTCTGACAGAGCGATATACAATTTTGAATGCACTTCCTATTACGATCTGTGGTTTACTGGGATGCTTCTTCAAAAGCTTCCATGATGAAGGTCGTTGTAGTATCAACGGCATCATGCAAATCACTTGGAGTGTCAATGGATGGTGAGTATCCATGATATTTGGCCGCAATCAAATCGGTAAAGAGATTCCAGTTGGTTGACCGGGGATTCCTAAAACGCGAAGTTTGCGGAGTGACATTCAAATGTTCAAATAAAGTAGCGATATCAGAAAAAGATTCTTCATCTGACACATGTCAATTGACCACCTCGTGATTATTTCTGCTAGAGCAAAGCGTTGTGTCTAACACTTCCTCTCTTGTAGCCACCATGAAATTTGGGCGATTGCTTATGTGAAGTAATCCAAGATTTGTGCTATCCCTCAAACTGGAGCCTCTCGAGTACACATACTCGAGGCATGATACGCGAGTTTGCTATTTCGTTTTTTTTTTAGAAAGCAGCAAAAACTGGGTTCACAGGTAGGAGGGCAAGCAGTTAGCCTAGTGGTTAAGGCTATGGATCGCCAATCCGGAGACGACGGGTTCGCTTCCCGTTGCGACACCCTGGGCATAGTGTATCATTGCGCTTGCCTCACAATATACAAAATCATGCAATGGCAGCCAAAGGAAGCCCTTCAATTAATAACTGTGGAAATGCTCAAAAAACACTAAGTTGAAACAAAGCATGCCAAGTCCCAGTGGGGACGTAGAGCCATAAAGAAGAAGAAGAAGAAGAAGAAGAAGAAGAAGAAGGTAAGAAGTTGGTAGGTAGGATAATTTTTGAACTAAAACCACTTGGATTAAATTATTTTACATAAGTCTGTAAATATTGATCGTTTTTGTATATTTATGCAAGAGATTGATCTGAGCTATCCTAACCGTAGCGACTACTCACACTAGGTGAGAATAAACTCACCACACAACAAAGTATAGCAGCAATGAAACTCGATTTTTGCAGCACTTGCCAAAATGATATCATTCATTGATAAATGTCTATACGTTGCATAAATAACTTATGATAACATTGAATGAACATACAAATACATGGTGTTTCAGTGTACTCTGGGGAGGCGCCTTGTATATGAAGCATCGGCAATGGGAGGGGTTTAACCCCCAAAACCCCTCCCTTGTGCACTGGCTTGTTCTGGGGTTAGAGAAACGGAAAACACCGTCGACTGAAAAGCAGCAAAATACCTAGAAACATTTTGATTAATTACGTGAACTTATCAAGTGCCAATGCTTAAATCTAGATACTCACTTCATGCATTTGCTCATGGGAACAAATGACCTCCTGCCCAAATGACCGAAAGTATATCTTCCGTGAACCACCGTACGTGGCCCTAGTCATACAAGGATTCCAATGGACTCCAATGAACAAATCTCTCGCCGGGTAAAGCCAGCCCATTTATGATAGCAATCTCCGACACTACTAGTTTTATGGCCTCCCAAATTGTTTTTCTCTCATTTCGTCCAGTCAGTGGCAATAACGGGGTAGACGAATGGATAAGATGGATGAAGGTTTGGAATAAGCACTGTCATTTCCATCATCTCATCGTCAAGTGAGAGGACCAAGTGATGACATCTTCAACCTATCCTTCCCGGGGTGGAGGGGGATGTTTCGCGATGAACCAAGTTGAACTAATGATGACACAATAAACAGCCTTCCTACGATAAAGTAAGATTTGTTAGGTACGATAAATTATTGCTGCCAATCTGAATAGGGTATCGCGCCACTTGGGCGGTGGCTTCTATATTCGTCTGTTTTCCACTAAACTCAGTCAATTTTGAACCAATTGACTTGAAATGTTGTACACGGGTAGATACTATACCTATCTCACCACATTCCAAAAGTTGTGTCAATTGGTTCAAATTTGACTGAGTTATAGTGGAAAACAGACGAATATAGAAGCCACCGCCCAAGTGGCGCGATTCCCTATGTATATCCCTTTCGAGACGAACCATAAAAGACTGATTATCTTATTTATATCTCCTAGAATAAAACTTTCTTTACTTCGGCTCTTTTATCCACTTATGCACTGAAAAGTTTTCAGCGGATTTGCTGAAGAAATTACGAAATTAGAGGAATAAGCTAAATAAGTTCCCAATAATTTTGGCGGAAAAGTTAGAGTTTTCCAAAATTTCCGAAGTTATCAAGAATGCTGATTCAGCTTCTGAAGAAATTTTCATGAAATTTCGAAGAGAATTACCGAAACAATTTTCAAATGAGTTGCCGAAAAAGATTCCTAAGGAGTTGCTGGGGGTGTTGAGCTTGCTTGAGTTTTGATTAACCGCCAGTAGATGCTACTCCAGTATCGCCAGCCCAGCTACACTCACACAAGGAACCAATGAGATTATCTGCCGGAGATTAGCTGGCATCTTCAGTGTGTGAGCGTTGGTGATCTTTTATTTTTAGGCGACAATGGCGCCTGCCACGTCAGGTTGCAGATCAATGTGGGGAAGTGGAAGGAAGTGATGATTGTAATCGTCTGTATCCACATCAGACCGAATATACCTCTGCGTCTGCACAAATTGAAGTGGATGTCAGAGTGTTGAAGGGATATGGATGGCAGAGGGTTCACACATTGCTGCGTGGATGCCAGGCGTAAGTGATAGGTTAGTGCGATTATTACTATGAAGCTAAAACGGCACAGTTCGCTTGATTGTATAACTTTTAGGCGTTATCTGATAGATTGACACTGTGCTGTGAAAGTTGGAAGGAAGGGAAACGGCTTTTCAACCGTTACTGGATCTAGCGATGGCTATGAACACATGAATATATATTAGTTGTATATATAGAGAAGAGTATAGAGAAAGTGGATAAAAAGATACAAAGTAGAAGGAAAGGAACGGGTCAGGGATTGAACCCAGGACCTTCTGCTTACTAATCAGAAGCGGTAGACACTAGACCACCAAGCCCGTCTTTCCTAAGGAGTTGCTGGGAGAATTTCCAAGAAATTATCTCAACATTCAAAAATAAATTTTCGAAGGAATTCTCACAGAGTAGCGGACTGAATTCCCAAAACAGTTGCTTGAGAAACATCCATATTGAAATTGCTAGAGGTATTATCCAAAGCTATTGCCAAGTGGACAAACTTTGTCAGAGGCATTTAAAAAAATGAAAGTAATTCTCAATGGAAGTGCCGGAAAAAATCCAGAAGAAATTTCCCAAAAAAATGCTAAAGATTCCAAAGTAAATACAGAAGCAGAAATTTTCAAAAGAAATTCCAACAATATTCAAAGGGTAATTGCCGAATCAATTCCCTGAGAAACTATCGGCGAAATCTGCAAAGGATTTTCCAAAGATTTTTCTCAAGTAACTACACAGATCGAAAAGATAGTGTAAATTTCTGTGACATATAATGCACATGATTGGAGCGTGGGATTTAACAGACATGACATGTCATTTAAATTTCATGAAATATCATGTAAACTTCCATTATATGTTATGTAATTCAGCATGACTCAGAGTTTTTACATGACATATAACATAAATTTACATGATATATCATGTAAACCATCATAAGTGTAAGTTTACATGACTAAAATGAAGTTTACATGACGTGTAAACCTCATTATTTTTATCTGTGTATGCAAACGCTATGAGAAATTGAGCCAAAAATTTGTCAGCGAACTACCCATATGCCGAATTTGGTCTAAGTATTGACATAAAAGTGACTCGTACAAAGGTAATAAGAAAATTCATACCGCTGCTCTCACATTTCACGTAAAAAGTAATTACTTAAGTTTTCACTTTCCGGCGAAAATGGTTCTGTCAAGAAATGAGAGCACAACGACGACAGCAATGATGATGCTTTCCTCCTAACTTCTCTCCGGAACCGAAGAAACGGGAAACCTGAAGGCACCGGAAGTGGCAAGGATTGACGAGGATTGTCTCGAAAGCGAGGCTTTCGGTGCTAATGAATGATAATTAATAAATTTCCCATTCGCGGCGAGGTTGATGGTAGACGGCAGGCACGGCTGATTGGTGGTTTCGTTCGAGAATCGATTTCTGAAGAGTCAAGAAGGTATTCTATTGAAAGTTTGCTGGAATTTTGCTTTACTAGTTGTTGTTCACCGCACCGCCATGGCTATGGCAGTCGTGTTCTGGTTGCTTTTTAATTGCAAGAGTGGTAATTAAATTATCGAATGATATTGTTCATGTTTTGAAAGCAGTAGCATTGTGAGTTAATTTCAAATAGGATAATAAAACGGACCAGTGAATGGGCTGGCGTTGAATGATAGGTGCAGCGAGTAATAATTACGGTGAGTTGTGGTTGAGTCGGTTCATTATAATTGGTTTACCATAGAATAAAACAATTAATTGATTACTGCGTGTCTAAGCAACAGCGACAACTTTTTTCGTCAGTGGAAAAGTTAGTTCATTCTTCAAATTGTATTAGTGAGCTATTAACCTACCGCGAAACGAAAGCAATCAGTTATTTGAATGCAGGTGGAAATATTATAAAATCGATTTTTTACTTGTCACAATAATGCATCAACATTGTTAAAACATTTTCCAGCCTACACCAAACAACTCATACAACATTAACCAACAGTTCATGATCAAACTGTGTCACTTAATCCCAGTAGTAATTCAGCGGGTACACTTCATTTTCATCATCATCCTCCCGTCCTTTGATCAGTGTGGTCCTATTTCAAGCCAAACAAAAAGGAAGAGGTCCCGGAAAAAAGAATCTAACCAACAAAAAGCCATGACTAGGGAGTTCAAATTGAGCACGTTTCCACCCCCGGTCAGTACATTTTTCCGTTCTCTCCATATGACACTCGGTGTTTTCTGTCGGAGTCGCACACAAAAAAGTACATTCTTGGCAAGGACAAAAGAAAAGCCTTTGATGTCTTCGACAAAAATACCTCACTCTGGCAGACCAGCCACCCATGTATATGTTGTAGTCGCAGACGACGGAGATCTTCGCAATCAACGGAGACACATGATAACCAGTAGAAGTTAAGTTTATCTTTTGAAGGGCACTATGTAGAAAGAAAGAAGCGAATGGGAACGATAACTGGACAGATGGTTGTTTTTTTTGGCTACTACATGTATAAACCTATACTGAATGTATTCAGGTTTTGAATGACTTTACTTCATTTTGTGATTATCATGTTCTCATTTCAAATGAAAAAAATCAAAAAATGAGGTTATGGTAAGGGTAAATATACTGAGCATGTTCAACTTCGTGATTAATATTAGATTGATCCGTCAATAACTAAAAATCCTGAAGAGTTACTGAATTGACGTGCCTATTCATCTGCCAGGCACGTTATTTAATAACTTTTTAAATGCAATCTCCAAACTTTTCACATTTCAATTTTCTATTACGGAGCAATCATCCTTCGCACGCATTTGGTAGCATGCAGAATTGTCTTGCAGAGCACCCGTGCGTTTACAGTTTCGGCTCTGAGTGCTCAGAATATAGTTACCATTTATACCACTTTGGAGAATTTCGATTAGTCCATAAAAATGCTTCGCAAATGAAATATTATGAGGATATATGTGCATAATGACCACATTGATATTTTTTCCAACATTGGATACCCATAATTTTCCTAATGAAGATCAGCGTTCAGTCCTCCCCTCCCATCCATTATGATTATTTGCTTCTAGTTTGTGTATAATGTATATACGAATATGTGCGCTCAGAGAACAACCATGTTCAAGCACACATTTGACCGTATAGTTAAATGATAAATGATGAGTGACCAAAGCAAACGAAACCACACCACAATTCATCTCCCGTGCCTTCGCCGAGAACCCCCTCCACCACGCCGCACGCCGTGAACCCAGGGTCAGAGCGTATAAATTAACAATGATCTCTCGGCTGCCGAAGCACACCGCACCACTATTTTCACAAATAATGGATGAAAAACAAAAGGTCGACCTCATCATAGTCATAGGTCAGTACGGCTCCGGTGTCGGCGCCACCATCGTCGTTGGTACGTGCTCTTGTGGCTTTGGCCCTCATTGTGCTGCGGCGGGGTTTTGATTTCGGTCTCAACAACGAAATCAGTAGTGATAAATGATTGCTCTTTGATGAGCACGCCACCCACTACCGACACCCATTCGTTCACACCACATCCGATGGATTGCTAGGAAAATGTTCACCCACCACCATGCACCCCCATTGGTCTGTGCCTGGAGGTGATGGGTAGGTACGTTTCCGAACATTAGGTATTGGTATCGATGGTGTGTATCCCCAGGATGTCATAGAAGAAGGAAACAACCAAATCGAACGCTTGTTGATCGCTTCCAGCGCAATAACACCCACAACAAGTACACTGAGTTAATTTGGAATCTCAAAATTGGAAGAGAACATGTGGTATGACATTCATGCACTGTATATTGAACATTGTATTTTCTTGTTTTCAACACTGAAGACCGGTTTGATAACTTTACTCAAACTCATTCGCTTTAGACGTCAGACGAAGAAAGATCATCTGAAATGTCACTTTCTAGGTGGCATTCAAAATGGCGAGCTCTCAAGTTTCCCTCCCAGTGGTTATCTGTCTTGTGACTGTGACACATTCCTTCCTTTCCTTTAGTAACAGTTTGTTTTCTCAGATCCAAACTTTCAACCGGGGAAATCAGATGAAGGGTTTTTCTGGATCTTTATGAGTTTAGTATTTTCTTGCGGATTGTTTGTTTTGATGCATCGAAGTACTGCATTCACCTTTCCATCATCTTTCATTCATCCGGCAAGAGGCTCCCGTCCTTATTTTTTGTACATTACGTCCATCGCACGAAGTCATTGTTTCATAAATACCTGTACGAAACGAACATCTTTGAGAACTTTTGGTGACACAGGTCACTTCTCTGAATCTTTCTATCAGCCATTGGTCACCTTCTTTCAGCAAACATTCTACTGCACTTAAAACGAAACTGGCGAAACCAAGAAATGATGATTTCAGATGTGTTTGGGGTTACTGACAGGAATTCGGTAAAGCTATTTGCTCAGAATCGTTTTGTGATCACTTCGACAGATTTCTTCGGAATTTAAATGGCATTATAAGGAATTCAGGGGCGTTCCAATAGTATTACGGGGGCTTTAGAGACGTTTCAAGGGGCTTTAAGGTCGATTAAGGAAACCTCAGAAGCCGTTGAAGGGCGTTCCACAGCATTTCAAAGGCATTTCAGAGAGTTTAAGGGTGTTTCAGGAACGCTTCAAAGTCGTTCCGTGAGTGTTTAGGGGCGTTTGATAGCATATAAGGGGCGCTACAAAGGTTTTCAAGTGCGTTTTAGGGGATTGTTTGAACCTTTTAAAGGCATTCCAGACTATTTTTTTCAATTTCTTAAATTTGTAAATTTTAACTTATAGCTAATTCTTCACAACAGTAGTCCAAGGGGTTTCAGGGGCATTTCAAATTGATTACGGAGATTTCAAGGGCATTTCGAGGCATTTCAGGAGTGCATCAAGGGGTTTTCCGAGATGTTTCATGAGGCGTAGAAACCTGTACCATTGGATGCGTTTCATTGTCAAATTGGGAGATATTTTTTTGGAAAAAAAAAATACCACTTGATTTGGTTTGATTCAATTCCATGACTCCGCATCGCTAGTCCGGTGCTTTAACCAACTTAGCAAAAGAACAAGCTACGAGTTAGCCATTTCGTAACTTATTGTTTTATGGCTTGGTTGGTTAAAGCACCGGACTAGCGATACGGACTTGTGGGTTTGAATCCCACCAAACAAGCGATATTTTTTCACAAATTTATCTCTCAATTTGTCAATTAAATGCAGTTTGCCTTCAAATGCTACAAGTTCTTACGTCTTCATCTAACTCGTTTGAACTAATTTTTTTCAGTCATTTTTGGTTCTAGTCATGTTTCAATCGAATTTAGTCAGCCAGAGCACACCTTGATTGGCAAACTGGGTAAAAGCACAAAAAAGTCTGAAAAGTTCTACCAAACTGATTTCAATTGTCACATTCAAAATTTCTAACAAAAAATTAATGAAATTGTTTTTTGCAGCTTTTCGTACGTATCATAGTTTAAAGTCTTCATACAAAAACTGTAATATTTATGCATAGCTATTCCATTAAACAATGTTAGTTGCATTGAAGATTTTATTCTTAGATATGCTACATATATAGAATTCAAGATGCGAAAAAGCTACATAAAAAAGAGTTACCCTTTGATATTCTTGAAAATCATCCATTTTTGAGTCAAAATTGATCTTTCTAAACTGAAGATGCATGCGCCACCGATGCGGTTGTGTGATTTTGGAAACCTAATGTTTTTATGTTATGTTTTTGGCTGGCCCTTGTTCAGCAACGCTTCACTGTGCCCTCTGAAGACCCTTTGGACTCCCTGAATCAACCCTGAGACCTCTTAGGACGCCATTAAAAGCCCTCTGAAGTGCCTCAGAGTCTGCTTGGTACACACTGAAACCCTTTTGGACCGCCTGATATGCCCATGAGACCCCTTGAAACGTCCTACAAACCCCCTGAAACCCCCGAGGTCCCCTGACACCCTTTGAAACGCCCCTGAGACCCCTGGAACCTGCCTGAAACTCTCCCGTGCCTCCTGAAACGCTCCTGAGACCCTTGAAATCCCGATGAGACCCATTCAGACGCCCCTAATGCGCCTTTGCGACCCTCTGAAGCCCCTGCAGGCACGTGTACAAGGGAGGGGTTTTGGGGGCTACACCCCTGCCATTGCCAATGTTTCATGCACTAGCCGCCCCTCCGTCTTTTGCCAAAATTAGGCCTTTTCGGTGCTGGTGCCAGCTTGAGACCAGTGCCGCGAAGCATCAGCGTACCTACTAGTCACAAAATACTAATAAACACCGAACTTGTATCACCCTGTCTTGATTCGCTCTCCCCATGGTCGCTGACACCATAAAATACTGAATCCCGTACATGTCACCCGATCATGCTCGTTTTGCGACAGTCACACCGACGCGGATATGAGTGCCATGACTCTCTCATTCACCTCTTACTATAGGAAGCAGAGGCACAAACAACGGTATGTGAAACGATGCATATGTATTAGCCCAAGCACGACACTACGTCACAAATCCTATTCATTTGGTTTACCGCAGTTAGAATGCACACGCAGAGCGCACCACGCACTGCACCCCATCTACACACTTAAATATATTTTCGAGCTCGGCAGAAAAAAATGCCGAGCTGCAACAGCAATTCATAGTTTTACTGATGATTCGGCAATACACATTTGTTTTCCGAGATTAAGCTCAAATATTTGCTGAGCTATCGGCAATTCATTCGAAATCTCTGAATTTTGATAACCTTATTTGCTGAGCTTATCAGTAAATGTGTTTAATGCCGATTTCGGTAAACGTTTTTGCTGAGATTTCGGCAAGTATTCATACAACTGTCAGTTTTCCCAGCCGCCATGTTTCGCGAAGCAAAACAAAACGTTTGTATTTGATTTTCTTAAATATAACTTCGGAGTATGGAGTAAAGCAAGAAATAAATCGTGAAGTGAGGTTTAAAAAATAGTTTCAAGAGGACCGAATCATTTGCTGCAGCAGGTGTTTGATGTGGCTTTTTCATCATCGCATTTTCAACTCAATGCCAATTCCAGAAGCTGGTGCCGTGCTGGAGGAGCAAGGAAATATGTGAGCTCCGAGAACGGAATAATTTTGTGTTTTCCAAGTTAATTTAATAAAAAGTGTAAAAATATATGGAAATCGAATGATAATATATGCTTAGTGTATGAGTTTACTTATACGAAACAATCTAGCAGTACTTTTGTTGTTTTTTCTTCGCCAGCCAAATAACAACAAATGTGAAAATGCCGAGATTCAGCAAACTTCCGAGCCAACTGCTTTTGCCGAGAATCAGCAAATTATTTTGCTGAGAATCTCGGCAAAAAACGACAACATTGATTTTTCATGATTGCCGAGCTGATTGCCGAGCACTCGGCGGTGCCAATCTCGGCAATTCGTTTGCCGAGATTCGGCAAAAAAAATCTTAGTGTGTATGGCAAACGCTCTCACTTTGCCCGCATTGCATCGTTTCTCAGACAGATTGATTCTCTTCCAAGCTGCCTGAGGCGCACTCAGCAACTGCTATCGCGGCAAAGAGGCAAAGGGTGCACAAAATGATTGTCACTCCAGTTGTGACATGCCTATTGGTTCGTATCAACATGGGAAGGGTGATTCCAAGAATTGGTTCTAATGACTGTCTGGTGGTCGCGATGTTTCGCTGGACTGCCTGAGACCTCCTTAGAGGCCCCTGATATCTCCCGGTACCTCTTGAGAACCCTGGAACCCAAGCTGGATCTCCTTAAAACGCCTCTGAGATCTCTTGGTACCTTCTTAAACCTCCTAAAATTCCCCTGAAACGTCACTGAAACCCACTAGAGCCCCGTGAGAGCTCTTCAAGCCCCTGGAATCCCCCCTAAAGCGCCTGTGAGATCTCTGCAGCTCCTTGGTACACCCTGAGACCTTCTTAAAGGCCCCTGAGATCTCCTGGTACCCATAGAAGCCCATTATGATCACCTGAAACGCCCCTGCATTCTCCTTTTGCTTTACCCTATAAACGCCCCTCTGACCGCCGTTGCCATAATTACGATAACACTAGCATTAGTTCATTTCACCATTCATTATCAGTTTTTCTCGAACCACAAAGGTGTACACAAGCATTAAAAAAAGTTCTGTTTTAGAAGTGTATCTTCATGTTTGATTCGTGGCATCCCCGATTTCTAGGCAATTTCTGGACTCACCTCCAATGCAAGCCAGCTTCGACCCAAGGAAAATCGAGCATATTCCTCCGGTCTTCGTCCTCCAAGTAATACTCTATGTTCCTCAGGCGGAATACGTACATTGGTGGGACCTCCAATATCACAATATGACTTTGAGTTTTATTTTGTGCGATTTATGAAGTGCACTATTGCAATGCCATGTAACATCTTATACGATTTAATTATATCACAAAAAATGTACCTTCACTGTCAAACTTATGACCTTCAATCCGCACGTTACACTTCAGGTGCAACTGGATATATTACTTCAGGGTATCTTCAAATGTATTCCTGGTTGAAAATGTTTATCAGTTTTTCAGAAGTCCGTTTTAAATGGAATGTAGAAAAAAAAATTGTTTCTGAAAAACTGTTAAGGATTTTCCAGCAGTAGAAAATTTAAAAAATTTAGTGTGTCTTTAAAATTTTGCCCAAGATTTGCTCCGTAATTGTTTCTAAATTTCCTTCGGAAACAGAAATTCCTCCAAACGTCGTTTCATAAATACCTTCCATAAATTCAAGAAGATTTTTCCCAAAGACTTCTCCAGACAGTTTAACGTGAATTTGTAGTAGAACTCTTCCAGGATTTTATTTATTACTTACTAATTTCTTCCAGGAACTTTTCCACGTATTCCTTGAGTTCTTCGAAATATTCCTCCAAAAGGCATTGCTCCAGAATGTTTCCAAATAGATATCTTTGTGCGGATTTCCGGAAGAGTTTTTGGAAGAAACTCCTAGACAAAACTTAAGGGGCTGTCCATTAATTACGTAAGGGAAATTTTACGATTTTTCGACACCCCCACCCCCCCTTGTAAGATTTTTTGTATGCGAACCCAAATATTTTTGTATGGCGCGTAAGATTCCTCAAACCCCCCGTCCCCCCATAAACCCTTACGTAATTAATGGACAGCCCCTAAAGATCTGGAACAGATTGTTTGAAGAACCGTTGCTTAAGTTCTTGAAGATACCCTTTGAAGAGTGGGTGGAAGCGCTCCCAGATATATTATAATTACTATTAAATAAGTTCTGGAGGATTCCCTTGAAGAGTTCTTAAAATTTCTGAAGATATAATCGGTGGAGAGATTACTGGAGGAACTGTTGGAAATAAATGAAGGAACATTTGGAGGATTTCATATAGAAATCCTTGGAGAAATTTCCCGAAAAATGTTTGTTGGGAACCTTGTAATAAATAATTAATAACTGGATACATTATAACATAATTACTTCATACATTATCATAGGAATTCCTGGAGTAAATCTTGGAAGAACTTATGGAAGCAATCTTGAGAGATACTGGGGGAAAAGTTTTGGAAATATCCCGAAAGCACATACAAACAGACGTAACTCTTAAAGGAAATTCATCAAAAACTTTTTCCCGGTGTCTTTTTCATGAGCACACTGCCACCTGTTGGTATAACCGCGCGAGACACTGTCGGCCATGATGGATTTCGATTTGACGTTTGCTAACACGCACACTACTACACAAATCGCCTGTAATTTTCGTTTGCATCATTCAGCAACGTGCACATTGGCAAACGTCAAAGCGATCGAACACTAGCGCCTCTGGTGGAAGGATCGCGCAAAGCAAATGAAATTTGAATTGATCTTTAAATGCATGTGCCAAGTCGTTTTGAAGAGTGTTACGTCTGTTTGTCTGTGCTGAAAGCATGATATCCAAAGAGGTCTGCATTTCTGAGTTATTTATCAGAGGAGTTTCTTAGCATAAGATATAATTTTGCACAGGATTTTCTACATAACTTTAACTTTCACAAACATTTTCAAGTTTCCCCCCAGAAATAAACTTTCAAGAGTCACTTTCAAAGAAGCTTCCATGGAATTTTCCAGAAATTCTTGAAAATTGTAACAAAAACTCTTCCAAACATTGTTTCAAGAATAAATGCAAGAATTTTTTTAGTTCTTTTCCAGATTTTTTCAATGTTTTGTGCAAAATACAACAGCGCGATTGTGCACGAGGGTAAAACAATTATCACAGGAGTTTGTAGGAGAACTCCTCCAGGACTTCTTCCAAGTATTTCCTGATGAGTTGTTCGAAACATTCCTCCAGGATTTATCCAGAAGATATCATTGTAGGGATTTCCGGAAAGCTTTTGAAGAATTTATTAAATTAGATCTGGGTTAGATTCTCAGGTGATGGGGATATTTCTGGAGGAATTGCTTGAAAAAAATATATGAAAGAATCTTCAAGGGATTGCAAAGGGGAATCTTTTGAGAAATTTTAAAAAATATATTTGGTGAAATCTTTTGAAGAATTTATGAATCATTATAATGCTTGCAATTACAATAGAAATCCTTAGAGGAATTTGTGGAAGAAATCTTGTAAAAAAATATGGGCAGCAATCTTGAGAAATCCTGGTAACAATTTTTGGAGAAATTCTAAAAAGAAATTTTAAAGGAAGTGTTGAAAGCATTTTTGGAGAAATCTTTGTAAGAATGAAAGAAGGTAATCTTTGATTTATTCATGGAGTAGTTCCTGGAAGAATTCGTAGAGTTATATTTGGAAAAAAATACAGGATAGATTCCTGAGAGAATTCTTTGAGAAATTCCCGGATCAATCTTTGAAAAAGTTCTTGAAATAAATCCATAAGGAATTTCATGGATAAATCTTTGTAGAAGTTCTTGGAAGACGTCGTGAAGAGATTCCTTCAATCTTGAAATAATTGCTCGGATTTTCTGCTCATAAGGATTGTTTGGAGCATTTCCGGTTAAATCCCTGGAACAATTCATGAATTCCTGGATTTATCTCTGCAGGAATTATTCAAACAATCTTTGAAAACATCATCACATTTTCTTTCCAGAGAATGTGTGGAAAAGTCTCCGGGAGACTCTTGAATGAATTCTTGAAGGAATCTTCGAAGAAGTTTCTCTGATGAAATTCTTAAAATATTTCTCGAAGAAATCATTGGACAAACCTCCAAGAGTCATTTGAAAAATGTTTTACCTTGGAGAAGTTCCTGAAGGAAATGTGCGAGGCGTTCCAGAAGTAACTTGGATAACTTTTCGAAGGAATTTTTTGAACTTTTCTGATTTAATCGTTTGGAAAATCCTTGTAGAATTCTTAAAAGAATAGCAAGAAGTGCCCTTGAAGTTTCTTTGGAGAATACTTTAGAGACTTTTGCAAGCGTTATTTGATTTTTATGGAGCGTTTCTTGGCTGCTTAAAAGATAAAGGATGTCGGAGCAATGGCATCCATCAATCAGAACGTGTTTAATATCGTTTGCTGGGGTGATCTACAGAAATATAACGATAAGGGAAGCTGTGCTGCAAGAATGTGCTACAAATGACCATGCATTTGAAGACGATAAAATCGCTGAGTTTTGAGTATTCAGGTCTCCTGAACTTGACTTCGTGACTTGTGCAGTGGTTGTTCTTGCTTCAACACTGCACCTAGAACTGTGGTGCTCAGACTGGAGGATACCGCGGGCCAAATTTGCAATTCGGGATCGACCTGCGGGCCGCATTGAATATCTATGCACAAAAACAACAAAAAGAACAATTCTAAAGCATATTAATTAAAAATCTAAACTGTTTAGAACTTGTGCAAGGGTTTATAATTTATTGCCCTTCGTGGAGTTCAATTTAGATTCATAAGTTTGGTTGAGAAAAACGTTTGAGCTTCAAATTGAAATTCAAACAAACAATTTAGAAGTTGCCCCTAGAATTGCCTTGGAGCCCCTTCAAGAACTTGTCAAGCAGCTTTTGCAAGAATTTATTTTGAATCGCTCCAAAAAGGTTTGCTATATTTTCTCCTGAAATTTCTTGTGGAGTTGGTCCAGAAGGTTTTCGAGATATTTCTTGAAGTTTCTTTTAGTTTTTCTAGAATTCTCTTGGAACACCTCAAAGAACTCCTCTTAGATTTGCCTTTGGAACTACCCTGAATTTACTTCAGGAATTCCTCATTAATCGTTTCCAAGAATTTCTCCTAGAAGAGCTTCCGGATTTTTCCGAAAATTTTCCAGGGGTTTCTTGAAGATTGTAGCAAATTCTTCCCATAAGTCTCTTCTAGTTGATGAAATTTCTTCAAAAATTAGATTTTTACCAATTGTTTCCGGAAGTTTCTTCAACATTATCTTCTAAAATTGCTGCATAAGTTGCTTCAAATTTATTGTTCAAATTTTCCTCAGGCGTTCTAGGTATCTTTTGTGTCTTGATTCAGTTGGTCCTGGAATCTTGTTTGTAGTTACTCCTGAAAATTCTCTTTTTGTTGCTCAAGGAATTTATTCTAAAGTTGTTTAAGACATTTCTGTTTGAGTGGCACCAGCACATTTTTCTAGGAGATGCTCCTATAATTTACGTGCAGTATCGCCACAACTTTCTCACTGAGTTTCTTCAGGTTTATTTTCTCCAAGATGATTTGAGTTTCTCCATATATTTATTTCGCTTAGAGTTACTTAAAAATTTTCTCCAATAATGTTTCCTGGAGTTTCTCCAAAAATGTATCCAAAAGTTTCTCCAAAAGGGTACAGGAGACGAGATTTGTTGAGATTTGTTGAGAATTTTGTCAAAAACTTCGTGCTTTGTGTTTTTATGTTCTTCGGAAAGGCGAAATTTGAAATATTTGCTCAGCGTTGCATTGACTGCGCTTAAAAACTGCAACTAATTTTTAAATGACTCAAGATTACATTTTTAACAAACTTACGAATCAAATGTACCACTTATAAATAACTATAAGCTGGCTTCGTGACTTAGCTGAAATGCCGAAATATTTCGGAGTTGCGATTTCGAATCTTATTAGAACGGATTGATCTTTTCGTGTATTTATCATTTGATTTGTGCTCAACACTGTGAAAATTGATCAGCATTTTTTTTTTGTTTGATTTCCTAATAAATTTTACGAGTTATTTCAAATAATCGTTCAAAAATTTCGATTCGTCTTAAAGTACTCCGCGGGCCGCAGGATGAGCACCACTGACCTAGAATGTGTCTTTGTCATCACCAGTACTTCAGGAGTGAGGAACACGGGGACACCAGAATCCGATCCGGACGGACAACCGATCCGGATTCACAACCGATATATGAATTCTAAACGATTTCCATCAACTTCAGCTAAACGGTTTACTTCAGTGCCTAATAAAATTTTATCAATCCGCGTGCCCCATTTCGGGGCAACATTTCCATTTACAAAACAGCGTGAATTGTCGTCCTGCTTGAGGCGACAGCGAGCTCTCCATCTACTAGACCAACGACGACGACACGTGTTTGGTGTGCGTTTCTATTTCCGGCTCGTTTTTTCGTCATTAATTTATATCGCCGTTTCCTGTGACGACGACGCCAACAACGCGACGCACTCCTGACTGGTTTCATTTCGTAGAACGGAACCAAGTTGCTGGCGGCATAGCGTTTCGATGGTGAGTAGTTGGTCAAAAATTGCCTCCAGACATGCGACCATTCGATTTGATTTTTGGATGGTTACAGCGATGTTTATGGCTTGGCTCTCGAAAACTCTTGAAAGGGAGTGATATTTTTATATGGTTTGACATGGTTGGTGGCGATATCGAACCAGGAAGCATGCGACAAACACATTATTTGACTTGAAAATTTCAATATTCCAGCTGATCCAAATCATCACCAGACAGCCAAGAAGCACGTAAGTCTTGCTCCCCAGCTTTCAAGAACCATACCTTCGAAAGAAACAAAAATATGATGGAAGACTCGCAGGTCCTGGAGGGTACTTACATGTGATACATTCAGGATAACAAATGCGCATCGTGTGTCACTTGTCAAGGTTGGATCATCCACACCACCTCGCTCGTGCCGTATCGCATCGTTGTCGCGTCGCAGAAGCAGCACTAGTCGTCGTCGTAGTCGTCGTCGGCCACTCAGCTCTCAGGATGGCCATTGTGTGTTGCCGAAGACGATACACGTGCCCTCGAGCGGCGTGCTATGCGATCATGGTGCCTTTGTTATGCTGCTGGCTGGGGTGTACGATGTACGAATCCGACACCACTCAGACCAGGCAGTCCGGATAACAATCTTGCTTTCTTTGCTCGGGAGAAAAAACTGAAGAACGGTTCGCGTCGATGAGGATGATGATGGTATTACACTGCACGCTAGAATCGACTAACTCTTATAGGAGTAAGGGAAATCTTGAATGCATTGAATTTCTGGATTAACTTACAAACTGATAGGTGGTAAAAACAGAGGGTTTCAAACATCCGCCCAAAAGCTTTTCAAGATATTTGCACTAGTTAGCTTTAACGTGTAGCAATGATATTCAACTATAGCGAACGCGAGAAAAGGGAACGCAAGCACAAACAGGGCTGCTTACACACAAGATGGCCCAAGTGGGTGCTTCTTTTGTAATGCGAGCTTATGTTGGTGCACGATTTTTTTTTTTTGGTCGATGAAACCTTGTTGATATTGCAATCATGTTTTATGCAGAATACATACAACATGATTTGGATGCGGATCGTTATACCATCATCAGCCAGCAGAGACTAACTAAACTAATTTTTACTGCTTACTGTCCAATTTGAATTTGACATTCTGGATGAGATGTAATATTTGTATCTTAGTAAAAGATATGTGAATTTAATAACGATGCTAGGTCATCTGATCTAACGAAGCTCAGGAAACGATTTAGAGTAAGCTGCAACAGACGACGTTCGGCTGGATCAGAGGCTTCCAGGTCGGCTCGCCAGGACTTCCAGGAAGCTGTTTGGTTTGCTGAATGATCCAGCTATTGAAGCCTTTGTTCAAATGTGTCTGGTTTGAGTGAAGTCAGTCGATTGGACAGAATCTTGGCAAAATCTAAGGATTTTCGAGTGAACGAAATTAGTTTGCTAAATGTAGATTTTTCTTTCTCTGATGTGGAAGTTCTGGAATGTTTATTTAGACCAAGGTTTTTTGGTTCTATTTTTTGGTTCTGAACGACAGACAGTTATGGCTACAATTTACGCATCGTGATTGAAATTTTCTAAGGCATTCATGCAAATCAAGGATAGGGGTCTTTCTTCATTGTTAACTCGGTAACGCACAAAGTGTCTCTCAATTCAAATCCTCATAAACATTTGTTATCGAAGTCAAGTTCCAGTGAAATAAACATGATTTCAGTGCTCTGTTTAACCCTCAAACGATCGCGCTGTTGTATTTTGTGCAACACGTTGAAAAACCCTCGCTTTTATTACTCAGCATTAGCGTGGTGCTGACGGTGGTAGCCAACCGCGCGAGTTTCGGAAGTTTAAAAGCACAATTTCATATTATCGTTGTATTCTGTTCCAATTAGATGCAATGCATCTATAATGAGTTTTTTTTTGCCTTTCTCGTACACCAAGGTGTACCGAAAGGCTATATGTTCACTCCAAAAACGAAAATTTGATAGAGCCCCCGGAGGGGTCAAGTGTTATATACCAATCGACTCAGCTCGACGAGTTGAGATGATGTCTGTGTGTATGTATGTGTGTGTGTATGTATGTGTGTGCGTGTGTATGTGTGTATGTGTACAAAAAGGTCACCTCATTTTTAGATAGTAAATATGAACCGATTTCAACGACCGATGGTTCATTCGACGGGGTACATTGTCCCATTGTTTCCTATTGGAAATGGTTCAGATCGGTCCAGCCGTTCCGGAGTTATGGCCATTTAGGTGTTCCGGACCGGTACCCCAGGAAGAGGCCAGATATGAAAATGCAACAAACCCATGCATGCGACCCATCAAACCACGGCATTTTCGATTATCTGATGAACGGGATGAAGGAAAATAGTCTCTGACTATATCTGAACCGGTAGTGTTCCGGAACCGGTTCCGGATGTCCCGCCGGAAGTGGCCAAATAAGAAAGTGAACATAACCCATGCATGCGACACGTCAAATAGCGGATTTTTCGATAACCAGTTGAATGGTAAGCAGGAAAATAGTTTGAACCGGTAGTATTCCGGAACCGGTTCCGGATGTCCTGCCGGAAGTGGCCAATTAAAAATGTGTACCAAACCCAGGCATGCGACACATCAAAGAGCGGCTTTTTCGATAACCAGATGAACGGTAAGCAGGAAAATAGTTTCAGACCATGTTTGATCTGATTGTGTTCCGGAACCGGTTCCGGATGTCCTGTCGGAAGTGTCCGATTAAAAAAGTGAACCAAACCCAGGCATGCGACACATCAAAGAGCGGCTTTTTTGATAACCAGATGAACGGTAAGCAGGAAAATAGTTTCAAACCTCGTTTGAACCGGTAGTGTTCCGGAACCGGTTCCGGATGTCCTGCCGGAATTGGCCAATTAAAAAAGTGAACCAAACCCAGGCATGCGACACATCAAAGAGCGGCTTTTTCGATAACCAGATGAACGGTAAGCAGGAAAATAGTTTCAGACCATGTTTGATCTGATTGTGTTCCGGAACCGGTTCCGGATGTCCTGTCGGAAGTGTCCGATTAAAAAAGTGAACCAAACCCAGGCATGCGACACATCAAAGAGCGGCTTTTTTGATAACCAGATGAACGGTAAGCAGGAAAATAGTTTCAAACCTCGTTTGAACCGGTAGTGTTCCGGAACCGGTTCCGGATGTCCTGCCGGAATTGGCCAATTAAAAAAGTGAACCAAACCCAGGCATGCGACACATCAAAGAGCGGCTTTTTCGATAACCAGATGAACGGTAAGCAGGAAAATAGTTTCAGACCATGTTTGATCTGATTGTGTTCCGGAACCGGTTCCGGATGTCCTGTCGGAAGTGTCCGATTAAAAAAGTGAACCAAACCCAGGCATGCGACACATCAAAGAGCGGCTTTTTTGATAACCAGATGAACGGTAAGCAGGAAAATAGTTTCAAACCTCGTTTGAACCGGTAGTGTTCCGGAACCGGTTCCGGATGTCCTGCCGGAATTGGGCAATTAAAAAAGTGAACCAAACCCAGGCATGTGACGCATCAAACAGCGGCTTTTTCGATAACCAAATGAACGGTAAGCAGGAAAATAGTTTCAGACCATGTTTGAACCAGTAGTATTCCGGAACCGGTTCCGGATGTCCTGCCGGAAGTGGCCAATTCAAAAAGTGAACCAAACCCAGGCATGCGACACATCAAAGAGCGGCTTTTTCGATAACCAGATGAATAGTAAGCAGGAAAATAGTTTCAGACTATATCTGAACCAGTTGTGTTCCGGAACCGGTTCCAGCTGTCCCGCAGGAAGTGGTCAATTAAAAAAGTGAACCAAGCCCATGCATGTGACACATGGAAGAGCGGGGTTTTTCGATAACCAGATGAACGGTAAGCAAGAAAACAGTCTCATACCGTATCTAAACCGGTTGTGTTCCGGAACCGGTTCCAGGTGTCCCGTCGGAAGTGTTAAAAAAACTAAACCAAACCCATGCATGCGAAACATCAAATCATCAAAAATGTTCGTTAACCAGTTACACGGGCAGCAAGAAAATAGTCTCTGACCACACTTAAGATTACCGGCAGTGTTGCAGAATCAGGGTTGGATCCATTGCTGAAATTACGCAGGTGAACAAAATCGATGCAAGCGATTAATATGTGTAAAAGAACAAAATCTTGATAAAAATTTAAGCGATCTTGTCAAATTACCGTAATCCGGGGTCAAATTGATCACTTTGAAACAACTTTTGCAGATAACATGAGTGCCTGTTCAAATGTTGCCATAAGAATATCTGTAAAACCAGTACCCTGTGGATCTCCATGGAACCATGTGAAAGAATTTTGTTCAACAAATTAAAACTTTAAGTTAAATAACTCCAAATATCAAAATATTGGAAAAGCCGCTTTGGGGCGAAATTGATCAGTTTACAATTAAGCATCGGTTGAAAATGAAATTGTCCTTCTCCGCTTAATTTTGCTCTTCTAAAACCGAATAACGCATCTAAAATCTTACAACTAGTAAATTTAATACAGTAGACGTTCGGTCGGTGCAAACGGTTTAACTGCAATGCTTTTTAACTGCAAGTCCGGTAAGTGCAACAAATTTGCAGTTATCGCACCGCAATACGTCAAAACGGTGCGCCAAGTTAGCCCAAATGAACAATAGAATGAATTTTTCGTTCATTTAACGTCAATTGATGGGTTGTTGACGGCTATCTGTCGTTGCAGTTATCGAATTTTGTTCGCTAACTGAAACGTAAACATGTTGCAGTTATCGAACGTCTACTGTACTTTAAATTCAAAATTAAATTTTGAAATTTCCCTTCAAACGCCTAAAGGTAGGCAATTTCACATGAAATAAATGATTTTTATCACAATAAATGACTATTTCACCATAAAATGAACTTTTTATAACTATTTCATGCTCTGATTAGCTGCATAACATCCCAACCAAGGCTCCACAAAAATGTTAAAACAGAGAATTTACGGAAAGTCTTATAAGCAATTGATTGTTTTGTAGCAATGATTTCAGCTAAATGAAAAATACATTGCAAATTCCTTGAAAAAATTAGGCAAAACTAACTTTTTTCTTAAAAATTAAAAGTCTACACTCATCTCTAGACATCTACGAATCAGATGACGTAAAAAGTTTAAGATCATTACGACGCTTAAGAGTTCCTAGTATGAAATTACAATGTAGTACCCGAGTGATCAATTTCACCCCGCTGATCAATTTGACCCCGGTTTACGGTACATCATTTTAGATTCCTGAGGCGTCATTTTACAGTAGGATGGATCAACGTTGTATGGAAAAATTTAAATTTTATAGCACCAATCCCCTTCTGCGTCTAAAATTACTGCGAACAATTTTGATGCAACCGGTTGAGTCCTCGCGCTCTGTAACACGGTAGAAATTTGAATGGGTTTTAATAGGGGAAATTTCGATTGCTTACACTTTTTTTTTTTGTCAAATTTTACATGAATCTTATAAATAATGATAATACAATGTAGGCTAAAGTGCGCAGAAAAAAAAATGCCGAAATGTCTTGATAATGATCGGCATCCAGTGCTAGTGAAGGTGGTCAAGCAGTCAACTGAGAGATTTGATATTTTTCAGCTCGGCCTATACGTTTAACATAGCGTCGGAATATGAGCCATCAATAAGTTTCCAAATTCAATTATGGCTTTGATAAAATTCTTGCTTCTATGAATAAGGCTGACATAAATTTTGATTTTCTCTTAAGTCCAGAGGGGTCCCCCCTTGGAAATATTGGTCAGAATTCAACATCTTGAAGAAGTGCACAAATAAATAAACCAATAGATTTATCAATTTTAAAGTGAAATTAGAGTCTTCCAGAAGTTTTTTTTTATCAAATCCGATGAGTTAAGGCGAAACTGGAAGCCTTTCCTCATTTTTTTGGATTTTGATGTACTATTAAATAACGAAGCAATATTTTCAAAATCGGTTTTCGTGCACATGTAGAGTGTGGATCAGGGTATCTTCTGATTTTTTTACGCGGTATAAAATGTTTTTCGTTTTTGCAGAAACCATGTTTGAACAAAATTTCACAAAAAATGGTTTCTGCAAAAACGAAAAACATTTTATGCCGCGTAACAAAATCAGAATATACCCTGATCAATACTCAACATGTGCACGAAAACCGATTTTGAAAATATTGCTTCGTTATTTAAAAAAAAAAACAAAAACCAAAACATATAAGAAATGCTTCTAGTTTCGCCTTAAGCGGTTTGCTTAATTCTTTTAAGAATTTTTTTCATCAAATACATTTATTATTTATCAACTCCACCCCTCATTGACGAGTCAACGAGCACTGTAACAAAAGAAGAAAATGAGATTTATTCCGTTCTAGAGTATTCTCAGGATTCAGGAACACTTCGGCTTATGGCCGGAAAAAAATGTTGAGTACATATTCGACGAGAAAGGCACTATCACCACTAGGTGGATTAACCTGGGTTTTTGTCTGTATTAACGAGATTTTTAGCCCTAGGCTAGTTCATCTCGGGACCCACGTTTTACTTCCCTTCCGAAGGAAGAACCCACATATTCTTCATTGCACCAACGAACCTAACCTCAAAACGACTGACAATTTTCAGGTCATTTTGACGGATGTAACATGAGCATGAAAAGGACGGCAACAAGATCGATAAAGTAGAATCTATGATCCGTCTTTTTCGTGCATGTGTGTGGTCTGTCAAAATGACCTGAGAATTGTCAAACATTTTCATGGCTAGCTTTGTTGGTGTAATAAAGAATTGTGAGTATGTCGGGAGTGGGATTCGATCCCAGGTCCTCAGCGTGATAGTCAAGTGTTCTAACCACCACACCAGGTCCGCTCCATCTATAATGAGTGAAAAAGGGGATAGCTACTCAAGTAGAATAAGAAAATGACTGTCAGATGACTACTAGAGATATATAGATGCATGGAAAAGCCGAATTCTTGCTGTTTTACAAATTTTCTTTATAATTCTCGCATTCCTTCCGCAGAAATCTCGGAATGAACCCCTGGAAATCACATAAGAAATCTCTGAAGAAATCTTGGAAGAAAAGTCGTACAGAATTCCTGATAAAATTATTTACGGAATCCCGGCTGGAAACTCAGCAGGAATCTTCGGATGAATGATCAAAAGAATCTCGGGAGAAATTATTGGAGAAATCTCTTATGGAATGCAAAAAAAACGGTAGAATAATTGCAGGGACGTCTCCAGGAATCTTAGCACGAATACCTGAAAGAATTCCACCAGGATTCCCTGAAGAAACCTTTGAAATAATACCAGAAGAAAACCCTGAAGAAATCCTAGTAACGACTTCTAAAGGAATCCTTTACAAAATCCTGGAAGGGACCTTTGAAGGAATTTCTGCAGTAATCACTGAAGGACTAGTACATTTGATATAGATTCCTTTCAAGATTTTCTAAAGCTATTCTAGGAGAAATCCTTGAAACATTCTCGGGAGGTTTCCCCGAATATCTAAAATAAGCCCTCCAGGTTGCTTGAAGGAGGGGTTATAAATCCCTGAATCCCAGCAGGAATCTTTAAAGGGATCCTATATGAAATCCCGGAAAGATTCTTCGAAGGAATCCGTGCAGCAATCCCTGAAGAAATGTCGACTAGAATATGAGAAAAAATCTATCAGGATTTTCAAAAACAATCCCTGCAGAATTCCCTGTGGAAGGGATCTCTACAGGAATCACGGAAGGAACATCTGGAGGAATCCTAAGAAGAATCTCGAGAGAAATTCCGGAAGAAATCCCGAAAATAATTCCTGAAGGTATCTCGAGAAAGAAAATGCCATCTCATCTCATTTCTTCACCCTACTCTCTACCCTTACCCTCTACCCTCTACATTACCGTTTTCGCTACCCTCTACGCTACTTAATACCCTAGCCTTCTACCCGTTGCTTAATCCCAACACAAAAATAATCCTCCAGGGATTTTTTAAGAAACTTCTCCAGCGCATCTTTAAATCTTCCTAAACGAATTCCAGGAATCTTACATGAATTCCTTCAAAGAGTCTCTCTTGACTTCTTCACAAATTTTAACATGTATTTCTTCAAAAAGTCCACTAGAGATAAGTTTAAAAATTACTTTACAAATTCTAAAGCAAATTTCTGCAGGAATGTGTCCAGAAATTTCTTCAGGGAAACATCTATAAAATATTGCTGGAATTCTTACAATGATCCTTGCATTAAATATTATTGTGATTCAGGCTAAAATTTCTTCAGGATTTCCTACAGATATTCTTCCATGTATTTCCCCAGAAATTTCTCTTACGTTACTTTTAAGGATAACTCCACATTTTTCTTCACGAATTCTTTAAGGAATCTATTCAGAAATGTTTCTTTTGAATTTCAACAGGATTTTTTAAAGGAATATCTCAAGAGTGTTTTTGAGGGATCATAAGGGATTAACTGGGCATTTCTCCAGAAATTTCTGCGGGGGCTCTTTTAGAAACGTACGGAGATTTCTTCAGGATTGTTTTCTAAATATTCCTCAATAAACTTTTCTAGGTATTCCATCAACGAAAGTGAAGTTCCACCATGAAGTTCTACAGAAATAAAGGAGTCCTCCTTTTAGAATTTCCCCGAAATTTCTTCAGATATTTCTCCAGAGATTTATTCAAAAATACTACATGGATTCTAATGAATATTTCTACAATAATTCCTTCAGAGATTTTTTTTTAGAAATTCCTGCTAAAACTCGTTAAAAAATATTTTCAGAGACTTTTTCAGAATTTTTGGAGTTTCTGAAGACTGTCTCAAAAGTTTTTCCATGTATTTTCTTTTCAAAAATATCTCTGGATTAAAAAAAAAACTTGCAGAGGTTCGCATTTTTTTCAATAGTACCAAAGGATTCTTTTTAGAAATTGCTCCTGGGGAAATTTCCGTTAGAAATATATTCTGGTATTACATCAGAGGTTCCTTCAAGAATTGTTCTAGATATTCCAGGATATGCTTCAGAAATTTTCCAAAAATTGTTCAAAAAATTTCTGAAACAAAACTGGAAAGGATCCAATGAAAGCTTCGACTTTGGAGCTTCTCATAAACAGTATTTGATTTTTTTTCTGGAGAGATTCTTGGTCAAAAAGTATTAAAAAAGTTGAAGTTAGCTCTGGATGAATTTCGGGATGAATGCCTGACAGAATCCTGTAGAAACTTCAAAAGATTTTTTTCTGAATTCCAAGGAAAATGCCTGAATGCCTGACAGAATCCTGTAGAAACTTCAAAAGATTTTTTTCTGAATTCCAAGGAAAAAGTGATTTAGAGATTTCTAAAGAGGTCCCCAAGTGATTCCCAACTTATCCGTAGAAGAATTTATTTGGCTATCATTTCAAAATGTTTGCAAAAATTGTAGACAAAGGTACTTGTGGAATTCTTAAAGAATTTCCTCAATACATTTTTGGGGATTTTGTGACCTCGTGGAGATTTTTCATAATGAATTCTAATACAATCTTCCAAGTGCGACCTAGAGAAGTTTCTGGAGGAAACGTAGACGGGAAAGGAAACGTAAGTAAATAAAAAACTCAAGGCTAAAACAAAAAAACTAAGTCTTGGACATCAACTTATCAATCACTTTTATTGAACTTACTCATACGGGTTGGACGGAACTGTTTTGCTGGAAGGGAAAATGTCACTGCCGAAAGCAATTTATGGCCATTAAACAAAAATCTTCTACATACCTGCGTAAGACTTGGTGTCATTACCCCCGAAGTGGCGTATACTACGATGTGACGCATAACTACGTTGAAATTCCGGCAACTTGCTGGCAGAAAAAGATTTGCTAATAGTCTGCCAACAGCGATTCTCACACGGTCGTGGCTGGATAGAGGCCTTCCCATTTTCATTGGGGAGAGCTTCTCAACAAGTTTTAGATGCAGATGTGCCCGAACTGTTCTCTGGGATGACACTATCACACACCTTTTCATAATGATCAACCGAGGAATGTTGCCGACCTTTGGAGTTTACGGAAACAGACACGCTTTTGACGACGTGCACACAATCCAAGCTTTCGCTATTCGTGCTCTTCGCGATCAGTGCTGCGATGGGAAAAAATGAGAGCTGGTTACTCAAGGTTTGTAATACTTGGCGCCCCTAAACTAAAGATGACCATTAAAAATGACCTTAGAAGGCGCCTTTAGAACAAAATTTGGATGATTTCCCTAATTATGATAAGGAAATTTATAATGGAATCCTGGAATTTCTGAAGGATTTCCTGAAAGCGTTTGTGATGAAGAATTTCTAATAAAAACGCTAGTGAAATTTTCTACGGAGAATGACTGAAAAAAGTTTAAATAAAAGGATTAATTTATGGCAGATCTTCTTAAGGAATCATTGAAGATATTTGATAAGAAGGAATCCCCAAAAAAAATTAACCCTAAAAGGGATACCTTCATGGCCTGTTTCATCACCACGCTGAGTGTGTTCCATCAAAGATGAGCTCTGAAAGGCGCCTGGGACCCCAGGTATCTCTTTTAGGGTTAAATAACATTGGATGTTATCACACTCAATCCTGAATCGGCCGTGCTTTTTAGACGAAATACAGAATCAGCAGAAAGGTTCGTATAGCCACAGCTGTAAAGTCGTGTATATCCAGCATGACCAGGTGACGGATTTCCGGTCGGCGCAATAACTGTTCGTAAAGGAATTTTCCTTGACTTCCTTGGGCATACAATATCTTCGTGCCTGTAACTCAATATACATTAGGCTGCCAAAAAAAAAATCGATGTGCGAAAGCTGTAGGTGCTCAACTCTTAAATGAAAGATATGCATATTTGGAGCATTTTTGTAAAACATTTCGATTTTGTAAAAAATCATTTAGAGATTCCGCCAAGGTGATTTTTGAAAAATGATCCTTTAGATGAAAATTCTCAAAAAAAAAATCGTATTTTTTCTTGAACTTTTAACTTTTTTTTTCAATATTTTTGTATTTTTCTAGGCACGTCCAGGCATTCTTGAAGGGTATTGGTTTTTAAAATATTGTGTTTATATTGACGGCAGAACCGTTTTGAACTGATTAAAGCATTATTTTTTGAGAATTTTTCATCAAAATCTGATTAAATAAATATATGTACATTTTTTATTTTCAATCATTATCATTTAATCTGATAGTACATACTATTTAAATACGTCATTTCTCCAAAAAAAAAAAAGATTTAAAATATCTTGTCTAGAAGTTGGGATATTACGCTTTTATTAAATGGACAATAATTCAAATGTTCGCAAAACTTTGTATATCTGGAATATTATAAGGTCTTTGTGATACTGTAATGTACGTATCATATTACAAATGTATATAGTTTTACAAAAAAAATGAATATTGTCCAAAAAAAGCGTTATATCTAAGCTTCTAGACAAGATATTTTAAGCCTTTTCTGAGAGGGAAATGACGCATATAAATAGTACTATCAGATAAAACGTTAATGGTTGAAAATAACAATATTTACATGTATTTTTTATCAAATTTATCGTTTCAAAAACGGTTCTGCCGTCAATATAAACACGAAAAATACATATTTTAATAAATCAAAAATTGAAAAAATATTGGGGAAATTTATTTTCTTGATAATTTTTATGAAAAATGGCCATTTTTCAAAAATTGCCGTGGCGGAACCTCCAAATGATTTATTGGAAAATCGAAATATTCCACAAAAATGATTCAATTATGGATATCTTTCATTTAAGGGTTGAGCTCCTTGGCTCGTCTAACATAGATGTTGCACATGCACAATGCATTGACACTGGCAGAGGAAGCTCTCAAAAACTGAAGAAGTGCTCACAGAAGCAAGCACGAGCAGAAAAGCAGGCTTTGTTCCAGTGGTAACGTTACGCCAAGAAGAAGAATAAGAACAATAGAACACTTCGTCGGAAATTGCGGTAATCTATTTTACTGAGGCTTCGTACACCATCTGTCAAAATCCTTGTAAAAGGTAAACTATCCATTTTTGCTGTTATCAGCTGTTCGTTTTCCTTCAAAAATTTGGAGAACACAGTATTTGAAATTAAGTGTAAATTAATCCCTGGGCAATTTCTTGATTTTTATCCAGAAAATCATGTAAGTTTCATACACGAAAAGCAAAACTCTGGAAAGGTTTCAAGAAACATTCAGAATTTCTGTTTTTTTTTTTGAAAGAATACGTGGAAGAAATCCTTGTCAGATTTTCCACGAGAATCTCCGGAAGAATATCTGAATGAAATTCGGAGAACATTTTGAGGAAGTTTAAGAAATGTTCATTGGAGGAATACTTCGAGAAATTTCTGGAAAAATCTGTAGTGGAATTTTAGAAAGCAACTCCAGAAAATTTCTGAATAAATTTACGGAACAATTTCTGAAGCAAACTATAAGAGATTTTCACAAAGATTCCCCGGAGAAACTTTTCGAAGGAATCCGTAGAAGATTTTCTGAAAGTAATCCCTATTTTCTAAACGTACAGGGGATAGACAAAATGATCGGGACAGGCAAAACTTTCCCTTCCCAAAAAAATTTCAAATAGTTGTAACTTTTCGAAAAATGCATCAAATATTCTCAAATTTTTACTGTAAGTTCATCAGCTATTTGTGTATCAGTGGACAAAATTTGGAAAAGATCGAACTATTCTGCACGAAGTTATAAAGATAATAAAAAAAGGTAGAATTATCCGATAGCCAACTCCGAGCTGTTATATCTCCGGATTCAATGAACCAAATGCAATGAAATTTTGACCATTTATGACTTATATAATGAGCTTTGAAAACCTTTTGAAATAATTTAAAATTTTTAACACGGAAGAAAATTATTACGATTAGGTTATTTTTCTAATAAAACACCAAATTTTCTTAAATTCCCTCAGATTGTCTTGAATACAGATATGTTTTGAAAGAAAATAATAGCATAGGCGGCAATTAATTGAAAAAGTAATGGGATGCATATTAAAAATAGACCAATTTACTAAAAAATCATAAAATTAATGAAATTGCTATAACTTTTTCTCTTGTTAATGGTTTCAAGTTTAGTCAAACGTTTTTCAGAGCTCATTATATAAGTCATAAATGGACAAAATTTCATTGCATTCGGTTCATTGAATCCGGAGATATAACAGCTCAAAGTTGGCTTTCGAATAATTCTACCTTTTTCTGAAATGCTTGTAACTTCGTGCAGAATAGCCCGATTATTTCCAAATTTTGTCCACTGATACACAACTAGCTGATGAACTCACAGTGAACATTTTAAAATATTTGATGCACTTTTCGAAAAGTTACAGCTAATTTTACATTTTTTGAAAAGTGAAAATTTTGCCTGTCCCGATCATTTTGTCTATCCCCTGTATCTATGTAGCAGTTTTGGTAGCAATTCATAAATGGTTTTCTTAAGACGTCCTTGAAGAAATTTCTGTAGAATATTGTATGAAGGAATCGTTCTTCCAATCATGAAGGAATGACAAGAGAAATTTCCTTACGAATCTTTTGCCTAATTTCATAAAGGTTCAACCACCGCAATTTTTGTTATAAAATTACTGGAGGATATTTTGAAAAATTCCTTGATAAAAAAAAAAACGAAATATATCCCTGAATTATTTATGTACGAAAACCCGGACGAATTTCCGAAAGAATCCTTGGAAGATTTTCTGTGATCATCACTTGAGAAGAATGTATGGAAGATTTTGTATTTCATCAAATTAATGAAATTTCAGGAGGAATCTGTAGATCAATTTTACAAAAAAAATCTGGAATATACCAGTCTCTTTGGAAGAAATTCTGAAAAAACCCTATTTTTTTTTTTTTTTTTTTTTTGTCTGTATTAACGAGATTTTTAATCCTAGGCTAGTTCATCTCGGGACCCACGTTTTACTTCCCTTCCGAAGGAAGAACCCACATTTTCGTGAGTATGTCGGGAGTGGGATTCGATCCCAGGTCCTCGGCGTGATAGTCAAGTGTTCTAACCACAACACCAGGTCCGCTCCACAAAAAAAAAAAAAAAAAAAAAAAAAAAAAAAAAAAAAAAAAAAAAAAAAAAAAAAAAAAAAAAAAAAAAAAAAAACCCTATTGGATTTTCTTAAGAAATCCATGGAGTATTTTCTTAAAAAAATCTATTGAATATTTTCTTTGATTTTAATATTTTGATTTCCTCAAAATCCTTAAGAATGGCATAAGTTGTTTAGAAAAAGTATCAGAGAACTATTTTTTTGTCTTTTTCACATTTCAATTATGTTGCACTAATTCGTACGTGGCTCAGTCCTTAACCATTGTATGAGAGTTATCTCCTTCTCGTCCGTTACAAAATCACAGAGATTCAGAACTATTATTTGGCTCTAAGACAAGCTTGATGCAATCCTTTAGCAGTCGAGAACAGTCCTAGTTAGGGATACATTAACACTCATGGTATCGTAAGTATAACATTAGTTTTTGTATCACTATCACAGCATAAAATTTAAAAAAAACACACACACACATTATCTATTTTCTCTTCTATTTCACAACTCCAATGAAAGACCACATTCCTTCCCAGAAGATTTATTCCACAGCAGTCATCATTCTCCTAGCATCACACGTGTTCCACTCACATCAACCTCCATCCGTCAGTTTGCTAACCAAACGTTTAATCGGAAATACCCATCGTCTGATTGACGAATTGTCGACCGGTCCGGCACCAAACCAAACCATCCCCGACTCTTTTGGTCACCCTTCCGTTTCTCGTTATGTCGTCCAGCCGGCTGGCTAGCATAGAGCGAGCACCGACCGGCTGCCCCCTCACATTAGGTCACCTTTTTCTAACCCACTGAACCACATCATGAGGTTATGATTTCCCAATAACTGACCCTTCGGTCACCCACAGCCATGTATGTATGTATTTTACTTTTTTGGGTGCTTGATTGATGCGTAGGAGCCCCCTAGGACCGGATGCAGGAAGCGAAAGCTGGCTAGCACATAAGCTTACCTCATTGGAAAATATGGCGTCCTTGAGTCACGTATCGTGAAATTCAAAATTAATGTCGAGCAGTTTTCAGGAATACCAATGATGACCACTGCTTCATCGGTAAAGTTGTAGCATCACCTAACTTATGGACGATGCTTATCAAAGCTACATCAAGCGAAAGGACATCCATCATCAGGTGTGACACCCCATCGAATCGATAATCGAAAACAAAAAATGGACGACAGATCTTCGATGATGTGACACAATCTAATATCTGATATGATTGGTACCAATAGGGGACACATTTTCAAAACAGTTTTATTCAAACATATTTTTTCCAAAACTACTCCTGGACAAACGACTATGTTTTGGCTTCAAGTGATTTTGACAGTACATTGCGTCAATTTTTAACGGCTGATGGTTTGTTTCCAGTCCTTCAAACATCTTTTGGACGATTCCGAAAAATCTACATAAATTTGCAAAAATTGACCCAAATCGTGTCAAAATTTCACAGCAGCGTTTAAATAAAATACTATCAAATTAGCCACATAAAGCTGTAATAAAAATACTTTATTGTTTGCAGCTTAAGTATACACAAAAGTGACATGGGGAGTCTTGATCCCTCGAGGATTACACAAATATCATACATGTGAAAAATAAAACTTTATTCGGAAGCCTCTATTTACTTGTAATTCTAGTATGTTCAATGATAAAATGTGTCAAATAACTTGTATTTTAGTACACACTATGAAAAGGGGGATCAAGTTTACCCATTTTGAAAATACGGTATATCCTTGAAAATATGAGGAAATCTTACAATTTGAAATACACCATATTCATAGAAAACTACAAAAAAAACTTGAAAAGAAAATTAATACGAAGACTCTGGTGTTATTTTCCCTTTAACGCTTTGGAGCAGAGGGGTCACATATGACCCCAACATAAAAAGGGCTGTATAAATTAACCCATTAAGTAAAACAGAAAGCTTTCTTTGGCAAAGTTGTTGCAAATTGAGTCCTCTGTGAGGAAAAATAGAAATAATTGTATTTGAGACTTTATTGAAATCCTAGAACATCCTGAAACCATGACATTTGGCTCAGAATTTCAGGTCTACACTCGCAACAACAGCCATATATGTTATTCTGAGTAACGTTGCATAATAAACCGCGGTAACTGGAGCTATTTGATGTCTACTAGTCAATATGAACCTTCGGGACATTCAGGGTCGTCCAAACTGTTCTATGATAAAGTTCTTCAAATCTACAAGAATAACATTATGAGTTTTCGTCATACATAATAGCATTGCATAATCTGCTGAGGTCGTGAAGCTCTTGAAATTTCAAATGTCATTAAAAGACCTTACAGGAATATTCCAGGTCAGGCAAACTATCCTAGAGTTGAGAACTTCAGACCTACACTCGTAACAGCAGCCATATCTGAGTTACGTTCCATAAGCAATCGTGGTGACTGAGCCAACCTGAAGTCTACTATATATTAGTATGGACTTTTGAAACATTGAGGGTCGTCCAAACTATCCTTAATCTTATCTCCTGACAGCAATAGCAGTTATTCGCACAATGAACATTCCAAGACCAAGATTTGAGATATTCCAGATCAACCAGAGTAGTGTGAGATCATATCTTCAGGTCTTTACTTGTGCTTAAATCTTTTGCCACTTCGTTAAGTAGTGTTACATAATCCACTTTATTTACCAAAAGTAGTTTTAGGAACAATAAGTATTTTTAAGATATTATGGGCCTTCCTTACTGTTATGGAGCTTAGTTGATAAAAACAACCACTGTAATATGAGGTGATTTTGTTTTACTTAGTAACGTTACACAACCACGACCGGATCCGTTTGGGTAGTAGCTGCACTTTACGGCGATCCCAGCATCCAGATACGGTGGGCAGGACATGTTGCAAGAATGCCGGACAACAACCCTGCAAAGCTGGTGTTTACAACTGATCCGGTTGGCACAAGAAGGCGTGGAACGGAGAGAGCACGATGGGCGGACCAGGTGCAGCGTGACCTGTAGAGCATTGGGCGCGACCGTGGATGGAGAGCTACAAAAAGTTATGTTACCTAGTCTAACCCATCCTTTAACGTTCGATAAGAGGAAACAAATCATCATTCTTTACCAGAAAATAAAAAGCAGGTTTTTCGCTGAAATCACAACCAATGATGGTAATGAAAATTTATCACTGTACTCTTCAAAGCATCTGGATAGCAGTGAAATAATTTTCATTGACGGTTTTCGGATTTCTACCAAGAAAACTGGTTTTGAATAATTGATTATTGCTGATGACTGTATAATGGTTATTTTGAGCCTTAAACTCAGAGCCATTCCAAAATACCTTTGAGATAATTTAGGATTTCTAAACTTCCCTCAATAAGAACTTCCAGCTAAGGTGAAGATATGACGAAGCCACATCTCGAGCACAAACCTGAAGGTTACGAGACCGAGGATAAGGACTACAGTAGGCTGCGGCTTATTTTTCAAAAGTTGTTGAAACCTGGAATTCGTAAGCTCTTTTGGATTCAAATGACACAAAAAGAGAAACCTCCGAGTTTAAGCCAAAAATATTGAGATTTAGAGGTCGCGCAATCGCTTCAAAGTCGAATTTTCGAGTAATAAAAAGGTGGTTTCACTTCAAGTGCCATAACTTTCTCAATTTTCAACCGATTTTTAATCTTTTTTTTACGAATTTCTCACAAATTAAATTTCGAATAAACTCGTAGAACATCATTTTTTTCCAAAGCCCCGCAAAATATGAGTTTTTGAAGATTTAATTCATTTTTTTCTTCTTTTTACAAAAATTTTTAACTTTAGAGTCCTATAACTTTTTAACCGTTTGACCAATTTTAAATTTTTTTAGCTTGCTTTTGTAGATATTTTTGTTGCCTATCTTTGTCCCAAACAAACTTTTCATCATTGACTTTTAAATGCATAATTGGAGTTTTTGACAGATATTTGCAATTTTTTACTCCAAACCAGATACTTTGCATCATATTTAGGGATATGGAACACATTGGAGGATTTTTTTTCAATTTTTTTTTTCTCGCATTCCGAACATGAAAATATTTTTTGATTCAGAACACTCCAAAAACTGAATTTTAAGGCTTCCTAATGATTATTTAATATAAATCTTTCATTTTGAGCTCGAAACTAAGCATGAAAACTATTAAAATTTTGCCAAAATTCTGATTTTTTCAATAAAATACATGTGTCTGAACGGTTTTTGGTATTTATCTATTTTGAAACGTTGTTTTAAAGGTATAGTTTATTCACAGCATTCTTAGGCAACAAAAATATCTACAAAAGCAAGCTAAAAAATTTAAAATTGGTCAAACGGTTAAAAAGTTATAGGACTTTAAAGTTAAAAAAAATTGCAAAAAGAAGAAAACAATAAATTAAATCTTTAAAAACTCATATTTTGCGTGACTTTGGAAAAAAAAATGATGTTCTACGAGTTTACTCGAAATTCAATTTGTGAGAAATTCATAAAAAAAGATTGAAAATCGGTTGAAAATTGAGAAAGTTATGGCACTTGAAGTGAAAACACCTTTTTATTACTCGAAAATTCGACTTTGAAGCGATTGCGCGACCTCTAAATCTCAATATTTTTGGCTTAAACTCAGAGGTTTCCCTTTTTGTGTCATTTGAATCCAAAAGAGCTTACGAATTTCAGGTTTCAACAACTTTTGAAAAATAAGCCGCAGCCTAGACTACAGCCACGAAATGAGTGTTGTGGTGAAATATCGTTGATTAATAAAACTGAATATATGTAATCAACGCTAAATAAATGCAAAAGATACAACCATAACGGTTGGAAATGTTGTGTAACTCAAAACAGCAAAAAAAGGTATTATTACGGCTGTACACTCCATGTAATATATTGCAGGGCAGTGTGTACGATTCTAAATATCCCCAAGTTATCTCATAGTCTCTGATTGTATTCTGTGAGCTCCAACAAGTGTAGCAGATTATACAACATGACTCTAGAAAGTTCAATTGCTGTAGATGCTAGATTTTGATCGTAATAGATAGGATTACCCCAGCTATGTCCATGGAACATTCAGAAGTTTTACAGGACATAATAGATTATGGTTTGGATGACCTAGGCTATCCCGATTGATCCGATACTGTCTATAGCATTTTCATAAAACTTACTGGACATCATAGAATACAAATTGTAGCTTTGTGTAATGAAAGAAGGTACTGTTACACCCGTTGACTATAGGATCTTAAAACAAGAACAATTTGGATGACCTAGGATATTCCAATTGCCCTATTAAACTTTCAGAAGACTTACTGGACATCATAGAATATAAATCGTAGCTATGTATAATGAAAGAAGATACTGTTTTATCCGTAGACTTTGGGATCTAAACTCAAGATCAGTTTGGATGACCTAGGATATCCTAACTGACCTGATTCTGTCTATTGAACTTTCAGAAGACTTACTGGACATGATAGAATAAAAAATGTAGCTTTGTGTAATTGAAGAAGATACTATTACATCCGTAGACTTTAGGATCTAAACTCAAGAACAGTTTGGATGACCTAGAATATTCTAACTGACCAGATACTGTCTATTGAACTTTCAGAAGACTTACTGGACATGATAGAATACAATTTGTGAAATAAGGTACTGTTACACCCGTAGACTTTAGAGCCTTAACTCAAAAACAGTTTGGATGACCTAGGATATTCCAATTGATCTGATACTGTCTATTGAACTTTCAGAAGACTTACTGGACATCATAGAATATAAATCGTAGCTTTGAGTAATGAAAGAAGATACTGTTACATCTGTAGACTTAAGGATCTAAATTCAAAAACAGTTTGGATGACCTAGGTTATCCTAACTGACCTGATACTGTTTATTGAACTTTCAGAAGGCTTACTAGTCATGATAGAATAAAAATTGTAGCTTTGTGTAATGAAAGAAGATACTGTTACATCCGTAAACTTTAGGATCTAAACTCAAGAACAGTTTGGATGACCTTGGATATTCTTTCTGACCTGATACTGTCAATTGAACTTTAAGAAAACTTACGTGACATGATAGAATACAAATTGTGGCTTTGTGCAATGAAAGAAGTTACTGTTACACCCGCCGACATTAGGATCTAAACTCAAGAACAATTTGGATGACCTAGAATATTTCGACCGACCTGATACTGTCTGTTGAACTTTTAGAAGACTAACCGGACATAATAGAAAACAAACCGTAGCTTTGTATAATGAAAGAAGTAACTGTAGACTTTAGGATCTAAACTCAGGAACAGTTGGGGTGACCTAGGATATCCAGAAAACATATTTTGCATCATATCCTACCCTTTTTATGCAATTGAGCACCAAAACCACAGAAAAACGAAGAAAAAACTCTGTTATAACGCTTGGAAAAATTCCGGCTTCAAAGGGTTAAACGAAACATGTGCTCAGAAGGGGATCAAGTGTCACCCATTTTTGAAAAATACATCATAAGACATGCCTGCATAAAACATAGTTTTTAAAACTTCAACAATAATTTAAAGTCCTTCTGTTGTGTATAAACTTGCAATAGATGTTTACCTGCCATTCTGTACGAAAATCGGATCTAGTTTTGTGTTTTCTTGAAGTTACAGGTAAATTAAGAAAAAGGGATCAAGTCTACTCAGTCTCCCCTACATTATAGCGCTTGGTTTGAAGATATGGATCAGATAAACAGATAAAGAAGTAACAAATTTTGAAAACGACTAATTGTGGAATTTATTCATACATATAAGAGAGATAAATAGATAGATGTCTTATAATAAAGACTTTGTACCAAAAGCTACAATCAAAAGTAATCAGGATTTATTTATTTCTGTGTAAGTCCATGCTGTCGACAGATTTACGAAGAATGTTAGGAATTCAGCTCACACTTTGCGCCATAGATATTCACATTTCACACAACTCCGGAGAAAACGACGACGACGACAGCTTCCCGGTGTGGTGGTGCTGAAAAACCTACCCTCGGGCTACGGAAAAGTGTCGAAGCATTCCATCGATGACAGGGGAATGTCATGTGAAGCACCATCCAACTTCCAGCAGCAGCAGCAGCCAGCAGCCAGCCGAAGAAGATCCGGTCTCATGATAATACGAGATTGCAGGAATCTCAGTCCGGGCAACATTTTCTCGCATCCTTGCACTCCTCTCAGGACAAAGTTTGAACGGAACGCGAGACACACTTCAGCTGCCAGCACTTGGCTCGGGATTTGGGGACATCAGGTGACGAGAGGGTGGTGGTGGAAGTCGGAATGACAAGAAGAGCACGATTCTCCGGCGCATTGCAGCAACAACGGCAGTCGCATAGTTTGAAAAGTTCCGGCTAGGAAAAATGATGCTCGATACGTGAATTCTTTCATCGCAAAAGTGAGACGCTTTCGCCAGCACCTTTCCGCCTCGTCTTCGCCTCAGGTGAGAAGCAAAACTGCATGACTCTTCAGCGAGGTGCTCTTCAGTTCGTTACTCGCGCGCACTTCTGGGATCAGTGTCAAACTGGGAAGTGGGAGGATTGGCATCAAATGGAGTGAATGAAGCATCTCTGAGGGTGTTGTTGGGGAATTATTTCGAAGCAACAAGGGAGTGGGATGATTCCTGGAATGAATTTTAGACCTTGTTGGGGCGGTTTTGCTTCGAAAGCATTCTATGGATCTATTTCTGTACATTTTTAATTCAGCAGGATTTTAATCACCAATATTGCGGTTCTTGAAATCAATTCGAGTTTTATAGCAAGAGAAACCTGTTTCGAGTATTTGGCTTACTCGTTGAAAGGATGATTCTTTATTACTTGGCCAAGTTATAATCGAAAGATAGAATGAAAGGATATCGATTAGTGCAAATACTCATTTTAATACATGTAAGTTTACAGAGCTAATATCTTTCTGATAGTCTTAAAAAACAAAACATCTTCTTATTTCTGTGGAATTCTGACAATTCTCCAAACATTAACTCCCTCAGACAAAAACCCAGATTAATCCACCTAGTGGTGATAGTGCATTTCCCGTCGAATATGTGCTCATGAACTTTCTGTTGACGTTAGCCAAAATGTTCCTGAAAATAGAGAACAAAAATTTTAACAAATCCATGATCGATTTTAAAAACTTTTTGATAGTACATATGCCGATGTAATGTTCAACAGCAAAACAGAGCTGAAAAATATCAGACCTCTCAGTTGACTGCTTGACCACCTTAACCCTAGTCGTGTATTGGAGTCATTATGACTCCATTCCATGCACTGCGGCAGCGGGGTGAGCGTCAGCCAATGCATGAAGAAGGTAAACTCTATTCACAATCGCAGATCACTTTGTGATCTTCGCCAATGTTTATTTCAGTACACTTTAGGCTATATTTTATTACCAATGGTAACACGATTCATGTAAAATGTGCCCTTCTTACGAGAAAAATGCGAAAAATGTCAATTTTTCATTCAAATTTCAATCGCAATGAGAAGAGCGAGGGCTCGACCAGCCGCACCCAAATTGTGAGCAGTACTTTTAGAAGCAAAAAAAGAGTGAAGAATGAAAAAAACTGATAAAGTGTTGATGCGATTAGATTATATTTTTTTCATAAAACGTCGATTCATCCTACTATGCATTTACACCGCTGGAATCTGAAATGGTGTGATTTGAAGAGATCGCTTTGGTCACGATTTTGTTCTTTTGCATTATGAAGACTTTGACCATTTCTTCACTTATAATCTTACCCAACGTTTACAGGCTATCAAAAAAGCCACGATTTGATTTATCGCTTTGACATTCATTTTGTTCACTTTTATAATTCTAATATTTGATGTGCAGCTTGCATGGGTTTTGTTAAATTTTACGTTTGACCACTTCCGGTGGGACACCTGGAACCGATTCCGGTTGTCTCAAATGTGATCTGAGACTATGTTCTTGTCAACTGTTCATCGAGTTACCTAAAAAGCTGAAAATAATGTGATCTGAGGCTATTTTCTTGCTAACAGTTCAGCAAATTTTTGAAAAGCCACGATTTTATATATTGCATGCTTGATTTTGGTTTACTTCTATTGAATCACTTCCGATGGAACACCCGCAACCGATTCCGAAATATTATTACAAGTGATTACATGTGGCCTGAGACTAGTTTCTTGTTGACCGTTCATCAGATTATCAAAAACGCCACTATGGTTAAGTTCTCTTCTATATTTTACCAGTTCCGGTAGGTTACTCGTCTCGTCACTAGTTCTGGAACACTACCGGTTCTCCCAAATATGGTCTGATATTATTTGTTGGCTAACCGTTTATCATGTTACTGAATAAGTCATTGATATGTATTGGTATGTATTGGTTCTCTTTTACATTTGACCATTTCTGGCGGGACAACCGGAATCGGTTCCGTAACACACTGATATGGCTTCCGTCTATTTTCTTGCAATTGTTCATCATGTTACCTAAAAAGCCGTGATACCTCAATCGCATGCATGGGTTTGCTTCTACTTTCGGCTCGGAACCGGTTGCGAAACACTACTGATAGTCTCTTAAATTGTCTGACCCTATTTGCTTGCAAACGTTTATTAGGTTATCAAAAAAGCCGCGCTTTGCTGTGTCGCATGCTTGGGTTTGGTACAGTTTTACATTAAGCCGCTTTCGGAGGGAAACACGGAACTAGTCTCGGAACTTCTGGCAGTTCCGAATGTGGTCTTAGCATACTTCATTGATAAATGGTCATCAAGTTGTCGGAAAAGCCGTGATTTGATGTGCCGCATGCAAAAGTTATGTCAAATTTGGTATACGGCCACTTTCGGCGGAACTCCTGGAACCGGTTCCGCAACACTACTGGCTAAGATATGATCTGAGTCTTTTTTTCTATGCCAACCTTTCATTGGGTTATAAATAAAGTCGCGCTTTGGTATGTCGCATGCATGGATTTGGTTCACTTTTATATTTGGCCACTTCCGGCGGGACATCCGGAGCCGGATCCGGAACACAACCGGTTCAGATAAGGTCTGAGACTGTTTTCTTGCTAACTGTTCATCAGGTTATCGAAATTGCCGCAATTTGATGTGTCGCATGCATGGCTTTGGTTCACTTTTATATTTGACCACTTCCAACGGGACACCCGGAACCGGTTCCGGAACACTACCGGTTCAGATATAGTCTGAGACTGTTTTCCTGCTAACTGTTCATCAGGTTATCCAAAATGCCACAGTTTGATGTGTCGCATGTATATGTTTTTTACATTTTCATGTATGGCCCCTTCCAAGGGTACTGGTCCGGAACACCTAAATGGCCATAACTCCGAAACGACTGTACCGATCCGAACCATTTTCAATAGGAAACAATGGGACCAGATCCCGCGTCGAATGACCCGTCGGTCATTAAAATCGGTTGAGGTTTACTGTCAAAAAGTGATGTGAGTTTTTTTGTACACATACACACATACACACACACAGACATCACCTCAATTCGTCAAGCTGAGTTGATTGGTATATGTGAGTCGACCCTCCGGGCCTTCTATCAAAAATTCATTTTTGAAGTGAACATATAGCCTTTCCAGTACACTTAGTGTACGAGAAAGGCAAAAAAGAGAATCCACAACAACGTGACAAAGATCACTAACATCAACCACATAAACCACATTTCCTCGTTTTGTCTGACAACGACGACGTAGGTAGGTGTAGGTAGGCCAGCCGTCACCTATCCGAAAAGAAGGAAAAAGCGCCAAATCCCATAATTTGATTGACATATTGTTTGCAAAGCCATCAACTCGAGTGAGTCAGACAGCAAAACCGTCCGAATCGCACCACATTCCGTCTGATTGATCCTCTTTGGGATGGGGAGCCGAGTTTCCTTGTTGCCTGTGCCTACCGAAGTTAACATTGGATGACGATTTTCCAGCTCTTTGTCTTCTATGCAGTCATAGCATTGGTACCTACCAACTAGGGCTGACTCTTGGGCTGACTGAAGTGTCAATGGAAGTTTTGTGTATTGCGGAAAAACAACTGAATGCACGCTAGAAGGGATTCATACAAGCTCAAGTTCAGAAATACATACATGCCGAAAGTAGTTGAGAGCCGTCCTTTATTGAGAAATCGTACGCATTTTGAACAACAAAGAGGAAAAGGTATTCAAAATTTTCGGAAATTCATATCATAATCATATCCTGCTTGATTCCTGCCGTTGTGTGACCAACTCACTTTCACTTTCTCCCAAATTTCTGTCGCTATTGGCATTTGATGACATCGACGACGGAGCTCCATATTGGAGATCTAATTATGAGGCCACCATGCACGAATTACATACAGCAGGCATTTATTGATGAAGATCTCTAACAGTTGAGTGTTCTCCACTGATACACACCAGGTTTCACTGACGTACAGCAGCACAGCTTTCACGTTTAAGTTGAAAATTCGGATTTTGGCGCGTTCACTAATCTGATTGATTTCCATACATTTCTTAAATTCGCAAAAGCAGCCCTCACCCTCTGGATCCGTGCACCTATGATTATTATAAATTAAATTCTTGATCGTTTGCTATGTTTTTTTTTTTCGACTTAATTATCGAGCTTTCTGTGCATAACAGAGCGCCGTTGAGCCTGTTCCATTAACTTCATTAATTGATGTGTGATCAAACTCAAGCGTGCATACAGCAGCAGGTGTTTGTTTTGCCTTTCTCGTACACCAAGGTGTACCGAAAGGCTATATGTTCACTCCAAAAATGAAATTTTAATAGAGCCCCCGGAGGGGCAAGTTTCATATACCAATCGACTCAGCTCGACGAGTTGAGATGATGTCTGTGTGTGTGTATGTGTGTGTGTGTGTATGTATGTATGTGTGTATGTGTACAAAAAAAGGTCACCTCACTTTAAGATAGCAAATATCAACCGATTTTAACGATCAACGGCTCATTCGATGCAGAATCTGGTCCCATTGTTTCCTATTGAAAATGGTTCGGATCGGTCCAGCCGTTCCGGAGTTATGGCCATTTAGGTGTTCCGGATCGGTACCCCTGGAAGGGGTTAGACATGAACATGCACCAAACCCATGCATGCGACCCATCAAACCACGGCATTTACGATTATCTGAAAAACGGAGAGCAGGAAAATAGTCTTAGACCATATCTGAACCGGTAGTGTTCCGGAACCGGTTCTAGTTGTCCCGCCGGAAGTGGCCAAATATCAAATTGAACATAACTCATGCATGCGACACATCAAACAGCGGCTTTTTCGATAATCTGATGAACGGTTAGCAGGAAAACAATATTAGACCACATCTGAACCGGTAGTGTTCCGGGACCGCGGTCGGATATCCCACCGGAAGTGGCCAAATATAAAAGAATACCAAACCCAAGCATGCGACACATCAAACAGCGGCATTTTCGATAACCTGATGAACGGTTAGCAGGAAAACAATATTAGACCATATCTGAACTAGTGGTGTTCCGGAACCGGTTCCGAGAGACAGCCGGTTGTATTCCGGAACCAGTTCCGAGTGTCGCGCCGGAAATGACCAAATATAAAAATGAACCAAACCCATGCATGCGACACATCAAACAGCGGCATTTTCGATAACCTGATGAACGATTAGCAGGAAAACAGTATCAGACCATGTCTGAACCGGTAGTTGTCCGGAACCGGTTCCGGGGGTCCCGACGAATGTCTCCAAATATAAAAGAGTACCAAACCCATGCATGCGATACAACAAATAACGGCTTTTCTGATAACCTGATGACTGGTTATCAAAGAAATAGGGTTGGACCACATTAGGGACAGCCGGTAGTGCCGTAACC